>NC_080743.1:605000-1205000 GCF_020826845.1 Diceros bicornis minor | reverse complement strand
GCATAGAGTTTATTTTAACACAAACCTAAGAATACATGGTACTATGGAATTAATTCTATAATGACTGATTTATAAGGATCAATCAATTCTTAATTAATACCAGGAAATCATTTAGGCTGTAGATTCAAATTAGACAACTGCCGAGTCTGCATTTCAAAGGGTCGTCCTTCACAACCCCTACATTCTCACGCCGTGGACTTCCTGGTTCAGCCAGTGGTTCAGCGTGGAACTGGATATAAACCATTCAAGGTCCTGAGCTTTATTCTCTTCATACAGAAAACAGTTGTGTTACAGACATTGCCAAGCTCTGCTGACCACTACGACACACCTGCTGTTTCTCTGGATGACCTGCGAGTGGTACACTTCTACTGGACACTGAGACTCATCGGGCTCTCCCAGGGCTCGAAAGCTCAGACTTAAGATTTCAGCAATGTCTAAATGTTTTTTCCTTTCCTGGTTCTTGTTTTCTCTCTTTTATCTTGGATTAGATGTTTTTAGTGTGCCTAACTTTTTGTCTAAGTAGTCTCAAATCATTTTAGAAATTTTCGTTGGGGTTCAATCAATCAATCAGTAAAATTCATTAGATGTATTCTGAGACTGCCAAATCAGGCCCTACAGTAGAGAAATGACCACTGTGAACCTGGCACAGTGCTAACGCAATGCACAAAGAATGGTGTGAGTCCACATTTTTCACGGAGAAAAACATCTCTTATGGACGTGTGTGAGTAGTTGACGCAATAAAAAATTATAGCACATTATGTAAACGCATATTTAGATCCTTTAAAATGTGCATTATTTACTTGAGAGTCAATAAAGGCTTTTCTCAAGTGGTTATAGTTTATTGCAGTGCATCCATCTGTATCCACGTGGATGTTAATACAATTTTGTGTATTAAAAGGCAATACAAAATTGGCTGCTTCTGGGGGCTAACACTCTTAGTACCCTAGGCCAGGAGCGGCAGAGAATGTTAGAAACACTCCACGCTGGATGGATCTCACTACTGGTTTAAACTTTAACAAGAGGCCAGACTTGTTTAAAACAACTGCTTAGGCTTGTCACAAAGAACACAAAATGGGAAGGAAGGGAATTTGATCGTGTTTCTTCGGCTGGAATGGCACTGCCTACACATTCTGAACAAAGTAGCCACGATGCAAGACACAGAGCACCAGAATTTCCCAAAGGGTGCAGGGCTCAGTTATTTATTACAAAATGATCATATTCCTGGGCGCTGAGAAAAAGCAAGCAGGTCAGGCAGGCTGCTTTACCTGTTTGCACCCCCGCAAATTCTTTAAAAAAGACTCTCTTGGTTTTAGTTTGAAAAAGTTAAAAATTCAACACAATTGAATATATATTTTTTAACTTAAAAATGCTTCCTCACTTAAAGCAGAATTAAGACTGGGGAAGGAGACGGTCAAGGTCTTTTCTGCATTACTGTGTATGCTGAGAGACACGTGATCCAGCAGGGGATTCTTGGGCTGTGAATCCACCGTAGGGAGGAGGCTGTATAGACACACATTCTCGCTCCAAGATGATACCAGGGAGGTATGGCCAGGTAGGGTGCAACCTTGTATTTCATTTTAAGTCTTAGGGAAGAAAAAGAGATAGAAGAAAGTAACCTTTCTTACCATTTCCCAAACTTAACCTCCAAGAATTCTAATAACGCTCCCACCATTTTCCTCAAACCAACATTTCATGGGTTGAAATATGTTCCTGTATTTAACCCTGACACGGCCTTGACTGCTTTATTCCCTGTCCATGAGCCGCCCCAGATTCTCACAGACTGGACAGACGCAGATTCTTTCCACGTTAGCACTGGCCCTTAAATCCTAGTCTCTCCTCAGTGGGAGGCTCCACAGAGCAGCTGTCCAGAGTGTGGTGCAAACAATAAGAGCCTCCTTCAGGGGTGGTGTGCTCTGAAGACAGCCTCACACACAGCCTGCTTCCCGCACACGACGAGTGACACTCCGGAACCCTTCCCAGTCTTATGGTTAATCACACTAAGTCAGTGGCAACAGGTGAGAGTCCAAACTGTTTCTCTGCTGGCACCATGACAAGAAAAGGCTGCTCCTCTGTCTTCAGCAGTAAGATGTTCTTTAGACAAAAATAACCATTTCCTGGTTACTCCTAACTACTCATATTTACACTGAAAGATTTTAACAAGGCAGATCTCTAAAAGGAGAAGAAAGTAGAAGGAAAAAATCGCACTTAAAAAAAAAAGCCTTCCATAAGGGCACGTGGAGCTTGAATTGTTTGGGTTGTCAACTACTATTTACTTTGCTTCTTCGGAAATTCAAAACCACAATATCTAACACCATCAAAGCCTACCTCAAGCTGAGAAATCTGTCCTAATGGTGCACAGCCATAATTCATAAATCACGCATGAGTCAGATCTGTCATTTATGAAAGCCTAGAAGCTTGGGGTTATGGGATTTATTTTAACAGAGACACAAGCAAAGAGGAATTGGCAATGGTTTTCAAACCTTTAGGAGGTGGAACCTTTCCTAAATAACAAACCTTTGACTCAAACTAAATAACAAACAAACCTCAGGCCGAGGTTTTCAAAACATATAGTACATATTGTTAACATCACCAAGATGCAGGTGAAAGGATCTGCATATGTCAAAGGAGAGAAATATGTGACTTGGAAAACACCAATATTATTAATATTATTGCCACCAGACAAAGTAACTTGACGCTACAGGAGACTTCCAAGATGGCTGAGATAGTCTAGTATTCCATTTGAATTACGGAAATCTTCAGGGTGGAGGTCAAATTCCAATGTCTTTTGGAAAAACGTACAAAAAAAAAAAAAAAACAGTGAGAGAAAGAGAGAGGTCAAGGTCTTTTAAAACTTTCATTGAGATCAATTTTAGCTACTTAAAGACTTCTCTTGCTCAAAGGCCCAGACTTACAGTCTAGACCAGGGGCCCGTGAAGGCCAGAGAGCGAAGAGTTGAGGCTTTGCAAACTTCATGGTCTTTTTTGCAATTACTCGATTTTGCTGCCATAGCGCAGACTCAGCCACGGATATTACATAAACAAATGAGTGTGGCTGTGCTCCAACAAAATTTCATTTTCAAAAACAGGCAGAGGGCTGGATTTGACTTGTGGGCCACAGTTTGCTGGCCCCTGCTGTAGACCCACACAATTCCCGCTCACTGTCCAGACACCCGCCACACTCCGCTTGTGAGCTGGGCACCTGACCTCACTGCTCCTCCCCCTCTTCCTGCCAAACCGTGTCCTTGTCTGGCGGCCTTTCAGCTGAAGCCTCACCTTGCTGAGGCTCTCTAAAGCAATCTGCTTGCCTTCTACATCCCCACTAATCATCCACTGTCATATTTTTTTAGTTTTTTTTTTCCTCCCCAAAGCAGTGCATGGTTGTATATCCTAGTCCCAAGTCCTTCTAGCTCTTCTATGTGAGCTGCCGCCACAGCATGGCTACTGACAGACGGGTGGTGTGGTTCCACGACAGGGAAGCAAACCCAGACCGTGGTGAGAGCACCGATCTTTAACCACTAGGCCATCAGGGCTGGCTCTATTTTTTTTTCCCTCTTGGGAGTTTGTACCTTTTGACCATCTTCACCCATTCCCCACCACCCCTGCCACTGCAGCTCTTTGATCATCCCTCATCACCATTATTTAACATGCCTTGGTCTGTGCTGGTTTCCCAAACTCTGTGTGTATCATTTCAAGTTAAACATATGAGTCAGAAAGTAGAGGGACGGCCCCGTGGCTTAGTGGTTAAGTGCGTGCCCCCCGCTGCTGGCGGCCTGGGTTCGTATCCCGGGCGCGCACAGCCGCACCGCTTCTCCGGCCATGCTGAGGCTGCGTCCCACATACAGCAACTAGAAGGATGTGCAACTATGACATACAACTATCTACTGGGGCTTTGGGGGAAAAATAAATAAATAAAATTATTTAAAAAAAAAAAAAAAGTAGAGTGGGCCTCAGAGTCAGAGAAACATGGATTTAAGTTCTAGCTCTATCACTCACTGGCTATAAGTCAAGTTTCCAAACTTCTCTATGACTCAGTTTTGCCATCTGTATAATGGGGCTAACAATACCTCATGGATTTGTGGTGAGGATTAAACAAGACAATGTATATAAGGCATAGGGTGTGGTTCCTGACCATGTGGTTAAGTGATCAATAAAGAGCTGCTTTTATTGGTAATATCATTACAGGTGAGGATGGCGATGAGGACAGGAAATGAATAAACTGGAATCTGCTCCACGTACTAGGACCTGTTTTGATAGTAGAACACACAGGGGGAAGCAATGGTGAGGAAGAGTCAGAGGTCCCTGTTGCCTGTCTGTCTCCTGGATGAATGAATGAGTATGTGCTATCAGTATGAATATGACAGGAGGGTTTTGAAAAAAATTCCATCAACAGCAAAATGCAAGATCAAAGCAACAATACCAACAACCCTGATCTAACAGTCATAAACACAATGACCTATAAAGGCTCTTTTTTGACCACATATACTTTGAATGCCTACCTTTGCTTAAATCTCAGACTCTGACACTTAACCTAGAAACTTGGAGTGCTGGGGCTGTCTCCCTCAAGACTCTTTTTCACTTAGACCTACATCCTTGAGTGTCCACACTGACCTCCCCCTTCACCCTGCAGCCCCCTGCTACCCAGATAGACTTCTGACCTCACCAGACTCTGAGCAGGGTCTCCTCACGGCCTCCCAAACCCAGACACAATGGAAAGCTCTATCATTTCCCTTGCAAGGCCTACCATGTCAGTTACTGGGAGTTGCTTATCACAGATATAATACATGTTGAATGCTAAAAAAAAAAAAAAAAAAAAAAAAATGTTTTTTGAAGATCTGGGGTACTTTTCACGAAAATTTTCTAATTAGATAAAGGGACTTGGGATTTAGTTTTGTTTCTTCCACCACCCAGCTTATAGATGTGCATGACTTCTCTCTCCTCTAGCTCTCTCGTCTGCAAAATGAGGAGTGTGAACTAAATGACTGTTAAAGCTCACCTAGCTTTAAGTTCCAGTGGGCGTATGGGACTCAGACTCTGAGATTCCACTGACAAATAATTCAGTACAACTGATGCACAGTAATCACACTGAAATCTAAAAAATCTGAAACCAGGGAGCATGTGTCTTTTAAAAGAAATTATTTTTAAAAATGTTTCTGGAATATTAAGTTTTAGGATATACCTGAACTCAGTCTCTAAGATACCTTGGCTCTGGAAAGGCTGTACTATTTAGAGTTTTAAAAACCCTGTGTGTGCTAGTTCAAGCTCTGTGAGACAGAGCCCCAGCCTCTGGATCCAAGAGGACCTCTTCTCTGAATACACGATATTCGCGCACAAATTGCCCAAGCCGCCATGATGGCTAGAGTGAAATGCGTTCCAACACCACACAATGGCGGCGATTATGGAGATACGCAGGGTGACTGTTTAATAAGCAAAGTTGACAAGACTCCAGTTCCAAGAAGGGAACCTGAGCTTATACGTAACATGCAAGCAACACTATGAAACAAGAGACGAAGAATAAAACACAAATCAAAACGTTTAAGAAAAAACCAACCACCACAGAGCGGATGATCACAGAGATGAACAGAAACAGGCAGGAATCCTCCAAGGACCTGTTGGAGGTACTCTGGGTCACAAACGGCAGTCCTGCGAGAGAATCCCACAGGGGACACCTGCAGGGGTGAGAGCCTCTTAGGGGGACAAGTGCTGGGGCCTGCTCTGCCTGCACGTCTTTGCCGACGTTCGATAAAAGGGGCAAAAACGAGCAACTAAAACCAAAACCCACGACAAACACAAAACCACAGCTGATTCGCAGCCTTCCCTCCACCAAACGGTCAGGTTTACGTGGCAGTTTAAGCCCCTGCTTCTGAGCGACAGGGTCACTAAAGCATAGGTTACCTTCCGAGTATCCTCCTGAATTCACCCCATAGGCCTGGAGGATTTATTCCTCCTGTTGGTGGATTTCATGAGAGCGGAAGAGGCATGGGGAGATCCACATGGCGTCTGAGGTTGGAGATCAGGTGTTTATCCCAGGCTGGGTGTCCGCCTCTCTGCTCCTGTTCCCTCCACTGCAAAGCGGGACTGGATGTCTTGTACGGGCTTTAGAGCTCCATTACTCTGGGTTAATACCTTCCACTCTCTATGTTAATCTACGCAGTTATTTAACATTTCCGAGCCTGCGCTTCCTCGTGTGTAAATTGGGTACAACAGCATTAATTTAAAAGACTTTTCCGAGGGTTAGAACTACTGGCTGTAGTGTCCTGCATGTAGTGGGCTCACTCATTAAAGAGCCTGTGTTGAGAACCTACCACGTGCTGGACACTCTCCCAGACTCTGGGTTATTCATGATTCTTAGAATGACTTTTTTAGAATACGTTAAGATCTATGAAAAGTAAGCAGGATCATACAGCGCAGCGTGGCAACATGAGACAACTGGGAATCAGGAGGTGAATGTTTTTGTGGACTGGAAGTGACAGTACGGACGCACAGTCACTCTTCCAGGCCTGGATCTGATTTGTGCTCTGCAGCCCTCACCACAGGAATAAGTCACTTGGCTGTGAGCGGGTGAGCCCACTGTCCAGTGCTCAGGACAGCTTTGCTCCTGCCTCCTGCAGTGGACAGCTCTTAGCTTAGCCTGCCCAGCGGTCCCTCACCTTCCCTCTGCAAACAGGGCCCTAACACTCCTGTGGGTCCCTGTCCTTCCCTCAGCCTCCTCTATCTGGTTAGGGTGGACGTAACCCCACCCTTGGCTCCAGGGGTGGGCGTGTAACCAAGGCCACACCAACGAGAAACCTCATTATCTTTTAAACATAAAAATTATTTTAAAAGTTAGCAACTGATCCAAACCAGGCCAATCAGATCCATAAGCACTCAGGAGTAGGACCCTTCCCTGATGTGCTACGGAAAAGCTGCTCTGTTCCCCTGGGATTGCTAAATTGGGGGAATAAGCCTGGAGCTGCTCACATGATTAGTGCCAGAACCTCAGGAGGTTTAGCCTAAGAATGAAGTTCAGACAGAGGACAGCAGAGCTGAGAGAGAGGAAGAGATGCACAGATTTCTGAAGGCATCTCCTGAGATGCCATAAACCCCTGGACTTTTCGGTGACATGCACCCAACCATTACTTTCTTCTGGGGGAGTGGAAAGGTGGTTAAGCAATTTGGTTGGGTTTCTTTCACTTGTAAGAATATTTCACTTGAAAGAGTCCCTATTCACATATCTTCTGTTCATTACTAGGTATGTAACAGTTCAACTACTCTTACTATGGTATTCAAGAATTTGGGGATTCAAGAAGATCTAGAGATATCCCACAGGGATGCCAGGGTTTTCTAAATGCATATTGCATGCCAGTAGGAGGGACCCACACAAACTGACACACGTAAATCCAAATTCCCACCAATCTTTTAAACACCCGTACTGTAATATCCCTTTCTTGAATGCCCCTTTCAGTACTCTTATCATAGCAACAGTCATTTGTTCAATGTCTGCCTATTCTTCTCGACTGTAGGGCAGCACTGCCCGTCTGGTGTGTTCACTGGGGCCAGCACAGTGCTTGGCAGATGGTAAAGGCTCAATCGTAATTTGCCGAATTGACTCTTGTAAACATAAAGGTGCTTATGCCTTCAGCAAGAGCCGTGCCTGAATGAAGACATGCCACAGCCAAGTCTCCACCACGGCTAACGGGACACTCATCATGGGAGAGGGCCACCTGCCCCACTGGGGAGATTCCTCTGTTCCTTCAGCCATTGAGAGTGACGGGATGGGGTGACCCGGCTGGTCACTGCCCTGAGACCACATCTCAAATTCTAGGCAGATGTGGCTCCTCCTGGTGAAGAGAAACCACCTCTCCTTCTAGACCCACAGGAGCAGGCAGAGAGCGAACAGGGGATGGGAAGTGAGAAAGGAAGGAGGAGACTCCTTGAGAAGCCTTTCAGGAGAACCACATACAAAGAAACCAAATAGCGACATGGGGGCAGGGGATGGGAGGGACATTAACATTTAGTAACACACTCACCACATGCCAAGCCCTTTCCGTCTATCATTTACCTCCTCCTCCTATTCTTGCTAGAACGCTCTGCACAGCTGGGGAAACAAAGGCCGTAGAGAAAACGTGGCTCGCACACGCACAGACCCCAAGTGGCCAGCCGGGATCTGCGCTAGACTCTGGCAGACCCCACAGCCCGCGCTCCTCCCTGTACTCTGCTGCCCCCAATCCAATTACTCTTCAGAGGTCAATGGCTTGTTTCCTTTCAGGATTTTTTGTTCATAGGTCCTTTGTTATTTTAATACAACCTGGCAACTGTGATGTTCCTCACATGTTTTGCACATAAGAAAAAGGAATTGTTTGGGGAAAAAAGCAACCACCACTTAATATGAAAAAATGGCAAGTGACAAATGTAAATTTACTGAGGAAATATACATTTTAAAAAACAGTCCATACCCTTGATTAAATGCGGTGGTCTCAACAACACAAAGGATGCAGCATGAAGCGGTGACCCTGCGATACTGCCACCACAGGAGCGAGACGTGCGCCCCTGTCGCAAACATCACCCCTCTGCCTGCACGGATGATGAGCTGATCCTACATAAACAGTGCTCAGGCTGCAGCTCCCTGCCGCAGTAATTCACTTAACTTTAACATGATTTATGGTTCTGTCAATAGGGGAGGTTGAAAATCCTGCACTGAAGCTTCAATGTGAGCTTCATATTTAAAACAGCAATTGTGTGTGTGTGTGTGTGTGTGTGTGTGTGTGTGTGAGAGATAGAAGAAAACACTCCTTTAAATAAATAAAGAGCAGACAAGTCCAGTAGTGACTTTTTTATTCTACTCTAAAAAAAGGAAAATAAAGAATGAGTCTAAATATGGAATCGACATTATATTCAGCTAACCCAGAAAGAAAGAGCTGCCAGGGATTTATCTGATCATGTGATTTATATTATAAGTCATACCAGAAGTCTTATCAATGAGAAGACTTCTAAGAAACTGTGTGCAGAACCAGTGCCTTCACCACGTATGCCTGTGGTGGGGGGCGGGGGGAGGGACGGAGGGGGAGGGGGGCGGGGAGAGAGAGAGAGGGAGGAGAGAGAAAGGGAGGGAGAAAGGGGCAAGGAATTCCAAGGGACAGCAGCTCCTTTTGTCAAGAGCAGTTGGAATCTGGTCCCGTGGGTTAGTCCCCCATTCTCTCAGGTGCCCGTCCTGGGGTATTTCGCCTCTTTAGGACATAAGGAGTCAGTTGGTCTCAGGCTGTAACCTGTCCTCCTTGGGACAACATGTTAACAGGACTCCACTGCAGAAGAGCTCTCTTGAGGAGTTTGCTGTGGGGATGACAAATTAGCCCAGCAAGGGGTCCCACACATCCATCTCAGTACAAATTATTAGTGCAACAGAGCTTCTAGCTATGCACTCATCTAGGAATTACTGAGTGGCTCCACAAAGCCAAGCTGAGCAGCCACGGCGCTTTACGAGGCTCCCTCGGTGGGTGGCTTGCAGTTAACTCAGGGTGGTTCTCCACCACACAGCTCACGTGCAGACAAATCAGCTCACCAGACGTCTCCTTTAAGTATTTCCCATGTCACAGGGAGACTCTTTACAATACAATAAAGGTTCAGTTTTAATTACACGCTTCCTGACTTTTGTTTAGTTGTAGTTTAAAACATTTGCTGGCACTGTTTTTTCCTTTGGCTGGGCAGTAATAGCTGGTTGTAAGTATCTGGCTAATGAATTTAATAATTTCCTGAACTGGGACTTAAAGGGCCTTTGCTAAAAAGCTGCTTTTCCTCTTTACTATCAAGTTACTTCAAATCCCATGGACAATGTTCCCATTAGGCTGGGCCCCGGCCCTCGAGCTGACCCAACCGATGGCCACAAGCCCTTGTTTCTCCTTTCCATGATCCTCAAAGCAGGTACTTGTTAGTCTATGACACCTGCATTTGAAAATCAACTCTGGCAATTCTTACTGCAGAAAGACAATGTAACGTTTCCTCAGAAGACATGCTCCAACAATAAACAAACACCTACGCTGGGGGACAGACTACTTCAGCACCTGGTCAGCAACAGGTATTTACTTGCTTCTCATTTTCAATTGATGACAATTCAATTGCATTATGCCAGGAGAGACAAATTAGATTCAGCTTCACTGAAAGGAGCACCAGCACGTTCTACAACTAAGTTAAAAGCTCTCCTAAGAGGCAAAGAAGTTTGCAGATACGATGCAAGAAAGCTGAACAAACCTCTTGCTCAGGTACGGGGCCTACGCCAAGGGAGGGGTGCACGGTTCTGGTAGTGATGAAACACCAGGGAAGATTCCTTCTTGAGGGGCCTTAAGTTTGGACGGAAAAATTCATAACACCACAGCAAATATTCTATAAAAAGGGGATCAAACCATTTTGAGCCCAGCATTTCTCCTAATGCCTCTCAAGGTAGAAGCTCTTAATTAAAACCAAGCAAATACACGTTGAGCAGTTACTCACCATGCTCTGCAACTCCCCAAATGCTGCCAGATACGTGCAGCTGAATATCAGGTTATCACTGCACATGGGGAGGGGAAGAACTCCCTATCATTCCCAAACTTTCTTGAGGGATCCGATGCCCTCAACCAAAGCCATGCACTCATTCCTTCATCCAACAAATATTTACTGAGTGCCTTCCCCACACCAGGCACGAGGCTGAGGGACCCAGGGAGGAAAAACAACCATCTGGTCCCTGCTCCACCGGCCCTGCCATGCAGTGGTGACTGCTGCCTCCTCCTCCTCTCCTGGTTTTGTCTGTGAATGTACACTCCGCCAGCCTCTCCTGGTGACCTCAACTTCCTGGAAGGGGATCTTAGTTCTCCTAATTATCTGCGGTGTATTTTTCTTGGCCAAACTGGGAGATACTGTTAACTGCAGACCCTCAGATGTTTCATCACTAGGAGCAGGATCCCTGTCTGGGCCGTGAGGATTGCAGATGTAGAGAGGCTTACAGAGCACATAAACTCTGACTATCTCTCCACACGGAAACTGGCACGAGCCTTTGAAAGCTGCATCATAAATCTTTGGTTTATGTGGCTATTGTTTTAGTATATCTTACACATATTTTCAGAATCAGGGCAATTTTACTTCTAAACTCCCTTCATGTACAGATATTTTCTGACCCACAAAGAAGTGGGGGTTTGGCCTTGTGCTCACATTTTGAATGTCTCAATTCCTGAGGACCGCGTTACCTAAAAGCAGGACTACTTGCTGCTGCTTTGTTTGCACTCTTGCGACGAGAGGGCCTGTGTCTGAGGAGAGGTGAGTCTCATGCTGTCCAGTGCTACGGGCCACAGCGGCTCTCTCTCAGGACGCCCTTGTCCCCGACAGCACCGCGTGCATCCGTCACATGAGTGACTTGTCCTGTCGTCCACGGGGAGGCGAGTGCTCTGAGGCCAGAACCCAGGCTCTTCCTGTCCACGCGATGCAGCAGACAGCAGAGCACCCTGCACGCTGTGGGTGCTTGATAAGCACTGTGGAAAAAAACGAATGGGTCCCCAGATGGTAACGGGAGTCTACAAGCTAATTTCAATATTGAAAAAAGCCAAACTGACCTCAAAAATGGTTTTTTTGCCTTGCACCCAGCAGAAGCCCTGCATTTACCAGTAGCCGGGATTCATGGGCTAATGAAAAAGGTCAAGGAGTTTGTTAATGGCTGTGATTCCGTGGGTTATGTCATGCTTATCAAAACATCTCTGTGGCTGTTACATCTTTGCCTAATAAAAATGGGAAGACAAACGGAGCATTTGAACAAATGCAGTGTATTTCCCCCAGGGGGGAGGAAAAGGTGGACGCTCCTGAGATGAGCCGGTGAAGAGGCACTGCTCACTGCCCAGGGGACCGCCCTGGTCTTGGCTCTGGCCAGCTCACACTTGCCATCCTAAGAGTGACGCGGAACACGCTGCCACCTGCTAACCAGCACACCTCTCCCCGTCTACCTACTAATAAAGCCCTGATTTTATACAGAGTGGCAATCTGCTCAGCTAGAAACCTCAACTCTCCAGCCTCTCTTGCAGCTAGAGGTGGTCCTGTGCTGCACGAGACTCTACAGAAGGCAGCACAATAAGCTGGCAGGCACTTTTTGCCCTGATCTTTTCCTTCTTTCTTCTTGGAACAGAGATGTAAGGCAGGAAGGCAGTAGCTACGTTGTGACCATGAGGTCACAGCATGAGGATGAAAACAACACTGATGTGCGGTGAGAAGAAATCTCAACCCTCGATGGCATTGTGACACCACCATGACAGTCCTGAATCACACGCTTGCTTTTATATGAGAAAAATATGGCCAGTTTAGTCAGATTTTCTGTTACTTGCAACCAAACACATTCTTGGCAGATACAGGGAACAAATTAGAGCAGAAGATTCCCAGAGCACGGAAGTGTTCTGAAATTCTTTGCTTCTAGATGAGACTCAGTAAGTGCTTGCTCACGAGTGACCTCCAACCTCTGCCTCACAGTATGTACAGCGCAGGTTCCCCCCCATTTCCAAACCCCTAAAGCACAGAGCTGCTTTACTTACTGCAGACATTTAAATTAAGTATCATTCATTACCTTGTTTTTGAAAACAGCAAAGACTTTAGTCAGAAACATAAGTTGCAAGAAGACAAAACTTTCAAGAAACTCTAAAATATCACTGATGATCACTTCAAATCATTCTCAAAAAGAGTTATACCCTTTAAATCATCAAACTTACAACTCTTGAAAAGGCAAAGAGAAGAACAAAGACTTTTTTTTCAATTATCATGAATAAGATAAATTGTCATGATTAAATACTTTATTATGGTTGAAATCTGAAGTTCTGGTAAAAGAAACTCTTTGAAAACCCCATCTTAACTTAAAGTGCACAGTAATTGTAACAATGTATAATGACATACAAATACCTTCACTGAAACTGAATATCTTCCCAGCTCCCCTGGAAATTCCAAAATGCTTTAACCACTTCACCTAATTTTAACTGCATAGGTGGCAAAGTATTATCCCCAGGACACAGACGACAGACTGAGGCGACGAGGGTAAGTGATTTCTCAAAGCCACTAAGAAAGCCAAGAGCAGAGGGGGATTCGGTGTAAGGAACCACAGGTCTCTACCTTCACAATGTAAACAGGGAAGTGATTAGAACAGCATAAACTAAGAAAAATCATAGCTTTGAATAGCAGAGCTTTACTTGTACAATCTTGCACAAGTTTTCTTTGGCTGCAAGGCCATGGTTCTCTCCCTCTTGGTCATTCTTTATAAAGTCCTGCATAGACCATCAGGCACTTATCACCCTTAGTTCTTCTGCAGCAATGACAACCGATCAGTTTCGGGGAGGGGATGAATGTCTTTTGTGTACATTTATGTGCAATTTGAGTACTTTTTGTTCATTCAAACAATATTTGAGCATAAAACCCACTGTGTGAGACACAATTGGAGACCCTTCCTTTCAGAGCCTTTCTGCGAGGAGAGGGACAAGACGTGCATTAACTAACAAAGCAGGACGAGGTCGGTGGAGGAAACTTGCAGACACGAAAGGCTACGGGAGCTAAAGGAGTGTGAGCCGATGCAGCCCAGGTGCAGCTGCTGAGGTTCGTGCGGAAATCAGTACCTGAGCTGGTCTTGGGATGGGTCAAATGTTGACAGGCAGACAGGTGGGACAGCGGGAGACTTTTACAGCCTGGACGGGAACGGGTGACTTAACTGTGGGCAAGACCTGAGCATTCGATGTCCAGGCACTGTGCGAATGACTGCAGATGCGCGCCCTCGACGACTCCTTACACAACACGACTCTCCTGAGGGAGGATGACAACCTCCAGTTTACAGATGAGGAACCTAAGGCTCGAGAAGTGAAGCAACGCGCCAGGTTCACACAGCTGGTTAAAGCAGTGGAGACAGGATTCAAACACCGGTCCACAGGACCCCTGAGCTTTTGTGCTTAACCTGTATACTACGCTACCTCTCTTCAAGGTCCTGTTTTCTCTGCCTTTGCTTTGCAATCTTCAACAGGAGTTTTCCTTTGTAAAAGGCGGCCACCAAATCTCCAAATATAGCTCATGTTTGCAGTCAAAAACAGGGCCAATGTTTTTTCAGTGAGGTGACCTTGCTTTGCTGCAGCTCTGTAAAAATATCACCTCTGGCCGGAGCACTGGGATACGTTACACCGTTACTGCTTACTAACCGGTGTTTATCCAGGCAAGGTATTCCCAGGAGAAATTTTCAGGAATTTTAAGGAAGGCAGCAGAAGTCTTGCAATCTGGGTACCATCCAGAGGTGAGCATACCACGTGACTCTGAGCAAGAGCGCAGTCAAGAGCCTCAACCCCCAGCCTCCAGGTGCCCAGGATCCTGACAAATGACACACCTTTCCCTTCTTCCAAGCCCTTTGGAAGTTTGATCGTCTTTCTGAATTTTTCTAATAATTTACCATTTTGGGTGTGGCAACTCTTTACAATAAAAGGAGCATGCAAAGTTGAATTCCTTATGGACAAATGTCCTGATTATTCCACACTAGCTTCCTCGGACAGACTCTTCCCTGCCTTAAATCTGGCCTCCTCTTCCTAAAACATCAACTCTTAGTCCTGGATGTGACATCATTCCCAGCGTTAGCTTTCCAACTGGTCCAGAGAAAAATAAAAGGGAACACGGCACCTGCAGCATATATTTCTTCAACATAGAGAGGCTGAATACCAACCATTTAAAAAACATCTAAGTCCAAGAGCGTCTTATGTTAGCCCAGCTCCACATTATATTACGGCCACAAAGATGCCACTGAAGAGTTCCATCTCAACTACTCCCTTCCCTTCATCAGAACACTAAGGGGGGCAGGGTGCAATAATAATGGGTACCTGCATAGATTTTCCAGAAAGGAGAACCAAGGATGCTGGGAACCATCTTGAATTCTGGTGAAAACAAAGAATCTTTGGTATTTCATAATTCTTAAACTAGGCATCTTTCTCTTTTCCTCATAAACATTTTCATGAACATGAACAAGAGATCAAAACTCATCGTGCTGTACGCTAAAGAGGTCCACTCTGGTTCAACCCAGTCCGGATCATTTTAGCAAATGTGTTAATTGTCTAGCGTGAAGAAGCTCCCAATCATGGTACCCATGGGTAAACGCTAGAATCATTATAAGAATTTCTGGAACTATGGTTTTAAGGCAAGACACACAGATGGCACTCAATATGTATTGAACAAATGATAATACATGCACGTTGTTTTATGCTCCTCAAAGAGTCTCCAGGAATTTTGTCTTATTGTAGTTTCTGTAGAAGAGGAGGAGGCTGGGAGGAAAAGTTCATCCAGCAGTAGCACTGTCCCCAGTTTAGTGGTGAGGACATGAAAACTCCAGACAGTACGTGTGGAAAGGCAGAACCAGTGTACCTAGCTGTCCTGCTTGTCGGCACGATGTGCCCCCCGATCCTTCCCACCTTGCTACACCATGGATCTTTCCTGCGCCTGGAACGCCCTCCCCTCACGTAAGAGACTCTCAGATCTGACTCCCACGTTGTCTACACTTCGCAGTCTCTTATTTGATACCAAGAGCACCCTCCACGTTGCTTTCTGCCCACTTTCTTGCATCTCCCTCCCGCCCTAGACCATACACTCTGTGAGGGCAAGAGCCACTGAATTCCCCGACGCCACCCAGGAGATCCATGTTCAAGGAATGAATCCAACTCCACAGCCCCTCCTCCGAGCTTCTGCAGAAACTTCTGCCTTTCACATTCCTTCAGTATTTAGAATGCTAACCTGACCATAAAAAGATGAGAAACATTACATACCTTATCTCCCTGAGACCAAAAATCTTCTGACTAAAAGGGTCTCATATCTCTTACCTCCTACGATGGTTTAGATGCTTAATGAATGCTGACTATAGGATAATATCATAATACTACCCCATTTAAAGAGACTCATTCTGCATTCTGGGACCATATAATCCGACTCAGATGCAAGGTTTGCAAATTAGAAAAAAATATATATCTATATATCTTCTCTGATTATACCACACATACACACACCACACACACACACGTGAAATAATAAGGGATCTTGAGAAAGTTCAGTCAATGATCACAAGATGTTTAAAGATGGAGCAAGTTTTCTTAATTGTGGATATAGAAATTGCTTCACACAGTAGTCAGAATGCTTATTTTCTTCAATGTGATTTCCGCATGTGTGCACTGCACAGCCCTCTCAATGGCCATATCTCCCTGAGATGCACACAGAGTATTCATAAAGGGATTTAAATTTGTGGGACTAACATTGAGATTAATGCCAGAAATATCAGTTTCCCCGGGCGTATGTCAAAGTAGACAAGAGACCATAACCTTCCAGGATGTAATATGATACCAGCTGGTAGATCACAGACCTACCTAAACGAAAATCTGATGGAAGAAAGCAAACATGGTTACAATTACTCATACTCCTACCGTGGATTTTCATAAACAAACTAATAAATATTTTCATCTTGCAATAAGATCAAGTTAAGTGATTTGCTGACATTCTCTTGAGGTTTAAAGCTTGTCTTTAATGTGAAATACAAATCATATTTCTTGTGGACACATTTTAATAATAAATGTAAACACACATGAGACAAAAATAATGAAAGCATTGCAATGAAAACCAGACAAACTATCTACCACTTCAAAAGGAGTAAATGAAGACTGCTCATCAACGCCGTGATGCAAACAACCTCGACACAAAGCACCACACGCTGAAATCAGGTTTCCAGGAAAGGGAATCAGAAGGAATGAGAGAATGACAATAAGCTATTACTTGAAAACTGACTACATGAAAATACACTCACCACACACATGCACGTGCACACACACACACGCGCACACACACACACACACACACCTCTTGTACAACTCGTAGGACCGATCTGATTTTGGTTTAATTCAAATTACTTCCCACCTCTTTGCAACATCCCACTGGCAAAGAGACAGGTTTGGCCCCTCGTTTGCCTCAGGTAAGGATCAAGAATTTGATGCCAAATCTCTCCGGCCCCTACAGTTCCATAGCTGTCCCCAAGGATAAGGAATCGGAACACCCACTGACTCGTGGAACATCCTGAGGGAGTCCTCACTGTCTCTCATTTTGCTACTCTGGTCCCAGGCCATGATCTAAGCACCACCAAAGGTGCCCGAGGAGCAGCTCACCTCTGGGTCCCGTAATGACAGGCCGGTGATGCTGTGTGAAGGCCGTGGCCAGGGAGGAGGTCTGCGAAGGGGAGGGGCTGGTGAAGCCAGACTTCTCCGACTTCTTCAGTGTGGTCGGAGACGGCATTCCTGGCAAGAGGGATGGATCGACAAGCACACTTTAATTCGTGAAACAACAGCTTATGCAACCTGAAAGATAAAACTTTAAGGGTTAAAAAAAGAAATCTACCTGTGAATGGAAGATTTGTTTTGAACTGGTTTGAATTTGTCACAGGAACAAACAGGTGACAGGTGGTCTCCTGATACCAGCCTCTACTTGATTTTAACTTATTCTCCTAAATAACAGTCCATTTTGGGGCGACTGTTCTTCTCTAACTGGAGAGCGCCCCTTTTCTTCTTGAAAGTTGTCTGTGCCGGTGGCCCCAGGACCCTTCAGAACGGAGGGCTGCAGCAGCACAGGAAGCCCCCATGTGCCTTCATCCCACCTTGCCACTTCACTTTAGCACCAAGGTACTTTCTCCACATTTTAAATAATTTAGCTATTTCAACATTTAAAAAACCCCTCAACAATGGCAACGCAGTTGCTCATCCAACAAATTATTTATAATAAAAAAAAAGAAAAGATAGAAGTAAAAGAAAAAGTTAAATGCCTAACAATTGAGCACTGTTAAATAAATATGGTACAGCCAATGCAAATAATACTGTAAAAGAATAACAACATGGAAAGATATTGAATGACATGGAATAAAGACATGGAAAGCAATTACAAAGTAGGATGCCACACTCTGATGCTTCTTACAAATGTGTTTCTGTGCACAGAGAAAGGACGGGAAGGAGACACACAAACTGTAACAGGAGTTCTCTCTGTGTGCTGCATTTGGGTGATTTTCATTGCCTCTTTTTGCTTACCTGTCTTTTCTATGATGAACATATATTACTTTCATGTTAAGAAAATAAAATAAAACCTTGTTTTTAAAAATAGTATTTTTAATATAGTGTAAGATTTTCACAGCATTTCCAGTATAAGAAATTCTTTGGGAAGAAAATAATGGGAAAACAGCCCCTTGTCATTACTGGATTGGTAATGTTCTCGGCAGCCACGCGGAACTACCCAACAGGAGGCATCTATTAGTTTGGTAGGGTGCCAGTTAAAACAATGAAACTTGGATATAAAAATAAAGGAAATGACTCCTAGTCTCCACATCACAGGACAAATTTGGGCTGTCTTAAGTTGCAGCACAAAACTGATCTGCACTCACGTCAAAAGAACCAAATTTTATTTTACTTACACGTGTCTACATGTATTTACACATAGACAAGTAAAAACATGTATTATGTTCTGCCTACGACCAGAGAATTTACTTGGGTGAAGTGGAAAACTAAGTAACACAAATGATCATGATGTTAGCATGTAACTGTCACTGAGTAGTTCTAAGTACCAGGCACCGTGCGAAGCACTTCATGGGCAGATCTGTTCAGAAATCTAGGTAGTCTGGCTTATATCTGAATACGTCTTTGTTATTTCTGATCCCAGATTTCCTTAACAAGATTCTATAACACAGCCTTCAAGTATGACTGCAGATTCTGCGAGGACAGAGAGCCCGTCTGCTCTGCCCCCTCTACTGTCAGCACATCTAACAAAGGGCCCAGGGGTTACCAAGTGGCCTGGAAAGATATTTACTCTACTTGTACAGGTCTCAGTTTTATCTGTGGCTTTACTAACAGATGCGTGGACATAGCAAAACTTGGGGTTTTGACCCCAAGAGAGAAACAAATTGCAATTGGTGTGCACATTTGCACAGTCAGACATCAGGACAACAAGAAGTGGCACATGACTCCACACGGTCTTGGCAAACCTGGATCAGACCTGTTCCAGATCAACATCCACGTGATCTGAATAAAAAACAAAGTCACTGAGTGACTTCAGCTGTGTCTGTTTGCTCGCTGAGTCAGTAACCAAAGTCACACCACACCAACGTCCCAACATCATTAGGATAGATGAAGGTTTTGGATCAACGTTCACTGCAGGTAACCTAACCTAATGTATCATCATGTAATTATATTCAAGAGGAGATTTCAAATTAAAAAAATAAAGGAAAGAAATAAAAAGCTACCAAAACGTGAACAGATCTCCCAATTCATTCAAACCTCTTCTGTGCAAACACATTTTTAGGCTGCCAACCAGTCCACTGATTTAGACTCAGTCAAATGCCTGAATTATGTGTCACGAAACAGAAATAGAATAGAAAACGAAAATGTCAAAACTTGTTACAAGATGGCAGAATCTTTTCCAGATAATGGAATCAGTGATGAAAACGCAGTATCTGAACTAACCTTATTAAAGAAAGCAAATCGCTGGACTCCAGAAGTGGTCACTTTGAAAAGTTCATGTTTTCTAACCTATGCCATTCTAAGTACTGCAGAAATGTTGACATGACTTAAATCCACCATTTACATGTTAAAAGGGGAACTATACATAAAATTTAGGCAGTAACAAGCACCAGGAATGATCAAGTTGGTAAATGGGTTCAAAACCAGCAAAATTCAAATCCTCTTTGAAAGGGTTAAAGAGAGAAGAAAGGCTGTCTGCTCGCGAGAACAATTTTCTAAATTTATCACAGTCAAGTAACATGAACCCAAAGGCTCCCATGAATCTCAAAATTACTTTGTGTTTTCAATGTTTAAAGACTTGTATTGAGCACATTTCCTTATTATACACTTTAATATTTTCTCCATATACATAATGTATGTTTTAGTTAATTTGTTTCATACACTTAAATGACCGGACGAAATGTCGAAATGCTAGAAAACTGCTTTATGTTAAAAGTGAGAGAACAGTAATCTTGGCTTTTATTTCTGAAATCAAACTTGGTTTCTGTACGTTACTTTAAAAATAAACTCCCTGTTAAAATTTCGCTTTCCAATTAGCTATGCACAACTGCTATAGAACTGCTATACCGATAAATGACTGGCTTTCTCTTAATGAATCAAAACTTTAATTTCAATGTATTTTTTAGAAGTACCATATTTTTTTAAAAGATTATAGATAAAGCAATGCTATCCCCTTTTCTTGAATGAAATATTACTTCAAAGTTGTTTTCAATATGTAAAAATAAAGAATTTTATAGACTGAGAAGCAGAAATTTAGCATACCGTCTTGTTTCCATGGGACATTTCCTCCTATGATCGCTGTAAAAGGCCTGATGGTGGTAAACAGAACAGCAGGTGGATTTCAAGAGGCATTCTGGCTTGTCATTGGTTTTTCTATCCATCAGACTTTAATTTTTCTCCACTTTGCCATTTTTCTAAGCTACCTGAGTCATTTGCGATAGTGTTCATTGGACACAGACAGACATACATGAAACCCTAGTCGTTCAGTGTGACTCTGATCGCTGGAGGCAGCTGTGAGTGAGAAGTCAACACAAACACCTGCAAAGTGCAGGCCACACACAATAC
Organism: Diceros bicornis minor; assembly: GCF_020826845.1. NCBI lineage: Eukaryota > Metazoa > Chordata > Mammalia > Perissodactyla > Rhinocerotidae > Diceros > Diceros bicornis. The sequence continues at coordinate 1,184,410 of NC_080743.1, read as the reverse complement.
AGTCATCCCTTGGTATCTGTGGGAGATTAGCTCCAGGACCCCCACAGACACCAAACTCCACGGACGCTCAAGGCTCTTAAAACAAATGGCGTAGTCTTTGCACATAAAGTGATGGGAGGATGTGCACAGGTTAAGTCTGGATTACTTAGAATACCTAACACAATGTAAACACTATGTAAATAGTTGTTATGCTGTATTGTTTAGGGAATAATGACAAGAAAAAAAGTCTGTACATGTTCAGTACAGATGCAGCCATTGTAGGCCTTTTGGTCTGTGGTTGTTTGAATCCGTACGTGCAGAACCTGTGGATACAGAGGGCTGATGGCGTTCACAAAGATTCTGTTAGATTCAGCGTCAATATCTGTGGTAGTCAGAATTCTAAGGTGGCCCAAGGTTCCTGGCCCCTGGGGTACAGTTTGTATAATCCCCTCCCCTTGAATGTGGGCACTACCCATGAATATGATGGATGTCATTCTTGTGATTAGGTTATTATATTGTGAAGGCAAAGAGACTCTTGAAGATGTAATTAAGGTCCCTAATCAGGTGACTTTAAGTAAAGGGTTATTATCGTGGGTGGGCCTGACCTAATCAGGTGAGCCTTTAAAAGACAGACTAGATGTCAGAGAGAGTCTCCTGCTGGCTTTGAAGAAGTAAGCTGCCATGTTGCAAAATGGCCTGTGAGAGGGCCACATGGCAAGAAACTGCAGGGAACTCTAGGGGATAAGCGGAGCCATGACTGACAGCCAAGTTTAAGAAAGCTGGGACCTTAGTCTTAAAGCTACAAGGAACTGAATTTTGCCAAAAGTCATGAAAGTTTGCAAGAGGAGCCCGAGCTCCAGAAAGGAATGCAGCCTGGATGAGATTCTGACTGCAGCCTTGTGAGACCTGAGCAGAGGGACCAGCCAAGCTGTGCTCAGACCCCTGACCCATGGAAACTGTGAGATAATAAATGCACGTTGTTTTAAGCTGCTGAATTTGTGGTAATTTATTATGCAGCAATAGTAAACTAACATGATCTGCAAATAGAAGACTATGGTCAATGCAAGAAATATATGTATTAAAGACGCCTACTGTGCACTAATTACTCTCTAGAATTTCAGAAGTTTCCATTATTTTTAGCAAATCCATCCTAGGTTGTGAGGTTTTCTCACCCAGAGAAAACAGTAAGACATCCTCTTGGAAAAGAGGCAAGTAAGTGGTTATTTCCAATGGATAAACTCTTGAAAATTTCTATTTCCCCGATTCTCTCAAGAAACATCAATACCAAAATCAGATCAAATGATATGAAAAAACTCAAAAATAATTCTTGGGGTCTCCTACAACTAATCAAGGTTTATTTTTGGTAATTTTTTGCTACAACCTGATGTTACAGGAAATGGAAATAAGATACAAGGAAAAAAATCATAATTAACTTCAACACCCCCTCCCTCCCAAATTATGAGATTTACCAAACACTTTGACCATGAATTTTATAGTGACAACTGTGAAGCAAGTTCTCCAGGAAAGAGAAGAAAGCACAACACTGTTCTTAGCTTGAGAAAGCTTCTAAAGGGGCTATTTTAGGCATCAAAGGAGCTACAATATTAATGGGAGGGAGGGAGAATGGAGAAGTGCCATAAACCATGATTATTCCAGGGACAGAGAGACAACAGGCAGGATCTGTAAAGAGGAAAACTATGACAAGTCAGTGTTGGTGCTGACTTCCTTAGGGGACTGATTCAGAAACCCACTGTCCTGTGAAAATGACCCCGGTCAGTGCTGCTCAGGACCCAGCACCTTATCTTCTCTGCTGCAGGAGTTTGGTGATGTAACTCAAGGTTTCAGATTTAACTAGTTTATGCTTCTTTCTTCAAAGAAACAAAGTCAAGAGCAGAAAGTTCAGTTTCAACAACGTTCATTCACAGTCACAATCTGTTTGGGAGAAACTCTGGAAACAAGCGAGTTCTGCACTTTCGTTTTAACACCCAGTGTGTGAGCAGGTTAGAAAGGACCCCAGATGCCGTACGTGTGGTGGTTCATGTTGACCTCAGACATCCGCCGTCAACATCTAATTCCCAACGACCTGCCTTGACCACTGCTTTACCAGCACACCTGTCACACCAAACCTAAGGTACAGGGGCCTTCATCCACCTACTGGCCTCCAGAGAGCCAGGAGGCAGCTGAGGAGACGGTCATCACATCTCTGCATATCAATCATTTCCAAAACAGACTGAAAATTATAAAAGCTACAAATTGTGGAGTACCTACTAGGTCCCAGGTACTTACAAATATCCCTAATCCTTACGTCTCACCTACCTGCCCATCTGTAACTCAATGTTGCAGAAACCGGACGTCAGGAGACGTCACGCGCCTTGCTGGCGGTCCACAGCTACTCAGGAGTAACGCAGACCACGTCTCTGGTCCCGGGGCTAGGACCTTTCGTAAAACATCACACTCCCTCAGCAGTTTCCCTTGTATACCATAGAAACAGGGTCCCATTTAAGTCAATAAAGTATAGTTCAATTTATAGTTGAAGTTTCTAATTCTATTATCCAAAGAAAAAATTCAAAGAAAGGTTGTATCAACTGCAAAAGAAATGAGCATAAACACACACAACTCTGATGCACACGGAGAACCACCTCGTCTCACACACCAGAGCTCCTCTTGGCCTTAGAGGGGTCAGCTAGGATTTTATTAAACACACTGAATGTATTATTAGTGATTCTAACACAGGACCTCCAAGAAACAAGTGTCACATAGACTTAGAAGAAGATAATGACCCAAGATATTAAATTGTACAATAGTAAATACACACATTTAATATTTACACAAGGCCTCTTGACTTTTCAAGAAGTTGCTTCTTCTATAAAGCCTCCTGCTAACCACGTTCTATCTCTATTGATAACCAAAAAGGATCAAAATTCTTCTTTTAAGACTCACCGCTATCTTCCAAGCCTAGACTATATTATAATGCAAGAATGCCTCACTTAACCGGAGGTCACAGGCTAACACACACAATTATTTAGAATTCGGTAAGTCTTGAAAGCAAGGAAGGCCCCTGAGCTACTAAAGTCAGGGTCAAAATAGGCTACTAAGTTGAAGGCATTTCACTCACAGGAAAGTGTAGTTTTACAGAAACTCAGAAAAGCATTTCAAGGAGAAGGCTGTGACTGAGCGAGCTGAATGCTACTGAGAGGTCAAGTGTGATGAGAACAAAGGAGGTCCAGGGAGAGGACAGAGGGAAGACAGGTTAGAACGGTTCACAGCATCAACGGGAAGTGAAGCAGCAGGGAAAACGGTGCAGTCAAGCCTTTCATGGGACTAGTCTGTAGAAAGAAGCAGAAGAATGGGGCAGCAGCCATCGGAAGTGGGGGAGCAAGGAGAGCTTTCTGAAGATGGAGGCCGTGGAGCACACCGGCCTGCGACGGGATGGTCCAGGGACGGGCGGGAAGCAGTGACTCAGAGAAGTCCTGAAGAAGGTGCGACAGCACGGCTACACGTGCACAAGCGAGGACCTGAACTCAGCAGGCCACAGCTCCTCCTCTTTCAGTGGACTGCCTCAGCACGACGCCTATTTCTGAAAAACGTTCCGATGACTTATCTATCTTCCTGATGCAAACCGATGAGGAGATGGTTTAAAACAGAGCTTACTAACGATACTTAAATATTTTTCTTCAGCCTAAATGACGTGCTGACTGCCATTGTGACTGTTCTCTCACATGTGGGCGTTCAGATTCCCCTGCGCCCAGGTCTAAGTGTGGGGAACGGAGACCGCAGGACGTCTGACAGACTAACAGTGCAGCCTAAGTTCCAGCGCCATTTCTCAAGCACAGGAGGAAAGCTGAGCACCAGAATCCTATTTTGCAAGTCATTCACCAGCAGGTTTCTCTGAGACTCATCTCTTCCACAGGCAGAGCTGTGAGCTGCCCCAGCAGCAGGATCTGGACCTTTCTGGGACCATTTCAGCTGCACCCTGCCATGAGATCATCTCCAGCCGCGATGCCAAATAAAGGCTGCGATTGGACAGATTAACCCCATGGTTAAGGGCCGTTCTGTTCCTGAGAGTATAAACACATGCTGGGGGACACGAGGAGGGGTTCCAGACGCTGCACTCATCCTACCTGTGTGTCCTAATGATAAAATCCACTAGGGTGCATTCTAATGTAATTTATTATGATTAACTCACTCAGCAATAAAAAAAGGTAAAAGATTCAGAGTATTTTAACTTTTACCCTTTTTTGGTGAATAAAAATGTTTTAAAATCATTTTTATGATAGAGAGACTAAAATGAAAGTTAATACAGCTTCTGAGGTTTATCCTTCTTACTTTATATGCAACCATTTAAAATGAGCTAAAAGGACCCCCCAAAGAATTACCACATCATAAAGAAGTTCAGGTAATTTAAAAAGCTTGAACACAAGTGATTTCTTCAATTTTTAAAAATGGGAGAATGGAGTAAAGATTACATGGATTATTCAGGAGAAAAAGATGATGAGTTCTCTAATGTATTCCAAATGTTCATTTGTGAGTGAAAATTTACAACCAGAGAGAGTAAAGAACAGACACAAGGAAAATGTTATATAAAAATCTGGTTCCTGGGCCAACAATAAAGTCTCTTGATTTTTTAGGGGATTTCCTCTCCTTTCCGGGTAAACACAGACACCCCAGGGTCAGGGCTGAAATTAAAAAATTGTGTTTCATGCTCCATATACTTAGAAGTTGGAGATCCCCTCCCCATCTTCCCCCTAACCATCCCATCCCCCGACGTGTTCAGAGAAGGACTGATTTTGGCTTAACATAGCAATCGCACACATTCACAGAGGACTGAGAATAAAGAAGAAATTACTGAGAAAACCAAATCATTTTCTTTACATGAAAAATAAATATAGTATAATATAGCATAATGTTTTATTCATTCTGCTTAGATACCCAGCTGAAAAGTAACAAGCTCCATCATACATATGTTGGGTTTATATCTGCCCTGTCCAATATGGTAGCTACTAGCCACATGTGTGGTTACTTAAATTTAAATTAATTAAAACTAAATGAATTTAAAAATCCAGTTGCTCAGCAGACCCCCGTCTCAGTGCTCAGAAGCCACACGTGGCTAGTTGTTAGGGACTGGATGGTGCAGACGTGGAGTAGCTGTGTCGCCGCAGAAACCCTGACGGCGCAGCTCTGGTCTGCACGCCACCAAGTAACTTCCCACTTTCTGGTCCTGCTGTAGAACGGTAGGTAAATCTTACTTTAATATTTTTTCAGCATGTTTAGCCCTTTTTTAAGTTACAAAAGCAAAACATAAGCACTACACAACGACAGAACTGTATACAGGGAAAAGACGGGAAGCACTTGTTTCCCCACCTGCAATATGCCGGGCAGCCAGTGCTCCAGCAGCTACTTTTCTCCACCCGCAATACTCGTTTTGATCACGCGAAGCTAAGTATTTACTAACATATGTTCACTTTTGTCAGTTAAAACACGATTGAAAGCTTGGAGTGTAAGGGTCCCCCTGGTGAAACTGAACTGGTAAGAGAGGCAGTGTCTGTGATGTTCCCATTGGGATACGTCTGTGCTAGGGATCTATTAGTCCAAAGTTCTTTGGATACAAGCAGAGAACCCATCACTTTTATTTAAAGTAAAATCTGACTGTTTGGAACGTTTCATAGGGGAAAAAAGAAATATCATTTGAGGTTTCCTCGAATTGCCTGAACTGTGAGATCAAGCAATGGCACTAGAAAAGGTCGTGTCAGCTGGACTCTAAGCTCAGGGGAGTCAGCGTTTTCTGGCTAAACCTTATCATGGCGAAGCACGCGGCTGTGTATCTCCGCACTCTGGTCATCCCACAAATAAACGACTCTCATCTCCACCTGTTACTTGGTGAGATCTGCCCGCCCCCGCCACCCTTCAATAACCCCATTCTTTGCCTTCAAAGGCCTCTGAGTCGCTGAGGAAGCGGGCAGACAGAGTTGTGCAGTGGCCCGCCGATGCCACTCGTGCCCTCGCAGGTTCATAGTTCACGCCAGAAGCTGTGCAGCAGCAGGAGCCGACTGCTCAAAATGGCAATCCCTCTGCATGCTGGAGGGGGCAACACATTTCCTCGTTTTAACACGAAATTTGTCACAGAAAGAGATTCTGTCTCGGGCTCTTGTTTAGTGCAGAAACCGTCGGGCCCTTTCCTTATAAGAAAACCTCTAACAGAGGCACGCCTTTATTTTAGATAGGGGAGCCAACAGGTCATTTCAAAGCCGAAAAACACTTCAAGTATCTTAATTACTCTGCTTTTTGCAAAACAAAATGAGCTATTAACCTCGAATGCAGCTCTATGGATGCAAAACGTCCACAGTGTTATTAAACACTACTAAACCAAACAAAAATAGTCAATAAAAGGGGAAATAACTGTGTACAACTGCGTGAGTCATTTTCTGAAGCAGGATATCTGACAAAATATTTTTTTTTTTTAAACATAGCAGCAAAACCTTTCTGTGTGAAGCTGCCCTTCTGACCAACGCTGCCCTCAGCAGCAGAGCCGGTGTCCGTCCACCACGGCGAGTCCTCATCGGAGGGGATTACAGGCTGCTTCTGCTCTCTGCCATTCTCTGCCACAACGCAATGATGGATCCTTTTACGTACGAGTGCAATTACTAAAAACTGTGCTGTTTTCTTACCTGTCTTCATATCTTGGAACTATTTTATTAAAAATCACTTTTCTGACACTCGGGGTAAACGCCTGGCCAAGTGTTCACGTCAGTGAAGGAGACGAGCCCACTCCACTCAGCGGCAGCCTCTGCGGAGCGTCTTCAGCCTGCTGACGCTTCATCTCCGCAGCGCCTTCAGACTGGAGGCACGGTGTGCCCTTCTCTCCTTGTCGTCTTTGTCCAAATCCTCAAGTTTGGTCTTCACGTAACTAAAAGCTGCTCATGGCCGACGTTTTCTCTGGAGTCACGATTTAGCACTTCTTCACACTCACACCTTTTTTTGGAACCCAACACAACGATCCAATTTCACACAGACAGCCCCCCACAGGCCAATCAGAGTGGGCTGCTAACAATACATCATCTTTTACAGCTTTTTCTACTCATGTAATTAACTTGATCCAGCACCTATTAGGAAAAGGTCTTTATACAAGACACTAACAAAAAAAGCAAACCACTTTGGGCTCTACAACTAGGCTGGCTGCCCACAAACCAAAGGACTATTTCCATCTGTGTCTAAGCAGACAAAACTCGGTTCCTCTCTTTTTCTCCCCTTCCACTTACTAACCCCCAAACGACAACTGTCACCAACCCCGTCCTTGAACGTTAACAGCAACCAAATATGGGTACTGACTGTACGCTACTGAGCCACGCCCACACGGGAAAGTTTATTTCTCGGTCTCAGGCAACTGGAGCCAACCAGCAAGCAGTCCAAGCAGCAGATAACAACGTTTATAACAAATTACATCTCTGCAAGAGTCTCCAAATGTGTGGCTGGGACATAAATTTATGTGACCCAATATAATGATTACGTGTTACAAAGATTTTTTTTAAACTAAAGGCCTGTTAAGGCTTCAATGCTGATGGACAAACTCATAAAAATATCAAGCATATCAAAAGGAGAAAAATTACCAGTTAAGTCTTTTGAGGACAAGACTTGTTTTCTGAAGAAAAAAAATATCACCCACTAGAAAAAAGAACTCATAAAATTAGAAGCAGGTGTCACCACTATGAAGTGATAAATATCAGGGAATAACTGGCCCTGAAAAGTGTTCTTAGACATCCCAGCCTACTTTTAACCCGTACATGTGTATTTTGACATGGAACATGACATTAGCTGCTTATGTAAGTCCCTACAGAGTGTTAGGACATGAGAGATGGTGCACAACCATTTTGATAAACTCTCTCTTCAGGCAGGTTCATGAAACGGCTGGAAGGCAGATAGCAAATTCTGACTGGCACTAAATCCTCAGTAATTCATTAATCTTGGAAGCTAATCATAGTGAAGTGACTTCTGGGTTGGGATGGCTACCATGGCAGAATAATCCGGTACTGCAGAGGACACTTCAGACTAGAAATGGATATTGGGTTGCTATTCCTTGAATGTCTAATGATTTGAGTGCATTTCCAACAATGCACATGAAAACTTTAACCACTTCTCGTTACAGGCAAAGTGGAAAATCCCTAGAAATTGGAATGTTTCTCAAAATGAAGGACAATAAGATGGTTGGACCACATTAAAACTGGAAAAGCTGGAACATCATCAGAATGAATTCCGAACATCCATAGCTGTCTGTAGAGGCTGCCCTCCGCAGTGGGTGAAGGCAGTGGACCACAATTACAGAGTTCCCCACCCCACAGAGACCAGAGAACCAGGAACCAGAGGAACGCAGGATTGAAAAAGCTGAAAGTTGCACAAGGTTGCTTTTTTTTTTGGTGAGGAAGATTAGCCCTAAACTAACGACTGTTGCCAATCCTCCTCTTTTTGCTGAGGAAGATTGGCCATGGGCTAACATTCATGCCCATCTTCCTCTACTTTACATGTGGGATGCCTGCCACAGCATGGCTTGATAAGCAGTGCACAGGTCCGTACCGAGGATCTGAACCTGTGAACCCCGGGCCACCGAAGCGGAGCATGCGAACTTAACCACAACGCCACTGGGCTGGCCCCCTCACAAGGGTTTTCAATTGGTAATGAAGAATGGTCAGTCACACTTGAGTCTGAAGAGACCAGCCACGAACTGTACCTCAATGGACTCAGTCATTCTGTCGCAGCCTAACTTCTTATAAGCTTAAGAGACGCTTTGAATAAAGTGTTTTATTTCCAAGGTGTTCTCCCATTTCAGAGACCTGCTTTGTGATTCAGTGCTCGAGAGAACTCTCCCCACTTCAGCACGTGGAGTGCTGTTCAGGATCCATCAGGAGACAGTCCCTGATTTACCATGTGGATGCGAGCATTTCTCGTAATCTTCTAGGATGTAATTCACCCATCACCTCGAAATGGGTGCCATGTCTTTGATTAATTGATGAGTTTGTGATGTATCTGAACTCTGCGGACGGACAGAGGTGGACAAATAGGCATTACTGTAATCCTCTGATGAGTAAGAAAGCAAGCAGATGTGCCCAGCGTCAGACACTGCTGCACAGCACAGTGGAGGAACTTCTGCCTCGAGATTTGAGAGGGCCCGAGGATTTCTTTCTTCCTTCTCCCTCACTCCCTGTATAAAGTCCCCTTTTCTGGAGTATTAAAAAACCACTTTATTAAAAACATTGATGACCAAAAAAAGACAGAACTCTACTCCTATAGAAACTGACGGTGTTATACTCGATTACTCATCAGTATGTAGGAAAAACATAGAAGCATATAAGAGAGGGAAACAAGCCTGCAAATAGTATTATTAGTGATCTGTATCATTTTTTTGCTATTTAATTGTACAAATTTAATTTACAAATTAAATGTATATGTACATTCACCCATACACACATGCATATACACACATTTATACACACACACACCTCAGAACAATGGGTGGCCCATACTAAGTGCTCAATAAACACTATTATAAAACACTTCTATATCTACAATTTCAGCAGTATTCCAATGACAAAATACAAGTAAATTTATCTTTTATTGTTAATCAAACTGTGGTATTATTTGAGTCTATGAAATGTCTACATTGTGTTCACAGAAAAGGACAGAGGAAGTAAGAACACTAAAGTATTTTTTTCTTTGTATTAGAGGTTAAAACTACCTTCTGTTTGAGTTCTAAATATTTAATAAATTTATTAAATAAAATTTATTAGATACAGAAAAATCAACACAGCAAACTCTGATCAATCGCTCTATCTATATCTTTTGTTTCTCCTCTTCCAACTATACTTTCTGGTTACTTTTCCCTTTGGTGAATTTAGTCTCAATTCAGAACAATTTTGTTTCCCCTAAGTAGATACGTATTTAGGTTCTGCCCGATTTTACCACCCACAGTCAGAACAGGCCTGTTTTAGGAGGGGAGTCTGAGCCCAGGGTGCGAAAGATGCACCTGTTGGTGGGGCAGGATGGCGCGACCTCGTGCACTCGCTGCGGCTTTCCTGGCACATCGGCTTTCTGCCCGATTTTCAGAGATGAAGAAGGATACGGCTCTGATAGGATGAAGGGGAGGAAAGAGGGCCGAGCGCTCACTGATGCTCCTTGAACAAGGGAATGGCTGACGCACCAGCCCTCACGGTCACAGTGGAGGACTGTGGGCTGAGGCGAGACTAACTCCTCACCCGCCTGCGTCTTAGCACACTCTCCACCTCGGGTCACAGCCGCCAGGAACCTGTCTGACCAGTTACCCCTCCTGCCTTCACTGCGCTTTAAGCTCTTCCAGGGCACAGTCTGTCTTGATTACTTATTTATTTTTCCCTCTATCACGCTGCCTAGTGCTCTGCATATAATAGACGTAGGTATGTAGAATATGTTTTCAATTTAATTTCATAGTATCTTAAACTCACATAGCACTTCAGTTTTCAAAGCATTTACTACAAAAAGGATATATAGTATCAGTGTGAAGCTCTGTGGTTTACTAAGTGTGTAGCTCTGTGGTTTACTAAGTGTGTCTTGCACGTGGTAAAAGCACTCTACGTCCAGTGCCATCATAGCTCCTTGCACATAGCTGGCGCTTAATAAATGGTGGCTCCTGTTTTATCATCTCATTTGATCTTTTCAAAGCTATGAGTTAGGAAAGCTGGGCTGCTTTATCATCTCCAATGTTTACACATGAGGAAATGAAAATTCGGAGAAGTAGCTTGCTAAAAATCCCAGGCTTGTTCATGGCAGAATACAAACATTGCAGACTCTTGATTACTAATGTGTACTTCTTCCTCTTTATAATACATTCAATTTCCCTCTCATTTTCTCCTTCCCCAGTAAGCCTATGAAGATTGTCGTGGCTGGAATGAAACTGGCCTTAAAGTTCCTCTATACGACACGCTGAAAAAATGGCTCCCGACGGGCCAGCACTTCACTGCCTAAGCCCCCGGGCTGTGCTGAAGATCGTGACGGGACAGGGCGGGAGGAAGATTCCCACACAAATGACGGTGTAAGCTACATCTCTTCCTTCCTTCTAGAATATGTAAACCTTCTCATTTTCAAACATGAAATTAAAAATGTGGAGATTTGGGTAATGTATTTAGTCAGACGAGACCAGCTGCAATGCAGCCTCTGTTTTCCTGGAGCTTCCGTATCTCAAGACGGCGCATCTGGGTTCCTGACACAAGCAGAGCCGTGCGTGCTCAGCCAACAGACGGACGCAGCACTCAGCCCCACGCGAGGTATGAGACAGGACACGTGTGGGTTCCATCTTGTTAGCTTTTATTTATTCAACTAACATTGGCTGAGTGGATACCACATGCCAGGTACTACAGTCGGCTTCAGCAATACAACAGTGACATTCTGACCATGCTCTATCAAAATATGGACCCGACACACACACACAAATATACAGCGCATGTACGTGGGAAGACTATTTCTTCTAATAGGTAAGCTTTTAGACTTCACTTACAGTAGGTTATTTCAGGCCCCTATTTGGAATTGAAAAAAGAATAGCCTTGACAAAGAAGGTAAACACATTTTTGAAGGATGGTTAAAGAGATCATTTTGTAATATAGCGTTCCCTTATCTGGATGAAATTCCTCTGATGAAGGAGGGTCACTAAGAGCAGGCCCCTTGTTACTGTGTGGTACTCCCTGTCTCTAATGAGCAGGTGCCAATACTAAAGAGATAACGCATGACAACGCGGTCACATAAGTATGCTTTCCCACTGTGCCGTGAACACAGAAGAAGAGCCAAGACATTGATCCCATGGCAGTGTTCTGTAACAGTGACTATTCCTATCACAGCAGGAGGCCGTGGGAGATTTCATCATTTCCCCTAATAAATGCTAGTGCAGCAGAGTGTCCATGATCAATGCGCTCTTGTCACCAGCCTGCTGTCTTTTTACCGGCATTGATAATGGGCCTCCTCCTTTATGTCTCAGCTACAAGTTTAAATTGGTCAACATCCCCCTCCTACACTGATGAAGGATTGCTGGCAGTCAGATGAGGACCTGCAGAGTTGGGGACCCAGGTGAACCCAGCGTGTGGCATTCAAAGCACAATGAACAAGCCCAGGTCTCACAATTAACCCGTTGTGACACTGAACTCTGGTTTTAAATGTCCTGGGCTGGTGGTTGACCATATGTTGACCAAAATATTCTTCTACAAATGCCTTTAAAAATGTACTTCTTTACCTAATAATTGTGGTAAGAACAGACAGCATGGTATCACACTGCTTAATTTTGATCTTCAAAGATGAGGACTACTTAGTCTTTGGGAGGAAGTTTATCTCTGAAAGTTTTTAAGAAAATAACTCCAACTAAACTTACTACTTACCAAATTTGACTTAAATCTTTCCAGTGAACTGTTTAGAACTTCTACCATCTTGGCGAATGTAATTCTGTCTGCTAGTAAGGTTTTACAATCACAATATAATTGAAGGCATACTATTTCTGAATATTTTTCTACAGGAGAAAATTTAAATAACCTCTTGATCCTGTTTTCACAGTAGTAAATTTCACTGAAAAGTTCTATAATTTCAGGCTCTTTCACACAAAACATATCTTTTCTGCTGAAATTGATATGGATGTGCTCAGCGCAGGTACGGTCTCAAATGCAGGAAGTGGTGCAGCCCAGTAACCCGTGAAGCCCTCTGGACCCTCAGAAGAGACAATTTTCGGGACACAGACAACCTGAGAAGGTTCACAGGACAGCCACCAAGCTGCCTTGTAACTTAGGAAGAAAGACAGGAAGAACACTTAAATTCACATATACTACCGACTGAAAGGCTCAGAGACATCCGCCTCACTTCCAAGGATGTGAACGCTTCTCATATGGGTTCCAAACAAAACCCGGCTTCACAGCCACCTTCTGAGGGAAGTGGCCCTAACTTTCCAGCCAGATTGAAGCACTCGCTTCTTCACTCCTGCAGCCCTGAACACCCTCAGCCGGGTAAGGTCTGCCTCCCTCAATAACCCAACATATTTCACGTGATCAGAGAACACTACCTTCTACGAAGGACTTGGGCCTTCACGACCTCATCTGATTGTTGTAACTGTGACAGAGATGGGGCAGAAAACACAGTTCCCGTCTTACAGAGAGTGACTGACAACCAAGGAAATTAAGGTTTGCCCCGAGGACAGGGACTCAATGGAGGCGTCCTTGTCCCTCCTCTGTATAGCACAGCCAGCACTCCATCGAGACTCACAGACTGGCTTGACTTGAGTCACACGAGGACACGAGGAGCCATCCTTCCTGCAGCAGCGACTAAATGGGAGGAAGATGCGAGAGCTTCCTCTCTTCGTGGGGTCTCCAAACACAGTGTGAGTCACTGAGGGGGGGGACCACCTTCTCTGAGCTGTTTGGAAACAGGTTAGATTTCTGTTTGTCCAGAAACTGCTGAAGGCACTCCTACTCAAAGCAGGGAGACAGGCCGGGGAGCCCAACGCTGCGAGTGGAGCGCCTCAGCCAGGCCTGCGTGGAGAGCTCGTGAAGGAACAGAAGGGGGCCTGCCCAGTGCATCAATCTGCTCCCCCCACGTGCGAGCACCACTGGGAACTCCCGTCAGCACCACTGGGAACTCCCATCAGAATCAGTCCCTCGGGGGGACCCCCGACAGCCTCCATTTCTAAGAAACTCCTCGTGAGGCCATGGGGCTGGTCGTGGATGCACCCCGAGTAGCAAGGTTAGACCACACAGGACACAGACCTCACAGTGTCTCATACGGTGTTCTTGTACTTGTATAAGAGAAATTTCGATACGGAAACCTGAAGATTTTCAGACGTAAATCAGCGAGGTTACATAAAATGTTCTACAAAAGATTCACTGTTGGGGTTCTTAATACAGAGCTTGTAACAACGAATTATCTTTAGAAAACGAATTATCTTCAAAAACAATAAAGAATTATCTTTAAAAAAAGGTTTGAGGGGCCGGTCTAGTGGTTAAGTTCGGCATGTTCTGCTTCGGCGGAACCTGGGCGTGGCCCTACACCACTCATCGGCAGCCACGCTGTGGCGGCGACCCACGTACAACATAGAGGAAGATGGGCACGGTTGTTAGCTCAGGGTGGATGTTCCTCAAGAAAAAAGAGGAAGATTGGCAACAGGTGTTAGCTCAGGGCAGCTCTTCCTCAGCAAAAAAAAAAAAATTTGATTCACTTAAAGGAACACCGTCTAAAGGCAAGGATACTTGTAATCAAGTTTCATACAGTATCCTCATCAGTGGTTTGCTTACTACTTGTTAACAACTGGATTTGACTGAATCGCAGCCCACAGACTGAGAACATAGTAAACATCAATTCTGAGAGGACTACTGGTGGCAAATTCTGCTTTCAGGTTTACTGAAAGTGCCCCAAATTCTCTGTTTTATAGGTTTCATTCATTCATTCAATCAAGCAATCAATCATTACTGAATACCTCTTACGCGCCAGACACTGTTACAGATGCCAGGGTACAGGAGGGAAAAGCAGCCCAAGTCCACTGCTCGCAGAGGCACATTCTAGAGGGAGAGGACGGAGGCTGACAGCAGCCAGCTGTATGAGGACAGGGAAGCAGGGTTATGAACTGGAAGAAGACAGAAGAAGGCAGCAGCTACTTTAGATCTCGGGAGCCTCTCTGATGAAGGATTATCTGGACAAAGAATGACATGCTGAGGATTACCTGATTTTACAGGCAAAAAATAATAGGTATTCCACTTTGTTAACAGTTAACAACATCTGCCTATACATTGGGTCCTATGTGTAGTTAAAAACCCACATTCCTTCCCTGTCCTAGGCTGTATAACAAGGGTTTGGGATAAGAAAAGTGGGGGATTTTTTAGGTCTTTCTGATTAATTATGTTTTGTTTTTTATTATGTTTTTAATTTCAACATAAGCCCAGGACAAGAGAGCTTACAATACAAGCATAAACGTTTATGGTAAACGAGGTTACTGGGTACAGAAGACAGAAACTTACACTCTAAAGTCTGAATTCTGGATCCACAGATTTACCGTCTGTGTGGCCCTGGGCAAGTCACGTAAGCTTTTATAATTCTCAGTTTCATCTCTACAGAGGTGGGATCATTCCATCGCGTACAGTGTAGAGCAGGTAATTTTTTTAAAAAACCTGGTAGGCAGCAGGGACCCCAGCACTTCTGACTGTGATTGTACCGCACGTATGAAAGCGCCTCACAGTGTCTGACCCAGCATCGGCGCCGGCCTGCTGGTTTCCTGCCTATTTATTTGCATTATCAGTTTCTCTGCGATTTTTCACTTGTACAGATAAACAAGAGTTGATGGTATGTGCATTTTTGCTTGACAGAATTTCACAGGACTCATTTAATCAGGCATGATTAGCTTCAAAGGTCTGAATCTAACTCACTTTCGAGATAACTGGCAAATGGAAGGAAGGGGAGGAACAAACGCAGCTCTGTACGAGAAGGTGGTCTGACGTTTCTCAGCCAACCTCATCTTAATCTCCTTGGCCCTTCTTCCCAGACGGTCAGAGCTGTGCACAGGAAGTGTGCGATAATTGACGGGGACAGGACGCCACAGACAACCCCGACGGAGCCTGCGTGAGTCCCTGCATGTCTGGTCTGGTCTGCCCTCCAGAGCCTTCCTGTGCTCAAGGAAGCCTGTCTCTCCTGTAGCCTTCGGCCCTCCCTGGGTGGGGGAGTCCTCAGAAGGCATTTGAGGGCAGGTAAAGAGAGGCAGCACTCTCCGAGAGAGGAGTGAGGACAGGCCTTGCTGCCTGTGTCACATCTGAGGCATACACAAAGTTTTCTGCCTGCATGTTGGGGAGAATTATACCAAACACAGGCACCCAGAGGCTGCTGGTGCATTCCGACACACACAAGTCCCAGTGTGTTCTGAAGGTGAAGGCAGCTCACACGGGTGCAGCACCAGCAGCTTCCTACTCAACGAACTGGGCCCCAGGGGAAAGCAGGCAGGCCCAGATCAGTGTGGAAACAACAGGAGGGCGTTCTCCGTCCCAAACAGGGGATGGGGCTAGATGGAAAACTCCCAAAAAGGACCATCTGGTGGCATGAATTATCCAGGTAAGATGGCTGGTTTGAGTTAACGACACCAAAATCACCACAAAATGTACAACATCCTTCAGTTGAGTTGTAACGTCCCCTCAGGCCCTGTTTCAATTATGCCCTTCTATGCTGAATACGGCCAAATGTAAATTTATCCACCGCACCCCCCTCCCCCACATATATACCATAACTGCATTTTTCCGTAAGGAAACAGGGGCAAAGCACGGAGAATCAGTCTAGGAATACGAAATAATCGTGGGGGATTTCTCTAAGAAAAACATACACACATCTATCTCCTCCCAAAAAGGATTCAGCCACTAAATGTCAGTCATTTAATGACTGCAAAGATATAGGTATTCAGATGCTGACATTTATGATCAATTATGATCGTAACGTGCAGACAAGAATAGGAATTACTCTGAATAAAAGAATCACTGGGTCAAAGACTCTATATTTAACCAAACCCCAGCGCCCCAAACATGCCCAGAAGAAATCTACTCAAGGACCCCAAGAACGGTCTCACAGAGGAGCAGCTTCCCGACACCCCCACGACAGAGCAGCGTCAACTGCATCAGCCGAGGCCAGCTCCAGACTCCAGCACAAATGTACCCAACCTACATATTCTGACTCCGATCTTCACTGAAGGAGGTAAACTGGTTAGGACTCTAATTAGCCTTTCACAAAGGGTTCAAAGCAGGTTCACATCCTGTAACTTGAACAGCACATAAACTCTTCACGGGCACTCTACTGAGGTCGTGCTCACGGTGCCTGGGCGGCAGCCGGCAGTCAGCATCTTCACCTTCACCAAGGCCTGGTTTGTTCTTAGCCATGTCAGGCGAACGGACAGGAACGTGGTTGAGAGTGGAGCTGATGTGCGACCTCTAGAGAAGACCTTCCACCTCGAGCGCCATGCGGGTGACAGTGAGAAAGCAGCGGAGGCCAACATCCACCCTACACTTCCTTCCCACGTCTCCGTGTGATGGTCTCACCGCTGTCTCCCAACCCCGAGTGCGGATCCCCTGAAAGCAGCAGCCACAGCCTCCCGCCCATCCTTGAGTTCCGAGAACCAGGCATAGCATCTCATCCAGAGAAAGCTCCCAATGAACGCTGTTGAACAAGTGAGTGAGTGAGTGAACAAATGAGTTGAGAGCATTAGGGACAGGCAAAGCAAAGTGGAATTTCTGCATTTTAGTAAAGGGAGCAAGACAGAGGACTCAGCTGTGGGGCCCAAGGTTTTGTTTTGTTCTGTTTTAATTATCACTCAGTAAAACTGCCTGGGGCCAGGGAAGTGGGGCGGTATACATTTCTATGAATGTCTACATCTGTCACTACCCCCACACTCAGGACACACAACAGTCTATCACCCCAAGCCCCCCCCCCCCCACTCCGTGTAACCTTTATAGTCACACCTCTGAGGACTGGCTTTGATATGTTGGGGAAGAGAGAAAGGAATTAAGATTTGAAGACAAAAGGGTTAGTTCAGAGATTTTCTTGGTGTTTGTTCTCCAAGGGAATTACTCTGAGGCATGGGTGGGGGAGAATGGTCAGAAAACATTTGTTTCAAACTTACTCTGTGCTAAGTATAATTCTTAGATGGGTTACATACATTACCTCATTTAACTCTCAAGAGTGTTGAGATAGCTATTTTTATTGACGGATTATAAAAATGGGGACACTTAGGCTCAGAGACGTTAGGTAATTTGCCCATAATCACACAGCCAGCAGGGGCTGGAGCCAGGAGTCCACTCTGCCTGTCTACACCCTCTCCCCTTTGTAGCCACCTGACTGCATATTGAGGAAGCACTGGGGAAGATTCCCCCTTGCCCACGTGGAGGTTAGACCTTGAGAAAGGTTTCAAAAAGCTTCTGCTATCAGAGTTATTCACATGACTCTCAAGACTCCAGAGCCAGACTGGACCTCCCAAGGAGGTTAGACGAGCAGTCGTCATCTGCTTAGTTCACGGAAGATGGACACAAAGACTGTCGTTCCATTTAAAGAGAAAAACCAGCACGAGGACATCCAGTAATAGGAAAAAGATTTAAGAGTCTTCTCATTTTATAAAAATCCCAGTATAAACTGTAGCACAGGCAACCCGTTCTCCTTCCTAACGTTATCAATCCAGTTGAAAAAGCTGATATTTTTATTTACGATTATTGAAAGATAACCCCAGAAACCACTCCCAAAGGGCAGTTAGTCCAGGAACGAAAGCGAAGGCCCACCGGCGCCGGGCTGCAGGAGAGCACCCGCGGGGGCGGACGCCACACGCGCGCTGCGCCCGGCTCGGCCCGCCCGCGCCCCCGCGCCGCCCCCCGGCCGCGGCGTCGCTGCCTCGTGCGTGCTCGCCCCTCCACGCGGGCGCCCCCGCAGCCCCCGCGCCGCCCCCCGGCCGCGGCTCACCTGGCTCCACCTCGTGCCATCCGCTGGACTGGCTGCCGCTCCCCGGGGAGCGCCCCTGGCCCGTGTAGAACGGCTCCTCCCCGGGACTGTCCATCTCGTCCTCCACAGACTTGAGGCGCTTCGTGGAGCTGAAAGAACAAACGGGTGCACGTCTAAGAGCCGCCCCAGCCCCTCCCCTGCTGCGGCCCCGGCGGACAGAGGCCCAGGCAGCAAGCCACCGAGCCACTCGGCGTGGTCCGGGCCCCGGGCCGGGCTCCCGCGCAGGCCGGGGAGCCGCCGGACGTGGAGCAGCCGTGGGCCTGTGCCGTTCCCAGCGTCGGGCTCGGATGCTGACCGTCACTCAAGCTGCCGCCGCCGCCACCTCCCGCCCCTTTCCCTCTGCGGAGCCGGGGCTGGCGCCGCTCCTGTCGCCACCTGGACGTGTCGCTAGTAAGCCCACGTCTGTGTCTCCTCGGCGGCGGCCGGTACGGAGTCCTCAGCACTGTCCCCTGACACCAATTCAACCCTACGGCACCCCAGAGAGGACAGAGTCAGGGCGCATGGCCCTTCACAAAGGGAGTGGATTGCTTGTGTTTTGCCATGTTTTCTTAGCTTCCACTTGGATCTGTTCATTCAGAAACTATTTACTGCACAGCTACAGCTACAACAGCCCAGGCCCTGACAAGGACTGGAGATAAAACTGCGGACACGAGAGAGAACAGGAGGAAGAAGAGCGCTTCCCCGTGAGAACCAGGGCCACGGGAAAAGGGGGCCGCTCCCCTTATTAGCCCTACACAGAAACAATCAAAATGAAGTTCTGAATTTGGAGATGTCTGGTGGAGAACTCTCCCGGAAGTATCCCATGTTCTCCAATTGTAGGACTGACTTTTTCTCCCAGTTTGAGGCTTCAGGAGTGAAAAGGTGGTGAAACAGTTCATGTTGCTAATCTTGTTCTAATTATCTTAGTTGACAAAGCCTCTAACATACGGGAACGGGCGGATTTCAGACCCAGCAGGAGCGCTTGTTGGGAAATCTCTTCCTCATGTGTCAGGTACAGAATTCCTAACGTGACTTCATTCATCAAACACTTACTGTGTACCTCCACCTGCCAGCTGCTGTGCTAGATGCTGGGATATAGAGAGGGGTCAGACACGGCCCCTGTCTCCATGGGGTTCACAGTCTAGTGAGTGGAGACAGAGAGGTAAACAAAATTGTGTAAAAGAGAAATACAGGTACTGCAACGGAACCACATACGGGATACAGTGGGCCACACGAGGGAGGGAGGGAACAGTGACAGTCCCGGGAGGTGGGGAAAGGCTTCCCAGAGGGACGGTGCCTGAGCTGTAAGAGCGAGTGTGGAGGACAGGGCGGAAGGAAAGAAAGAGCAGACACGGGCTGCTGTGCAGCTGATGCACCAGGGGCAGCCATGTGGGATTTTAAAATAGTGAAACCCTTCCTTACCGACTGGCAAATGCTATTGTCTCAAGCCCCGTAAGTTTCCCCCAACCTTGCCCACCCCATCTTTGCCCCAGGACACTCTCACGATCCAGAAACTAAGGGGTTAATGTCTGGTACACGAGGGGCATTCCAGGACTTAGCCCAGGCTCGTGGCAGGGCAGCCTCTGTTCTAACTGGTATGCTTGTGTCACACAGGTTGTCAGATATTTTGAACATCACTCCCAGGAGGGCGGCGTGAGTCAAGCATGACACGTGCAGAGAATTGTCAGGTGCTTGGTACGGCTGAAGGTGAAGGAAGGGCACAGCAAAAGGGGGTGGAGGTGATGGATGTTATGCATCTGGACTTTATCCTACAGGCAATGGGGACTCCCTGGAAAAGTCTAACCAGGGAGTGACACCAGAGTAACATTTTTAGGAAGGTCACTCTGGTAGCTGTGCAGACGACGGCTTTAGAGAAGCACAGGGACGAGAAGGGGTGGAACCCTTAAGAGGCTATCGTGGCACAATAAAAAAATGGGGAGGGCCCAGTGAAGGCAAGAAATTCTAATGATCAAAGTAGGCATTCAAGTATTCTTGGCCTCTACGTTCTACTCGCATTAAATCCAGACCACAGGAAAGCAACATATCTATAGCATGCTAGCTTAGCACCCAAAGGAAAAACCTTTAATAGCTTATTTAATGTTCTTTGCTTGGCTTTCCTTGAAGTTTGCTGAACAATAGCCACTGGAAGAACTGTTACATATTTTATGTAAAACTGCATCTACTGAATTTCTTTATAAAAGGATATACACAAAAAAATTCCTTCTAATACATAAAACCAGAAAAAATATAGTCTCTTTGAATGAATTTTTATTGTTTCCTTTCATTGGAAAATGCAGATTATATAACCTAGTGCTTCCCCTTCTTGCCTTGGCAACCAGGAATCTCAGGGCTAAATGTAAGGCCTAACTCTTGGTTCAGGTTCTTGATACAACAGTCTCTCCTATCTTTCCATATGGTTTCTGGCCTCTTTATATTTAATGCTACCTATTGTGTTTTAAAATTGAAAGCCACTTGAAATCATTTTGGAAGTTGGAAGGATACAAATTGAAAAAAATAAATATTTCCTTTATGTTCCCCAGCAAATAAAAGGCAAGACCTGCATGGTCTGATGGGACTGTGAGATCTGTGTGGGAAAGGGACTATCTTTTTTATTTTATTTTATTTTTTCATCTCCAGTGCCCACCACAGTGCCTGGCTAATAGCAGATGTTCAAAAACTGCTGAATTGAGCTACTGACTTAGGGACAGCCATGTGAGCACCTACTGCGACACGGGCTCACCCAAGCGTCAAGATTCGTGAGACCCAAAAGGCCAACTCCACTGCATATCATTCTCCCATTATTAATATTTTACTGAGTTTCTTGAGTTCCTTGGGGTCCTCTGATAAAATGCAAACACACCCTGCAGTCATTACATCCTACAGGTGACGGGGCACAGTGACCAGCTGACACCCTAGTTGGAAAGCAAGGCCTTCAGGGGCTGACGCAGGATAAAGGTCTGGAGGATAGAGGAGAGAAAAAGACCCAGGAGTGAAGAAAGTCAGAAGTGCCAGCAAGGACAGGTAGAGGGCTTCCCAAAGTCTACTGACTTCACATACTTGACAGGTGGTTTATCTGATGAGGTTCTTTGGAATAAAAATGTATATTTTATCCCAATTTTTTACACTACCCCTTCTGTGATTCTGGAGAGGTTTACAATGAAGGGGCACAGAACCCACAGTTAATGCCTAGCAATATCCTTTTACTTCTTTCAATCCACGAATCAGTCACTGGTTTTGGTGTCTTGCTCCTGACTCCTGAACACACTGATTCTGTTCCCCCAGAAGCACTGGAGGAAGACAGCAGAGCACAGGGAGAGCCCCACACGAGAGGAGCACAAACGCTCTTCTGAGGAGTGACACACCACCTCCTATTGTGGGTGGACTCTGCTCTGTTCCCAGCAAGCTGACCTAGAAATCCAGGCAAGACTGTCACCTTCATTCCAACTATTGGCTTAATCGCTCCTATGTGCAAAGCTGAGAAGCCTGACTTTGTGCCCCGCACCTGCAAGATGCCTCTTTCCTCAGTGTTCGCAGCACCTGAACTGAAAATTCCCATTTCCTCATCAGTCTCTCCTCAGACTGAAAGCTTCCTTCACTTCATATCCACAGTGCCCAGGACAATATCCTTGGTACTTAATAGATGTTTGCTGCCGAACTGGAAGAGTCAGACGCTGTCCTCTAAGGGACTTAGGGTCCAGATGGGGAGCAGGACATGTACATTCCTCAAACACAGTAATAATGATTCAAGGCAACACATGCTACGTGTCCAGGAAAAGAAGAGACACTAGAGATTCCTTTTTGGGGGCCTCATACTCTATTGTTCCTTACGGAAAGAGCCCCATTCCTAAGAGGATTCACTGTAAAAATAGCAGGTTATTTAAGTTCCAACAGACCTGATTTTGAATGCAGACTCTGCCATTTACTAGGTCTGTGACCTTGGGCAAGTTACTTAACTTCTCTGAGCTTTGGGTTGATCCACTGCTAAATGGCAACACTGTCTATACTGTAAAATTATCGTGAAGATGAAGTCATACCAGGTATGTAAAACACCTACTGCGGTGGCTGTCTCAGAGCAGGTGGCCAGTTAATATTGGCACAGCATGAATAAACACTGACTGACTGACGAACTTTTCTATATGTAAATCTGGGGTATTCTGGGCACATTTTCTAACCTGTACACATATAATTCTGCTGAGTCTATATATTTAAAGAATAATTTTAAAAAAATCATCCTAGGAGAGCCTAATGAGAGTAAAACAAACATGTTACCGAGTTATTAACTACTGATGCTGTTTATAATTAGCCCCTTATCAGCGCTAGTTATTTGCAGAATACGAGATTGACACTAACGTTCTAAATGTCATTTCCACCAGGTTTCAACTCAGAGAGTCACAACAAAAGAGCTGGAGAAGTTGAAAAGAGGGAGGATGAGGAGCACGCTCCTCAATCATGGATGTTTGGGATGCCCACAGTCCGTCGCAGCACACATACGAAGGCACTAACCCGTCCACCCTCAGGTCAGCCACCACCCACGGCGTCCACAGAGCTGCTCAGGCTGACTGAGCCCAGTCACACCATCTCTCTGCCACCACGCCCCACACCCTCCACACGTTCTAACGCCCGAATGTGTTCACCGCCTTGTCCTTTTATCATAAACATATGGCGGATCTTAGGCTTCCCCTGAGGAGCTGACGCTACGGTGGACCAAGGGAAACACTTACACCACATGGAAGATGATGGCAGGATCTGGTGAGATTCAGGGAATAACTGTTTCTTTAACTGTCTTCAAGGTATTATTAGCAAGGACCAAGCTGATTTTTTTTTAAGTAATGATGGTTAAAATACATAAAGTCAAGGTAACAATGAGTCTCTACCAAGGAAAATCTCTATAATCTGGCCACCGTCTTAAATCATACAACTCCAGTACTAGCTTTAGGAGGAATACACCTTTATCAAACATTTTTCTGCAAAGTACACAAACATTAAAGATCATTCTGCACCATTTTTCTTTGTTGTCACAGTCCAGTCCTAAAGCCACTTTGTAAAAGAATACCGTGGGTTTAATGCCTAATCCCTTTCCCTCTGGTACAGGTTATCTAGAGACAACAGGATCTTGCAAAATGCTTCATTTTGATTTTGGCTTTGTGACCTCAAGGGGATCAAGAATCTGGAACAGTTATCTGCTATGCTCTCCAGCTTTACTTTCTTTAAGGTCTCCCGGTGCAGTGGGGTTTATGATCTGGCCCCACCCTGATATCGGATTGCATTCCCTTTTATAACCTCACACCAAGGTATTCAACAGGTCTCATCTCTTGGGGCAACTCCAACAGACTGGACCTGGAGACCTCGGGGGCTCAGCAGGAAGAGCTGAGGCTGAGCTGTAATGTCTGTGTTGAACATGGGACTGGGACTAGTGTCAGCTTGCTGCCAAACAAGCCAAAACACACACCCTTTTCCCCAGTCAGGCCTGGTCCTGGACGTCCCGCGCGCACGCACTGGATCACCCGTCATCCCCCACGCCTCTGCTTGTGTCTTCACTGCCTGAGATGCCCTTCCTTGTCCTCTCCACCTTGCCAGCCCCAACCAACATGTACAGCTGAGCAGTCCCTCTTTTCGGATAAGGCCTTCTTTTTAACTATTTTTATCCTACGCCACCGTATTAATTGCACTGCGTTTTACTGTCTGGTGTATATGTTTATTTCTGCTGCATGTGCATTTGCTTCCCTCCCCAGTGAGACTGAAAGCCTGTGGGGCTGAACCCATGTCTCTAGCATCTCCCACTAGCATAGGCAGGCACACTGCTCAGTGCCTAGCGGCCCACAGTCGACGTCCAGGGCGTAACTGTGAGGCACGACCTCTGAGAGCCACGGTCCGATTACCTGGTGGAGGACGTGCTGGGCAAAGACCTCCGCATTGCTCCCGGACTCATGCTGTAGTACGAAGAACTTTCCAAATCTGAGAGAGAAAAATTGGGGCCAGTTCCTGCAGCTATTGGTGCTAGAATAAAAAAAAAAGAAAGAGAGAGAAGCGTCAATCGAGTTCTGTGAATAAAAGATCAATAAGAGCGTTTTCAGTGCTGCATTTAACACAATTTATTTTTGAATTTATACAGTAAGTTTATCCAAAATAATTGGTAATGAACTCTGACCTCAAAAGAGGTTGTCAATGAAAATTGTCTACACCAGAAAGACATAGTTTTTCCTGATGTACCTTTCATCTTTTCTCTTTTTGAAATGGTAAATTGTCACCAAGGTTGCAACATTCTGGATGCTTTTAACAAAAATACCTCCAGTTTTTTGGTATGAAACTTCTCTAGAATGACCAGCTGAAACCTTCTCTGGGCTTTTCTAACTTCATCTGATCATGTAGAGTCCACACTATGACAGCAGAGACAAGCAGCTGCAACAGAGACCATATGGCTCCCAAAGCAGAAAATCTTTATATAGAAGAATTTGCCGTCTGATTTACGGGATTGTTAAGGATAATTCTGACTCTATGTGATTTTCAGAGCTGACCTTTGTGTGAGACCTAATTCCCTGTATTTTTTATGTCCTGGAGCCTCTAGATACTTTGTTTATAGCAGTAGCTTAATAAATATTTTTTAATGAATAAATAACATCTATCAATCTTATAAAACAACTGTGTAAAATTGGTGGTGCAACTATATTAGTGCAAATAATCTCTTCTTTTGAAAGATTATGCAAAAGTGGGAGCAACAGATGCATATATTACTGTATTGAGGCAATGGTTTGAGAGTTAAGCCCATATAAATGGATATATAAATAAATTAAATAGAGGCTAATATCCATAAAAAGAAAGGATAATTAGGAATCTCACAAACCAGGGACTTGCATTCTTTCAACACATGAGTACTGAGTCTGCTACTGCCAAGAACTGTGCTGGGTGAAGAAGGCACTTGGATGGAAGACCCTAAAACAGCTCTGGATGGTGAGGCTGGCAGGTTAATTTTCATACAGTCTGATAAGTCCTTTGCTAGAGTTATTTCCTGACAGGGCCTCAGACAAGGGGGTACCTAACCCCGCTGAGGATAAGGGGTCAAGGGAGTAAAAGGGCCTCAGAAAACGTGATGTCTGGAAGAATGTTAGAAAGACAAGCAGGAATCACTCAGCAGAGACGGAACAGCATTTACAAGGTAAGAGAACAGCAAATGTACACTGGATTTCTGATAACTTGGTACGATGTAGTACACCATACACGGGGAAAGGGAGAGTTAAGGTCAGGCCATGAAGGGTCTGTAGGTTTCTTGAAGGAACATGAATTTGAGTCCAGCAGACTCCCAAGTTTATAAGCAATTAAAGCACGTACCACACTCCACTACAACTGGGGACTGCTGGGTTATACTGCCAGCATCTCATACGATCCCTGACATGGGGAGGCAGGCAGTAAGCACCGGTCAAATGCAAGTGACTGTTGTCAAAGGAGAACCAACAAAGTGTGGGAATGCTACCATCAAATTTGCATCTCTAACCCAGAAAGGTCACCCTGTCCTGAGGGTAGGCAGGGGTGGGGGCGCAGCCGAAGAATATGATGAGAAAACCAGAGAGGTCATGGAGTCACTGAAACAAGACCAGTGGGAGTGTGGTCTAAACTCAAGAAATGGAAAGGAGGAGCCTGATGTAAGGCATGTTAGGGTTAGGATCAGGAAATTGGGCTGACTTCCTGAGTGCAGTAATAGTGGAAGAGGGGAGCATGGAGTGAGTCCCAGGATTACTGCTGGAGAAACCGGGTAAACCGTGATGCCATAATAAAACTATGGAATCAAGGAACCGTATGGCGGGATACAGTAATTTCTAAGAATAAAGTCAGGTGTCTGATTAATAGCAATGGCTAAACCATAATCATAACTGTCATTATATGAAAACAGTCACCACTAAGAATTGGAAAACCCTGAAATTCACATATACTTTTTGAAATTCAAACACATCTCTCAATGACAGGCTTTAATGGAGGAAGGGCCTTTACTTAGTTCAAAAATGAATGGTTAGGCTTGACAATAAGTGTAAACAGAGCTCTAGTTAATAATTTTGCTAGTCATTCCCTAATTTGCTTCCCATATTAAATTTATTTACATAATTTCCCCTTTTATTTCCTAATATTTTATGTATGAAATAGGCCATGGAGGAGGGAGGAGATGACTCAATGGGGGCCTGGACTGGCCATCATCCCTGTTAGCAACCTGGCATCTAACAGGTGCTTATTAACATTTGTGGCCTCACAGAGCTTAGAGATGCACGCCTCTTCTTAACTAAAGAAGTGGGATAAGGCTGGTCAGCATTGGCGTCTGCATTTAGATTTTCTTCACAAGTTTCAGGATGGGGTTGAGTCCTCAGCTGGATGGAGAAGCTGCTTCATTCCTGAACTCAAGGAAACGGCACAAGCCCCACTCCCTCACTTTCGGCAGGAAAGACAGAGCAAGGTGTAAGTGAAACGGACAGGGCTGGACTGAGAGGAGAAGCCTGGGGCCCTCGACCACTGGTGGACACCCAGCCGCGCTTACACTGAACACTTTATCTACCTCGTTCCACCTGTGAAAAACGTCGTTTACCTTGACGATCTTTTTAGAGTGTTACAGGAGCTGGAATAGATGAAGGAAGAAAAGTACATGTGTAAATATGGTGTGCCCACCTCAGTCAGATTAGGAAAATGGTTAAGCCCACAGAAATGTGCTTAACCACCCGCACATTTACTTCCTGGGGACACTGAGTGGCTGTATTTGTCACCTAGTAAATAGCATCAGGTGGCCTGGCAGCCTTGGGACACTTCCCAGGTGTCTACTGGACATCTGGTGACTAACTTTAAGGCTTGACAAACTGGTTATGTGTGTCCTGAGCTTTATAAGATCACTAAATTTCTGAAATGAGAATGGGTTTCACAAGCTGGGTTGAGTAATCCTACTAAAGTGCAGACCCAGACTCTGCCTGCTTCACAAGCCTGGGGAGGAAACACCGGCACCGTGTGTGCGTCACAAGAAGGGCGATAATCTGCATGGATTCTGAGACGGCCAAAGAGAATGCCTGCGCCTGCAGGGAGGGTCACCATCAGCGTTCCCACCCACGGGGTGGGCATTCCAGGCCTCTAATCTGGAATCTGACAGGTAACTAAGAACTCGGGAGGCAGCTTTCGGCAGACTTTTCTGAGTCCCTCAGGAGCCACAATGTGATAAGCATTTTATTACACCTAACTTAATCCTAACACAACCTTTTTAGGAAAGGGCATTTCCAGATGAGGAGAACTAAGCCCTGGAACAAGGTTAAGTCACTTGCCCTGGAGAATGGAAAGGCAAGAAGGAGGAAGAGCGAGGATTAAATTCAAGGATGCCTGGTCGGAAGTCTGTGCTTTTCCTATCACACCACCTTGCTCTCATATACAATATGTGCCTTAAACCTGAGATGATAAAAAGGTATATAGTATCTCTGTTCTCACAAGGTTTACAGCCTGAGAGAATGATAAAATAATACCTGAATACCTAATGCAACGCTGAATGTGTTAAATCTCATAGGAGAAATGCAAACGATATGTGAGGAAAGTTCAAAGGAGTAATAGATCACGTTGGCTGGTGGGATCCAAAAAAGAGTTGATTCCAGGAAGAGTCGGCACTTCAGCTGAGCCTTCAAGGACAGCTAGGATTTAAAGAGGCAGAGAAGGAGACAGGCCAGTGTTTCTAGGCAAATGCCAGAGCCCGTGCACAGGTTTGGAGGTAGGAAGTGAAGTGAGGGATCCGTGGGATCCATGACCGTTCCTGAGGAGGGAGTGATAACTGTTGAACCTGAGGAACGTTGATATCACAACAGCATTGGAACACACGAAACGGGACTAAGACACTGGAGGTGGGGAAATCAGTAGGCTGATCAGGAGTCCTGACAAGAAGGAACGGAGGCCTAAATGATGCTGTGAAAACAGAACTGTCACGATGGATATCTGTCACCTCTTCCAGGATAGTAAACAGGCATAAAAGACACGCTTCCAATTATGCAGTAGGTAACAGCATAAATAAGCAAACGATCATATTATTCTAACAAATATAAAATATCAAAAAGACGTATATGACAAAATGCACTTCTTAGCTAATAATGGTATTTCGTCCTTTTTGCAAATTAGGAAACTAAACATGTCAAGGGTCAAGTGACTTGCCCAGTGTCTGCCTGGGAGGTCATGCCGGGCGTCTGAAGCTCCCAGCTGACCGCCTTCCAGTGCGTGACCAAGATTACGGAGCCACTGCCCATCACACACGGGCACGACCAGACTGGACCAACCACAGCACTTCCTGTCTGCTCCACACATCGCGGAACCCGATTTTGCCCCATTTGTCCTCAACCGTAGGCTTGATCATTCTTTCATTATCTCATACCCACAATCTTCCACCCAGCCAGACTGCGTGCACTTTGAGCACTGTAAAGAGAGACACCCAGGGCACAGATAAAGTGCCGGTCTCGGCCACGGTCTGGAGTCCTAGCCCTGCCAACCACCACCTCCGTAACTTGGATCTCATAATTCTAATAATAATTATGATAGAAAAGAAAACTCGCCACCACTGCTATGGCCATCACCATGACAATAAGAAGGACTAACATCTATTCCGCATTCTTTCTGGGCTGGACATTGGGCTAAGAGCACCAGGCACATCATCCCATTTAACCCTCACACCACCACTAGGAAGAACTGCCGCACGAACAGGTTGAGTAACTCTCCGAGGTCATGAGGTCACAGGGTTATACCATGTGCCATTTAGTCCCACACAGCCCGACAGCCTCTTTTGTGTTCCTAAACAGCTCACCACAGTTTTGTACACACAACTGATGGTCAATGAATATGCTCTGAATTAAGGAGAGTAATCATTACCCTCTCCATTTACCCCCGCCCCAACTTTAAGCAATGCAAAATGAAACTCAGAAATCCATAAATAGACATAAGTAGTGAACACTGCCTCCTCAACTTTCTTAAGCAGTACTGCAATTCTCTAACCTGAAATATTTGTGGATTTTGTTCCACTGAGGAGTTTTCCTCAAAAGGTTAACTTTTGGGAATTATCCCTTCAGAAGTTATTCCTCAGTCATGCATCCCCTGCCCCCTTCTTTCCTGTCATGAGTAGAATGTAGTCTTTGTGTCATTTCTTAATCAATGGTTTGCTATTAAGGAACCATTATAGTAACACAGACTGTTGGAAGAAGGGGTCACTTTAGTAGCCAGCCCTCTTGATGACCTGCTATTCTGCACACATGAGGAGCTGGAGAAGGGTGCAGTTACTGAACTTCTGCCATCCACCAGAGAAAATCTGCTCAGGCTTGCAATGAAAGAAAGAATGATGGGGAAAAAAAAATCGTCCAAATTTTCAAGCTACTCTGCCTGGGAGACGACAGTGTACTGAGTTCACAACGTGCTGCAGGAATCAGTGG
Source organism: Diceros bicornis minor (assembly GCF_020826845.1). Taxonomy (NCBI): domain Eukaryota; kingdom Metazoa; phylum Chordata; class Mammalia; order Perissodactyla; family Rhinocerotidae; genus Diceros; species Diceros bicornis. The sequence goes on along the minus strand of NC_080743.1, from coordinate 1,154,540 downwards.
GGAGTACTGACGGAATGACTAGTGCAGCCAGCCCACTGAATGGCCCCCTTCCTCTGAGAGACTGTATTCCACAGAATTCAACAAACCATCATGGAGCGCTTCTAATGTGCCAGGCGCTGTTCCGGATGCTGGAGATCCATCGTGGACAAGGTACACAAAAATCCCTGCCCTCATGGCGTTTACATTTCAGTGATTAAGAATCTCTTCCTCAAATTTGCCTGGCTACTAAACAATATGGTATAATGACCAATAAGCATCCCCCCAACAGGATTATCAGATTTAGCACTCAATTTCTAACTTATAAAGTAACTATTTTCTCTCCAGATTCCATAATCCAATGTACACTGAGACTTGGGAACGTGCACTTTAAGACGGGGTGTGGGTGGGGGGGTATTCCAACAACAGTACACGGTTCTACGGGCCCAGGACAACTTCGTGTTGTTTTGCATTCTAGTGGCCAAGATCTTGCAAGAGAGTCCATGTCACCCACACAAAAGGAGTGAACATGGGAAAATACTCGTTCTTCTTTCCATCAAAGGCACAGCTGTAAACGCACAATGCTATGAATACTCAAGCAAATCTGGAATCATCGTTCAAGGGAATTAACTTGGAAAGTAATTTATAGCAAGAAAATTCAACTCCTTTATCTTCCTTTTACCATAATATGCTTCCTGAACACTGCCTATAAGAGAGTGCTTTTAGAAAGAAAAAAATAAGTATAGTAAAATTAACTCATTTTATCAATTTGTGCTTTCCTGACTGTGGCTACGAGGGACTGTAAAACTGATGAATTTGCGTGGAGAAAGACACCAGCGTCAGTAATTTGTGTAAGAGGTAACAGGACATCGCCTGCTATAATTCAGACACCCTGCAGATAGCAGACTGCAGCAGAGCGAGCAGTTCTGGGTTAGGAAACGACCACGCTGCAGTCAGTCTGACATGAATGGAAATCAATCACAAAAGTAACTTCTCTGCAGCTTCTATGCCACAGTCTTCAGCAGCTCCTTTGCCAAGCAGATTTCTGGTCTGTAAACCATGTGCTGATCTTTTTCTATTCTTCCTTTCTAAACAGCCTGACCAAAAGCAGGCCAGGAGTATGGCTTTCCAGAATGGAACATAAAAGAATGGCACTGAACTAAAACAAGGATTTCCCTCTCTGTGAAAGTGAACTTCCCTGCTATTATAAGATTTAAGCAATGCTTTTTGTGAAATGTAGTATTAGGTGCCGAAAGCCAGCAGAATGTTTTAAGCCCATCAAAGGCATCTGCTGACGCAGAGCACCGTTTTCACAATCCATGTTTTGTGCACATAAGTTAAGGAATATGTGTGTTTGTGATGGCAGAAGATGTAAATAGGGGAATTTCTATGTCTTAAAAAAGTTTTCCTCTTACTAAAGTAGGGCCAATTCACTGATACTCTCTTCCCTCCTCACTCTGAATCATGAAGACAGTTTATCTTTGATAGATAATTATCGTGAGTTCCATTTGTAAATTAAGTGTATTCAGCTACTCTACTGCCATAAAGCTCAGTCTTGAATCTCAAGAAACTTAGAAATCTGCTCTACAAAGGAAGAAACCGTCTCCTACTTCTTTCTGTATTCTCCTCAGCACACAGTGCAGGATGCTTCATATATTACACATGCAACAAATGTTTACTGAACTGAACTAAAATTACATGACCTTGTTAATGAAAAATAGCTAAGAACTAATATTTATCAAGCATTTATTATGTGCCAGGCTGATCTGTTAGGTCTTTTACCTGAATTATCTCATTTCATCCTTGCAGTATCCCAATGCGACATGTATTTGTATTATTCTCATTTACAAATGAGAAAAGTAACTGTAAGGTTAAGCAACATGATCAAGATCACACAACAGCTAAGTGGCAGAGCAGGGATCTGAATCCAGATCTCCCCAGATATCTGCCCAAGGAAACATAGCGAAGACCAAGATTTCTAGTCTCTCGTCTTTCATTCGCCATCAATTACTGGCGGATGAATTCAACAAGATCTAAATAAAAGAATAATTATCACTTAACTGGCAAAACTTCTGCCTCATTGTCCTCCTTCTCACCTCTTATGTTTAGAGCTGTGGGCGTCAGCCTGAGCCTCCCTGGATGGAGGGCCTAACACGTGGTCTAGCAGAGTGATGCATGGCAGACCAGCAATGCTGGCTCATCTCCTGCATTAATGGCTTCTGCCTTTGGGACTGAAACTGACTTTCCGCCCCTCAGAGTACCATCCTGCCTCAGCGTTTGGCTGAGGTCAGGTGTGGTACCTGTTTAGTATCTGATACAGCCTCAGCCATGGGATGCAGTCTCCTGTGACAGGAGACAGATTTGATGGCCTAAGGGGTGTCTTCACCACAATGATCTATAAACCAGGGAAGGGCTTCTAGACAAGCCCTTTAACCAAGAGTGCACAGGGACTCTCTGACCATTAGCTATTATAAGGAAACCAAACTATCAACAGTCCCATCTCAACAAGCTACAAATCCAGCTGTCTACAGTAAGAGTTCTCAATATTTTCACCAAGAACTGTTTGTTTCTTTTTTTTCCCTCTTCCATCTATTGAAAAATCCTGGATGTTACTATGCACACATATCAGTCATATACTGGATTAACTCAGTTCCAGTATGTGACCCAATGCATGGCTTTGCTTAGTGTGGACTCTACCCACCTCATCCAGACGTGCCTACAGCATCACCAACAACAGTCTCTCTCATTGGGAAGAATGAGCTGGGATGACTAGGATGATACCTTCCAGCCCAAATCTCAGTACCTGTGGTCTTACGGTGGGGTGATATAGGAGTTCTGGAAATCCCCAAATGCCTTGTAGTTCCCCAATGGTACCTATTGGATACGAATAACTGCTCTTAAAACAACTGAGACTTCCGAGTGCATAAATGAAGGTGTACTAAAAACCACACTGTCACCAGCGACCTCTAGCAACTCCTGTTACCCAAAGAGAATGTTTACGTGTACCACGTAAGAGAAAGCAAAATTTTCAAATACTATAGAACTAAGTACTACTTTAAAAAACTCCAATAAAAATAACCCAGTGTGGCTATCCACTTCAACAGTTGTTAATGTGTCAGTGCTAGATTGAGAATTTAAAAACATCTTGTTATCCATTAGATACCCTGGAAGAGAAATTCCCAGAATAATGCAGAAGCATAGGCTTTGGTTGAAATGTTGAGGAATGAGAATTTTCTGGCTTCCTAAAGCAGATGAATTACATCTAGTATTGGCATGCTCTTATTCTATCAGAATATTAACTCTGAAGGGGTCACTAGAATGGTCCTTCTAATAAACTGACTTTTAGAATATGAATCCTAAAATCTGTCCTTAATTTATACACGCGCACACACACATTTTTAATAAATCTGCTAGTCATGTGGTCAGCTCAAGGATCAGCTCTGAGCACAGAGTGACGGATCAGGGACACGGGCTCCGTTCAATAACAACCACGGTAGCCACCATCGTTGAGCATCTACTGTATGCCAGACACTGGATACGCTCTCACTTCATCCTCAAGACACTTCTGAGAGGAATTACTATTTCTAGCATTCAGACATAGGCCCAGCACAAAGTTGGCATTTAATAAATATTTGTTGATTGAATAAATGATTGTTACCTATGAGAAGAACACAGCTGAGAGGGGTTAAATGTTGCCCAAAGCCACAAAGTTAATAAGTGGCAGCACCAAATCTCCAACTCTGTATCCTGGACTATTTTATGATACCATGCTGCCGTCCTGCATACAGATTTTATATAACATTATACATAGGAAGCATACCAACAAATTACCTAGAAACGATGAGAAACAGATGAATGTACAAATAGAGATCATGACAACAAATTAGTATATGCATCAAGGTGTTCTGTGTTCTGCTTCTTCCTGAGCCAATTCTTTACAATAAGAATGTTCATAGATTGGTAAATTCAGCAGGAAGTTCAGCTAAGAACAGAGAACAGAGGCCCCTAAATCCTGCCCTGAGAACTCTCCCTGCCAGCCCTGGCCAGGAAGGCTGCAGGAGGGTGAGTGCAGAACGACTGGACCTTCACTCACAGCGCTGACCGATGGACCTGCTGACGTCAGAAGCTTGCTCTTCCCAGCTTTAATCTCAGCCGACGTGGTGATCACAACCCCACTGCCGGGCACACCTCAGGCGAGGCACACGCACATATCAACTTGCATGTGAGGCCGGGGAGGCCTCTCACTTCACGAGGAGAGTAGGCTGGGCCCCCATACTGTGGCTGGGCCCCAGAAGGAAGAGCAGCTTGACGAAAACGTCTGTTGCTGCCAGTCCACTGCACTTGCTGCCCACTTTACTGCCCAAATATGCATCCCAAACATGGCAAGAAAATCAAAAGAAAAAAAATTATATAACAAAACATCCTTCTGAACTAATTCAATTTCAGTATTTGTTTTGTAAATTTATTGAATTATAATAGAGGAAACCTACTAAATTAAGCCAGCCAGACTGATATTTTTCTTCCGATGAGTATGGCCGTATTTATTATTTTCTCTCTCTATGAGGGGTTGATCAAAAGTAGAAAATGAAACATTCCCAATGTCATAATATATTCAGAATAAGGTGGCTTAGATAGGCAAAATGAAAAATATATATAGGGCCAAGCTGTATTTTCTATTCCATAACTTAATAGATTTTCTTAAAAACTGCATTTTGGAGCTAGGCATTACGATTTTTTAAAGGGACGCCCACTCTTCTGCTTCACAGCGTACCCTCACTCTGGAAGAGGTGCCACTGACTTTACAGACAGAAAATGTGTGATGTTCACTTCAGAACTACCAGTGGAGCCTGCTATTGACCATCTAATTATGCCGAGTTCCATTTATAAACATAGCCAACCACTAAGTTTATGGAGACTTTCTGTGCTGCTTTAATAGGATATTGATCGAGAGCGTGGTCTGAGAAGACCGCCATTGGATTGTGTGATGGTGGATGAGAGGCAAGGTCACAGCCGCTGCTCACACTTGGGCTGCAGTGTGTTTTTATTATAATCTTTTTGTCTCTTCCTTGAAATGCTCAAGCCCAAATGGATTCTTTTGAAAGAAGAGCTTGCTTAAGAATATAACCTATTTTAAAAATTAATTTCCATGCAATGATCACAGCTATCGTGTTACTTAACAGGAGAACCAACAGGCCACTTGTTCAGAAGAGCAAGTTTCAGATCTATTTTGCTTTAACAAAGATCTAAAATCCTGCACCTCTTTAAAGGCACCCCAAAGGGCTAGATATCTGTCTGAATCTCTTACCCTATACCAGCTTCCTCAGGAGTCCTTCTGTGCAGGAACATATCATTTTCAAGTTTGGGCTTGTTCCTATCAAAGAGCTGCATTTTCTGACTGTGCCTGGGAGCAGAGTTAATTCTGCTGTGGTTCCATCATGTCAGGTTAGGATGCTGCCAACAGTTCTTACTGAATTGCTGGCCAGAAAACCCAAGTGTACGGATACGGGTCCTCAAAGACCCACGAGGACCCACAGACCTAAAAAAAGTCAAAAACGAACTGCAGTTTGCCTCCTGATGAGGATTCCTGTGTGAGTCAGCGTGCTCACATCTCTGAGGCAGGAAACAACCACTAGGGTGCCACCTTATGCCAGGCTGCGCAGACGCCAGGCTCCTCACACTCCCTCCACCCACCACAGCTCGGGAATCCTGCAGCACCAGCCGCCCAGCCTCGAGGCAGAGCCAGGACAATTCAGCTGCTGGATTTTAACAGATTCTGCAGCCACGCAACAGGAACCAACATCAGTCTGGGTAACTAAGCGGTTTTCACACCCAGAGACTCCAAGGCTGGCCACAGAGTACTGAGAACCCTGGCTTTTCAAAATTCCAGGGCCGTGAAATCATCCCGCCACGAAGCTTACTTAACCCTTGCAGCCAGCTCACACAAACCACTGCTGGAAAATGAGAACCCACCAGGCCAGAGTCACAACGGCCTGTGTGTATTTGTGGTTTTCCTCTTTCTCAGTGAAGTATTTAAGGTTTCAGAGTCACTCCACCAACTTCAAGTAAAATAGTGAGCACTTTAGAAGGAAATGGGCAGGAGTAGTGGATTTTTTGGGAGGATTTTCTGAGTTCATACCAGGCAGGATATTTGACAGCCTCAAAGCCCACACTTTGAGGAAAACACTGGTGCAAAATAAACAAGAGTGGGTGCTGGCAGAGAGAGCTATCTAAGAGCATCACTTAGCAGCTAGTCAAGTGGGCTCTCCTTGTAGCAACGTCATGGGAAAGAGACCCATCTGAAAATGCTTCCAGAAGGCTTTGTTTGAAAATGCAGCATCATGTAAGAACCATCTCAACAGATGGTTCCTGACTCTTTCCTCCCAGGATCATGCTAAAACAATTTCAGTGATTCTGACCACACTGTTAGCACTTGTAAACCACCCCCCACCAAAGCAGAGGAGACTTCTCTCTTTCTCTCTGGCACAGTGTCTAGTAGTCTATACTCCCCCTCCCTCCCAGAACAAAGCAATAAATAACTAGAACAACTTTCATATGGTCCTATCACAAGGGGAAGAGGCAGCAAGAGAACAAATATACATTTTCTTTCATGCTACAGTATTTTCTTCACTGCAAAGAGAAACAAGACTCTCCTTTCCTGCCTTTCGTGGACTCTAGATAATGCAAAAAATTAAAAGGCAGGCAGGCGAAAAGGGTGAGAGGGACCTAGTGGGAGACTGCAGCCGCCCCGCCGCCCCCCATTCCAACAGCCCCGTGCATCTCATCAGTATAATTTCATGTCGAGCAACCTGGCTGCCTGACCCTCCTTGCCTCTGCGCGTGTGAGGCTATGCCACTGCTTTCTCTCGGTGTCTCTGCCATGGCCACCCTGTAGTAACACGTGGTCAACAACAAACTTAGCAGGTAGTGAGTTCAGTGAATACTCCTGAGGACAAGCTGAAGTAGCACCTCCCTCCTCCATTAAATTCAAAAGGAGGAAAACTAAAAACAGAAACTAAGTGGAAACCTGGGGAAAGTAACTATTTACATTAGCAAATTTAAAAACTGAATACTAAAGATCCAGAAAGAGGGAAGATTTTCAAGCTAAGGCCACCATTAGCATGAAATTTCCAGGCCACATATGTGGTCATAATCAGGTGTGACTGGGTTTCCGGGTGGGGTTGGGATAGATAAGAGAAGGTTAAGAAGAAACGCCGAGGCCATGAAAATACCCAAGTAAAAGGCACAACTACAGACAGAGCTCACAGATCCCTGGTTGGGGCGGGGGGATGAGCAGGCAGAGCCCAGGGGATGTTTAGGGCAGTGAACCTACTCCATATGATACTATAATGGTGGACACATGTCACTACACATTGTCCAAATCCACAGAATATACAGCACTGAGAGTGAACCCTAATGTAAACCACGGAGTCTAGTTAATAACGTGTCAATATCAGCACATCAACTGTAACAATAGACCACACTAACAACAGATGTTAATAATAGGGGAGACTGTATGGGAGAGTATATTGAAATTCTGTACTTTCTGTTAACCTGAAACTGTAAACCTAAAACTGCTCTAAAAAATAAAGGGTCTTCATTTAAAAACATCATACCTGAAAACAGATCCAGTGAAAAAAATTTTAATTAAGTATTTTGTTTTGGTTTACATGAATATAGGTTTAACCTTTTTTTTAATGCACAAATTAATAAACTAAACGTTTACCAACTCTAACACAAAATGGTTATTCAATAAAAGCACAGAATCACTGGACTCTGCTTAGTTCTATAATGGAGGTTTAGGAGAGGTCACAACAAAAGTGTCTGCAGTCAGCTAGCTGAGAACAGCAAAGTAAAAAGGCAAGTTTCTTAACCTCTGAGCATCACAATTCCCCTCATCTATAAAAAGGGACAATAGCACAGGGAAGGGAAGCAAAGACTGAGATAACGCTTACAAAGGGCCCAGCACAAAGCCCGGTACGTGGAGTATGCTTGATCGCTGCTCACTACTATCACTGGTCATTTTAGTGCTGCACCATGCTCCTAACAGGGCTAACATCATGTGTTTCATCAACGTATGTGCCAGTCGGCTTATTTCTATGTCCAGGTTGCAGAATGCACCCTGGCCCCACACATCTGCAGGAAGTGTCCATGCACCTCTCAAACGGAGGGGACAGTGCTGTAAGGAATGGGGAAGGACTTCACCTCCGTTGTGCGGCTTGAGTGCTAAGTCTTCCAGGAGGGTGAGTGAGTGAGCAGACACAAGCTGGGGGTCCTCACCCCAGCAGCCCAGGCAACCTTGAGATATACAACCTGAGAAACCCGGATTCAAGATCCACAAGGGGGAGGGGTCTGGAGGGCAGTTTGGCCTGAAGCCATGGTTTAGCTGACACAGCCCAGTCCCACTCTTGCCAAACAGTTTCCGTCAGCACGAGGCCATGTGTGAGCGAGTCCTAGAGCGATTACACAGCAGTGTGCAGAATCGAAAAGCATTCAGGAGCCGAAGGACGCTCATGACGCCAGGCATCAGCAACACAATCCCTAAATGGGGACAGGAAACAAAACCAGGTCCCTCTGCAAATCCCATCTGCAGACCGGCCACACCCTCTGGCAGTCTTGACTTGGCAACCGAGCCGTCAGGGACTGAAGGGAGGTCTGATCTAGCTTGGAGCTGATAAGCCAGGGGATATGAGACCTTAAAGGGATATAGGGAAAGTAGAAGAAGGACGAGATGCTGGGGACGGTTCTGAGCAGCGTGGGCCTTCTACGACGCCCAGGCCCAGGACACCGATGGTCACGAAGACCAAACGTAAGCATCACAGCAGCAGGGTGGAGTCAAGAGGTCTCGTGCTCCAGCCATAGAGTCAAGGGATTTTCTTTTCGCTCTTGAAGGCTGTGTGTAGATCCTAGTAAGGGCTCCAGGGATGGATTTCCCTGTAATGGCACTGGGACAGTTATATTCTGATGTATAGACTCTATATTACTATTAAAATTGCAAGAAAATGTGGGATAGTGATCATTTTTAAAAGTCTTAAAAAGTGAAAGAATATATATACACAAATGCATTGTTATTTGTCTATGGCAAATAACTGGCTAGCCAGCTGTGCCAGGGCAGCACACAGCCAAGTTACTGAGGCACCTGGTCCCTGCTTCACTGGTCGGTCCTTCGCCACCCCAGCTCACACCCTGCGGCTCCCAACACCTCCTTCCTTAGGGTTCAGACTCCCCACACCAGAACACCCCAGCATCAACCAAGGGTCCCTGACTCTAGAATTCTAACACCCACGGTTCCCTCCCGCTATTTCTCCATCTCCTCTCACACTGTAGATTCTTCAGGTTCCCTTCAGATTCAGGGCCAGATCACGAGTACAGATTCTAGCTTTACACAGACTTAGCTCAACCATTTACCCATTGTGTGACTTTGGGTAAACCACTTCAACAGACCCGCACTTTAACTCACTTGTAAAAATGCGGGTAATTTCTTATCTGAGAAGTTTACTGCAAGGATTAATTTATGCAGCATCCACGTATCCTAGCACAGTGCCCAGCAGACAGTGAGTAGATTCTCCACCTATTCTTCAACGTGCAGATGCCCTGCCCCACCTTGTACCCACTCTCTGGGTTCTTCAGGGTCCTCCAGCTCTCAGAAGTAAGGACAGACAGAATCCGAGCCCGTGCCACCAGGACGGCTTGGCCTGCGTGACCCACCGTCTTGTCATCAGACAGACCGGCTTCCTCGGTCACTCTCGCAAGACCGTGACGCAGTGACTGGGGGGTATGAACTTGAAAGGAGAGTATCTATGTTTACTCCACCTCATTCCACAAAGGATTTGATGCAGCTTGAAACCAATGTTAACAACGTAAATTTTTATCTACAAGTGGTATTTTGAAGTAGGAGGGGGATAAAAAGTAAAATTTTCGTATTTGGTATTTATCTTTTCCTCTTGTTATTGGGACCTAGAACATCACAGTCATTGTAAATATGCTTTTAAATAAAGACAAAGATGTTTTGTCTTTATTTGTCTCTCACAGCGTGAGAGAGAGAGAGAGATGGAGAATCCTATACCTTCTCCTTGGACTCTCCGATTATGTCACAGCAAAAATACAACCAGTGACCCTTCTGATCAATGAACAGGGTGGTGACAGGCACTCTCAATTCACTGATGTTGGCGATTATTGACAAGCTGGTAATGATCTTGCTATATTGTCACTCACGCTGAGGGCATTAGCATTCTTTAAAGGTCAAAAAGAGATTCTTCTAAAATGCAGAATTTCTTAGAAATCAGGGAAACCTCTGTCTCTTTTTAACCAGGTTCACACCATAAACCAGGGAATATGTGAGACACCCAGGATTTCAGTTCTTTAATTTTTCCTGATTTAAATTCTTGGCTGTCACACAAACCACATGGCAAGATTCTTCCAGCGGGTGATGGAAGGGGATCCTGAGAGCTGTGTGTGTCTCTGGGAGGCCGGGCAGCTCTGCCTGAACCGAAGTAACACCATACTCACTCTGCGACACTCTCACCAGCTCCGTCACGCTGAAGACACCTGAGGTGACAAAACTGTCCTGGAAGCCCAAATGTCCTGCAGAACAAAACAGAAGAAGCAGCGTCACAGACAGAAGACATCTGACCACAAAACTCGCAACTCGGTTCCGCTGTGATTAAAAACAGGGTGTCTAATTTTATTTCTGCTCCATGTAGAGTCCATGTGGACGCACAGTCCTTCAGTGATGTGGTTGGTTTTTGGTTTGAATCTGAAGGTCACGGAAAGCTATGACACAACAACTAGGTGATTGTTGAAAAGGTTAAAAAAAACTCAACAGGAAGTCTGACACAAAAGATTCTTTAAAACAAATGGTTACCTTGGCTGCCCCCTAAGACCTTCACACTGGGATGGAAACAGCCTACTAAGAATCAACCAGGATGGCCAAATTCCATAGCAGTTTTTAAACGTTATTCTTTAAAGAAACATCTGACTGGGATTAGCTATCCACTCATTCAAATCAAACAAGATTTAAAGACGTTTCCTTCATGTCTAAAAGCACTGCAGGGTGGATCTTAAAAAAGCCAGACCAGCGAAAGCAAACCCCAACCCTTAAAACATGAAAACAAATTCTTCTGAGCACAAACAAAAACTTAGATTTGTTTCAAGAACAAGAACTGTTCTTTCTTTGGTGAGGAAGATTGGCCCTGAGCTAACACCTGTTGCCAATCTTCCTCTTTCTGCTTGAGGAAGATTGGCCCTGAGCTAACCTCTGTGCCCATCTTCCTCTATTTTTCATATGGGACACCACCACAGCATGGCTGACAACTGGTGTAGGTCTGCACCCAGGATCCGAACCCTCAAACCCCCGGCCGCCAAAGCGGAGCTTGCCAAACTTAACCACTGTGCCACTGGGCCAGCCCCCCGAGAACAAGAGTTTTTTGTGGGTTTTTTTTTTGAGAAAAGATAATAACTCAATGGTTCAAAATGACTTTATCTTTGAATTTTGTATCTGCTTCATTTTTGCTTGATATAATTTCCTTTAAGATGTCGAATATTACATCTATTATCAACTGTTTATTTATTTTTGTGGTATACTCAGGAACATAAAACTTATAAATGGAATACATAATTTATGACATGTCGATTCCCTCTCTGCCTCTAAAGTTTTCTGATTCTGTGGGTCTCAGAGATGGGGGATCTCATGGAGAGACCAGTCTTTAGGGTCAGCATAATCACCTGCTTTAACATTAGGGCCAAGAAGCTGCTGCCCGCTGAAGGGATTTTTAATATAACTGTTCTCTGGAATAAGAAACATACCTTTAAGAAATGCCACATAAGAAAGTAGGCCAATCCAAATATACAACAAACAATCCATAAATAAAATTTATGTTATTGACAAAAGCTAGTTTTGCCCATTACTAAGGGGAAGCAAATTTACCTGTGGCATAGTTTATGCACTATAAATTTGTTAAATGTCATGCACATAAACACATGCAAAAAATTGCCGTGTTTTGGAGGATTATAAACGGACCTACAATTTTTTTTTTCTTTTGGTTACATTGGACTTTTGCATAAGAAAGATTTTTTTTACTGAGATTAAAAAGAAAACTTTCAGTTAATTTTTACATCAAACATACAATCTATTACATTTTAGATAAAACAGCTCTAATTTTTAGGCTATGTAATAATCACAAATTGCTTTTGAAAATAAAATGGCAAAATTTCATTTGAAGAGGTGCTTAAGGAATTTCACTTTTCAAAACCCGCACCCCAGTATTTGCTGATTTTTATTTGAAAAGCAGCTGAGGTTGTCTCTTGGATTAAGAGAACTGAGAAGTAAAAATAAACAGAAGTTCTCTGACGTGGTCTTGGGAAAACAGACTATGGCATCTCTGTCATTGTGACAACTCGGACATCACAGTCGTCCCATAGACCATAACGAAGGAAATCCAACCACGTGCATGTTAAGTGTGACTTAACACTCAACAATAGCAAGGAACTTCATTGGCAAACGGGGAGTCTGGATCTTGCTCTCGCTCATCTCTGCACCGCGTGCAGGCTGATACACGTTTCACCTCCAACCTCTGAAACTCCTTATTTTAAGGACGACTTAACATGAATTTCTGTACAGAGTGAATGTGAACACATGTACTTTAATCCTGCCACTCAAAAAAGCAAGCAGTATATTTTGCAAACACGTTCGGCCTGGCACAAGGCGTTGGGAGGGGAACCCTGCCTTCATCCCTTCCGACCATCATCCTGTCCTGATGCTCCTTTTCTTTTGCCCACCTCTCAGACGTTCATGTTCTCCAGGGTTTGTGCTCATCTCTCCTTATACACATATTTCTTCAGTTATTTTCTCTATTTCTACACTATCAGCTTCCGGTCTTGACTGTGGCATTTGTGAAAACCAGAATAATGATAGTTTCCTTCACCACTGTATTAATGCCTGGAACAAAGCAGTTACTAAGTTAATGTTTGTTGAATGAGAGGATGAATGAATCTATAGGCCAATGAGTCTCAAATCTTTATCTTTTGCCAAGATCTTTCTTCTGGGTTCCAAACCCGTAAGTCAAAATGTTTATGGGATATTTCTACCCAGATGGCCCACAAGTATCCTCAGACCCAACATGTCCAAAGGCGAGCTCATCTTCTTCTCCTCCAAATCTGTTCTTACTCTTCTGAATTCCCTACTTCAATGAACCATCCACCATTCATTTTGTTTTCTATGTTTTAGGGTCATCCCTGACTCCTGCCTCTTACAAACACCCCATCCAACAGATCCCCACTGATTCCATTTCTTACTATTTCTTGACTCCATGTGTGTCTCCATCTCCCCTACGACTATGGCTCAGGCTCTTCCCAGTTCTCCCCAGCATGATGGGACAGCCTCGTGACTGTGTTCTCTATTCTCTCTAGTCTCAGGTTCTTGGTGGTCCACTCACTACTCTGCAGCCAGAGCTGTCTCACTAACAGGCAAATCTGATGACTTATTTATTTATTCAACAAATATTTACTGAGCACCTACTGTGTGCCAGCCATCATGCTAAGAGTTCAAGATACAGTCCTTACCTTTTTTTGTGTTGGGGGGGGGGAGGATCAGCCCTGTGCTAACATCTGCCAATCTTCCTGTTTTTTTTTTACTGAGGAAGACTGGCCCTGGGCTAACATCCATGCCCATCTTCCTCCACCTTAAATGGGACGCCGCCACAGCATGGCTTTGCCAAACGGTGCGTTGATGCGCACCTGGGATCTGACCCGGCGAACCCCGGGCCACCGCAGCGGAGCACACGCACTTAACCGCTTGTGCCACTGGGCCGCCCCCTACAGTCCTTACCTTTAGGGAATTCATAGTCTAGGATTAGAGATAGCTGAAAATGTAAAACGAATTATTTTAAAAATTATAAATGGTATAAATGATATGAAGAAAAGAAATAGGAAAAGCTTTAGAAAGGTGATCAGGGAAGGTTTCTCTTAAGAGCTTGACGTCTGAAAGATACAAAGGAGAAAGCCAGAAAAAGGGAAGGGAGAGGGATTAGCATGTGCAAAGGCCCTGAGGGAGGAAAGCAAGGCACTGGAGAATCTGAGATAAATCCACATGTTCCTGCAAGAGCCCCACAGAGTTCAGGGGACAATACAAACTCCTCTGCACGGCACTTAACCCCCACTTTGTCTCCGTTTTCCTTTCCAGGCTCATTTTTCATCTCTTCTCTCTCACTTCCGGCCCTACCCCTTGGCCTAATGGAATACATGCTCTGCCCTGGCCCTGGTCACCCCTCCTCCCTCTCTGCTCCCTCCTGAACTGCCTGTCCTTCCTGCTCTTTGCTTGGCCACCATGGTCCCACTTGTCTGTGAGGACTCAGCTTTGTCATCCTTTCTATCAAAAACCTTCCCTCGCTACCCCGACCGCTGGCAAGGACTCCTTTCCTTCTTCTCAGTACGGCCCGGTGCTCTCTGTGTGGCTCTAACAAGGACTCAGCACACGGAATGGTCATTTTGTCTTTTTCTCCTACTGGACCATGAGCCCACTGAGGGGCGAGAGCGTCTCCGGCCCCAGGTCCTACCACAGGGCCCAGCAGGCAGGACGGGCTCCAGAGATGCCTCTGAGCGGACACAACTCCCTGGGCTCAGTATGTCTATTTTCCTTTTTATAAAAATGTGGACAGAACTTTTTAATTCTGTCTCCTTCTCTCTCCCATCTCTACAACACAGTCTGAACTAAAACGAACCAGCGTGCATCTGGAAACTATTACAACGGCCCATCCACGGAGTCCCACCAAACCAAAGAGAACAGGACAGACGACCATCTGGACGAAGCTTCTGATCAAAAAGGTGTCACCGGGTTCTCTGACGGGAAAAATCTGGGTGTGTCCTCTTGTTGTGATTATGGTTCATATTTGGGGAGACCAAGTGAAAACAGAGTTAAAGGGCAGCATTATTGAATGGACATAAGGGGCCAAAAATAAAGTCTCGTCCTGAGCTTAAACCAGGACCTTGTGTGGTCCTGAAAAAGTCACTGCAGAGTAACAGTTGGGTCCTCCTTCCCCCACAGCAACCTGCCTCCTAAGGCTTATTTTAGTAAAATGCGTGTAATTTAGAAGGTGAAATATATGTGAATGTACAATAATCAAAAAAATACAAATGAGCAGAATTATCTCACAAGTCCGATGTAACCATCTCTTCACAATCTCATGAGATGATCAGAAAGCCCTGGCCACTTCATGTTTACAATGTGTCCCCAAAGAGGGGTCTGTGTAAACACGCTATGCAACTTTAAATGACTATGACACTGGTTTTGTTCCTCCACCAATGATTTGGAAACCCACTGATGAACTCTAGAAGAAGATAGCAGCAAGAAATGAAACCTAAGATACGATGGAAAAAATGACTTGGCTAACGTAATCACTAAGCAAACCTGAGCATACCAGTATTTCATTCTCACTAACACAAACCAAAGCATAAAAATGACGTTCAGGGAAACAACACTAAATGGGTGTTCTACTTTATTGCAAGATGAGAGAAAAATGGAAAAGAAAATAAAAAGGTAAATTTAAGTAATTCCAAATTTTAGATGTTAGCATTAAAAGATCCTCAGTTGGAAAGCTGATTACACATTCCGAAAACATCCCAAGATTTACATTTTGAATAGGGCCTCTCAGAAATGAGTGCAAAACATATACTTTTGTTAAGTATGTCCTAGATGAAAAGCCAGACTGACTCTCTCCCCAGTTCTGAACTACTGTTCAGGAGCAATTGTATAGGAGATTGAAATGAGAGACAGATCCTTTTTGGTTTTATATAAAATGGCTAAAAAAGCTCATTCCCTGACGTCTTGTTCAGTGAATCCCCAATTAGAGTACAGCTTTCACTACCTCGGTCCAGTCACACAAAGGGGAGACGGCAGACTTTCTAGGAGAGGCAGGAATACAGGGAGCTCAATTTTTTTTATGGGTGCTTAGGAAAGCAGCTCTCTTTGCCTGGATGATATCAGCAGTTATTATGGAAAATGTCACTACATGGGAACCAAATCTCATCTCATGAAGGGAATGAACATCTGTCTGCCTTTTAACAGGCAGGAAAGGAGAAAAGTTGGATTTGCAGAGAGACAGGTAACCTTGCAGAACTGATCAGAGGTCGGCGAAGAAAGAGCCGGGTGCAAACCATCCAGGGGTTGGCCTCTAAAGAAAGGTGAGTGTCCAGGAAACAGAGTTAATGTATCTGAGGAGGAAGGTATTTTTGTTTATCCTGTTAGAACAGCAAAGGGCTCTCAGCTCTAAGTTATCAAACCTCATCTGGCTACTGGATCTAGGCAAACTGCAATACACAGGTCATCTCACATGTTAAGTGTGACTTAAAAAACATGTAACAATAGCAAGGAAATTCACAGCTGAATGGGAAAATCTGGCTTGATCTCACCAAAAAGAACACATCTCTATTCATTCTCCCTTGGGAAATAGGTCCCATCGCCAGTAAAAGACTGGCCAGTGGCCGGGCCTGTTGGGGCCTGTCCGTGCTGTGTGTCTGGGCTACTCAAGGGGAAAGAGTTCCCTGGTTCCCAGGCTGCTGACTGCCCACCATATTTGGGTCTGCCTGTGACGTGCGGGCCCTGCACCAAATCCTGACTCCACCACGCACACATGACTTACACTCCCACCTACAGAGCCGTTCACCTCACCAACCCTGCTCCTCCCGGACTCGCACTTCTCCTCAGCAAGCACACCGGTCGTGAGCCACCTGAGGGGGGACCAGGGCCCCTTCATCTCCCCGCCCTCAGCACAGCTCAGGGGTCTCCTGGGGCTGCTGAGCTGAGGAGGACCCAGGCTCTGCTGTCTGACTCGGCCTCTCCTCACCTTGTCTGACAGGTTTCCCGTCTCAGCCCCATAGCCCCGCATGCAGCGAGGGCAGGGCTGTGTCTGTCTCCCACTGCCCACAGGGCCAGCCCAACCCCAGGTCCAGGTGTGTAACCAACATTGACTCAGGGATTCAGAGGGGCGACGTGAGGAGCCTTACGGAGCAGCCCTCTAAAGCACACTGCCAATCCGTCTCAGCTTACCGCCAGCGCTACGTTACTTCTGTACTCTTAATTTGGAAAATCTCAGAAAACAGGATTTTTGGAGGTGGGGTGGGATATATTTCTGCTGATCCATTAAGCCCAAATTCTAAAACTCTGGTCTGATTTTTGACTATATGTTGACTATTTAAAGTATTCTGCCATCCACTGATGACATCTGAGACACAGGTAGACCCTGCTCTTAGAAAGGTTGCTTTATGCTACTTCACTTTTACGAAAGACCTACATTAGTACCAGTTTTCGCTAACTGAAAGAAATCCAAAAAGGGTTTTCACTTCCATGAAAAAAGTGAAAACAGTGTTCAGTGTTGGCTTTGCAGCAAGCCGTTACAGAGGCAGCCCGCGCCCAAGGAGCAAGACTCTTGGGGCCACTCTCGGCATCAGGCCACCTCAGCCCGAACTACGTCTGTGAGCATCTGTGCTTTGTCTCCATTTACTTTGTGCATCCGCTAGCAAAGTATGTCCTAAGGTAACTGTTTCTTTGCTTTACGCCATTTCAGTTGACGAAGGTTTCGTAGGAACACTCTACTTTTGAAAAGCGGGGGAAACCCATATCATTTATTTTTAGAATAATCCTTTATATTTAAACAAATGTTAAAAATTCAGGCATCTACTAAAAAGAACACAGTAGCAAAAAAACTACATATACATTCTGTTTGTGATTAATCTTTACGATGGTGGAGGAAATTTCATCTGGAATCTGCTTCCAGTAAACATTAAAGGTTAACATGGAGGTGGACCGACAATTAGACTGAAATACTGCTATATCTAGAAAGTTGTGCCTGAGACTCTGTAAAACGAGGAAATGATATTTGTCAACTAATAACATGGATGAGGTGTTTTGAGATTCCCAGATGAAAAGGCCTATTATAAATGCATTTGCAATACGGTTATGATCATCCTTCTGGTTTATCATTACACAGCAAGGATCTGTCACTAGACGGGAATAATGCAGTCTTCGCTGAAAAGAAGGAAGAGTCAAAAAGAGGCTTGAGAAGCGTGTGACATGGGACTCACGTACTGCTGAATTCCTGCTTTTGTTGCTCCGAATTTCCCTGCCCTGCTCTGGTACTGCTATTCAATACAGGTACCTAATTTGTGTTTTTTGTTTGTTCGTTCTGCCATATCGATAAAGATAAAGTCAATATTTGGTCTACTACTTTCATTCAACAAATATTTATTGACTATCTATCACACGGCGAGCACAGTCCCAGGTGCTGGGGATACAACCAGAAATAATACAAGGTCTTTACTCTCGGGGCTTTACATTCCCAGTTAAGGGAGATGTTTATGTCAGGATTTCCAGGAACATATGTATCTAAAATTGGGTCTTTTACTAAGACCTTTCAAGAAAAACATTAACAACTAGCAAAGACTATTCCACGCCCTCCTGTGCCGAGCCTGCTGGTTGTCCACATATACCCATGGCTGACAGCTACATACCACACTTGCGAGCCTCCCTTTAAAGTTATGAGTGGCCACTATGGGAAAGTGAATAGAAGTGACACAATCCACTCCTACCCCACTGGCCCAAAAGGAAACTTCTGCCCTGGACACTCTCTCTTTCTCTTCTAGGAGCTAGGACAGTTTCGACCACACAGACACAGACAGTGCCCACAGGATGGCAGAGCAGTGAGGCAGAAGGAACCTGGGATCTGGAAGGACAACGTGGAGTAGC
Source organism: Diceros bicornis minor (assembly GCF_020826845.1). NCBI lineage: Eukaryota > Metazoa > Chordata > Mammalia > Perissodactyla > Rhinocerotidae > Diceros > Diceros bicornis. The sequence goes on along the minus strand of NC_080743.1, from coordinate 1,135,832 downwards.
GCACCCTGCTGACTTCGCCTGCTCACGTGGAAGAGTTACCAGAGAGAAATACAGGTTTCAACGTGCTTTAACCATGTATCTTTTTGTTTTTTTTGTTATAGCAGCCTAGTACTTACCCTAACCAACGTTAGGTGCCCATGTCACAAATTAGCAGCCCACAGGCCAATTGCAGTCTACAAACATATTTTGCTTGGTTAGCACAGTACTGAATTTTCTTTTTTTTTTCGCATATGAATGTTTTTAAACTGGGCATGACCTTACAAATGCACCACACTCCCCAATACTCTTTATTATATTTCATTTATTTAAATGATCTGTAAGGCCCTTGCAGGCACATAAATTTGTGATGCCTGCTAGGTGTCTTCTCTCTACTTTAATCTACTCGCACAGTAGGGAGAGGATGGCTGGCTGGCTGGTGTCTTTTGTCTGATAAAAACCCCACCAGTATTTCATGATTTCTTCAAGAATTAAGTTTAGACTTCTTACTAGGTATTTAAAGCCCTTCAAAATCTGGCCTCTAGGACACCTTTTCAGCATTTCAGGTGGTAGTTCCCATAACATCCAACATATACTCTCCATGTTGCAGCCAAGACGCCCCCTGCTGTTCCCCAAATGCTGGCACGTTCCATCGTCTCTGTCAGGGTTCATGTCAGTGCTTCCAGAACATGTCACAGAGAACAGTCCCCCGAAATGCTCCACCACAAACAAAAACAAAGACACTAATATACATAAAATAAGGATTTCCATGGTAAAATAAGTTCAGAAAACACTCTCAGGCCCACCCCTGGAGAATGACAAGAACATTTACATGTTAGAGCCTCTCAGGGTCCCTGCAATAAAGAAACCTTCCTCATATCATTTAACTCACAATTTCCCAAATAATCCGACAAGGACACCATTTGTTTTTGGCAAATGCTGTTCTGAAGATATACTGTTCCGCTGCTCTTCCTAATTTCCCCATTTGGTTTAAGTGCCAACATGCTGAGGGGCAAGGAGAATCTGAACCCTGAGCTAATCAACACTTTGAACACAAGGCCCCAGGACACTGCACATCCTAACTTGCAATCACTTTAACATATCTACCTTGGGAAAATGGATTGAGCCGGTGACAGGCACTGCAAAGTTAGGCTACCTGTCTGAAAAATTTATCCATAGAACCTCTCCATGTAGTACTAATTTTCATTAAACATATAGCTTTTGTTTATCCAGTATCTACTATGTGTCTGGCACTCTGCTAAGCACTTTGGACATATTAGCTTTAATTCCTCCTGCACCTGTCTGCAGTCAGCAATATTCTGATTTTATAGAAAAAGAAGCTTAGGCTTAGAGAGGCTAAGTGATATGCCAAAGGTCACACGGCCAGTGGCAGATTTATGATTAGAACATAGGTTTGTTTAGTTGTCTTTTTTTTTTTTTTTGTGAGGAAGATCAGCCCTGAGCTAACATCCATGAGAATCTTCCTCTTTTTGGTGAGGAAGACCAGCTCTGAGCCAACATCTATTGCCAATCATCTTCCTTTTTTTCCCTTTTTCTCCCCAAGGCCCCAATAGATAGTTGTACGTCATAGCTACACGTCCTTCTAGTTGCTGTACGTGGGACGCGGCCTCAGCATGGCCGGAGAAGCGGTGTGTCGGTGCACGCCGGGATCCGAACCCGGGCCGCCAGTAGCAGAGCGCGCACTTAACTGCTAAGCCACGGGGCCGGCCCTGTTTAGTTTTCTTTATATAATAAATTTTATTGCATTGTAATCCATCATTTGTAATACCAGAGATTTGATTATCCTGTGTAATCCAAAGGCCTCTTACATCTTTTCACCAATTCCTGCAGTTAATATGGGAAGAGTAGTATCTCATTAAATTAAACCCGATTGCTCAATGACTTCACATAAAGGGAGTTTATGAGTTTGAGTTACAAGTGATTAAGCAATTAATTAAAGGACTATGTCTAATAGATATCAAAACATCTAAATAAAAAGTGAAAAAAGATTTTTATTTATTTGTATATTTAGAAATATTGGCTGCATGACCATCAGGGAATGAACTGGAAATGAGCGGATCTTAGAGATCCTCTAGTAATGGAGTATTCATCATTGTATAGTATGTCACAAAGAATTTTACACTAATAAAATAATGAGGTTTTTTTTCCAATAATTCATTCAATATGTTTGCCTTCCTGTAACTTCTCCTAATTTACAATGATTTATCCTTGGTAACAGGCAGAATAAATCTAATCTCCCTTCCATTTTGCTACTCCTCAAATATTTGAAGACAGTCCCTCAACTCCTAATTTTCTCTCCTCAATGCTAAATATCCTTTCTTTCATTGTTTTGTCACATCAACAGATTAATTTCCCCACTTCCCCTAAATATTTAGAATCATGCATTTATTAGGCCTAGAATAAGCAGAAATAGCTTTTTTGCAAGTGGACTCAACACATTAGAGCTGTACAAGAACAGAGAAACACCTGCTTTAACAGAATTTTTTTTAAAGCACCATAAAAAAATCTTTTTAAAAGAGAAAATTTTGCTTCATGTTAGAAAAAGTAAGTTCCAGTATAATTAGCATAATAAGATCAGTACTTTATAAATATTTTAAAATTAATTTTATTTTTAATGCACTACAACTTAAAAGTATTTTTTAATTAACCTGATTTTTAACTAAAAAGGGTTTTCAAGCAACTTACTGTTTTTATGTTCTGAATCAGTTTTCTCTAAATTTGGACAGTAATCTGCAAGTGGACCAAACGATGTGTAATACATTCAATTTCTGCTTAGGAAATCTTATATATACTGGGGAAAAAATAAGGAAATTTGTTCTCTGAATACATCAGAAACTGGTTACCTTAAATGAAACAGACACAAAACTGGATCCCCCGAGGGCTACCCTGGTTTATGGATGTAAAACAGCAAAAAGCCTCAATGCCCCTCATCCTGTTCTTCCTTTTCAGTTTAACTCACGGGCTGTGAGGCCCCTTGCAGAGGGCCCTGGTGCATCACCCCCAGGATGCGCGGAGAGAAGCCCACCAGGGGCTGTGCGCTGAGTTAAGACACTCAACACTGACTTTGGTTGACCAAGCATGGCAAGAAAATCACCGATGAGCTGAAGCAATATGTTTTAGAAGAATCCTTGCAATTACTTTTCCAGGACTACAAAAAGAAAAAAAATTACCAATAGGTAGACGTAATTTTCCAAATATATAATAACATTAATGTTTAGAACCACAAAATACAAAGAGCTTTCATCTCTTTTAAAGTCATTTGCTTTGTGCAGTTCTTGCTCACTCACCCAGCAACTGCTTAGTTACTGATGCCATAATTCACTGCGCTTATTAAATTATAGAATCTATATTGCACATTTCTGCAGATACTACGGCACGTCACCAGTCGTGTAGGCCACTAGACTTTGAAGTTTGCTGGCTTAGCACAAAGTATTTTAGAAGTACCAGAAATTCTTTGTGAAATATAACAGAATGAATGAGACTGCTCAGGCCATGTCGTGTTAGCACAATGGAGGAACACTTTTAAGACTTTAAAGTCATGTAATACAATTCTAGGCTGGATTTTTCTTGTTAAAAAAAGTAGAATGGGAGTGACTGGAAGAGAAAAGGGCCAATATTTGACAACAGAAATCAGCATAACCGTTTAACTGCAGCAGCCATGGGTGACTGCCCTTTGACCTTGAAAGATTATGTGGGATTTCAATGACAACAGCTGGAAGTGAGCATGTGTGAATAGGGAACACAGATCTGAGGCCTGGTACAAAAGCCTGCACAGTCTCTGCCCAGATCCGAGTGCTGATTGGAAATTGTTTCCTGGTCCTAGCTTAACAGCATGTGATAATGGAAGCTGTGTGTTTTTTTAAATTCTTCAAGCAAGTTTTCATTGGTAGAGTTCTTCCATACCCACTCTCCCCTTCAGCCCTTCAGCCCCTCAGATCTTCTGGACTCTCATATGTAACAGGCCCATCTTTCCTAAGGATATGGTTAAAAACAAAACTTTGTTTTATGGGCTACTTTTGCTAGACAAAACTTCTTTAAGTTCTTGAGTCCCTCTCCTGAGTTTTCAAATAACCTCTGTTGTGGCATTTCACATAGGGTATCACTTTTTTTTTGTTTAAGGATCTGTCACACAGACCCACACAACTTAAATGAGAACTCAATGAAAGTACAAACTGTCTCTCTCATTGTCTTAATTCCATTTGTATGGTGTGTAACACACGGAGGTTCCTCATTATATGTATGAGAAATGAGCGCAGAAATGAAACATTTGTTCTTACCCACTTACTATTTTTATTCTTCTTGAGATGTAAAGGTAGATTCCTACACAAACATTTAATAATTTCAACTTTTTCTTCAACCAACTTCATACATACATTAGCAATTTTTTACGTAAGTCTTTAGGTGTGTTTACCCAACAAGAACACATGAAAAAGATGAGTAATTACTTCCTTTCAAAGATAAGGTAACTTAATCTAGTCGATAGAGAGATTTGACTGCTTGGTGAGTGTGGTCATTTCGATCCATGAGACCCTCAATGAGCGACATTCACTGAGCTGACATGCACACACACACTGACGCAGATGCACGCTCAAATTCCTGTGTGGGATCCCCACCCTTGCTGACATTGCTCTGAAACCACCAGAATGACGCCACACGATTAGTGAAAGGACATGGGGTTATGACTCATGTATGTTGTTTTGGTTTTACCATACACTCTATCTTACCTACCATTGCTCTGGATTTTGCTAACCACTCTAGTTTCTATATCAAATCAGCAACTCCTTAGCTTCAGCAGAAGGTGGCCTTTCCTTTATGCAAATAATACCCTGAGTGGGGCAAAACCCAAGCTGGCTGCGCGGCACGGGACAAGCAGAGGCTGGTGAAACTGATTCCCCCATCAGACACAGGTCGTCCGCCTACATCCTTCTACAGCAACTCTAGATGCTATTCCAAACAAGTCACGGGATAGATTGTTTTTCAGAACAGACTGAATCCATTGCCGTTTCAACATTCTATAAACAGAGTATTAAGGAATTCAATTCCCACAGCAACCATATGGGCGTTGGCTGTGGTTTTATGGGAGTTTCTGCCAAGCTCACATTTTTGTGGAACTACTGGTTTAGAGAGTCCTTTGCAGCTCAGAGCAGGAGAGACCAACCAATGCTTGTGCTCTCAGCTCACATTAAGGACTGGTCTTCCTGGTGACAGGTACACATGATAAATGTTCCAGAAGGCTGACCTAATTTCCGTTGAAGTGAGTGTTTTGCTAAGAACGTTCCCTCAAAGTGTCAGCTTGCAACCAAGGATTCAAACCTGCCAGTGTCCATCCTTCCTCCCACTGCTTATGCAAGTCCACTCAAAGTGAGACTGATTCTGCCTCTCTGATCAAGCTTCTCTAGACTTACTTTTGAGTTTCCATACATTATATATCTAATTTAAAACAAGTAACTATCAAACATACTAAGTTTCATGGTTTTTAGTCATTTGTAATCAGAAAAACCGAACACTCTAGGCTAAATACAAATCCAGGTGAACCTGCACCGTGTCTGTCTCTTCTCTTGTAAAGGGATCAATATGGCAACATGTCCATTCATCTTGTCCTCCAAAAATTATATTTTCAATATATTTACATATAATATAGTAGGAGGGGCATGATTGTGAAAATTAGGATCATAAATATCCTAAGCCTCCGTTTCCTCATCTGTAAAACAGCACTAATGGTTGTACCTACCTCATAAGTTTGTTGTTAAGAATAATGAGAGCCAGCCCTGATGGCCTAGCAGTTCAAGTTTGGCGTGCTCCATTTCAGCCGCCCAGGTTCAGTTCCCGGGCACGGAACCACACCACTTGTCTGCCACTGACTGTGCCATGGAGGCAGCTCACATAGAACAACCAAAAAGAGCTTATAACTCTACACAACTATGTACTGGGGCTTTGGGGGGGAAAAAGGAAGTAAAAAGGAGGAAGACTGGCAACAGATGTTAGCTCAGGGGAAATTTTCCCTTGGAAAAAAAAAAAGAAAAGAAAAGAATAATGAGATAATGCACTTAAAATGCTTAGCAAAGAACCTGGAACACAGTGTGTTCAAAAAATGATAGCTATTATTATAAACAATAAATATTCTTTATATCTTAGATCTTGAATCATATAGGGAATTAAAAAAACAGGTAGAAATAACTACGCTCTTTTGACGTGGAGTAGTAAACAGCGTAGGTATTCACATAAAAATTGTGTATATAAATAAAATGTTGATAAAATAATTTTACTTGAGTGAATTTTTGAGTAAAAATTAAATTATGTTCTAAAGCAAGTAACATAACATTTACAATTAAAAACAAATTCTCTGGCATTTCTTAGGTTTTTCTTTCCTTTTTTTTTTTTTTTGTGAGGAAGATCAGCCCCAAGTTAACATCCATGCCAATGCTGAGGGAAGACTGGCCCTGGGCTAACATTTGTGCCCATTTTCCTCCACTTTATGTGGGATGCTGCCACAGCATGGCCCGATAAGCAGTGTGTTGGTGCACGTCCGGGATCCAAACTTGGGCTGCCAGCAGCGGAGCGCACGAACTTAACCACTACACCATGGGGCCGGCCCCTCTTAGGTTTTTCTAAAGTGAGATATAACAGTACTCAGTTTACAAATTATTTTAAATAAATTGGGTGCAAATTTAATAATCTAATCCCTAAATATAATCTTATTTTTAATAAATATATTTATAATATTTATAAAATATAATTATTTATAATTCCTAAAATAATTTTCAATATAAATCTCACCTATTTTTTTATTTTTTTTGCTAAGGAAGATTCACCCTGAGCTAACATCTGTGCAGATCTTCCTCTATTTTGTATGTGGGTTGCCGCCAAAGCACGGCTGCCGACAAGCCGTGTAGGTTCCCCCAGGAACCAAACCCAGGCCACCAAAGTGGAGCATGATGAACTTAACCACTAGCCCACGGGGCTGGCCCCTCACCTATTCTTTAAATGCACACTGACCATCTACATGGGCCAAGCATTATCCTAGATATGGGGATACACATTTTGGTCTTATAATTTTGAGGTGATAACTACAGATACTCAATCTAGAAATGGACGCTAGGTCAATTTCTTTTTTTGCAGCAGATCAAGTTTACCTAATTTTTCAGTAAATAACGTATAGGAGTATTTAGAGAAAGAGGGACTGAAAAATGGTGTGCTTTTTTTGCCAGTTACACTTAATTTTTTTAAAGAATTTGGTTTGCTGAAAATTCTTGTTGGTAACTAAATGCATGCTGCCTGTTCTAGAAAACACGTATTGAGAAATCTAGTTTGTTATCAGTATTTTTCAAATGAAAACTATTTAAATTTTTTTAAATGTGAAAATATTTTGGATGGTATAAATGGCATACAAAATAAGCAATGTTAAATTAAATGCAGAAATACCTTTTTGAAATGAAGCCCCCTCTCTCAAGTCCAGGGCCTCCACACGTCAGCTCCTGACTTCAACACAAACGGAGAGCCATCAGAAAGCACCACTACAGACAGTCGTGACTACTTGCAGCTTTATATCAGTGCTAAAAGCATCCACCCTCTTAGGCAGAAGAGTGATGGACATGTTTCACGTTCCTGACTTTGATCACTGAAGCCCTTTATGATGCACACTGTGGCCTTGACTTAGGGAACAGAACCTCCATGGACTCACAGAATGGACCAAGCACATCTTACGCTCAGGTCAGCTGTCGGAGCACTCGAGTTCTTCTGGGAATTTCTGCAGTGCTTCTCACCAGGGTTATCAGCACTTTGAGGGGGACTCCTGCCCATGTTCAGAGCCACCCTGTGCGCTATAGGACACACAGCATCCCTGGCCTCCACCCCTGAATGCCAGCAACATCCCCTCCTTGTGACAACCAAAAACGTGAGGAAGATGGTCCCTGAACTAACATCTGTGCCAATCTTCTTCTATTTTGTACGTGGGTCGCCACCACAGTGGCTTGATGAGTGGTGTCAGTCTGTGTCCAGGATCCGCACCTGAGAGCTCCAGGCCACCAAAGCGGAGCACGAAAACTTAACCACAATGCTACCAGGCCAGCCCCCTTCACACATTTTTGAACACCCCCGAAGGGGGGCCCCACTGTCCCTTGCTGACAAACGCTCTCTGGTGTATCAACACTGCGATGCAGATCTCCTTAGGTATCTAATACCAGGTAAGTCTGCCCACCACTGAACTGTCTTATTGTGGCTAATTAGAACGCAAACTCTCATCAGCCAGGGACCAATCATTTCAATTCTTTTGAAATTCCTCTTTATCCTCAGTCATGCTCTCTCTCACCCAAGCATCTAGTTCTGATATTATAGTTGGAACTTGATTTCTAAAAATTGATTATATTTGGGGCCAGCCTGGTGGCATAGTGCTTAAGTTCACAGACGCCACTTCAGTGGTCTGGGGTTCACAGGTTCGAATCCCAGGTATGGACCTATACACCACTCATCAAGCCATGCTGCGGCAGCAACCCACATACAAAATAGAGGAAGATTGGCACAGATGTTAGCTCAGGGCCAATCTTCCTCAGAAAAAAAGAAAAGAAAAAAAATTGATTATATTTGAACTACTATCTGTTTTGTTTTGGGGGAAGGGCTCTAATTCAGATGGTCCATAAATATAAAACATACATTTCGGACTTCCTGGAAGAGTCGTGACTTCAAACATTGGCTCCCTGGTCTGCAGGTGTGTGTGAACGTGTTGGCCAAGCCTCCCCGACCGCCTCTTGTTGCCGAGAAGTGTTCACGTCCATCAGCTCCCAGGAATCACACAAACAGCTTTTCGTTTTGTCATGACAGCATCATTGTACCTAAAAGTCCACAGACTCTACAGAAATATCAAATAGCAGGTAAAGCTTGAAAATAAACACACATTTTGTTCTCTGCTCTCAATGCCAGGATGTAGGTGAAATAAGAAGAGACAGAAGGCCCAAATGACCCAAGTCTCTACTGCTAAAACCAAACCATAACACTCTGAAAACAGACAAGAAACAAAACGAAGCAACAACAGGCTACGTGTTGTTAACCAACCAAGAACCCCAACGCATGTCTATCTCAACTGCCTGTTCAGAAGGAGGGCACCTCCTCCAGATGTAATCTTCTTCTCGAATCATTCTGATACGTTATTGAACACGTGTCATTTTTCCAAAAGTAAGAGCCAGGGATGGCTCCCCAGTGCCAAGCTGCATGGAAGTCCCTCTGCTTGGTGATCACGAGGGGCACTGTCCCTAACACTAGGCGATCTTCAAACCTTCCCAGGTTGTAGGAGAACCACAGGCCAGGTGGGAGCTCTGTGCGTGCAAGCACACCTGTACAGACAGGCATGTGTGTTTCATTTCGTTTACTCCCTCAGAAACCCACACACAGAAAAGCACTTTCTCATCAGATGTAAATTACCAGGGGCACCCGATGTAAAGCACTTTTCACTATGCAGGCATTGCTGTCTTCAGTGTCGCCATGAGCAACAATGCCATGAGGGACGTGATTTGTGGCTAATTTGAACATGGAGCCCTTCTGGACAGAGCTGGTGAAGCCAAGGGCATTCTGCTCTTTTATACAGTGAATCGTCTGAAAAAGTCAGTAAGCTTGAGGGCCAATTTCTGAGGTTCCAACCACCATCAAAAGAGTTAGGGAAATACCACATGATCTCACTCATAAGTAGACGATAACAACAATAACAACAAACAAACACACAGATACAGACATTAGACTGGTGGTCACCAGAGGGGAAGGGGGGAGGGAGGATAGCGAAAGGGGGGACAGGGCGCATGTGTGTGGTGATGGAGGGTAATGAGTCTTTGGGTGGTGAACATGATGTCATCTACACAGAAATCAAAATATGATAACGTACACCCAAAATTATATAATGTTATAAACCAATGTTAAAAAAAAATACCTAAAAATTAAATAAATAAATAAAAGGGCAAAAGAAAAAAAGAGGGAGAAGCTAAATGTAGTTGTTTGTTTTTTAGGTGCTTTAATTATAAACCTAGTTTTCTCTCCAGCCTGATTTGTTCATTCAACAAACATCTGTTGATGCTCACCTACGAGCTGAGTACAGATGATGAACTGAGAACCGATACCAACACGTTCCCTGTCCTTGGGGCCCACAGCCCAGCACAAACACCTTTCAAAGGAGAGCTCGTGAGGGGACCTGACTCACCCAGTTCAAATGTCACCTCCTTTTGACCCTTTGTGTATCCTGAGGCCTCCACAGTGTAAGCTCCATAAATACTGACGACCGACTGAGAGAAGTAGAAAGTATAGGTCAAACTTATGGGGATGAACACAGACAACCCTGTGGCCAGGGAGCCAAGTGTGTAGGCTGGGGCAGGGAGAGGCAAGTGTTATCGCTAGACAAAGAGCTAAAAGGGTGATAGGGCCAAAATTTGGGGAGTTTCAAGAAATCTGGACAATAGTCTGTAAGTAACAGTCAGTCTCAAATCATAATTTAATGTATTATTATTACGGGAATATTTTCTATAGCTTATTACTTATTTTTATAAGTCAAACATGTTTCTCATTCAGTTACTAGCTTTGTGACCTTGAGTGAGTTAGTTAAGCTTGCATTAACTTATCCAGAACACACTTGTTGAGTACCCATTCTCTCCAGGCAGTATGTAGGCATTGGGGTGCATGTCTCTGATCTTCAGGTACTTGCAGTCTAGTCAAGGAAGCAGGCCAATATCGGGACAATCACAACACAGCGTGAAAAGGGCTCTGGTGGTGGACGCAGGCTCTGCAAGCACAGAGAGGGCGCTAGACTAGTCTGGGAAGGCTTCCTGCAAGAGCAGCCCCAACGCCTAGCAGGGTCAGCACTGTGAAGTGGAGGAAAGTGGCACAGCTTCTTTGTGGGCATGACAGCAATAAAGTGACAGCCAGTATTGACTGAGTGCTCACTATGTGCAGCTCTACATCTCAGCCTTTTCATCCGTTCTTTTCCCCTCATCTTCACAGTGCTATGAGGCAGATACTACTATGTCCCCATTTTACAGAGGAGGCAACTGAGGCCCAGAGTCTCAGCAGCGAAGTCAAGATCACACAGAGAGTAACTGGCAGAGCTGGGATCTTAGCACAAGCATCTAATGAAGAGCCATGTTCTTGGCGTGGCACAGGCCCTAACTGCACGGATAGGAAGACCACTCCAGAGGCCCAGGCTCTGAGAAAGGGCTCAGTACACGAGCTCTCATCCGTGTATACACACGAATCCCTGATCAGCACATCTAATTACTGTGGATTCTACCCCTATTGAAACTCCAGCCTTACAGTCAAAGGGATGTGTCCCTCACCGAGCAACCCTGCAGGAATGTTATTTCTTCCATATCAGGACCACTAAAACCATGACCTCTCAAAACAATCCGTACCTTTACTACCACTTCCCTCCTCCCCTTCCCCACACATCTGGTTTAGATCCATCCTTGCCTACCACTTAATTTACTGTATTGTTGTTCATATGTGCAAGCTTGCAGCTATACTGACTTAACAGTGGAAGCCGTGACTGAACACTTGGGGGACAGAATTATTAAAAAGATTTTATTGTTTTGTTAGTCAAATGAGACTTTGTATAGAATAAATCTTATTGTAAAGAAGTCCCAATTTGAGTTGTTTTTCGAGTCAAAATGTTGGGGAGGAGGTCAGCAATGAATTACAGAATGCCACAAACAATCACGATTTGAGAACCCATCTGGCTTTGCCAATCAGGCTACGTAATAAAGAATTCTAATCAAGAACAAGCTTGGAGCAATGCTGATACCTATGTTTTCATCTGCGAGCCCATTAAGAGATGTGGACACTGCACTTACAAAGGCCTGGCACAGACAAAAAATGAGGGACATTATAAATCTCTTGCTTGGCCACGGTTCACCTCCATGAACTGACCTCCCAACACCCAAGGCACAGGCCAGTTGTGCACCCACAGCTGTGCTGCAACTGGGTACCCACAAGTCCACAAAGCCAGGCTATCATGACCAGGTTATCGATTAGGTTGCCAGTGACTTAAAGAGTGCAGGCGCTACTGCACAGAATAGATAACACACGGCTCCACACCCCGACGGCGGCCAACCTCTAGATAGAAGCGGGCACCCTCTATGCCCACGGGCATGAAGATTCATCTGAGAGGCAGGCAGCTCAGGAGAGAGCCCAGGCCTTGCTGCCAGGCGGATGTGCACTCAGATCCCAGCTCTTCTCTACCTAACGGCTGAGGACCTTGAGCAAGCTATGTAACCACTTGGGGCCTCAATTCCTTACTCTATGGCTGGAGTGAGGATTAAATGAAACAATGCGTAGACTGCAGCACAGTATCTGGCAAAGGCTGTAGACATGGGAGACGAACACAGTGGGTACAATTTCCTAACATTGATGATGTCACGTCCAGGCCCCTAAGACTTCAACAGTGATTCCAAAGGGCTCTTCACTGTGTCTGGAGAGCCTTCAAGCATGAGAGAGGTGCCTAGATTATTTTATAACACTGAAAATCTGCCAATAGTAAATGCTCATAGAATACTCGAGCATCACCAAGTTGAGACTGCATAGCCCAACAACTGGAAAAGAGCTCTATATGTGTTTACTAAATGGATTAATGAACTATTGATGCCACAACATACGTACACTTTGCTTATTAAATGGAATTCAATGCATGTTAGTTCTTCCTTCCCCTTAATTCAACGGTCCTCATTTGGGGGTGGTTTTGCCCTCAGGTGACGTGGTAATGTCTGGATACATTTTTGGTTGTCATAAGGGGGGGTGCTCCTGGCATCTACTGGGTAGAGGCCATGGTACATGTGCATCCTACAACGCATGGGACAGCGGCCCAGAAGAAAGGAGCATCCTGCCTAGAGTGCCAATAGTGCTGAGTCTGAGAAACACCGACCAGAGTTTTACTCAACTCCAGCACGGGATGGGTGTGTATGCGTGTGCGCGTGCGTGCGTGTGTGTATAATTACTATATTACTAAAATTACTATAAAATTACATATATAAAATAGACATATTTTAAATTACTTTCAGAAAATGCAATGCAATACTAACTGAACACCTACTATTCATTAATTCATTCCACTGAAACTTCCTGAGGGTCCGCAATTTGCCAGGATTGTGTTGGTGCTGGGGATACAGAGATGAGGACGGAGCATCTGCCCTCCAGGAGCTCATGCAGGCGCGTAACTGTGGAGACATCACGTGCGGGACCAGTGCCAAGCAGGAGTCGTGTACGCACAAAGGGCGGTGGCAGCACAGAAGAAGTAGCACCTGGACTACACCAGGGTGTCGGGAGGGCCTCGCAGAGGTGGAGCACTGTGCTGACTCTTGAAGGAGGTTCAGGAGATTCAGGAGAAGGACAGAGGGAGGGAGGAGGATGGGTGGGCAGGCGGGGGAGGGGAGGAGATGGAGGAAAGAAGGAAAAGAGAGAGAAAGGAAAGAAAGCAGGTGGTGCATTGGCTTGTGAGGGCTGGAGCTAGGAGGTGTGGACACTGAAGAGTCTGGCAGGCCCTTCTTAGTAGGGACACTACTGGCATTTAGGGAAAGTTGATTCTTTACTAGGCAGGACTAGACGGAGCATTACAAGATGCTTAGCATCCTAACTCCCACTTGTTTATCCCTCCACACCAATCAGCAATAAGATGCTCCTTCCCCAGGCATTCAGACAAGGGGGAGGGCCTCTATTCAACTCCAGTGCCCCAAAAGCACCAGCACGCCCACCTCCGTTTGAGTTTGTTCGTCTGGAAGAGCCTCTGAGGAGCACGGAGCTGGAGTAATGTGACCAGACAGAAGGTGGAGATGGCAATTCTCACTGGAAGGAGGTGCAGCCCTCTGTCACCAGTGGCCTTTTCCTACTGCCACACTACAGTCTCATCTCGCTGTGACAGACCGTCAGAGTCTAATGGCACATCCACACGACCAGAGCGTGCGACACACTAGAGAGAGCTCTAAAACACCAAGAAGTGCTGAACTGATGGACATTTCACTGAGATACATCTTGACTGAGCAACTCAAATGGGTATTCCTTTGTAACACATCTCTGGCAATACATAAGAATGCCTGGAGCATTCTTACGTATTCAAAGCAAATGCTTTTAGAAACAGACTTCTACCTTATTAAAAAGTAAAAAGAAAGGAACTGCTTCTATTCATGCAATCATTCTATAAAACAGAGAAGAAAACATTCACCTAAATTTCTGTACTTTTGAGGTTTTCTGTCACTCCTTGAACTGAGCAGAACTTGAGACCACGTCTTTACACACACAAACCTCTGTGTGAAGTTTCCTGTTTTTCTCTCTCACCGTTGAAAGTAAGAGGAAAAAAAAAATGGAGGAAGAAGGGAAATAGAAACATGAAACAGAAACATGAAAAGATTTAATAAGGAAGAATCATGTATGGATCTGCTGGCCAGGGAGCTATTTTGGTGGGGGTGGGGAGGTGGTGGTGGGGGGGGGGGGGGTTGAGGGGATGCTCACATTTTGCCCAAAATGAAAGATAGTGAATATTGATATTGAAGAAGAAGATCAAGATTCTGAGATTCATAGGAGTAACTTGCGGGAAACAGGACTTAGCGGTCTTTTCGAATCAACCCTGACAAAGCCCCTCTCTGTGGACTGTCTGGCACTGGGCTCCACAGTTCACAGGATGGACAGAGTATTAGGGTGCAGAGGAAAGCAGTGAAGTGCTTGTAAGGAAAATGACAGGAAAGAAGAGGAAGATGGAAGGGTGACAGAGTGTACACAAAGACAGAATGAACACCTGGTCTCTATCTCCTCTGAGGATGGTGCAAATGGAAAATGGTTTGCGAGTCTGCCCCTGCAGCATGAACCTCTAAACAACGGGCTGGTTTCTTACGGCTCCTGTAGAAAAGCTGGGTTTGAGGAGCTTTATGTCAACATTGATTTTCAACCATTTAAAATAACTAGGTTGGGTCCTACTTGGAATGTAGCATGGATGTCCCCACCAGGACCCCTGTATCAAGACAGTAACACCACTGCCACCTTCAGCAGGAACACCAACAATGATCATTTGCTGAAGACTCATGAGGTGCCTGACACTAAAGCATACAGAAAAATCTGAGAGTCAGGGGTTGACTTATTAGCTTCCTAAGAGAGGGAACTGAGAAAGTTTAAGTGATTTGCTTGAGGTCACACCATAGTAAAGGACAGAGCCAGGAGGTAAGCCTCAAGGACTCCCAGGACAAACCTGTGCTCTCTCCTACAGGGTAATGCTCAACAAGACTTCAAGAGACGTTTATCATCAGTGATGAGGATGATGTCCTATGGGCTCTTTCCATTCATTTACTCCTTCGACTCAGACATCGAAATGGTAAAGCACGTGAGAAACGGCCCTCGTTGTTTCGTTGAAGACTGTCACTACCACCTGCTTTCTACAATTACCAGGAAGAAAATGTGACTTCCTTCATCTCTGTTCTCCTCTGCAACACTCCTATGGAGATAACCTGGCTGCTACTGCATTTTTCCAGCTTAAAAATTTAAAGCCAATAAATTCCAAGCACCACCAGGTTAATTTGCTAGACTTGTCCTTCATCTAGTTCTGCTACAGAAGGGGATAATGATCTGTCACAAAGGTAACTTCACTACCAGGAGATAATATCATCTTCCTCCTACTGCCCATTTCACAGCAAGGCACACACCCTCTGGGATGTTGTGTCTCAGTTCTCCAGGGCGCAGTTTACTGCTGACATAACAACAACAACAACGTACGTTTATTGGGAAGACGAGACTACCTGTATCTGTTAACTCTTAAGAACAGCTCCCTGTCCTCCTTCTGATGCATCAGTTGTCACCACAGAAGGTTCAGGCAACTCTGGAGTCTTTAAGAGATAGCTGCAAATTGATCTGCTAAAGACTCATAGAAGCTCAGCTGTCACAAACAGGTGACTCAACTGCCAGCCTCACTGTGCTGTGGGGACACTCCTGCTGGTATTTCTCCAGAGTAACTTCATAAAACACAGAAAGGAAACACGATCATACTTGGGTACTGGACATGATTCTTTATGGATTACTGGCTGATTCACTTGATCACTCAACACACTTATCCAGGTGACTGATTTTCATCATGGTTAAAAAAATCTGGTGTTGGCTTGCAGTGTGGTTATTGTAGAACGTAGAAATCCTTCCCTGCTCAGGCCACCCCATCAGACTTTTGTTTCTAAAGACACTGCTTTAGTCTAAGATGGGTAATCTACTCTCCATTAATCAACCCAGTATTCTCCAAACTACTTCTGTGTGTACAGTACCGTGTTAGATGTGGTCGACAACGCAAGATGAATTCAAAAAGGACAGCCCTCAGCAAGACACAGAGGGCAGAGTGGTTCCTAAACTTCAGCAGATGGTGACTCTTCCTGCAGTCTTAGAGTTCTGCATGCCTTGATGTGACAGGACAGACGATGCTGGCTGTGTGTGGACTTGCTGGTCCTATGGAATAGCTCCTCCAGGACTCCCAGGCCAAAGTGTGGGCACTGCATGTTTGTGAAGTTGGGTGTGCTAGTGAAGACCCTCCACAAACTAGGTGACCCAGGGGCCAGCATCATTCTGCGGGTAATCTAGTAATCAATAACGCTAAGTGGATTCACATTTTTTTTTTTTTTTGGTGAGGAAGACCAGCCCTGAGCTAACATCCATGCTAATCCTCCTCTTTTTGCTAAGACCAGCTCTGAGCTAAAATCTGTTGCCAATCCTCCTCCTCTTTGTTTTTTTCCTCCCCCAAAGCCCCAGTAGATAGTTGTATGTCATAGCTGCACATCCTTCTAGTTGCTGTATGTGGGACGCGGCCTCAGCATGGTCGGAGAAGAGGTGCATGGGTGCGCACCCGGGATCCGAACCCGGGCCGCCAGTAGCGGAGAGCGCACACTTAACCGCTAAGCCACGGGGCTGGCCCCAAGAATTCACATTTTAACTCTCTGTGCCCATCGACGAGAACGTAAGTTCCGTGGGGCGGCAGGACTTCACGTGCTCTGTTCACTGGCTGTCCTGTGCAACCAGCGGGTGTCCGGCACGAAGCTGGTGCTCAGTAAATATTTGTTGAATGTTGGAGGAAGGGGTGATCCCGTTCTGCCACTTAATAGCCACGTGACGTATACCATGTATTTAACCTCTCCGAGCCTCAGTTTCCTCATCCACAAAAAGAGGATTAAGTAAGACAGAAAGCAGACATGGTTCTCAGCTCATTTTAGTCACTCAATTAACAGCAGCAATTGTGAACCTCAGAACAGAAAAACCTTATTTCAATACCATTAGAACCAAATGAAAAGCAATGGGTTGAACTTTTTTTTTTTTTTCTGTGAGGAAGATCAGCCCTGTGCTAACATCTGCCAATCCTCCTCTTGTTTTGCTGAGGAAGACTGGCCCTGGGCTAACATCCATGCTCATCTTTCTCCACTTTTTATGGGACGCCGCCACAGCATGGCTTACCAAACGCTGTGTCGGTGCGCGCCCGGGGTCCGAACTGGTGAACCCTGGGCCGCCGCAGCAGAGCGCAAGCAGTTAACCACTTGCACCACAAGGCTGGCCCCAGTTTCAACTTTTAAAAGTATTTTCAAGCTTGGAGAACATCTGAGGGGTTTGCAGGGGGGCTAAAGATGCATTCCCCTTTCTAGGAACAGGTTGTTGAGAAAAGGAACAATCTTCCTATGCTGAAATTGTTGTCCCAAATGGCAGCATTTTGATGAATTAAGAACAAAGGAATTATAAACATACAATTTAATTATCCTAGGAAAACAAAATACATATTGAATAGGAAACACATTGAAAACTTAGGTTTGTTTGTGGATGTTTTTTCCAAAATATTGCAATAAAATGTTTGGGAACATCTAATAAAACTAATATGCAGCTGGATTTTCCTGCCCCAAAACTAATTTGTGCTGATTATAAGACAGGTCACAAGGTCTGCATGCTTTATTTTTGATGCATTCATTAGAACTGTTACTAAGGACGAAGACTAAACACGAAAAATAAAACATCCTGTTGGGGAGTGATCGACCCAACACACACCACATGTTTTCTCTTCTGTCATTAGTCTAAGGGGGATTTCCAGAAAAACGAGATTTTTAGGAGCCAAGCTTTCACTCGTCACTGCAGCTTATTTCACTTAGTCACTGTCCTGGGACCTCCCAGTTGGTCTCTGATGAAATAAATCTGAAGTCACACACTAAAAAATAACTGTAGCTAGGAATTAGGTATTTGGAGAATAAAACCCTCTTTTCGTACTGTTACACTTAATAGTACAATATCATGATACACGGCTAACCACTGTTAGCGTTACCGCCTCCCATGTGGCTTCCACAATGAGCAAAGGCTTTTCTGGAGTTCCCATCCCGTGTATCCAGGACTAGCGAGGATACAGGTACCAGCGCCCCCTTGCAATGAACAAACAAGGTCAAAGGAGAAACTCTGTCACCGCAGGGGGGAATGGCAGTTGTCACAACATGTACCTTCACATCACCGCTTTATCCCACATATACACAACCCTGCTGGTCCTAACAACAGCAGTGTGTCCACGTTTATTGTGCATGGGAAAGCTGTCTCAGAGGAGCGCTGTGGATGACACTCAGAGCAGAGGCCAGCAGGGCCCGCACGCTGCCGACAAGCACTGGGGGAGGCAGCGCTAGCATGTGCTCCTGTGGGTGGCCTGGCTCAGATAGGACCTCCTCCGTCACTCCCCTTGAAGAACCCAAAGTTCTTCCTGCTCGGAGAAGGTGCTTTCAGACAAGAATTTGGTACCAACCACTTCTATTTGGCACCAACCACTTCTATTTGGCGAAGAATTAAATCAGCGTGTTCTCACTCTCTCTCTCAAAAGGTTCTGCATTCTAAATCTCATTTCTTTAACTCACAACAGACTTATCCACTGCTAAAGGAATCTTCAAACAATTGCAGAGAAACTTGAGAGGGAATTTTTAAAAATACCTTTAAAAAATAACCCGAATGGCGAATACCTGTTCTCCTCACACTCGGGCAAGAATCTTCTCAAGGAGCCTCAGTCTCTGCCTTGTGAGACTCCTTTGCTTGCTTACTCTATCAAGTATATGGATCCAATCTTTAAGCAAATATCAGTTCTTAAAATACATCCATGGGAACTGTCTATGGCCCCACTTTAATCAAAAGTCTAGTTGTGAGAAATATTTAAAATCATGTGAAGACTATGAGATCTACCTACTTTTATGGATTTTGTAAAGATCATGATGTAAATTTCTCTAGCTTTTTAAAATTTCCTGATAGATTAGACTGTCACAGATCATTCAGAACGATTTTCATTGAGTTCCACATTTGGACTAGGTTCCCAGCTCCTAGCTGGTGGGCCCTAAAAGAAGCTACCTTACAATCCTCTATTACATCTACGTCAACAACACTGAATGCTGCTAGCCCCTCAGTGTCCTGCTACTGAAGTTCTACACGAAAAATATCAGAATTAATTGCCAGGAAAAGCTTTCTTCTCTTGAGGAACTGGTAGGTACCATCTCATAGGTAATGAGAATTACATAATTAATCATGTATATTTCTCTTTTTCCTTTGGTTGCCATGAAATTCAGAATCAAACTTATACCTCAATGTTATTAACTATGTAGAACAAGATGGTAGAATCTTTGTTCAGATTTTTTCTTTGATATTATATTTCTACTTTAATTTATATATTGCCCAATCCTCATTTTTTTTACTTGTTTATATTTTCCATTTTACTGTACTTATTCTTTGTAAACCATCTGATCTTTGTAAAATGGAGGTTTATGTATATATAAATTATATATATATATATACACACACACACACAAACCACACATACACACACACACACACCCTTTGTAAGCTTGGTAATTAGAAAGATGACAATTTTACTAGCATATTTTCATGAGAAAGAACTGTTGTGTTACATGAAACAGATATACAATTGGTTGTACTAGATTATTATTTGTAGAGAATTATTTTAACAAGTTTAATAAATCTCTGTGGGCCCTCTACCAATACACAGAAATAGTTACATCACCTTTAATGGTCTTTTCTATTCTATTACGGTACCTAATACAAATGAGGATTTAGAGTTCTTGGAATCTAATTTCTAAAAGGCCTTATTCTCAAAAATTTCACAGGTGTCAATTTTTAAAAATTCAATATGCTTATTACTCAGCCTCCAATGAAGTGGTTTTAGATCTGTTTGAATATCATGTAATTACACTCAGAAGAAGATCTGCAAGACATCCTGTGAGCTCATGAGTAGGAAGGTGTTTGTACAACTCCAGAGTATAATGCAAATGTTAGCTATTACTGCTGTTGCCCACAGCATATAAATAGGATCATCAGAGATGAACTGTATTCTACTGCTAAGCATGGGAATAACTGGAGAGAGCTGTAACAAATAAGAAAAAAAATTTAAAGTCATCCTTAGTTCGTTTGCTCATTGAGAAAACTGGGCCAGCTCATGGATTTGGGTTTTTTATAAGTTCCAGAGATCCTTATTAACTCTACAAAATAAGGATATACTCAAGAACTCTCAGATATTTGAAAACTCTTTGATCTCATGAGAATGGGACTCAATATCTAATTTTAAAATATTCTTTATATGAAACAGAAGAACCTAAGAAATGAGAAATATTCTTAGCGAAGTTATTTGCCTGTTTCTTCCTTTATTTTTGGTTATTAAATACAACTGAGCTATTCACTAATAATCCAGGAAGCACAGAACTAAGACATTAACCAGCTTGTGCTCCAAACTAAAGAGAGGTTGAAAACAGCATTGTGATACAGACACGGCGTAGAAGGACAGCGTGTGTGCCTACTGTTCTGCCATTTACACTCTGAGTAGCTGTACAAACACGTCTATCTTGAGGAAACAGACCGGGTAATTTTCCACTTGGACTGTTTGAGATTTCACCAGGAGCTTCAAACTTGCACAAGTCTGGCTTGCCAGACATTTTCTTCGACGCCTTATCTGTAGTTCTCCCCGTTAAGATTTCCCTTTAACAAACATGCTTTTCTTAAAGGTTGTGCTGTAAGTGAAAACTTTTCTTTTACAGACACAAAGATTAAACTAAAAAAAAAAAATTAAAGAGGTAGCGGCCCCATTTTGCGAATGTAAGTTAAAACTCTCTTTTCCACAGCCTAAGACAGACCCAGGTCAAGCTTTCAAACACTTGTGTCTTTTCAAAGTTCAGAGGAGAGTTCAAAAGATGGAAAACGAAGGTAAAATACTAATCAATGAAAAGATCAAGATGCAAAATTGCTGACAGGGCAGTAAATGCTGACAGTGATTTCAAGGACGTTTAGCATCTCTAACACAGGATGGGAATCTGTAATACAAGAAAAACTGCACCACTTGTGTGTCCCTAGAGAAGACCGTCTTCTCTTAGCTTCTATAACTCACTGGAACACTCAGGAGAAAGGGTCAAGCAATGGAAAAGAGCTATATTACATAATTATTTTAGGTATGCCTGAAAGTATAATTTCATAAGCCTCACGTCTCAAAATTTTCAAAATACCTGTTCTACAACACAAATGAGCATTCTTTTAGAGTGATTTTTACTGCAAAGGAAATAAACAAGATCTTATTTCCAAATTAATGCAACCACTTTGAACAGAGGGATTTTTCTCCAGTGTGTTATATTATCAGTAAGTCAAGTCTAGTTCATTTAAGATAGGCAATGAGATATTAAAATATCATTTAAAATTGGTAGTTTCCATTTTTTGAGCACTAGTTATATGCTGAGTACTACGCTAAACACCTTTTATGCATTATCTCATTTGAGACTCTTAACAACGATGAGGTAGGTATTATTATTATCTCCAACTTACAGAAGAACAAATTAAGGCTCAGGGAGGAAGAGTTACTTATCCAAGATCATAGCTAGTTAATGGCTGAGCCAGGAATGGAACCCAGTTTCCTGGGTTCCTAATTCAATGCCTTTTCCAACGCTTTGACTGGTTGAATGCTGGGTTGGGGTTAAGACTTAAATACTGATGACAGAGAGTCCACCGACACGTGTAAACTGATAGCATCTTTGATTTGTGCTGCAAGGAGAATCTAAAAGGGAAGGCTCCAACACGAATGCCATGTTGTAGATGCCATGCCTCCCTGTCATCCTCATTTTACCTTGCACAAGTCAGACCAGACTACTTGGCTGTTTTCTAAGCTCACCATAAACTTTCAGACCACACGGCGCCTTTGGTGGCTAATTCATTGATTTAGAATTTGCTTCCTCCTCCTCTACTCTCGTCACTCTTCTCTGTTGGGTGAAATCCACCTTTCCGCTCACCATCTCTAGAGTCTCAATTAAAGCATCTCCTCTTCTACTTTCTCAGAGCACTCTGTCTGTCTCATTCTTAGAGCACTTAGCATATTTACCTTGTATTATTATTAGGAGCAGCCATGTCTGTCACCTGCAGAAAAATCTATGTCTCTTGAAGGACTGCATCCAAAGCATCTTTGTATCATCCACACACCTTAAACAACACCCTGAACCCAGCAGGCACTCAATAAATGTTTCATGTGTAGTTAAAATAGGAAACTCAGGTTCTAATACTACAGCATTTATATCAAAGAAAGGACTATTCTCAAAGGAACTAGGGAGTATTTTTGCTCACTCTTCTTTTTGAAAGGATTTTTCAGACAGCCTATCACCATTCCAAGGAAGGTAATGGGGCTATTTTTCTGTTTAGGAATGAGTGGTTTAAGTAATGCAAGCTCTGGATCAGTGGTTTGCAATGATGGGGCTGATCGAAAGACAATCACACTCAGCACTGCTAAGGTTAATGGCATTGCCTCTTATAGAGGAAATAGGAAAGGAGAAGACAGGGAAGAAACCAATAAAAACATTAACACACACCTTTAATGGTATGCAGAGGAGAAGCCACTTAAATGAATATCAACTAATGAAAACATCTTGAAAAGAGAGTGATTTTTAGAGAAACCTTTTATCCACAGGTCCCATATTTATAGAGCAAACCTTTTAAATGAATACAGGTAGAAAAAGAATTAAACTAGTAATTGTTGGGATTCATTGTGGTTCATGTAACTTTCATCAGGCCAGTGAAATGAATGAACCATTTAACAAAGGAGGCTCTTCACCCATTTATGTCCTATGTCAGGCCAGATTATACGCAAGAGCCTGCTGGTAAGTACCACAGAGCAAAACGATGGTCTTGGGAAGGCCTGAACCTCGCTTCTTCTGCTGCACCTCTACATGGGCAGGCGAGGATCTTCCTGACAAGGGGAGGCGAAAGAATTCGGTCTAACCAGAAAAATGCATGAAGAGGCAAATAAATCAGAGCCCTCTCAATGTATACTGGATGTTTTCCTTCTATAAAACTATTTTTCTTTTCTTTTGTAAAATGAGCTTTGATGTCTTGAAGACCTAAGTATTTGAGAGTCAGAAATGAAAGCTCAAAAGCAGAGATAGAAGTTGGAAGCAGAAAGAATTCAAAACTTCTTTCCAAAACCTTAGAGGTAATTTGTCAGGAAATTTCAATTCTATGCTTGAGAAATCTTTCAGACTAGTGGCTTAAGAAAGAGGACACTAATATTTCCTTTTAAGACCACTCAGCACACATAAGAATTATTGGAAACAACTGCCTGTAACGCTCAGCACCTAGTGGAACCTGTCCATTGGCCAAAACAACAAACGCACAGGGTTAGAGCCAGTTTTATCTCTGAGCTGATTGGCCCAGAAAAAGAAAAGTTTAAGTAAAAGCCAACAAAAAGTAGATCTAAATGCAACTGAGGTAAATACACTCAATACAAATAAGAAAAAAGTCTGGGGATTCAAGAGAGTTTAAGGACAAATAAACCTAAGCCAACGTGAAGTCAAATACTCATGTGTAACAAGAGCCTAAAGATTCCTTAATTGTATCTTGGATCAGCTGGAAGATCATCACTAGAAATTGTGGGCTTCATTTATTTATTTGTTTGGGCTATTTGAGGTAATTCTGGATGCTTACATTTTAAAAAATTATCTTTTAAAATTTTGGAACTCCAGCTTAGTTCAGAATAGATGACGAAAGTGTGCCATAGCAAACCCAGGAAGAGCACCTCCCAGTGCCTCGGGCCTGTGTGGCATGGAGAAGGTATGCGCCATGGTAATAGAAGCTGCCCGCGAGACAGGAGCACTCACTTCCCAGGCAAAAGCTTTGTAACCACATTCACTGGAAAACGCGCACTGTTGGGTTGAAAGAAAAAAATGTGGAGTGGACCCACCGGTCTCCGAGCATTTTTCAGGGGACCAGGGATGGAAATGAAGGAATTCCCGATGACCTGAAATTATTACAATAGCTCATTTTATATACCGCTTGATGGCTTATAAAGTGTTTTCAGACACATTATCTCATTATGTCCTTACTAAATCTCTGGGAGTGAAGAAGGGCAGAATCACCAAGCCCCTTCACAGATGAGGAGGCCAAGCCACAGAGAGGTCAGCGGCAGTCAGTAAGTGGCCATGTCCAGCTCTACATGTTCTAAAGGCATTTCACAGCCAGGCGAGTGACCAAGCCAAGGCCCAGGTGTCCCGCCCCTGCCCACCCGTGCTCCTGTCAAAATTCACATCAGAGGACTATACTCTGCCTCTCAAAGAAGTTTCCTCCAAGAAGAGAAACTATCGAACTCATCACTTTCTCAGATTTTACCCATGTTCTTTACCCTACAAACCACGAGAAAGAAGAGGGAAAGAGAGACACCACATCTTATATTCATGCTTTTCCATGAAGCACAGTTTAAGATACTTGTTAAAATAATATGCACTGGCCTTCCTTTTCACACGTGTCCTTGCTCAAACGCTAACACAAAACCCACTTCTATTTTCTTCTTGCTTCTCTTTCTCTGCTCAACCCCTCACGTCACAAAGATCCTTTCACATCCAAGTCTGCTTTGCTACATAGCACACATTTACCTCACACACTGACTAGATACACCCAGTTCTGGCTCACCCAACATTTTCTGTCTCAGTGCTGCCCTAAGGAAAGCTGACGGCTGTGGGCAGATGAGGACAGCAGTGGTGGTGAGGAGAGAAGACCATCAAGCGTGGAGCCTGAACTCATGCTAGTCCCAGCCATTCTAGGGGGATCTCTCCTCCCTGCCTGGCAGCAAAGGTTTCTTGCCACAACGCCTTCCTGCTGTGTCTGCAGCCTGTGGGCCTCCAGGTGTCAGAGGACCTACCAGAACACAGCAAGCAAACTGCAAGCTGCTCAGCTGGGCATCTTAAGCACTGAACCCAGGAGATGGGATGGGAAGTACCTGCTCCAAGCAGAGGCCCACTTCACGTGGACAATGTTGTTCATAATCTCACCAGCAGGAGACCTTGATGGAGAGTTATGCCACACGCACACTATGCCAGACAGGGATATCGTAAGGCATAAGAGATTCATTCAGTTATGCATTTACAACACACGGTTATCCACATGCACTGCGTGGTAGGCACTGTGCTAAGGAAAAATGGTGAGTGAAAAAGGATAAACAGCCCTTGCCTCCATGGAGCTTACAATCCACTTTATAATAATGTTGGCCTCTGCAAACATTATTCAGAGAATTATACAAATAAACATAATATTAATACTGTTATAACTGGATTTAAAATTCTAAACAAACGACTTTCAATAAACTTTACAACTTGCTGGAAAATTAAAAGAATGATTTCAACAGCCTTTCAAGTAACTTTTTGACTTCAGTTTATTTTGGGGAGAGAAGCAGTAAGTCTAAGAAAAGCAGAGTAATAATATAGTGGAAAGAACGCTGGACGAGGGATGGGACGTGCAGAGTCTTGCTCTACTTCTAATCCACGTGCTGTTTCAGGCTTATCACTCTCCTCCTCTGGGCGTCAGCTGCTACGAATGCCTGCAACAGTGTCTGGCATACGGTGGGTGTTTACTAACCAAACACTGGTTGGTTAAGTGGATATAGTACATGAAGGTTAGAGTGAATGTTTCTGTAGTGCACTGTAAACACCACGATCACACAGATTCATGCATTGTGCTTACATCCCAATGAAACCAACGAGTAAACAGTATTCAAGTGGCTGCGTGGCCAGAGGAGAACGTGGACCGTGACTGCCTGTACTACCTTCTCATTGCATCCCTCTGGCTTGAATCTGAGGACAAGAAATGGACTTTCTCTGATTTCAACCCAGCAGGCTAGTACCTTGGCTACAAATTCACTGGTGCCATGCTAAGCCTTTTCTTCAATATTTACAGAAAAAAAGGCAATTTCAGTTTTAGCTTTGAGCGCATCAGACTTTGACAGCTTGGAAATGTCATTCTCAGAGCAAGGACTTCTCACATGCACAGAATTCTGGCTCTAACTGTTCTATAAATGCAAATGCAAATATCCTTGATCAGAAAACCTTGAGCATCATGTTCTAAGAATGTTAGTGAGATTACATGAAGTTCTCTTTAACTGTATTAGTTTCCATCCAACATCGACTAGATTGAATTAGAGTCAAGTGCTGAAGGCCTAGGTTCGAAAGGTGGATGCCAAAGAAGTCATATTTTAATGTCGTTTCCGACTCTCATTTATGGATGTTTTCTATCTGTCAGCCGGTCAGTCAGTAAGCTTCATTCCAAGGAAAACATGCTGGGTGACTGGCCATCCAAGAATTAAACACGATACGAATGGTGCCTTAGAAACCGTTCAGAAACATGGTGCCCTAGCCAAACCGCGCCTGACGTGGGGGATCGAATGCTCTTTTTGCTTAACAAGGACCTTGCATCTTCCCTCTCTCACACACAGAAACTGCGAATCCCATTTATTATTTTATCAGGAGGACCAGAATTCACTGATTAGGAAAATATATCGATGGTGCATTTCTTATTAATAAAGAAGACACCCCCACCCAGAACATAAATTTGTAAAACTCAAGGAAGAGAGAGATAGTGAGACTCCTCTGCATTTAGAATTAACCAAAACAAGAAGAGGCCCAGAGAGGAAAAGGTAAGAGAGAAACCGGAGGGCAATGGTAACTCGCACAGTGGCCTAAGTAGGTTGAGAACAGACCTGTTTAAAATCCACACGAAGCAGTTTGTGCGCTCTGAGACATAACCTATCTGCTCGCTCCCCAAACCCACCACTCTACAGCTTCACGGAAGTCAGCTCCTTACATAACTTCTCTGTGTGCAAAGTACAGAAATACAGAGAAGGGGCTGAACCCCAGCTCCAGGGCATAGGGCACGGGAGAGAGGAACGGCACGGCTTGGAGAAGATCTACCAATTACACTAACTCAGCAGGTGCAGGAATCAGGAGCTAGATGGGAGCATTAGCCTGAAAGCCCTGCCAGAAACATGCAGAAATCCTGGGGTGGACTTCAGATCTCCTGAGTGTGAAATGGGGGTTCTGAGCTAATTCTAAGGGACCAGGAGGCCACAGGTAACATCTAGGAACATACATACAATACTTCAATATCTAGATCAAATCCTTCATAAAGCTCTTCTATGAACACCTACCACCTAACTATTGTTGCCTCTTGCACGGCTCTTATCACTTGCACCCACCTCCATCACGGGCCCCAAACACTGTCAAAACACCTTCAGGAGATCACAGGTCACATTTTATAGCAAATATCTATGAAAATATCTGTCTCCTTTGCTAGAATACGTACTTGATGAGTATCAGATCTGCATCTCATTTACCCTTTATATTCCCATCACCTAACACAAGGATTAGCACATTTATTAATAAATATATGTATGATTAAGAAAGGATGAATTGGAAGGAGGAGGAATTACCTATAACTATACATTATTTTCCCCTTAAAAGACTTTAAACTCCTGAAATGGTGGTTACCAGGGGCTGGGGAAGGGGGAACAGGAGAGATGTTGCGTTAAGGGTACATACTCACAACTAGTATACAAATAAGTCCTGGAGACCTCATACACAGTGCAGTGATTATAGATGACCAAACTCTACTATAAACTTGCTAAGAGACTAGATCTTAACTGTTCCCAGAAGAAATGACAATTATGTGACAAGATAGAGGTGTTCACTAATGCTACAATGGCAATCGTATCGGAATGTAAATGCATCAAATCGCCATGTCACACACCTTAAACTTACACAGTATTAAATGTCAAATGTATCTCAATTTAAAAAAAAAGGACTTTAAACTTCCGAGGACAAGATCCATTCATTCCTTCATTTACTCACTCATTTATTCACTCCAAAAATACTGACTGATTGCCAGACACTATGTTTGGAATACAACGTAAACATCCGTTTCTGCCCTCAAGGAGTCTATAGTCTAGAAGAGTAGTCTCTTCAAAACACACATTAGGGGTACCCAAAGAAAACCCTGGGGCTTCTATTTCTACCCATTTTGCATCTTCTGAAAAATAATAATGAGTTAGTTATTAATAATGCCGTCTCCTCACTTTGTACCCTTGTCACATGGTCACATGTCCTCGGCATGTAAGGAAACCTAGGGAAGCGTGGAATTCTGCAACCCTCTCCCAGGTTTCACGTTCAGCACATTGTGACATATTACTGTTTTCATTTGTCATTGTTCAGTTACAAGGACAGATTATCCAGTTTTAACTAATTAACCACCACCATAAGTACACCATCATCCCTGTCATTCATTCCCTAACGTCAAGTTTACTATTCCCCTGGGCAGAGGGCACAGGACAGAGAAAATACACTGAAAACCTAGCCGTACAAATTATTTGAGACTATTACAGTTGCTGAGTATAAAGCATTCCAAACATCCCAAAGCCCCCATCATCCATCATCTCAGTTTAACCTCAAAGCTGTCCCCAGGAAGACAAAGCACTTCCTCTGACACTCACTCGCTGTTGAGCATGGACATGGGCCTGAACCTCATTCTCCTCATCCTCTACCTCTCAGATTATGCCAAATTAAGATATCATAAGAGAAAGAATCCACATGGAGAGAAATCTGAGCCCAGAACTCAAATATTCTGCACAGTTACGTATGATTAGGTTACCAAAACTTTGTTAAGATCTTGTATTCCAGAAGTATGCTTTCCTGGTCAGCTCGCGTGGAGAAGCACCATCTTCGTCTCCCACTTTGAGCTGCTTTCCCCTTTGACCCTCCCTATCAGTTCCACTCAGACAGAACTGAATTCAACTTGATCTGATGAAAGAATGAACTGGGGACACAACATGGACATGACAGGCAGCCCTGGTCACAACCAGTCTTCACTGGCTCTTACTGGTTGGTACCGGTTTTTCTCTTCCCTCTCCTTCCCTAAGAGAAAGTTAGAGGCTATTATTAACCACTGTCAATACCAGAAGCTTCTGTATCTTTTCACCACTAAGGACATCTTGTAATATTTTCCTCTCATGGAGCCTATTTCTCAAAGTATTTATCATCTTTATTAAATAGTGGATAATTCATCTCTCTCCCACCTTTTATTAAATGAATCTAAACTGTAACTGCCAGACAGAGTCTCTGTAAGTATAGGACAACCAGTGAGTTCACATACACAAAGTCAAAAGCAAAAAGCTACACAGGCTGAAGACTTATCTACGGAAAAAATGCATAATTTCTTTTAAGGGTTTTCCTTTGTTCCCCTCCAAGGACCACCAGTTGGCAACCCCTGGTCAAGAGTGTGTGTTAGGGTGTGCTGAGTTTCACTTATATGAATTCATGATATCAGTTTGCAAATACACTGGAACTCAAGGGATGTGCATGTTCCGGGCCTTTAGAACTAACTGGCTGATGCTCTGACAACAAGGTGCCTCACTGTCCCCCTCCCTATTGTTAAAAATCTTATGTACACTCCAAGCTATAAGAATGCAGTGAATTGAAAAGCTTTAAGTTTAGACCACATTTGCAATTTTAAAAGAAGATAAACCTCTCTACAGAGTTAACACGGTCTGTGAACGAGGGACATGCTAGAAATCAGATATCCTAATGAACTTTGTCTTGCTCACTTGAAATGGAGAATTCACCAATTCTTTTAATTAATTCAGAAATCTAAAATCAAAGGGATGAGGTGCATTTCTATTGTACTCCACAAAAAATGGGGAATGGAAATAAACATTTTATGTTTTCAATAAAACTACCTTCCTAGATCTTTTGCAACGAAATACTTTCAAATTTATTGGCAATCATAATTATTTTAAGCCATCCAAAAAACTTAACAGCTACTGGTATAAATACCTTACAACTAATCTCATTTGATACTATCCACCTCCACTAGAAAAACTGAATGAAAATTTAGTCCATCATTAAAACATATCCATTGTAGAGGCATATACTCATAATGTATATACTCACAAATTAACTTTAATTCTTGAAACTGTAGAAAAAATAGTAAAGAATGTTCATAAGAAAAATAAGAATGTAATTTTGCCAAAAAATTTTAAAACTAGAAAAAGTATATTCTAGATTGCCTGCTAGCAAATGGTCCTTGTCCATGAGGCAATGAGGTGGATGAGAGAGAAGGTGAGCTACACTTCACTGAGGATACACTGTGGATTGTTACAAGCTCTGGGCACGTCACACACACTTACATCCACACACATCATACATTCCCACAGATAATCTGCACAGAAACAGACCTGCTAGTTCTGAGGACATAGCGGAGGCTGTGGCACCCGAGCAAGGGTAGGCCGACACCTGGGGGATGAGGTAAGGAAGAGAAGAGATGATGATCCCAGACGACAGAACAACGCGAGGAAGGAGGAGGAACTAACACTGTGTGGGGTCAAAACAAAACAGCAACAAAAACATGCTTCCTGGGATGGTGAGGACATCCCACCTTACAAATGAGGAAACACGAGTCCCGATTTACATAATCAATAAGTTACAGAGCCAGCGTGTGAAGACTATTCTTCCTGTCATACAAGGTAATGGTTAAGCAACTAGACTGGAGTTAGAGTAAGTCTGAACACTCTCTCTGCCTTCTTGACTGTGGGCAAGCTATTTAAATCCTGGTGTCTCAGTTTCCTCATCTGTGAAATGGGCACACCAATAGTGCCTATCTCCATAGGGTTGTATTAGGACTAAATACCATCACAAACATAGAACTCTTAGCACAGTGCCTTGCTGTGGTGGCCATAAAAGTGAGCCACTCAGATCACTTGCTGCAAGGGGCATACCCACCTGACAACCCCAGCGGCCTCCCCTCCGGGTCCACCACCCCATCTGTTCGAAGGCCACACTTCCTCCAGACTCCCAGCCAATGACTAAGGGGGAAGACACTAATGCAGATCCATTCCTACGGGACAAAGAACTTGTATAACAGGTGACTTTGGCTCAAAGACTCTCTCTTGGTCTGAATGGAACCTTCTTGGAAGCTTACAATGTCTGGGGTTCTTCCTACCCAAGGCTCCCTCCTTCCCCTTGTCCTTCCACAGGTGTCAGGTCAATACTGCAGTCTGAAGCCTCTCCCAGCCTACTCTTTCCCCCTCCCTTCATAGCTCATAGGTTTTACCCCAATAACCACCTGTACATCTAATCCCATCAGGGCTCATTCTTCTCGGAGGACTCAAACTAACAGACCAGCACACAGCAAGTCCACAGGGAACGTGAGCTATTATCATGATTATTATCACCAAAATCATTATTTCTGTCATCATCTGGCTCTAAAGCCAATAGAGGTTAACCTACTTTCCAAAACAGCTTTCCTTGAATCTGTGAACATTATTTTCTCATAAAGTAGGAGGACACAAAGATCTCACCATGTTCTGTAACATGTTGAGGCAAATTTTGTCAGACTCAGCAAAACAGTCCTGGATTACAAATGAACACATATATATTTAGTTTCCCATATAGCACGTGAAAAAGACGGCACCTTCTGTTTTCAAGTCTACCCAAATGTCTTTTCTCTACTTCACCTCTGAATGTGGAATTTCCCAGTGCTTTATTATTTGACTGGTTTTCCACTTTCATCATCTTTCATGAGGCAATATTCTGCCGATAACTGGATCCTGTGAGAAGGTACACTTCCTCCGCGTTTGCTCTGAGGAAGTGACTCACGCACCGTCCCAACGGCTTACTCAAGTCATATCCCACTAATCATACTTACACACTCACTCGTGGAGGAAGAGTGGCTCTAAACTACTGCATGGTACCCAGTGACGGTGCCACACAAGTGGCTCATTGTTCCAGGACAACCACGGCACGGTACTGGCAGAGGCGGGAGGAACGGAATTTAACCATTCGCCTCGTGAGACCTTGGTGGTACTCTTCCCAGGTTCACTTTCAGTGGGTTAAATTCCAGTGGTTTGACCCTTTGGGATCACTGAAATCATCACAGACTGATCAAACCTTTTCCTACGCTGCTGTTACTGCTGCCTCATAGCCAGCATGGGGTGTGCGGAGAGTGAGGACCTGCTGCCAGATAACATACAGGACTGGGTTTAGATCAACAATGAATACTTTTTTTGAATAAGTATATCCCATGTAATACTAAAAAAACTATTCGGTGTTTACCTGAAATTCAAATTTAACTTGGCATCTTGTATTTTTATTTGCTAAATCGGGCAACTATTAGGGAGAAAAATCAAGCTCTGTGGTAAATGTCCTTGAGACCTGGTGGTGTACAATCTGAATGGCGTTCTGAGATAAGGGTTAAGTTGAAGCCCCACAGATTTAGACCTCCCTTAAACAAAAAGGAATCGTTTGCACGAGTGGGCATGTGAAGCCAAAGATCCCATGCAAGTGACTCAGCTCTTAATAACACATCATCAGGGAAAACTTTGGGGACACTAAAAGATATTGCCGCGGCAGACAGGAGTCTCATTCCTTGACAATGCTTTGAAATATGCCTTTCTGCTTTGCTCACCACTGAAATTAAAGTATCTAACTTATCGTAGGGGCTCAGGATGCAGCCCCTGTATCAACAAATGAATGTACTCGGTATGTGCATTCCCCTGTAGAGCATATCAGGGCTTATCAAGGATTTGCCAAGTCCTTTCCTTGGCCCACAAGGTCCAATATAATTTGGCATCCTGCTACCCCCGTCTCCAATTGCTCTCTCCCTCACTCATGCCCCTGACGCCCCCCTGCCCCCTTACTGCTCCTCCACATGCTCAGGGCCTTCACATGGACTGCTCCCTCTTTCTAGAACACTAGTCTCTAACATCTGCATGGTTCTCTTCTTCACCTTCAGTCAGGTCTTAGCTCAAATGTCAACAGACCAGAAAAACCTTCCCCGACCACCCTCTGAAAACAGCCCCCGTATCCTCCACTGTTTATCCCCTTACCTTGCTTTATCTGTCTTCACAATATTTAACACCACTTGGCATATTACATACATATGAGCTAGTTCAGTGTCTCCTCCCCCCTCAGAAATGCCACTGGGGCAAGAGATTTTGTCTGTTTTGCTCAGTGGTTCTTAGAATGCACTGGATAAATATGTGTTGAATGAATGAATGAAGCCCTGTCCCCTTACTGGACTATCAGGTCCTCAAGAACAGGATGTCTGACCCATCGTTGCATGCCCTCAGCGCATCCGGCACACAGTTCAAATGTACCTAGCAGATTCTTCATGACCATCTACCAGATGACTTACAGAAAGACTGAGGTACAAGTCTTTAAGTGACTTGACAACAGACGCTCCATGTCAGGCTTGTAATGGCAACTCTCCTTTGCTGATCTGACCTATGTGGAAGCTATGACTTGGCTTCTCCTTATTCATCTCTTGAGTATACAAACGCTGCTTGCTGAGAAGCTCTCTGGTTGCAAAATACCTACAGAGATCTAAGAAAACACTGACTTTCCTTCATAGAGAGATTGCTGGAAGTCTACTATTTTGCCTTGCCACAACATCCTTTACACTTCTCTCTTTGGATATGTGCCATATGATGCCTGTGGATAAGGCATATGAGACTCCCTTGTTCCCTTTGGGCTAAAATCAACCAAGTACAGAAATTAACAACTGAGATGGGGCAAAGTCATCTTCGAGAAACACTGCCCCTCCCCCCACCTCTATTTGAGATATCCCCGTAAATTTTTTTAATGACAAGTTAATCCCAAGAGAACAGAGTTGCCTGGAGCTGAGTAAAACCTGAAGAAAAGAAAAAGAACAAGGAAGCTGTAGGGAGAAGAGGTGCCAAAAATCCCTGTGGCCACATGAATTTTCCTAGCAGTCAACTAATCAATCTGGATTAGTGACTCCAAATCCCCAAATGAATTATTTATATTACATTCAGTTTACTAATATTATCCACAAATGGATAAATCCTTCCAAAAAACAATATGCAGGCTTTAAAACAACAAATTCACACTCAGGTGTCAAATCAGACCTTATTATCTGTGGCAAGGAAAGTTCATACACTACTCCTGACCCAAATCAGCCTCCCTGATAGGACAGCATGCTGATTTTTAGTTGGTGGACAGGTATGTGAAAGTGACCATTCCAAGTACACGGCAGGTCCTTCTAAGGATGTCTCTGTCACAGGGTCCTATCAGGGTTGCTCCAGGCTTAGATTACAGGGGAGACAGAGCAACACCAGACGGAGCTGCAGCCACACACCAGGTGCACCTTCTCCCATCCTGTGAATCTGGATGACGGCCCCTCCATGATTCCTTTTCTGAGCCCAATTCAAATACTACAGGAATCATATTGCTTCTTATTTTTAGAATCCAGATCTATAGACATATTTACACAATCCCATATAAATTATAAACAAACACTTAAAAATGCTTTTTTTCTAGGAATGGTACATTCCAATGGGCACTGGAATGGTTGTCTTTCCTGAGACAAGAGTCCAGGCACAAATGAATTTGAGGACCAGAAAGAAACCCCTTTATTTCTTCTTTCCTCTGCAATTATTTGTGTGTGGAGGGTTGTGGGGAGGGGAATGTCTGAAACAGACCACCCAGCCAGTCCATTTTAGAATTTGGAAATGAGAGGAACAGGGTCTAAAACATTCCCTATTTTGGCTACTAGCCAACCACTTAAAGTCTATTCATCCAATTATCCTCTGTATGTAGACAATAAAACACCCAGAATGTGTGAGGTAAAATTACTTCTTTAAAATGACTACAAATTTCCTCCCTATTTTTCAGTAGAAAAGGCTCCTTAAGTATGCTGGGCCCTGCAGTGAAGCTCAGCACTGCAGGATGCCTGTGGAGGAGCCCCAGCCTCACCTGGCACCTCATCCTTCACAAGACAAGGTCCAAGGGTTTTCTCCGTCTGGGGGCATTTCTAAAGAGCCTCTGCAAACAATGATGGGTCACACCTGCTAACAATATCTAAGAAAGCAGAATTCACCTGGTCTCCGACAGAAATGTTAAAGCAACCCAAAATTCTAGTTTCCTAGTCTCTAAAAGAACAGAGACCAGCTCCATCACATTGCTGAAAATTCATCAGTCAGAGTTTAATTAGACAGATCTGGCAACCAGAAGGCATTTAGGTTTTAATGTCTCCCTGAGTCGAGACCTTTATGTATTTTAGAACATTGATCATTACTGTTATTGCTGCTGTTCTGGTGGTCATTCTACTGTGTCTGTCCCCGCAGGGTCTTTTTAAAGAACACTGCAGAGAATAACAGTCGCTAGGTAATTGAAAAAGAAAGTCATGCAAATTATGTTATATTGATAAATTGTATTCACAAGTCAATGGTGCTACAATGTTACTGCTTTCCCAATAAAATGCAAACTGTGAGGCTGCATTGCCTCCAAAATTCTTAAAACGACCCAACAAAAATGACACATTAATCAAAATAGTTCCTAAAACAAGTAGTCCATCCAGCAGTAAGAGACAATTCTTAGAGTTTGGAATTATGTATTTTATTTTGCCTTTCCACTATGTATTAATATTGCAATATATCTACTATATATTTGAGAAGTAGTAAAAAAAAAAAAAAGTTAAAGCAGAGGGCCTTCAATTTTTTAAGAGAATATTATCAGATAAAAGAACATTCATCCAAAAGAGAAACAGAAATTTATAGTTGTCTTACCCCCAAATTATAAAGTGAATCCTACATATAAATCTTAAATCAGGAAGTCAGTAACCTTGGAAGTTATTTCATAAATACTGAAATATTCAAAATACTCACAGAAATGAGTTAATTGATAATAATGATACTGACAATCATGGTTGAAGAAAAGCACACTCCTTGTTCATCTATTAACATTCAGCAATGATATCCAGTTTAACAACATAAGATAGGAAGGACATGGATGAAAATGGTGAGCTTGAGAGCCAGATTCAACCAACACTCCAGGTGATTTTCAAATTGCCAAGTAGAGCTGGAAATTTTCAAAATCTGGGGCAAGAACGGCCTTCCACTGATTGATTGCAAAGGCCCATCTGAGGTTGATGCCACCAACATATGTGCAACTACCAGATAAACGAGGGAGCTACCATGATTAAATCTAGAGAAAATAATCCAAATACCAACTTTGATTTCCTGTTATAAATATCACATTTTAAAAACCACTAAGATGAGGTTATTATTACTAGCAGGCTGTGCAGGCAATGAGAGATAGAAAATAGGGGGAAAAACCCATGTGAACACAGCTTTTCTTTTCTGAAAAGGGAACCTCACATTTTCCTTTCTCCATTAGGGTGCTGTCACAGCCAGTCCCCGTGGGGAGCGTGCTTTCAGAGTGCCAGTGCCGGACTGTGCTGTTCCCTCAGACTCTGACTCCATATGGCCCTAGAGAAGCTGCCCTGAATTAAGAAGGAGGGCTCTCACGTGAGCTTTTTCCTCATTAATGACTCCCTGATGCACCACAGAATGCAAGCTTTGGAGGACTGTCCACAGGCCCTGTAAATATCGGGAAGGCACTTCAAATGTTTTGTCCTATAAATGCTCTTAACAGTAACCAAAGAACATCATGGGAATTCACAAAGGTGGTTTGAGTAGAAGTTCTAAGTCCAAGTCCGACAAATAAGGCTTAAAACCTTCAGGAGCTCTTGAAAATCCAGAAAGGGGATTTTAGCAATATGCAAAAGGATTAAACAAGTGATACCAGTCAGACTGAGAACTTTGTCAGGATGCATTCCCTAGGGTAATCAAGCATAAGGTAACGCGATGGCATTTCACACATTTTCACACCTGCTCGTTGGGCAGGGCGGGGGTGGAGGGACAACTTGATCCACTGTGGCCATCAGGACAGCCCCTAGCTTTGGCTTCCTAGTGCTATTAGTTATACTTGTGTACGAGTGTCCATGTGTCTGCATACAACTTTGCCCCACACCCAAATCAGATTTTCAGCTTCTCCAGGTTTTCTTAATTAATGTTTTTTTTCCTTAAAAACCTCTTGGTAAATCAGCAGTGAGCAGACACTCAAAAAAGACTTGGGGAGGGGCCAGCCAGGTGGGGTAGTGGTTAAGTTCACGTGCTCTGCTTCAGTGGCCCTGGGGTTCATGGGTTGGGGGTTCGGATCCCGGGTGTAGACCTACGCACTGCTTATCAAGCCATGCTGAGGCAGCGTCCCACATATAAAGTAGAGGAAGATGGGCACAGATGTTAGCTCAGGGCTAATCTTCCTCACCAAAAATAAAAAAAATACTTGGGGATAATAAAAACATATTCATCTACTTATTAATTTTATTAATTAAGCAAATAAATACCGGGAGCCTACTAAGTTCAAGGTACAGAGCTACATGCTGTGCAAGATTGTTTCAAGAGGAATTTGTCATGAATCCTATCCTTTTTTTTTTTTTTTTTGGTGAGGAAGATCAGCCCTGAGCCAACATCCATGCTTAATCCTCCTCTTTTTGCTGAGGAAGACCGGCTCTGAGTTAACATCTATTGCCAATCCTCCTCCGTTTTTTTCTCCAAAGCCCCAGTAGACAGTTGTATGTCATAGTTGCACATCCTTCTAGTTGCTGTATGTGGGACGCGGCCTCAGCATGGCCAGAGAAGCAGTGCGTCTGTGCGCACTGGGGATCTGAACCCGGGACACCAGTAGCGGAGCGCACGCACTTAATCGCTAAGCCACAGGGCTGGCCCCCGTCATGACTCCTATCCTTAATCAGCTTACAGTTTTTAATAAGCCAAATTCTATTTGGTTTGTGCCAAGGAAAAACTCAGCTAAGATTAAAGACATCTAGGTGGAGACCCTTCTTTCCAGAATCCCCTTCATCCTGAGCACTCATTCTGAAGGTTCTAGCAACTATGAATGGACTTGGTAGTTTTCAACTCCCGGGAAGTGACAGAAAGTGAGGCACAGACCTGAACAGTAAGAGAGATGTGGTCCTGCAGGGATTATGAGGAGATCTGAGCAGATTGTGCCTGACAACTCAGGACAGAGTAGGTGTCTACAAAGGACACTCTACAAGTCTTGTTTATTTCTGACTCTATCCCTCTCTCATTCCACTGTGCCCAGCTTTTGACCTCTCGACTACCTGTACTCATCACAGGTGTGTGCCTGACCCAGCGAGAACTAATGATTACCTTTTTGGGGTCCTTCCCATGAACCAGGCATGATGCTCTTTCATATGCATGTTCTCATTTTAATACTCATGAGGTATGTTCTTTTAGTTTTCCTATTTTACTGATAAGAAAACCAAGGTTGGGGCGATAGTTTATTCAAAGTCACCAGCCATCATTTCACTTGAACTCAGGTCTGTTTGACTCCAGAGGCAGAGTTTTTAATCATTATATTACATCAATTTTGAGTTTCAGAGATGCTGATATTTTATCTCTGGGCTTCAGATAATTCCTTCAAAATTCCCATCTAATGCTCTAATTGGACAAAGATTTGTTTTCCTTTACAGTTGAGTCTTAAGGGAGTACAAGAAAAGAAAGCAACAATTCCACAGAAAACAACAGCCTCGTTGGGCAGGGAAGAAACAGCTGCAACCACTTTAGGTAGAGTTACACAGCCTCGTTTACGGTTGTGGATGAAACAGCATGTCACCCTTTGTCTATCCATGCTCGTGGTTTACTAGGAAAATACCATTCGTTTCCCATTACCTTTCTCTTCAAGAGCTGGGATAAAAAGAATATTATTTCCCCTCCCATATACATAAAGAAGGAGGAATGAGTTCCTACTTATTTGAAGACTAGACCCTGTCACTTCTTCATCCACCAAGATTCCAAACATTCTTAAGAGTTTTGTTGATTCGTCTATGAAAGTTCCCTCTTTAAAAACAAAAATGAAACGAACAAATGAAAACCTTTCAGGAACTCATCTCCTATAACCTGGGTAATGAGAAAGAAAGAACACTCTTGATCAAGCAACACCAGAAAGGGATCTAATGCACGTAAATACCTCGTCCTGAAATCTTCCTTCATTTTCCTTTGGGGATTCTATGTCTCTAGGGAAGAGAGAAAATCATTTTTCCTCCGATAACTTCATCTGAGATTGACAAAAGACAGATAGAGGAAACTGAATGGGCTGATGATATTCTTCCAGTCTGAGCTTTGGCCAGAATTGTCAAAGACAAAGCAGCTTCTACTTCTTTTTCTTTGAAATAAATAGAAATTTGAAACACAGGAATTTATTACTTTCTCTCCTAGATATTAATACATTCTTTCTTTGAACTCACACGATCCCCCCAAAATTGTACTGGGAATGCTTGAGGTAGCACCAAGTAATCTGGGGTTAAAAGTGAACTTGGCTAGTATATCGGTGCCTTTGGCTGAAAAATGCAGGCTCCATCCTGGTTGTTTTTTGGGATGGGAAATGCACACCACCGGTATCACAGGCAGCTCCAGAGGGTGTGCCAGGCTCTTGTGCCTCAGTTTACGTCTGCGTGTGAACTGCCTGTTGGCCACTTCATGAAGACGATGAATCACAGGCCGGCTGGAGGGGTAGCCAGGCCTGAATATGGAACCACACACTCTACCACCTGCAAACTTTTCAAAATGAAAATAAAATGAGTATCTCTGGACACAACTTCAGGCAGATTATATATAAATATAATATATGAAAAAACAAAACATTTAGGCATCAGCTATAAGTCAGGTGGGAAATGAACAGAGCTAGTCTATAAACATCACTTGAAAATGTTAGCAAAAATAAGATGTAGTTTATGACACACTGAAACAAGCCTTCAGAGACCTCTTCTTTATGATTGCTTTGAAAAGACAATGTTGATAACGAAAATACCACTAAAACACCAAGATGAGGAGAGGAACAGCCAGACAGAGCCCAGCAATGTAAAAGTATTTCCCAGGCTCGGGAAATGAAACAAGTCCTGAGAAATTAATGAGAAGATATCTAAGTGGTAAGCTCCACCTTCTATCCCACAATACTGACATAATTCAGTTTACCTATCTATTCCAAAAGATCAGGAGAACAAAATGGAAAAATGTACAGAAAAACAACAGGAAGAGAGCCCCAAGGAATGAGGTCATTCCAAATAGGTAAAAAACAATATGGTGGATTATACTGACAAGAAATACAACAAGTAATATTGAACAACAGCCAACAATGTTTACACAGTATAAACTATATGAATACGTACATATTATCTTATTTAACTCTTCAACAGGTAAGTAGTAGTATTACTGCACTATTTTAAAGATGAGGAATAAATCTCTACTCTGAGAGGTTCAATAACCTCTTTGATATTAGGAAGTAAGAAACAGTTGAGGCAGAATTTGAACACAGGTCTGACAAGAGCCTGAGCTCTTAGCCACGAGACCACAGCGACCTCAAGGGCCCTCAGGGCCAAGCACCCATCAAAGCCTCCGCCCCACCACCAGAGACGAGTCCTGTGGGTTTCCTGAGCCGATATCTGCGACAGCACAGCATACGCTCAACAGCTGGTCCACTTGTCGGTTTTCATTGAAACCATAGTTTTACTCAATCTTAAATTCCAACCCATGACAATCTCTTCTGCACTTGGAGTGCATACCAGAAACTCAGTATTTTATCCGATACTATTATATTCATATATAAAGTGTGCCTTCCATTTTAATCGAGTCTCTGCAACAGAAAGTTTATATATTTATGCAATTGAGGAATTTAATACTGTCATGTACCCTATTGTTTTATTTTAGACAATTTTTGTGTGTGTGTGTGAGGAAGACTAGCCCTGGGCTAACATCCGTGCCCATCGTCCTCCACTTTATATGGGACGCCGCCACGGCATGGCTCGACAAGTGGTGCATTGGTGCACACACAGGACCCGAACCTGCGAACCCCGCGTCACCAAAGCGGAGTGCGCGCACTTAACCATTACACCACCCAGCCGGCCCCCTGTTTCAGACAATTTAAAGTGGAAAATCCTTCAAAGTTAGAGATCGTTTTCTTAAAGCAATCAGCAAAGAGTTGAACGCCTGAAAGGCCTAAAAAATACTTGTCAGTCAACGATCTTAAATCACTAGTGAAGAGGACGATGGGGCATTTGCCACTTTAAAAGGAACTAAAATGAAATGAAAAGGCCACGCTCCTCACTTAGGCTGAAAAGATTCTGCTTCTCTCATAGCAATCAATTTTCCTGGAACCAAGGTTCTCTTGGGCACCTGACAGTACCCAAGAGGAGGGTCTGGGTCTGCACCTGTGCCCAGAGAACTCCTTAAGTCCTCCAAGCTGCTCTCGCTGTGGGCCGCACGCAGGGCAGACCCGAAACCCTCATACTCAGCGGGCTGCTGGCCACTGTGGACTCAGAGCAGCAGCCAGAGCCCCAAACTAAACTTACCATTTTCTGGCTGGTCCTTAATGTCAGCGTCACTTGGCTGGCTGGGACTTTCAGATTGACTTGAATCTGAAAAACATAAAAATACAGCCAAAAATTACAGAGTCTGTGAGGGAAAGTGGACGAGAGGTGCCAGACTTTCTCAAAAAGTCCAGCATATGAACTAAGAATGAGAATGTTATGGAAAAGACATGATGAAGGAAAGAGGAAAGGAAAAGAGGAAAGAAAGCGACAATGCCCAGCAGCAGCAGCCCATGCCTTTGGAGACGACACTGGGTTCTGCTCACACCTCCGGGGCAGCTGGCTTGTGTGGGATCCTAACCTGAAACTCAGCAGAAACCATTCTGCAGAGAGGCCATTTCCAAACTGCTCTTCTCCGTTACTTACACATGAGAGCCTGATAAAGACTTCATTCTTCACTACACACATCTGAGGCTTGATTCAGAACATAATAAAGTGTCAAAACATATTTTGAAGCTGGTATATAAAAGC
This sequence comes from Diceros bicornis minor, assembly GCF_020826845.1. NCBI lineage: Eukaryota > Metazoa > Chordata > Mammalia > Perissodactyla > Rhinocerotidae > Diceros > Diceros bicornis. Next base: position 1,093,847 of record NC_080743.1, on the reverse strand, counting down.
AACCCAAACAACAGTAACAAGTTCTGTTGGTATTTAGCTCTGAGTTACAGCAACAGACTATGCAGACTAACACCATTACATACAGGAGTCCTAATATTCTAGCACATTTACTTGAAATAACAGGATAACTCAAAGACGTCTTTTGGAAAGGTACATGGTTCCCCCACTTTAGAAGCATTACTTTTCCCTTGGTCTAATGCATTTGGGAGATCCTAAAAGGGCTTGTTAACAAAAATAAGTTCTTGTGCACTTTTACTGAATTCCATTTATTTTTTGTTTAAAAAATACAATCATTTTCAAACTAAAAAGATTAATTCAACTTCTAAATGGGATAATTTAAAATAAAATGACATTTAACTTTAAAATGAGATAAAATTAAGTTAGATCAAAAGAATTTCACAGAATTAGAAGTAAGCATACTTATGATACATTTTTGGGGGCTAGGAGAAAAATCAGGCAAAATATTTCAAGAAGAAAATTTTTTGATGTAAAACACTTTTCTGGGACTTGAAACACTATATAACAGTATCTAAAAAAAAAAACTTTTTTTTAGAAAAACCTCTATATCTCTGGAAAGCCTGGACTGGAACTTGCACTTCACAAAGTTAGAACTGGCTGTCTGAAATTTGACCACATTTCAGCAAGAAGTTCACTGCAAGATCAAAAGGCCATGACACTTAACTGTGATTAAACTGGAAATATTACTTCTATTTCAACAGCATTAGAGCATTACCATTCTCTTTCTTGGAGATGTTGCAAAAAGAAGCAGCCCTACTAGTGACCTCAGGTCGAGAAATGCTCATTTATTAAGTTAGAAAAGCTCCCTGCTTTTAAGCAAATGAAGATGTTAATTACAGGGACGTACTATTAAGAAAATGTCTATTCTTAAATTTTTAGATGATCTTAACCTGCGGACTACAGAAAAAATCTACGTTGATTCAAAGGTTCAAATAGCAAAAAATGTGAAAACGTGAATTTTTATTTAAGTCTGGCAAAGTGATAGCTCTTACCATCTTGTAACAACTGCCATAGTGAAAACACAAACAAAAAGCATTTTAGGGCAAAAAACGAGAGAAATCCTTCAGAATGAACCACAAAATTAAACACAAAGCCTGCACTTGCAAGTTGGAAATGCAAATTTACATGGGACCATATTTGAAATTTTAACTCCATAAGTTAATATCACTTTTACAGCCAACGATTTGAAAATATGGTATGACCACCTTCTCTTTTTCTAGGGAAAGATCTGTAATTTTGCCATTAAAAACTACAAACTAAATATTCTGAGAAGTAATTAAACATGTTTTAGGGAAAAGGCGTACCTTCATTATTTTTGTCCTGGAAAATTTTAAACCATTAACATCTATAATTAAAGTTAAAGAAAATACCTAATTTTGTTTCAGGGAAAGTTAAATTCTTCCTGATCGTGTCCCAAAATAGATACACAAAATTTTGCCAAATAGAACATCTTCTTTGGAGTAATACTAGCAAACCTAACTTTCTATGTGGTAGCTTAGCTGACGTTCTTCTAGGTTCAAGATCTGTACAATTAATCACTTCATGAACAAATGGAAAAACATTTTTATCTCCATTAATTTAAATATACAATAGCCAATTTCTTTTCTGTTATTTATCCATTAATATGAAGGACAATGAGATTCAAAAAATTTCTTTAAAAAATCTAAAAGTGGACTCTTGTTCTCTTTAGTTTTCTTCACATTTGGCTCACCATCCATCTTTATAGAAATGTAACATGATTGTAAAAAACACAAACGGCAACAAAAGATGGCTGCAGGTATGTTCAAAGAAAGTTTACAAGTCGAAGCTACAGAAAAAGCAGCAAACAGACAGCCACGAGGAGCGGCGGGAGCAGGCTCAGAGCTGGCCTGAGAGGGGCCGCTCCTGTGAAAGCTCCGTGCAGACACTGTGGGAGGCATCCCGCCAAACCGAAAATAAGACTTAATATCTCCAGTTTTATTCAAAAGCCAGAGACACTGTTATCCATCTGAGGACTGCATACTAAAATACACTATCCTGGTAAGAGTTAGGCAAACCCAAAGATCTACCAGAAAACTTAAATGATCTAAAAACTTCAATAATTATTTTCTACCATGGCCGTTTAATGTCATTTCTGTTTTGAACCAACAAGGAACGAAACTACCCAGCCGAGGAGCTATTCTATGCTGAGGACACATGGACACTTTCTCTGGTACCGCAAAAGGTCACCAATGCTGTTCAGTATGGAGCCAACCAGATGACCAGAATTACAAATTAATTTCTACCCATACATAATTGATACAAATGAAAGATCTCTTTCTTATACATTTGCATTAAAACACTATCATGAAGGTTAACAATTAATTTACTTTTCTCTTTTTTATAATTGGTAGAGGCAACTTTGTGTGTTACTGTTTTGGACAATTATCATGTGGTCAGTTGATTATCACCACCTGAAATATTCAGAGAACCCAGAAAACAAATCCAACTGCGTAGAACTGGATGCCATATCTCATATCTTCTATCTGGCAGGGACTTTCTCTGGTTCCCTGGTTGAAAGCCAGAAGATTTGTATGTTGAATGAAGAGAATAAAGTATGTTTAAACGATGCAGTTGGAAATGCTATTGTGAGGAAGTACATTAGGGTTATCAATTTTTTTTCCCATCTAGGGATTTGCTTTTTGTTTAAGGAAGCTTAGACTTCAACCTAACCTTGAAAAGCAATGTTTCCTTTGGTTTTTAAAAATTTATGAGCAGAAATTTAAACTTAAAATAGACAGAGTTTGCATACAGGAGGCTGAGTTGAGACCTCCTAATTGAACTGGTTAGCCATCTATCTATGCGTTTTTATGATGCATACAGCTATACTGCTGGAGTACTCAGACAAAGACATTTCACTATCAATAGAACCACTAGGGAAAGGAATAAAATAAATCCTAATGCCTACATATTAGTCTCTGCTTCCATAAGGTGGTGCCACGCGAGAACAGAAACCTTGGATGGGATTTGCTGCTTATCTCGTATTCAGTTCCCCCAACCTCAATTCTGCTCCCCTTCAGCACGGAACCTCAGAGAATATTCCTGTGGGGAAGGTGAAGAATGACAGAAACAAGTCAATATGGTGAAACTGATCAAGCAAAAATATAGATATCACTTCCAAGTATTTTATGTTCTTTTGGCATGAAGCAAAGATGGAATGTTGCTAAATCTTCTCTGTGCTCGACCTAGAATTAAACTTTCTCCTCTCCAGTCCTGCTTTCATTGTACGCCTCTCTCCTACAGTCTGACTTATGTTATACTATACCACGTGATTTTAAGTGACCTCCTATGAGGATCTGGGCTCTGTAAGAAAAGAGTTCCTTTCTTTCTCTTGTTCTGCCCCCCGGACCTTCCAGGGGTGCCTGGCCCAGCCAAGGATCCAATAACTGCTCAACTAAGGAGATGAGTTTTCACTTGTTCCGCTTTCTAACACTGAACCGCCAGTGACTGAAAAATATACTCACTTCACACTAACCGGGGACTGGGACTTATAAAATGAAAAAGGAGAGCAGAAAGGCCTTTATTTCTGCTTGCCATCCTCCTTCATGGGGCCTGGCGAGGAAGAGAGAGGCATGTCCCTCTGATTCATGGGTGGGAAACTTTGCACGGTAGTTAGAAGTTGCAATCACCTCCTATGATGCCCTGGCCGACGCACCACAAAAGGCTACCTCACAACAACAAGAGCTGAAGACTCTGACACAGGAGGCCCCCCAGAAACGTGTGCAGGCTGACGTGAGGGACAACAGAAGAATATTTCACATACTCGAAAGCTGCAGAGATAAGAGAAATCTGCCATATCTGATGCCCAAGGTGCCACAGAGTACTAACACCTGCTGTTGTGAGCAGCTGATAAAGGACAGACACACAGGCTGTGGTGAGGTGAGGAGCCCTTCCTGCCCTCAAATGAACCAGTGCAACTCCTATTCAGTCAACGTGATGTCAACAAAAGTCTGTGAACCATAAAAGTACAAATTCTGGTTCCATTCGAAAAATAATTTACCCTAAATTTCAACCTCTCTACATACATAATGCTTTGGCTAAAGATGAAGTCTGAAAAGCCTTTGTTAGAATTTTTTGTCCAGTTTTAAATCCCACAAATTAAAAGGCGATATGAAGGAACCATGAGGCATCCAGAAACAAGGAGTTAGCCAAGTGAAAGAGACACAGTGAAATGCCGCCTAACAGAGTTGGGGTTGTTTATAGTGTGAAAAAGAAAAGGCAAAGACGGGAATGAATGCTTTCCTGCAAATAAATGAAGAGTGAGGAGCATTCCCAGGGCAAAAGAAAATAAGAAATAAGGGTGATTATACTCTGAATATAATAAACGGTTACCCTCTAGAATTAGCCCTTTCATGTTCAGAATTTAGGTAAATTTTTACTTCTTATGGTTTGGAAAGATGAGTCGGGCCAAAGAATACAAGATTCATTTTTCCACATCCATATGTTATAATAGAAAATAATCCTATTTCTCATTGGCAGTGTAAGGTTTACAATTACTCTATTTTGATCATCTTGTCTTGTAACATGTTTATTATAGTAAGGAAATCAAGAAAATCAAATGGCTATGATAGCCACATTTTGCTTATTAACAGAAACATTACTGTAATACTTTTAAACATTTAGAAATATTGTCTATTTTTTCCAGTATCATCTTGACCATAAAGACTGAAGTATGAGGAAATATTTTTATAACTTTATTTGAGAATGTAGAGTGTCAGTGCACAGGTGCATACACGTATATATACAATTTGTAGCTTATGTGTAAACACCAACGAATACAATACCATCAGTTAAATACAATCCTTCATGGTCTCACAAAGAACAAACAGAAATTTGTAATACCATCACTAAATTTGGACCAGTAAAAATATTAAAAAATATTAGCATTTCCAGAGAATGCATAAAATCTTTTAAGCTCAGTTAATAACCAAACCAATATCTAATGTCAATTAACATACACAACTGTGGCCCACTTGAAAAATTAACATACAACAACTTAGTTTGTAAAACAGATAAATTATGAGGTGAGTCACACCATAAAAGTTTTCATAGCTTTGAAAATGGAAACACCCCACGGTTCTTTAAATGGAAAGTCTTATCTTTACTGTATTTAAAATACAAAATTTGACCCATATAACCGTCCCAGTGAGGCAGAGTTGAGTGTTTGCATGGATATGTGTGTGCATGATAAGCGCAGTAATCTAAGCATGCACAGCAGCTCCTCCTCCCCGGAAGGGAGATGAGGAGATGTGGCAGACGAAGAGCCCTTGTTCCCAAGGACCAGGATGGTTTGCACACGCTGGTCCTCATCCCCCCTAATCTGGATTCCGAGGAGTGGGAAGGCTGTGTTCATGCACACTGCCTTGGAAGGGCTCCACCAGACCACCCGGGGGCTGCCAGCTGCTCAGAAGATCCACCTCCTAGCCACTCCCGCCTCTCACATTTGCAGGGAGTACTTAAGAGTGTCATATAATCTAGGTTTCTACCATTTTCTTTCTTGAAACTTTTTTTTAAATGCCTTTTCTGAAGAAGAATTTGTGAAATATTAAATTTGCAGGAAACAAAATTTTTGGCATTAACGCTGGCATTCAAGTCCCATCTGCTTAGTGGGGACGGTGGATGATGACGAGACTGTTTAGGTTGAAGTGATTCAACTGTCTTATCACCTACTCATATATGTGTTATTTCTCTACGTGCACAAGGAGGTTGTGGAATGATACACAGTTTTAACACGTTGAGAAAAAAAATTAAATGGCATAACTATTGTTGTGTTATGACAGTGAGGGGAATCATTCCTAAGCTTAAAAATTACAAATTCAGTCACTCTGAAAGTAATGACAAAATGACTCAATCTTTGAACCTTCAATCTTTGCATGGGGCTGACTTCAAGTAATGATCAGCTTTTCCAGTGAAGTTATACATGAAGTCAGTGGCAAGAATATGGTGATTATAAAAGATATGCAAGCATGACAGACTAAATTTATAATTTCTCACATTTTCTTGGAAAAAGGTCTATGATGAAAATAATTTACCTTAGGTAATCACTTTGAATTTTGTTTTTCCCATAACAAGAGCTGTGTTTACACGTGACAGTGACCTGCTGATCAATTCAGAACTCAAGTTATTGAGTCAACCTGGTCACCTACCCACTCGTGTAGACAAAGACCTACTTAAAAAGCCATCACTATAACATTATTGCGTATCAGAATTGTGTTCCATTGTCCCTTTTTAGTCACTTTTTCACAAACAATATTAATTATAACAGTAAGTTCTTGGAGTTCTTAAAAGAATATATGCTTGCAACTAGAAGGATGCCAAACTATGACATACAACTATCTACTGGGGCTTTGGGGAGAAAAAAGGCAAAAAGGAGGAAGACTGACAACAGATGTTAGCTCAGGGCCAAGCTTCCTCAAAAAAGAAAAAGAATATATGCTTGAAGATTACTCATGTAATCATCTCTACAACTTCAAGTAAAAAATTTCCCCATAAACTTTCATGTTGTAAAAACAAATGTATCAAATGAAAATGATGCATAATTAAGTTATAGCCTATATGCATTATTTTCATGTGTCTGGATATCTGTAAAGAAAGTTATTAAAATAATACAATGTCCTCTGTTGAGGGTAACCATACTATTTAGAGTCAAGTAGTACTCTAAGTATTAACTTTTTTTGCATTCATATTTCACTACTGAAAGGAGCATAAAATGGTAAAAAGATAGTATCCTAAAAAGTCTCAGCTATATAATTTAACTGCTCTGGATCTTGGTTTCTTCATCTGTAAAATGGGGACATTAATAAGTATTTTGCCTAACTTAACAGAATTGTTGTATGGATCAAATAGAAGAATGCAAGAAAACCTGGTTTTAAAACTATAAGGTGCCACAAAAGAAGTGTACATTTACCTCTGTAATATAAATCCTCCCATCCAAACAAGTTTTTTGTTTCTTTTAAAAAATCAACCTCAACTCACACATGACATGATTCTGGTATAAAACATCAGCATCACAGACTTGATTTTAAAGAAAAGGTCCTTAATTCCCATATACTGGGAAAGAGATTATCTCTGATAATGGAAATGTAAATCTCAGCTTGCCGTTGTTTATTCCAGACAGACATTTGTGTGTTAAATCTGTTTATCAGGCAACACTTTGTCTAAGCCAGGAAGTAGTCAGTCTTTGTAACAAGATGTATGCAAATAAACTTCCCATGAGTCTCTGCAGCAAATTGTAGGAAGAAAAATAATTCCTTGTTACTTTACCAGCAACAAGCTACCTCAAAAGTAGATTGGAGACAGAGAACTCCGAGCTAGCTGCGCTGATGAGTTCCAGTGAGTCCTAAGCATGTGCTCACAGTCTGTTGCTCTTTATTCCAAGCAGACTTGGTGCATTACATCTGTTTATCAGACAACACTCTGTCTGGGTATTCAGGCTTTGTAACCTGTGTGAAAACAAACGGTGACCATAATCCCGTGAAATAACCTGTCTGAGGCAGAACTCCAAACCTCCTGACACTTTAAGAATCCCCACCAACAGAAGCTCCTAAGAAACTTTGGAAACTTTAAAAAAAATATGTCCAGCTCTCAGTTTTAGCCCATTTTGTATCTTAAATAACTTTTCTACTTTCATTGGATTCCCCAACGGCATGACAGACTCAGGACAGAATGGTGACTTTACCACTCAAATTGGACTGATAAATAAAAAATTGGCTAACACGCCGTACCTAATGATCAAAAACGAGTTTTTAAAAGAGAATACTTTGATAGAAAAGTATTTATTCTTTAATTCTATTACTAAAGTATTTATCCTGGGATCCTCTTTTTTTTTTTTAATCCTAATATAACTGACTCTCTCAAAAAAAATCTACACGTGAAGAGTTGAACAGTATATTTCTTTCTGTTTCGTTTTTCTTGTTGGTTTTCTACAGGGGTTGAAAATCTTACCAGAGGAATCGAATTGGTTTAGCTTGTCTTCCTAGACAAAATAAACACTTTAGGACTCTACTTGTTTGTATTCTCCTCAGTGGTGCTGTATGCATCAGCAGCTAAAAACAAAGAAACTTTTTAGCTGCTCAGACAAAATGCAGAAGCTGCCCAAACAAGGAGGAGAGGGAGGGAGGGGGCGTGGTGGGGGGTGGGGGTGGAGAAGTGTGCAGAAAGTCTGACAGTCCATTCAATATAGGGATGATGGCTCTGATGCATCCAGGTCCCCTTGCTAATTAAATATGCATTGGCACAGTTCTGATCGATGCGAGCCCGGGATCAGATGACACACCTGCAAAACCTCGAGCCCAGAGCTCCCAGGAAAAGGGAAAAAGACAGTCTTGTCTCCTTATCTTTGTTTCCAAAGGCTCTCAATTTCTGTGCTTAGATATCTAATTTAATTCTCTCACCCCTCAGCAAACTGGATTAGAGAAGTCAATACAGCCTTTGTGCATCGACAGGAAAACACAGCTTTCCCTTTATTCAATTTAGCGATGACCTTTAGACAAAGATAATGACGACTGTCTGAAAGTAAGGTTAAGGCCTCAAGAAGAAGACCCCCAGAGCTAAGCTCCTATGGAATTCTGGAAGACAGGATTGGGGGTTTACTGGGACACTTTCCTGCTTGGAAAGGAAAAAAGGAGGAAAGGGAAATAAGGCGTGGGGGGGCGGGGGAAGAAAACCTGGGGGGAGAGAGTTAAGTCCACTGACTGAAAGACCAAACTCAAAAATCAGACAGCTGGATCCTGCCATGTCCATCACCAGAAAATAATTCTGTGAAAGAATGGGAATGAGGATGGCAGAGGAACAATTCGCCTAAAATATGCAGACGCCTTAATGAGAAGGTTGAAGATTCAGTGGTTGGGTAAATCAGGAAGTTCGGGGGTTTTTTTTGGTATTTTCCTGAAGCATTTGAGAAAACAGGACTGTCATGATGGTGTTCGTGAGTTCCACCACTGCTGAGGGATGTAAGTCGAGATTTTGGACAAGTCTGGGATTCAGCAGTGTTAGCAATCTTCACACCACTACTCCTAACCAGAGGGGAAAACAATGCTGGAACATTCTCCTGAAACAGCACTGCTTCCTTTTCATTTCCTTGTCTTTGGGCCTACTCATTCATTAATTCACTGCATTCATTAATGCATCTACTCTGTGCCTTTCACCCAGCACACCTGGAGATAGGAAACTTAAAAAGGCAAGGTCCCTTTCTCAGTCAGTCAGGGTAACAATCTCACCACTCCTGATGAAGGCCTGCCTCCTGGGGAAATCAATGTACAGCACATGTTAGTGTGTACTTTCATAATCGTTTTTATTCTCTCACTATTAGCAACAATCAGGACCACTGACTGGGCCTCGTAACAGAATTCACAGTAGCCTGGACACTAACTGGTGGTAATGGTTGGGATAAGCTTTTCTGGTAAGACAGAGAGGTTTAGCCAGGGTCCTTCCAAGTGAAATACGGAGCTACTACCGCATAATTAGCATTGTTGGGAATGGTACAAAATATCAAAACAGTTTTTAAAAATCAGATTTTTTCCCCTTAGAAACAACTTCCTAGGTAGTGCAGAATGTTAGAGCAGGCCCGTGTCTTCCCTCTAACAGGAACGGCAGCTCTAACAGAGGCGGCTGGGGAACAACAAATAAGGCCAAGGGCTTGAATCAGAGAGCCTGGCTTCCAGCCCCATTCTGGCCATTTACGTCAGCTGTGTGGATTCACACCAGCCCCTTCCCTCTTCGGAACGCCTGACTCGTAGGACTGGGAGGCCCGGACGGCACCATTTAAACGCCTCGTGAATGACCGGAGCTCCCCGCCCCGGGCACCAGGCAGGTGTCCTATAGCAGGTCACCGGCTGAAGAATCACGCTGACTTGCTTACTTTTATTTCCCGCCTCATCATTTTTACTGCCAGACAGCACAGCACCTGGAGCATATGGGTATTAATAGACATTTGCTGAAACGGACTTGAAATCAGAAGGTGAAAAAACGGCTCTTTGGGGCCAAGAAATACAACAGGGCCTATCTTAGGAGATGTCAACAGATGTTTTTGGGTGGATTTTCTGGCTTTGGGGAGACTGCAGGACTGGATGGTGGTATGTTCCACACAGTGAGGAGAGACCCTATGGAGGCAGAAGGCCTGCTTTCTGGTCCTCAATTCCGGGCAGAATGAGGGGTGTGAGGGATCCTGCAGAGGTTCTTGCCAGCCCTAGAGATCTACTTTGAAGCAGATGTGATTCAGCAATCCAGGTGTTGGTATTCTGGAGGCAGTCAAGGCTGGGACCCCCATTTCATCAAAAGGGACTGGGTGATATTTTCTTATCTGCTGCTGATCATAAGTGCAATCAGAAATAACATGAGTGCAATAATCATTATAAGTCAAAGACTGTCTCTTCTTTACTTTATAAATGACTGCAAATAGCCCACTAAGAGTTGCAAATGTTTATGTTCAGTAACTTGGCCAACCCTAACCACCGAATCCCATAAACAATGTTTTCTCTTTATATCTTGATCCACTATGTCATCCAGAACACCAGAAAACTTTGTTTTAGGAGCTACTGAATAAGGTATCCTTAAAGAATTTAGTCTAGGTCCTAGGTCCTAGGATTTAGGACAATACTTTAAAAAAAATACTTCAGATATACCTTCTTTTTATATCTTTAAAATAAATGTGCTTTCCATTTCACTAACTTTTCCCTAATAACTTGGTTTCTGGACCTATAACAAAAATGCCTGAAAATAGGGAGTTATCACTCATTTGGTCAACCAGAAATGGTCTTCAGACTTCTCTCATTATCATAATAAAGTTCGAGTGATGTCTGAGCTTTTAGAAATTCACTCAAGCCTTCTGCAAGTAGAAACAGTCATATATGTTTTGCTTCTGTGTTTTTAAGGCAGATAGAATGATTTCAATGTACTGAATCATTTCATTTTTAGGAGTTTCCATTTGGATCCCATCATGGCTTTCTCCCTGACATATGCAGTGCTAAGTTATTTAAAATTAATTGCAGTACAATATTTAAAATGTCTTCACAGGGTGCTAATCTCAAGTGCTGTGGATGTTTGAACCACACTTGGAAGTCATCAAGCTCTGCGTAACTTCTTACCATGGAGCAGCTGAACATGCTAAAAAAGATTAGTCAGTGAACTTTAATCCACACTCAAAACTATACTGAATTATAAAATTTCAAAAATGTGTGAGTTGATACAAATGAGAAAACTGCAAACATCCTGCATAACAAGGAAAAAACAAACCCAGATAATTAAAACACATGAATTCGCTTATATAGCTTTGCGATCCGGAAAAGCTTTCAGAAATCCACCATAGGTGGTGGGTCCTACCCACTTAAACGCAGTTAAGCTTATGTGCTCTCACCTCCATGTAAGGTTCAGTTTAGCTGTCATTTCTGTTTTCATTTTAGGATGCAATCTACATTCTTTTTCTGTGGTTATGTTGGGGGGGAGATAAGTATTTTCCATTTCAGTAACTCAGCATGGATGAGGAATCTGCTTAGTAATAATCCTAAAATTGAATTGTCTTCCACATAATGCCTAGCAACAGTTTGGGTAGGATTAGCTAAATGAACTATCTTCAGCATGCGCTTTAAAAAAAAAAAAAAGCGTCTTATTTGTCACCTGGATTTATTTTGATTAAAAAAATCACGTCTCTGGGAAGTCTCTAATACAGGTGCTATTTCTGCAGCTTCTCTTCATCAAAAAGTTGAAGTGGGTGATTAGAACTTTCCTCTGATTCACTTTTCAAAAATTATTATCATTCTCAGGAGGAAGAAGCTTACTTATTTCAGTCCATCAAATATTTATTGATCACCTACTGTGTGCAAAGCATTGTGAGCTTTTATTCAGTCCTGAGGTAACGCATAAACTCATTCAACTCTGTATCATTTGTAAAAGTGCATGTTCCTTGTTGTTTAAGAGTAGCTACTTCCCCTATCTCTACTGGTGGTGGGAACATGCAGTTTCTCTAAATTAGAACCCCTTTCAAAGTCTATCAGAGGAGGATATTGGAGGTAGAGATTTCTATAAATAGGAAATGGCTCATCTGTTTGCTTACATTCAACAAAAATGACAAATCTCTGGGCTCCATGGTTTTTCCAATTTTTCGGCTATGGTGAACTACAGACAAGCAGAAGCTGAGGGGAAGGCGGGGCATCACAAGCGAGCAGTCCTACCTGCCAATCACACCCTCATTTTCAGGCAACCTGACCCTGTACCCTGGCCCTGCTGGGCTTCCTGGAGCAACGTTTACATCCCTGCAGCATTCCCACAGCCAAGGCCCTAGCCTGTGCTCCAGAGGGATTTCAGTATCACCTCTGTCTTTTCAGATCTACAGTCTTAAGATAAGCAAGGAACAAACAGTGACTAAATCATTTTTGGTTGAAATCTATGAGCGTCCTTTCCAAACTCTGTCTTGTTTTATTTTTGTTACTAGAAAAGAAGATAAAAACAAATTATAAGTGGAAAAAACAAAGAAAAAGAAGAAATAGTAAAAAGAAAAAACCTGGTAACAAAAGAAGTGGTATCATTTGAACAGTCAGAAATAGCAATTCTTCGAGTGAGAAAGGAAATTTTATTTGCAACAAACACGAGAAAAGTTATAAGTAAAAAAAATCAGAGTGCCTTCAGGGACTAAAGGTGAACTAACACCAGCACAGGGTCTCTGGACCATCAGGCTCCACTGGGGGTAGAGGGAGCAGCAGCAGAGCCTGCACAGGGATGGTGCAGAAGAAGGGGTGAAGGCGCTTTCTCACTGCCTCTGATTCTGGCTATCACCTCCCAATGTCATTTCATAAGACTTTTCTATTTAGTAACTTTTGGAAAATTCTCTCTTGTTATATTTACCCAAATGATTTCCCAAAAAAATCACTGGGTTGGTTTTCATTTTATACTTTAACAATTCATCTAATGATTTAGCAATTTCCTTATCTCTTCTAAATGGAGGTCCTGTAGAAAGGGAAAAATTTCTCAAGTCTTAGTCAACAAAGCCATAAGTCTTTACCATACAAAACAGCCTCATGTCTACATCCTTGCAGTTACACAGTCTCCAAATTGGCCTTAAAATCAGAAACCACTTTGTTTAAATACCACCATGTTGGTATTGTACAGACATGCTTAGACTTACAAGGGAAGACTTAAACATATTTGGAATGAATTTCATAAAAAACATTAGGCAAAAAGAAAATTATGAGTTAACAGCAAGAGAGTAACACCTCACCAGCAGTAGATAGGGAAATGAATTACTCAACACTGTGTGCCAACACGGACGTCACGGTGAACAGAGGCAGGCTCAAAGGAGCCTGAGGGAGGAGAGCTGGTGTGTACACAGTAACTGGAATATAACAAAACAAAACAAAAAAGATTTCTCCATGAAGAAAATTGTGAACGCTGTTTTTCATAACCCCAGGAAAACTCCCTATGGTGGCACTCTCAAGGTACAAACTCTTGATTTCTGAGGAGAGAAAGTAGAGAACAACATAAAAAAGTCCTGAGACTCTTAGAGAAGAAATTCATGCAGAACACCAGCAGATGTTACACAACATCTTCAAGGAATCATGACATGTCAAACAGGCGACATGATGCAAGTACACTAAAGATGAGTTTCCATTTCTGTTAAAAAATAAAAAAGATCAGAAATCTGAATCTAGAAAGGCAGAATCTTTTGCAGGTTTAGAAAGCACATACAAAGCCTGGCAGAAGAAAACACTGCTCAGTGCACCATCTGCTTTCTGGCACACTGAGGAAACTTTTACCAACGGCAACGTTTCCTTACATTGGAAAATCCACTAATTAGTTTTGTTGTAATAAGAAAAATAACCTTTGCATGGAAGGCAGACCGCCAGCTCGCTTTTTGCTGGCCGCACCTTGCAGGGCCCACCACTCTCCCACACGAGGCTCACCTCCGAGCACTCCTCTCTGGAGCCCGGTGTGATCCCTCTTTGCTCTGAGGAAGTGTTCACAATGAGAGATCAAAGCAAGAGCAACAGAGAGGAGAAGCTTTACGGTATTTGGTTTAATATCCAAAAAAAAGAACACCAGGTTCAGAATCAGGAAATCTGGGATCCAGAATCTATTGTGAAAAGCTTGGTAAACCTTATTAAAGTAAATGAGCTCTAGATTTCCCATAAAATTTCTAAATTCTTTAAGTGTAAATCACGCTTCCCTAAGAATTTTATGTCCCCAAAACTAACGATTGAAAAACAGTAAATGAGGCTTCAGATGTCACTGATACATCTGAAATAATTTTAGAAAATTTGTCATCAACTGATTAAAATATTACAAATCATTTAGCAACCAAAGAAAATGAAACTCTACTAAAATTCCTTCATTATGTGCTCTAACCATTTAGTCAGCACATCATTCCACAAATATAACAACTGTTTACCGAGGACCCACTGTGTGCCAAGCACTCTTTGAGCACTGGAGACAGAGCAGTGAAGGGAAGGCTCTCAAACTTCTGTGCCCACCACATCTACGCGACAGCAAGCCTGCAGCCCAGGGAGCTGACTGACATTCACCCCCTGCAGGATACAGCAGGATGACACACTGCTCGCGACAGGACAGCACCAGCCAGAGAGAAACATGGTCTTGGGGCTCACACATTGAAAAATATGCTTGAAAGCTCCTTGAGAAAATGGAATAAATGGGTACAAATATCTTCTGAAAAATCATATGGCAAATAGATGTCATGTCCTTAGAAAAAAGGCAAGCAGAACACTGAGGTGATGACGGTAAGTGTAGGCATCGCCTTTTTGTGAGAGACGTCTCAGACCTACGTTGTTCAAACTGGTCCCCTGCCTTGACTGCACAAATTCATTAGTTCAAAAATTCTCCTCTTCTGTTCTCTTGATTTTTTTCTGTGGGCTCCAACTTAGCTAAATTTAAAAACAAAATTGCAACACAGGATCATCTATTGCAAACTCAGAAGTCCCTTTGCCTAAGGAATGAGTGACGGACTACTGCGATGAGTAATTAACCCACTGGGATTGCACAAACACGCCCAAACTACTCTTCACAACTGCATGGCAACGACACGCTGATAACCAGGACGAGCATCCACTGAGTTTATTAACCCTCAACTGCCATTAAATACGTTGATTAAAACTGTAACACTTTACCTGATGCTTTTTATCAAATATTGGAAAAGACTTTGGTCAATCTGTCCAGTTCTGGCTCTGCTTTTACCCCGTTTTCACAAACACCCCACTTAGGCACAGAGGTAATCATATTCTCTCCCAATCCCATTTAGTCACATTTATAAGCACACACTCCTGTCCTGAATTTAGAAGGTTATTCAGTGTAGACGAAGATGAAGACAGAATCCTTTCCCTTCCTCTTAGCACAATTAATCGCCCTTCCTCTGGCTCTTACAACCTGGTTATTAAGAACAGGGCTCAGCTCCTATTTAATTTCTCCACATGTACAATGCCCATCTGTCTCTCCAACAAGTTGTAAGCCCTTCAGGGCACAAAGCTCCCACCTGCCTAAAGAAGTGGCTTGTCCATAGTAAATGCTCAGTAAGTGACCTTGAACAGAGGAACGGGGAAGAGGCCAATCTGGGCAAGACATTAAGGCAAGGGCTACTCCAGAGATGGTGTGCAGACTCTTCTATTTCCAGCAGAAACAAAGTCCAGTTAGAAAACACGC
This sequence comes from Diceros bicornis minor, assembly GCF_020826845.1. Taxonomy (NCBI): domain Eukaryota; kingdom Metazoa; phylum Chordata; class Mammalia; order Perissodactyla; family Rhinocerotidae; genus Diceros; species Diceros bicornis. The sequence continues at coordinate 1,078,172 of NC_080743.1, read as the reverse complement.
CGGATTTTTCAATTAAGGCTAAAATGAATAGCTACACATAAAGAAGCAACTTCCTTTTCTCTATCAGAGATGGGCAAGTGTCTTGTCTAGTGCTCACAATAATCCTATTAGATAATGTAATATTTGAAATATAAACCAACAAAAATTAGAATCTAAAAGGGAAGTGGATTACTAAAATTATGGGACAATGCTGACAACTCTGCAAATATTTTGGGACCAGGGTCTTTAAAAAACATTTCCCGTTTGCTGTAGTAGAAGGAATAAGGTTAAGCTCACAAATTTGGTCTAACATAAATCCTTGCAGGTCCTTACTACAGAAAGTCCCTGCAGTATGTGATGACGGGCTTCTACATTTCTGGTTTCACAATTCCTGAAGGCACCTTGAACCACACCAGAGAGCAAGAGCACTTTATTCAGTACGTGGAGGAGTGACACAACCACGTTTGGACTAGTGTGTCAGTGACGGTGCTGTCACTGAGAACAGCAACAACAAGAGGCATCAGAAGTTACATTTAGATAAATAAAAATAAGATACAAAAAACTCTATTTTGTATTCATTTTATATTCATTCTAACACGCCTTTCAAAAGACGGCTATTGAAACTGTTGAATCTGTTGTTAGGCTGGAGACCAATTCTGATCCGCAGCCTGTTTTCCACACCCTATTTCACTCAACAGAATACCTTTCACCTTTGGCTTAATGTAGGCACAATCTCAGATACTCTTAAATTCTTTTTTTAAAAACTTGGCCTAAAGTTGAGAATGCTATTTCCAAAATTAGCTCAAAGTCCTGAAAATTGCTTATTTTCATAAACTCACATTGTACTGGTGCTATTTATTAACAGACTATATTTAGAATATCCATGAAATGATATGATTTTGTACAGATATAAAACAATATAATACATATTTTCAAGGCAGGTAAGTACATATGATAAGGGATGATGAACTAAGATTAAAGATTAAAGAAGTAGTATTCAGATAACACACTGAGAGAAAAAAAAAGCTTCACTTCAGAGCTAAGTAAAAAAAGGAAAATTCATGACCTGGGACAATTTTTTACCTCTGCACGCTGATGTCACTACATAAACTGATGATTAGTCAGCTAACCTGGCACAGCACAGACAGACAAATTTCTGTCACATCCCCCCAACCTCACGACTCTCATATCTCTAACGGGTAAAATTCTGCTAAGGACTTAGAGTTTCCCTTTAGCTGAATAGAGGAACTGACCTTGAAAAATACAAAGGAAGAGAAATCCACTAATTGCAAATATGCTAAAATAGGTGGGCTATAATAAAAAAAAAACAACAACTGGTAGTCCCTTAATAACACCTGAATGCTGCTCTAAAGTTGGAAGGTTTTAATTTGTGTACCAAACTTATAAAATGGTGCATCCTTCTCTGAAGCCTTGCAGTTCTCTTCCGGGGCCACACCAGCACACACAGCCGCATGGGGCACCAACTGCTACTGTGACCCTCCTTCAATTCAGACCCTCCTGTCTCCACTCCCCTCTTGACCAAAATATAAAACACAATAAAAGTGGAGTCTGGGTTCAGAGAATTCTCACTTTCTAATTTAAATTTAACAACACTCAGGGACTAAAAGGTTTGCTAGGTACGTGCGGGGCTGGAAATACTTCCTATTGGGCTTAAATTTGGTCTTCCTGAAGGCAGACTAGCCTTCAGCACATTGGTTTATGTGGGAAGCTTCAGTCCCAAATTCAAAACCAACTACCAAAAGATCTATTTCCAAAGTTAAGCAATAAAGTACCACAGTTCCCATTTCTGTGACATGGAAACTCTGAGAAGGAAGAGCCCATGGTCCAGTGGGAGGCGCCGAGGAAGACAGGCACCTGCTCCCTCACTCCTGCAACTGCCAGTCAGGCTCCCAGAGGACAGAGACCAAAAGCAAAACCTTCGTGGGGTCTACACTCATGACGGAATACAATCAGAATCTACTGTTGCAAGGTTCTGAGCCTCCTAAAGTACCACACCATTAATGGGACCACATTTCAAAAGGTTTTTTTCAAATGGTTTACTCACCACAATAAGAACTGAAACACATATGGCATGTCTCCTTAGTCTGTTTCCTTTATTATTCATGGGGTTTCACCTTTCCAAATTCAGACTTCTACCCCATTCTAGAAGGTGAGAAGAATGTAATGTATATTTAAAACTATTTAAAGTAAATCATGATAGCTGTACTTGATAATTTTTCATGGTTTTATACCAAAAGAATCACTGCACATGGATGATTAAATATTTTTTAAATGCTAGAACACTGAGCCTTCCTTTCACACAAGTCAAAGCAAGGGGCATACTGCTGACACAGCAACACTGTGGTCTCAGAGAGACTGTGGGAAATGTCAGATTTACGGTCTGGGGGTGATTGGTGGATGGTTTTGTGGTGTGTATGGTGTTTTGTTTTGTTTTGTGTCTGCTTTTTCTTTTCTCTTTTGAGCCTCTGACAGAAGCAGAGCTCTACAAACTTTCTGGCGACCTCCCAGGAAAACAGAAGGAAGCTGAATCCTGTACTTCCCCTGGGATCTAACGAAATATACAGCCTCTGGGCTTCTTTCAATTTGGACTTTCAGATTGCTAAACCAGTGAAAAGGGGATCCTAGCTGTCACAAACGTCACACGCTCGGGGTCACCTGCTGCTCCGGGGTTCTCATGCCAGTTGTTGACATAATAAGCACCCCTTATACTTTAATTACAATTCACAGTGTGCAAACTATGCAATCTGCTTTAAGGCAGACTGTCTTTTAAGTCAACACTAAAATTCTATTACTAATACGGCAATGAAATGTAGCAGGGAAGGGTGTGCCCATCTGACTACACGCAGATACCCGCCATTTGGGGAAGATATGGGTAACATTCGCAAAAAGAAAAAATGGTGCTGCTGCCCTAAATTCTGGGAGGGGGGGCTTTAACTCTGTTTTGAGACTTCTTGTGAGTGTACCACCAACAGAAATACAATATGCTTCATGTGGAGCATTTTTACATTTGTATAACTACTATGTATTTTTTTTCACATGGGAGGCTTAGCTATTCCAAGTAATATCTTGCCTCTCCAACAGGGCTGATCAACTGTCAAACAAGGAATTTCTAGTCCCCCCATAACTTCCTCTCTAAACCTCGGGCAGTGCTAGAGACGTTTAACAAATGATACTAGAGTTGTGTCGACGCTCTCTCATTTACTAGATCCTTGCATTTTGCTAACTACAGACCTGTGTAAGCTATATTCCTGCAATCAAAACACGAAAGGTTATTTTAAAACAGAGCCCATTTAAAATAATACAATGCAGGGAGCTGTTTAAAAAATGCTAACACATAATTATAGTCTACAGTTTTCTCCAAAAACAACAGTGGAAATTAGTTACAATTATATTACAGAGAACCACTATAAACATAGGTGGGCTAACCTTTGAATGAACTGTCCCAACACTCTGAGAATTACAATCTCACTTCTGGTGCCACCAATGATGTAAGAGGAGACACAAGAAACAAACCCCCATGCCAAGTCCTCTTATGTTTATGAAGTCTGACTTGAACACCTTAGCTGAGCTACAGGTATGCCCCACTACAAAACACCGCTGGCAACAGCAAAATAGTCAAACAAAACAGAAATCCAAATTTACGAAAACAGATTTTTTAAAAAAACATAACAATGCCTATACTTGCTTTAATGAAGGATGTATCTGTATTACAAATGCCATCGAGATGGGTCATAATTAGCCAACAATTATTCATGCTTTTTTTGGTACCAGGCAATAGTAGATACCACGACCAAAACCACCACCACCACCACCAACAGAGAGTTTATCTTATTCAGATACGGTTATCGTAACATAGAAAGCAGAGGCATCTTCCACTGTTTTGGGGAAAACTTTCAGTCCTTTGGTTACTGGGTTTTGTCTTCACAAAGACAGACACAGAGCACTAAACCCCAGGCTGCACCTGGAGCCCTGCTGCTTGCTGACAGATTTCTCTGATGCTATCCACTGCTGAGATGAGTGTCACCTGCCCATGTCCTCTATTTCTTGGTTCTGCCTCATTTTGGGGACACTCATCTTCTGCCAGGTAGACCTCCATGTTGTCCACTGCTCTACGCGGCTACCACCAATATCTACAATCAGACCATCTGGAGCCCCTTCTGGCTGGGCTGCATTTTTTTATGGAACCTCACAACGAGACCAACCTCAGAATATCAACTCCCACATAAGCGTTTCAGGTCATGGCCCTTTACAAGTCTCATATCCCAAGATAAGAATCCCATCTGCCAATTCTCTCTCCTTTCCCTTGTAGGAAGGAAACAGAACATCTCTGAAGCTCCAAAGAGAATATGAACAAGAAATGAAGTAGAAGCCCTCTTATCCAACATCATGGGGCCAGCAGTCGACTGGCTCGTTTAAAAAACTGGAGAAAGATAATTTTGTTATGAGACACACACACCTTAAGCATTGTAACTTTAAACACATGGACGTACATTCCTTGGCCAATCTTTCTGTGCAGGGACAAGGCTTTAGCTGTAATGTCTGTGCACTGCAGCATCTTTCTTAAATAAATCATACCTATACTGCATCATATAAGATCTCCAGTTTTATTTTGTAAAGTACAGGGAGAATCTAAAGATATTTCTAAAATAATCTGAGCACAGACTCCTTTTGTATTTTTGTAAATTTCCATTTACAGTTGAGACATCTCAACCACACTTAATCCGACAGAAATTTTTGTAACTCACCTTTAATGAGTCTCTCCAAAGCATTGGCTTAGTTTCACAGAAATAAAACTTCCTTTTTCATTTTGAAGTTGTATGTCATCAGTTCACATAAACTTAATTAAATTATATAATAACAATACCGATAACACTAGTATAAACAGGTCTGGGAATAACACAACTGACTCTTGGTGAGCACACAACCAGTAAAAACGCAAGTGCTAGGATGTGCAAGTAGGTAACTATTGGCCCTGAGTGTTCAACACGCTACAGGCATCAGTATGTTACAAAGAAAATAACAAGTCTCAGTTATCTTACCAGCTGGTTAATACAGAGCTTCTCCTGTGAGTCCACTCAAAGAACATAAAGCTCAAATAGCAACGAAGTAGAGAGGCACTGATGCTTGATGTGGAACACAATACTGAACAAGACATCTTTCCAAGCATTTTGATATAGCTCTAATTTCTAATAATGTAAGAAATAACTAGAAGAACTTCTCAGCATTATTGTACTTAAAATGGTAACTGAATTGATCTCTATCCACTTGCTATAGGAGATGATATTTAAATTGATCTGAACGTATTTAAAGAAGAAGAAAAATAATTGGATGGCTTAGCTTCCAATACAGTATTTTCAAATTCTAAACTATATTCACATTTTTGTTATTTTGTACAACTATCAGAATATCATTACCTCTATTTTGATTGAAATTTGTGATTGCTGAAACATTTTTTTTACAATTAGAGACACTATATTAATGGAAAAATTAATTCCCATTTTAACATTGTTGGCTTGACAATCAAAAACAATCACATAGGTAATACTGTCATGATTTTTAAAATATTTTGTCATTTTCAGGTTAATATAACTATCTCTTTTCCTGTGATTGTACCTAAGATCAATCTTCTAGCAACAAAAAGCCTTAATCTCAACTTTCTGCTTATTATCAGTTAACTTATTTTATCAGTTAATTTATTATCAACTTCAAATAAATGTATTACTTAATTGTGTATATACATGATAATGATGACGGTGATGCATTTGCCAATCACCTGAAAGTAGTAAGAACGGCCAGCACCCCGAGCTGAGTGATTTATATACATGTAACTTTCCCCATAACTTCTGCAAAGTAAATATTATTATCTTTATTTCAGGTTGAGGAAACTGAGACAGCACTAAAAATCTGGATCTCAAAAACAGATTGACTCCAAGCTTAGGCTTCCTCACTTCAACAAGGGGTGTGTGTGTGTGTTTAAAGGAAACCAGAGATCACAGACTTTCCTTTGCAGTGAAGCTTTTATTTGCACAGATGTGTGTGTGTGCATGTTGGCGTACACACATACACACACACACACACACTTTAGTCAAATCAATTTCATATGCAAAAGAAAAGTGAGCGAGGGCTAAGTCATGAAAAGAAGTCTTTGAAGCAAGAAGCGATGATGTGTGAAAGACATAACAGAAAAGTTTATTTAAACAAAGAACAAGCACAGAGGGACAGAACAACAGTGAAAATAAGGGAAATGCAAGCTCTCCATCTTTTCCATCTTTCCTCTGTCGTGTATGATTTCTCATACATAGGAAAGACAGAAAGAGACCTCTGGAATTTACAGAATATCCAAAAGTAAAATAAGTTTAACTAATCTATAGTTCAGATGAACCAAATCCACACAGATTTTCAATGAGTTTTTCTATGTTAAACACAATTATATTATCCTATAGTAAGAGCCTTAATTTTAAACATAATTCCTTACTTGCAAGAAAAACAATTCAAGGTAAGATGTTAAAAATACTTTTATGGTATCTTTTTCAGTGGCATGCTATGAAAGCAAAATCTCTGACTTGGCTTCAGAAAAGAGATCAAGAGGGCCTCTCACTTCACACTCAATGCTCCACATGACATTCACACACCCCAGGGTACCTATCCACAGGCACCAAGCTGGCCGGTGGTTTTCTGATCACTTCAAATTTTTGTCTGGTCATGTATATAACATTGTACAAGTTTAAATTCAAATCGAGAAAATAAATATGTATTATAGGGTATAGACTATTTAATTCCAAACCTATTTCATGTGTATACCTATATATAGATGATGGAACTTTATATCTGAACTATTAAATCTATATTATCAGTGGGACTCTTAAAAGTAAGGTAATAAATTCTAAGTTATCTCTCAACACAAACATTCTCAAGTTTTAGGCAGCAGAAATTTTAACTAAAAGTGAAAAATTCAGCCAATCACACAGAAATTATATTTATGACACATACCATCCAGATCATATGGAACTGACATGGTACTTATGGAAATAAACATTCCCTTTTTAGCAAAACAAAAAGCCACTTTTAAATTGCTCTTGGGAGCAGAAATAGAAAGTGTGCCCAAAAAGTTGCAAAGGAGCAAGATGGAGTTGGTTCTCTAATCTGAAGTTAACAATAATTTTTGTCTGCTTGCATTTAAATAGACAACATTATGAAAGTCTTATAGAGACTCTATGCTTACAGAAGGTATCATTGCCTTTGCATATAAATGGAAGCACATTTCTAGCACTTATATTATTACAAATATTGAAAATGGCCTCCAAAAGCTTTTAGCAATGTACTCTTTGTCTTGTTTCCAAAGAAGCAATCCAATTAAAATGAACATTTTCAGCATTGAGGACTAGGACAAGGACTTGTACATCATATCCAGCATTTTACAAACTCTACGGAAAATAGACGGAAAACTTCCATATGCTTTCTGTGTACTTGTACTAAACAAGCCTACTTTACAAACATTTTCCTAGAAAACGAATTGTATATTTTTTTGTGCTTCTTTTAGTATCCATCCATGATTCCAACCTGTATCATACTTGCTTCCTTGAATTCACTATTTCACTAGTGCATCTTGTGTAGTCACACTTATCAACAGGAACATGGTAATGAATATTATTCATTTTGATACATTTCTTCTACCTCCCCCACCTCCTCCTATATTAAGCATACAGAACACAATAAATTTGTTGGCTGAATGAATTTTTTTATAGTGGGATTATTTCGTTGTTCGTCCGAACTATAACATTTGGTTTCCTTCTGAAAATAACTTATTCATTTATTTATCATGTTCTTACATTTAACATTTTTCTTCACTAAATTTCATCAATTTAAATCTTGTGGATTTTTTTTCAATCAAAAGTATTTACTGAGCATCTTGTATAAGCTGTGTTTTTAACGGCTTGTACTATACACAATATTAATGAAATTATAAAATATTATTTTATGTGTTTCAGTATGCATGTCATATAAAAGATGGATGCCTTCCTTTTAAGATATTTAAATGGATCACCAAATGATTGCCTACTTCTCTCTCACAGCTCCGATAAATAATTAAAAGGAAATATACACACATCGGTTGCTTACTTAAGAGTCAGAATCAATTAAAACAAAATTGTCTGAATGCTCTTCCAACATCTCACTTCAGGGACCATGAAATGTTACCTTTACATTTGTAAAGTCACTCAGGTTGGATTGGAGCCTTGATTTCTCCAGAGCACTCAGAGTGCGTGTGCACAGAGGGCGGGCACTGGGGGAGGAGGGTTTTAATTGGCAACTTTTTAGTTACTAATATCTTTATAATTAAGTGGCTTAAAAGTGTCTTATAATACCCCAGAAATGGCCACTGAATATTTACTGAGCACACCTCAAGTGGAAGTTTCTTGTTTAACTTGATACTAAGTTAGGACTGCAGAAATGGCATCTTCTGCAAAGAAAAACTTTGGGACTGTTTCTAGAGCCTTTTTTTATTTTTATTTTTTGAGGAAGATTGGCCCTGAGCTAACATCTGTTGCCAATCTTCCTCTTTTTCTTTTCTCTCCAAAGCCCCAGTACATAGTTGTATATCCTAGTTGTAGGTCCTTCTAGTCTCATGTGGGACGCCGCCCCAGCATGGCTTGATGAGCTGTGAGTAGCTCCATGCCTAGGATCCAAACTGGCGAACCCTGGGCCATGGAAGCAGAATGTGCGAACTTCACCACTACACCACCGGGCCAGCCCCGGGACTGTTTTTAAATAAATGGCTAAATCCTCTTCATTTATGGTCTTGGAGCTTTCCTATGCAACTCGACCAGACAAACAAATGTGGGGATTCCAGACAGCCTGCAACTCTCCCTTTCAAGAGTGTTTTAATACCAGGAAGCTGTCTAATTTGTGCATTTAGATGTTTTGTACATGAAGTTTTCCAAAATCTACCTCATTCCAGCTTTTAGTCAAAAGCACTACCTTGCATTATTGTGCACACAGATCATAGCTGTACTCACATTGTCACACATTTTACTTCATTTTCACCTGAATCACAGTCTGCCCGGTGTCACGGTTCACTGTGCACAGGTCTGTCCCTCCAGCTGGAGCAAGGGCTGGTGGAGGTCAGGCCTGTTTTCCCTGCTCTATCTCAGTGCTGACACATAGCGCTTAGTCAATGCAGACTGGGTAAGATTTTTCAGAACTTTCTCAGATCAATGTTTGCTTATCACCCTACATACATACAAGAAATATTTGAAACTCTTGAAGAGGAAATTTAGTCCTTTAAGGGTTCAGAAATAATGAAAGATAACATTCTCACAAAAAAACAAAAAGTTCAAAACCAGGAAACACTTAAAAAAGGAGGTCATAAGGATACTTATTCTCTCGTTTAATAAACACAAGAAAGTTCTCAGGGTTGTGCTGGCAGTAGGCTGTTTCTGGCCCTGGGACAAACACCCCTTTTCCAAGCTAAAACCATCGCCCAGCTGTGCAACAAGGACAGCTGCGAGGAACACAGTGGTGGCAGCAAACCCAACTCGAAGGTCCAACATTTGTAGGCTCCAGACACTGCATGAAACAGCAGTAGAGACCAGATGTCCACAACGGCCTGAGGGCATCCTCTTACCTCCCTCCCCCGTGGCCCTGCCTTCTTCCCCCACCCATTTTGGGTGGCATCAAGAGCAATTACAGCATGCCCCAGTGGACTGTGCCAGGCTGGCAGCTGGAACACCTGCCACAAGGTCTGCATGACATTAACAAAGACCCAGCAAGTAGCTTTAATGAGCTGACCCTCCAACAGACAGAGCCTAGCGTGGGTGCTGTGTATGTAGCCACTGCTTCAAACATATTGTTCACTGCTTGAAGAGGACTATTTCAGCAACTATCTACTTTCTTTAGCACCAAGAACTGGGCTAAACACACACATTCTGAAAGCCCAGTTCTTGGAGTGCCACCTCCTATGTGGAAATGAAACATGAAAGTCTGTGAAGCACACACTTCACTCAATATCAGCTCAACATTTTACCCATCTGAAAATATTGATCCACGCCATTCAGGTGATGAACATAAGGTGTGTCTTGACATTCTTTTCACAGTGGACCCATAACTTTGGGAGTTGTAAACTGTTGAAGGAGCATTTCTTACTCATTTAGTTTTCTCCACTGCACAAAAGGCTGCATGTACACAAGTGAGTGGATGGATGGATCAACTGACAAATGTACGAAAATAACTTAAGCCTTACAAAACTTATGAGGCAGTCAAAAAAGCGAAATGGTTAAGAGATTGCAAGAGAGTCCTCTTTTGGGTTACGTGTCAACATTTACAGGCAAAGGAATGATTTCAGGACTCTTGAACACTCCAGGACACTGGCCTGTAAAAACAGTCATGCAAAATGCTTACTCAACTTAACAGAATCATTGATATACGAAGATGCTAAAGCTCCTAATGAAGAACTAGAGGGCTAATTCATGAGCTAATTCATGGAAGCGCCCAGCACACGATGTCTAAGACAGAGCAAGCACTCAGTATGTGATAATTATGATTATACTTCTGATTAGGTGATTAATAAGGGAAGTTATGCTAGTGATTTACAATGCGTCCTCCACGGATCAGTCTGTGGAGGACTTCAAAAGGGATATAATGAACAACGACAAAAAGGCTGTTGATTCTGGAGACAGGCTTTCTAAACCTACAGCAATAGTATTTCCAGACATTTTTTAAGAGTTGAAAGGAATCTAAGAAGTCATTTTAGTTCAGTCTCCTCATTTTGCAGAAGAGGAGACTGATACCCAAAAGATTAGTACAGCTACATCTAAAGTCATGCAACCAGCTGGAAGCCAAGTGACTTAACTGATCAGTGATTGCTTCACTTTTTGCATGAAAGGACCAATAATACCCAGCTCCTATCAACTCACACTATCACAATAAATGATATATCAGGAGTCTTATTTTAAGTATTTGGCACAAAGGTTCAGTATAAATCCAAGATAACATTACTCTTTCAAAATAATGTTGAGGAAGATCTCTATTAGGAATACATCACTAAAACAACCATTACTACTACTACATATATACATATATATATATATATATGTATATATGTATGTCTTGCTGACTTTATGAAAGATCCTGGGAATATTAATTCTTGTAAGGAGGTTTCAGTTCCTCTTCTGAAACAGCATTATTATTAGATATTCACAATAGAATAACTATATTTAAATACTAAGTAGTTTATGATTCATACTTTCCAAAATAAAACAGTTCACTTCGAAATGCAAAGTCTGTCTTTAAATTTGGGACACACAAAGCAGCCACTAGAGAACAGTAGGTTTTAATTAGACACACCAGGTTTAGTTATTTTGATTCTTTGGGTCTCACATAGGGTTTACAGGACTCTACTCAGTTTATGGGGTTCAGAGAAGGCTCAAAGTGAACTTCACCGGGGACTTTTCACACAGTTTGAGCATTAACCAGGGATTGAGTGGTTTATAGATCATCCAAAAGAATTTCTGTCTTGGAATCTTGCCATGAACTCTAAGGATTTAAATTCTGAGTGAACTTATATCACAAAGTGACTACAAGTTTTCAGTAACTGTTTCTGTTTTTGTATTTTTTGCTATTTTAAATGAAAACCATGAAGTAGATACATGGAAAGGAGAGTTTGATAATCTGAAGTTCAAGAAAATAAAAAAGAAATAAAAACTTTAACATCTTGATATTTATATACTAGTTTACAGTTTACAAAGGGCTTTCATATACATTAACTTATCTGAATGCTAAGCACTGACCTTTGTAGGATGTGATTAGATCAATTTTTATCCAAAGATTATCCCAGACTCTTCACCTATGTATTTATATATTTTCTAACTGAAATATTTATGAGGAATAATAATCAATTATTAATAGCATTATTTTTTAAGCAAAGTGTTAAATAAAATCATTTCTATGGCATTTTTTTTCCCGAAGAACAAAAGCTTGGACCATAATGTGTGGAAAATATTTTGGTGCCCCAGTTAGGACTCTGAACTTTGAAAAATATACTTTGTATCTATGGAAATGTTTTCAGGGGATGTTATAATGAAGTTTTACTGTGTAGACCATGTTTAAAGATCTAACACAATGAATGGGTACTTAAAAACTACATGCCTCAGTTTAATTCTGCATAGATTATTAGATTTTAGGATGTTGTCATAACTTGGCGTTAAGAAAAAGCCATCTGAATTTATAGGGTCAGAGTTATCAAAGGTCCGACCGAGTTCTCCTCATATTAACGTGTGAAATGCCATTTCTGCTTACATTGTGAAGATTCAAATTTATCCCAGCCATCTTTCTATATACATAATGTGTGTTTGATTATTAGATTTTAGGATGTTGTCATAACTTGGCGTTAAGAAAAAGCCATCTGAATTTATGGGGTCAGAGTTATCAAAGGTCCGACCGAGTTCTCCTCATATTAATGTGTGAAATGCCATTTCTGCTTACATTGTGAAGATTCAAATTTATCCCAGCCATCTTTCTATATACATAATGTGTGTTTGAGTTGGAAGAACCTAGCAAAAGGATATTTATTCCAACTTATTTCAATCTATTGAAAGTATTTAATGAAAAAAAAGTATCTAAATCTCTACTGTATTTTGGACAACAGACTAGCAATTCATATCTGAGTCTACTCACTGGTGACAATTTAAATCAAGACAGGTAGAAATAAAATCTTTAGGATTATTCTTGAAAACTATTAGGTGTGTGTAGAAAATAGTTTACATGAGGAAAAAATATTAAGGCATTTAAAAGGAGGGAGATGGTACTCTTTTGTTTAAGGAAAAGTTTAAGATTTGAGCCTATAGCCAGAACTCATGAATAATGTAAGAACTATAAAAAATCAATTATGAAATGCACTAAAACATTGTCACATTATTTGAATGCTCCTTAAAAATAAATAATAACTACTCTTCTGAGAATTTCTGACCCAAATCCAGGTGACTGTAGTGTACTAGATTATCCAAGTCCATCATTTTACTTATACTCCATAACTGCATAATTAAACCCACATTCATTCAAGGTGCACAACAGCTAAACCCCAGCCCCTGGTCCCACCGCACACAGGCGCTGAGTGAAGGGCAGCCAGCTCCTCTCACCTATCCTGGCAGACCAGGGCCTCTGGCTGTGAAGAAAACCACAATGTGGGGAGGAAAACCTACAGAAGAATGAAAACAGAAAGTGTCTCAGGCCTTGGCAGAAGGACACTAAATAAAACAGAGAGTGGTGACTCATCCTGGCAGTGAATCTACCTCAACCCCTTCAAAGCCTTTGGCAAGAGTCCTCAGAGGAGACCCCAGCCTTTTGCCAAGCCACAAAACACCACAATTATTATCACAGCAGTCATCAACAAAACAGATTTTGTAAACTGACTTGTTGGCACATAGATTAAAGAAACTATAAAAGGAATAACAGCTGTTTGGGTTGCCCGATGTGGAAAGCTACGATATAGAAAGTGAATTTCGTCTCTCTATACATACCTGGGTAGACACGAGCATACATACACATCCCATGTGCTAATTATACGTCTGCACTATGTAGAAAAGTGTAAAATGCCAAATACACCACCACATAAATTTAAAACACAAACACCTCTTTTATATTAAAATACTCACTTTGGAAGGACTAATAGAAAAGTTTGCTGAAGAAAAGATTTTGTAATTCACTCACCTAAAATATGGATTACGTCTAACAATGGCAAAACAAAGTTTTCCTTAAAATACTGAAAAGCACTGTGCTTTTCATAGAAGCAAGAATGCTGATGAATTCTTTGTGAATTTGCAAAAATATGCCTTACTCTACCTCCCTAAACATTGCCTGATTGACATGTTATACTATAAAATTTAGAACTACCTCATGCTCCAGGTAATTTGAAAAAATTCCACTTGCTTACATATTCATGGATATAATCCATCATGAACAAAGTAAAAACAGCATACTTTGAAATGATTTAATTTTTACTTTTGCTACAACAGTATTATTCACCTAAATAAATTGCCAATGAATAATACACAAAAGAACAGAAAAAAATTGACAGGTCATAACCAGTACTACTTACATAGTCCTAATTTGAAAATTAAAAATGTAGTATGATTTATTATAAAGAGGCATGGACTCCTGATTTTTAATTTAAAAAGAAAAGTTCTATCTAAGTTCCTTGTCACTAACTCAGTAAGATATGAGAGAATTAGCAAGAAAGACTTTTAATTAAACTACTTTCCATTTGTCATATCACATAACATCATGAACGTGCTCTGTAAATAGGTACTAAGGACCTGCCATGCAACTTTCATATCACACACTTGCCCAGCCAACTTCTAAATGTCCGTATGGCTCTCTGGTGAAACTTCCAGAGCTGAAGCACCCTAATGGGCATCGATCTTTTACACTGAAGGATGCAGAGTTCAAATTTCTGCACCATCAATAACACGTGGCTTCACCTATTGAATCACCAGGCCTTGGTTGACAAACGCCCACTAGGAGAGAAAAGACTGGAAATAAACTTACAGGAGTCTTAGCTACAAATGTGGCTAACTCAACGGCAAGAGATAATCAGTGAAAAAGAAATGAACAGTCACATTTTTTAGCTACCTCTTACAACAAAGTGTACACTGACCGCACACCACATAAGGGCTCCATGACTCAACGAACCCTAAAACTGTAGATTTCCAAAAGCCCAAACTCCATAAATTCTATCACTGCCATATTATCACTAGCTGATTCCACTACCTATTGACATACAACATAACACCACCACGTGCATGACGACCAGCTTTTGTGAATAGCTACTTAAGTATTAAGTAAAATGCTTTATCAATTAAAAGTGATCTTTGGGAATTCAGGTTTCAATCAGAATATAAAACCTAGTTCATAGGTTCCATCAGAATATAAAACCTAGTTCATTAAACAAAAGACCTATTTAAGGAATTCCCTGAATAAACTCACTCCCTGGAGAAGTTAATTCACCAGTATATTTTTAAAAGTGTCACACAAAGAAAAATTTTAACACGTTATAGAAATATATTTGCAATTAGATCATTCTTCAAAATACCACAAACCCTACAGTTCTTCAACTTAGTTTACTATTATTTATTTATATCTAATAACGAAAACACAGTAAAAACTGCACAAGGTTTAATTAAAATCCTTTTTTCTAGGTTTTGTTTTTTAAGTTCAAACAGTTTTCCCTCATTATCATTTCTCCAGCTTCTCCACCTACCTTGGAACCCAAGCACATCATGCAGCCAGCACAATGAACTAACACGCCAGCAGAAGGAGTATGCTCCGCCTCTCCAAGGATTGTGAAAGCATCCAAGTACACACACTGTCTCCTGTGTAGCCTGGGATCCTATTGAGCCCACGCCAAGTGTCTGCAAAGTTGGACCCTTCACCCAGTATTTACACTAAGCTAAAATTCTAATCAGCACTAACAGCAGCATGTTTTAATTCACCCTATGACTTCATTTCAATCTGCTAAGTAGCACAACTGCCAGAAAGCAATTGCTATAAACTTAAGTAAACAAATGCAAAACTAAAATAAATCTTAAACCTGTTGTACATAAAGTTTGTGCCACTTCAGGCAAGCAGCAAGAAAGGCACAGCCCCAAGTCTCTGTTACTGCTCTCTGATCTCACGTGGAAAGCGCTTTGAAAGCATTGCTTTGTCTGGTCTCCTCAGACTCCCTTCTGAAGAATTATTTGGTGCATATTGGATCAGGCAGAGAAAATAGCCCTGCGATTCAGGGTGGTGTTTTCACCTTATATCCTCCCCTGCCCAGTCTCTGCCAAGCACGAGAAACAAGCGTCCACGCTGACTGTCTGAATCTCTGGATGACACCACAGCCACTCAGCCAAGGAGCTGTGCCAAGTCTTGCATCTTCGGGTTTTTCCCTTACTCTTTGGGTGGTACTTGTGTGTGTGAGTGTGTCTGTGGGGAGGCGGCAGTGGGGGAGTCTGACCACACATCCTGGGAAGGTGGTCACCGTCTGGAACCTGCTCATTGCTCAGGCCTTGGCAGCCATCTTCAGCTTGGCAACCATTTTGAGAATTTGTTTGGCAAGCTCTCAGAATTCACTGACACTGTTTCAATAGAATGCTCGTTAAAAATAGTCCACATTAAACAATTCAATGTGATATCAGGGAGAATAACCCTCCGTAAACCTTGCCAACAAAACAATTTATAACGTCTTCACCGAGGTAAATGACATCTCAATTTTCTTAACTTAAATACATCGCACTAAGGCAGCTTAAAATCTGACTCCTTAACCCTTTAGCAGACAAGTTCTTAAAAATCAACACTGGAGAGGCACCAGCGAGTAGGAAGGTAGAAGGTATAAAGAACGAAAAAGATGGTGAAAAACATTCACAAGCCCATTCAAATTCAAGAGATAAAACAGAAGGGAGTAGTGCTATCATCACACTCTATGGGGTATAGTTCTAGAAAATGATCCCAAAATTTCAGACTATGTCCCACTTAATGTTGTATGAGCTCATGGAAATTATCTTAAGGAGCCACGTAGTACAGAACTCTTCCATACGTAAGAAAATTACCTTAAAGAAAAAGAAAAAAATGTAATCTTAAGACCCAGTCTAAAAGAAAACAAAAAGGAAAATCTTGTACATAAGGACATTTTTCCAAAATCAAGAGTTATGTTTTCTGACAATGCTGTTATATTCAACCTCACTCTTTCTCCTTAAGTTTCAGTGTTTCTAACTCAATCAAAAATAAGTTCTGCCCTTAAAAACTTTTCTTCATGTCTACAATCTGAACTACAAATGATAATTTTGCATTGGTGTGACTCTGGCATCATAACCAAACTGAATATAGTTTTTTAGAAGATTGGATTAACTGAAATGACACTGGATGATAATTTTACCACCATATGGAAAAGGAAAAGGACAATCTGATCATCTGAAATATCTTTTTCCATACTGAAATAAATAACATTTTAATGTACAATTTAGTAATTTCCCTTTGATGATATGAATATTTAATATCATATTAGTATGGGGGGATGGTTTATGATAAAAAGGCCATATTGTTTATGGTTTTATGGAAAAAAATCTGAATGAACTCATCTTTCTATGAATCTACTATTAAAGTCAAATAATAAATATGACAATAAAGTCTAAAGAATTCTGAATCTTGTGATGTTAGACAAAAATTTAGAGTCATTAAATAATATCTCTAGCCAAATATTTGTTATTTAAATTTTAATGCTTCTTGGGGCATGATGAGTACCTGGCTTGTATTCTAGTTCCAACTGTGATATAATTCATAATGGCATCAAAAAAGGCCAAATCCAAGCACTATTTACAATGCTTATAATATTGCAGTGCTATTTAAACTTGAAGGCTGAATTTTTAAATTTCTATTGAAATTCAATTCAGGAAATATTTTATTTCATGTAATATCATACAGAGTGAAACAATTAATTAAATCATGATCAAAATCAGAACATTACACAGGCAAACATTATGCTGAAATGGATCAGTCTAAAGCCTTGATACTAGCAGACGTCCCTTCACTGAATGACAGTATCTGCAGTAGATGACGCACATGGCACTGGAAGAGTTCGGAATGCATTGATAAATTGCTCTATCGATTCCGTTCTGCTTCACTTACCATAATTACAGCAGGGTAATGGAAGACATGAATGATATATTTTTACTAGAGAGGAAAGTCGAGTTTGCCTGTTTCTTTATGAGATTATACCAAATCCTTTCAATTAATACAGCACGATGGAAATCTAACACTGTCTGAAGATAAGAGGCCTGATTCTAGTGTTCTTGCTTAAAAATTATTGTTCAAATATTTGACAATTATTTCAAATAAATGTATTTAGTATTTTAAAGACAAGCATTTGCACCTCTCTAAGATGTTGTTTCAACACAATTTTGCAAAGACATTTTCACTCCATTTAGGAAATGTATCTTTCAAAACTCGAAGTCATCTCACAAACACGGCTTTATCATCCTGTAGTCAATGAGCATTCCAGAGCTTACCTTAAAGCTTTTCGAGAGTAATTCTGATGAGTTATTATGTTCACGAAGAATAAATATTAGAATGAAAGAGAAAATAGGTAAGGAATTTAAAATATTATTTTTAGGAGAGAAAATTTAATGATTTGCTAATCCAGATAGCAAGAGATTTAATAGAAAGGACTCAAATGAAAATTAAAACTTTTTAATACATACCATTTATAATGATTATTCATTATCCATAATTATTTAATACCCATAAAAGCCACCATATAGTTTCAAAGAAACCAAAACCTGCATCAAAACCACACAAGCATTCTAGCTGATCCCATCTTCTTCTTGATAACACCCTTTCAGAGTATTGTTAAGAAAGGACACCAGGTTTTCTCAAATGGATACACTTAAAATTAAAAGTGTCATTCCAAGTCATGCAAAAGGAATTTGAGAAATTCTGAACAGGATACAACTGGGTCTTAACAATTCAGAGCATAGCTTGAAATGCTTTTTATTTTAAAATATCCTTTAATGAAAAGCCCTCATTTTATTAGCTTTTTCTGTTTAGAAGAAAAATATATAAATATGGTAAATTTTTAAAAGAACAATCAATTTGCAGAAAAAAATTTCCCCCAACAACCAAATGGTGTAAAATTGATCTGTACTTCCCCTCTCGAATTACAAAGGCTGTCACGGGGAATAAAATGCAGCCCAGGAGGGCCGTGGCCGCTATCAAGCCTTCCCTCACACATTATGATGTCTGAAGCTCAGACACCAAAGGTTTACATCAAAAAAACTCCAGCATGTAGTGAACAACTTAAAACCAACTATTGATCACACTATTGATTTTCAGTGGGGAGACCAGGAGGGGAAAAGCACCAGAGAAGATAGAATTTCCCTTTTCTTTCCTCATCCCCAACCTAGCGGCCGGCCAACCTTGGGTGTTGTCAGGCTGAGCCCCTGAGTCTCGCGTTGCAGCCAGCCAGGATGGCTGCCTGAGATAACACAAGCTAAAGGCACAGGATCTGCTGTGGAAGCCAATTCTCCACTGTCTCGCAACAAAACCTAACTCAAACCCAAAAGCATTTCTCCACAGAAGGGTACAGGAGAAGACAAGGGAACAGCTGGAAAAATGACATATGGATTATCTTTTCAGATGATATTTGAAGATATCTGACTTGGAAAGTTCACAAATTACACTTGACCTCAGTAACTGATAGGAGGCTAAGCCGATCACATTTGAAACAATTTACATCTATATGATGGACAAGGGGTTAGAGATAGATTTATTTGGAAATTAGGGAGTGACCCACCCACTCCCAAATTTCCAATTACACAGAAAAGTCCAACTTAATTTTTAAAAAATAGCTAATTTTTCCCTTTCACATAAATGAACACAAAATGGGTTATTCAAGAAGCTGAACGGTAACAAAGCAAAATGCTTGCTTGAGCTCCTTGGGGTCTTAATCACATAATTTTGAATTGGTTGAGGATCATTTACTTGGATCATTATGATCACATCCTACTAGTATTCCATCATTTACTTTGTGAAATGCATGACCACAGATCATGTACATGGAAAAAATTATTAGATGCATTCATTTTACTACTAAATTTAGAGATAGCTCCCAGCCATTTAAAAATAATAACAATAATAATAATGATTAATAACAATGCACTTCCATTCTGACTCACAGAACTCTCTCAAGGGGTTTTCCAGCTGTTTGCTAATTAAGTCTCATGGCCCCCTTGCTAGCAGATGAGCACTGTTAGGCCAAGTTTACACCTGGGAAAGCGGAGGCACAGCCCGGTGGTAAGCACAAACCAAGACCCAGGAGCAAACCCAAGGATGAAAATAAGAATGTGGGGAACTTACAGAATATTCCACCTTTTCAAATTTACATCTGAAGACAGTGACAGAAGAGAGAAAAAAAAATTACGCAGGTAATGAGAAAGCCATCTGGCTTATCTCCTGCTGATTTTGTTGATAAAAAAACCAAAATCAAACAATGGGTTGTTTGTATGTTAGCTTTTGTTTTGTTTTGTTTTGTGAGGAAGACTAGCCCTGAGCTAACGTCTGATGCCAATCCTCCTCTTTTTGCTGAGGAAGATTGGCCCTGGGCTAGCACCCGTGCCCATCCTCTCCTGCTTTATATGGGATGCCGCCACAGCACGGCTTGACGAGCGGTGGATCAGTGCGCGCCTGGGATCCGAACCTGCAAACCCCGGCCGCCAAAGCACAGCAAGCGAGCAATTAACCACTTGCGCCACCAGGCTGGCCCTGTATGTTGGCTTTTACCTATTCTGGCCATGAGGAAAAAAAGTAGTTTGTGAATTTTCTGAATGCCATTTCTAATATACTTAAGCACAATATTTTGCCCACCATAGAAAATTAAGCATTTATCGGTTGATTGTCAATTAATTCTTCTATCACTAATATAACCCAACAAAGATGAGGTTCTCATTTTCTTTGGTTTAATAAAACTACTTGGAAATTATTAAAAAAAAGTATATATTTTGCAGAATTATGAGAATGCTTTTACTAGAAACATGGCTATGCAAGTCTGAGGTTCTCAGTAATATGATAATATGAATTAGAAATTACCCCACCATTGACTGTTTTGAGGGTTAAGGAGTGCTTTGAACTCGTTCACTCCTTAATTCACTCGACACTGGGATGGGGAGGAGGGTGAGGCAAGGAGCATCTACCACACCCCCAGCAGCATCCCGGTGCTGCTGCAGGCGCTGCGGACAAAGCAGTGAACAGAGACAAAAGCTCCCTGCCCCATGGGAGCTCACGATAGACTGGAGTTGAGAAAAGATTCCGGATAGATATTAACTCATCCAGTAAACAATTATTCAACACCTTAGGCATCGCGATAAACACATGAAAAAGTCATTGGCTATGGCTTCAAAGAGTTGTTTGTTTTGTTTTCTTCTTCCAAAGGTTAATTTTCTGAAGGTTTTCACTGGTGAAAAGAGAAAGAGGGACTGCCACGGCTCTCTGGGCAGGACAAAAGCAGACACACGGACTGTATCAGCCCGCGGACCGGAAAGCACCCGGAGTTTGGCTGTGCCCTTCACACGTTAACACCACAAACGAATCCCTGAGTCATTTTAAACTCATCGACAACAGAAAAGTCACAGAAATAAAGAAATGGAGTGATGAGAAACCAGAAAGAGGTCCTTTTTCTAGGAACAATTAAAAATGCATCCAAGTGAGACCAGTAGCCAAGGTGTGGCTTAGAAGGTGTTTGTGAACCTACAACTCCAGGCTTCTCTGTTTCTTTGTCTAGACACCGTTTTTATAGGGGAGGGTCACGATTCTTGGTCTGACATGATCAAGTACATTGTGACAGCTCACATCCCAGAAATAACGTAAAATGTAAACATTATATACAACACCCACCTTAAAAGCACAGAATACACACTGTGTTAGTTCCTCAAGGCTATCTTGTGCCATATGTTTTGGGACTCTCACTAGCAGTACACTCAAAATACACCCTCCACTTCACACCTATTTAGCTGAAGAACTCTCTCAAATGACTGTGTTTGTCAGTTCTGTTCCTGTGTTGACACTGATCTAGAGAAAATTACTTCTCTCTGCCCCTTTTCCCCACCATTTTTTTAAAGATGGATATTTTCTGAAATAAGTGTATCCTGAAATGGATGCAGACTAACTGCCCATTTCAGGACTTTTTTTTTTTTTTTTTGTGAGGAAGATTAGCCCTGAGCTAACATCTGTTGCCAATCCTCCTCTTTCTGCTGAGCAAGACTGGCCCTGGGCTAACATCCATGCCCATCTTCCTCTACTTTATATGTGGGACGCCTGCCACAGCATGGCTTGATGAGCAGTGTGTATGTCCGGGCCCAGGATCCGAACCCGAGAACGCTGGGCTGCTGAAGCAGAATACGCGAACTCAACCACTACACCACCCGGCCGGCCCCTCAGGACTTTTTGGTCTGTATCAGCACTAGAACATAAGAGCAGTCCCAGTGTTCTGTCGTAAGGTGGGGGCTAATGCGGAGGGAATGGAAGTTCAGAAACTGCATAAATAAGAGAATATCATTCTGCACTGGTCTATAATCTACTGTCAGGCACTAACCTAAAAAAAATGAGTCTACATAACAGCAAAGCAATCTTCAACTGAGGGGGGGCACTCAGTCCTCTTTCTTACAAATGAAATTGTAAGCTGATAAATCTTTTTCACTTTTTTAAATTGCTTGAGATGTAGTAGTTTCATTCCTTTATTCACTCAACAGACACTGGTCCTCCTGTCTACCACGCCCTTTATCACAGCTGTAACTTCCTTTTGTGTGAACAGCTTCTTTCTTGAGAGTGGAGTCTTATAAGGGGATAAAGGCTTAACTCCGTTCAGGGCAGGCCCCACCAGGGAGAGGGAGGCATGACGCATGGAGCCGGGGAACCAAAGACAGGTCATAGCCTTCACTGCTGTAGAAACTAGCATGGCTATCCAATTATGGTTGTATTTCCAGGAAATAACCCAGTTGCAGTCATCTTTAAAAGCAAAAAAGGTAAAAATATTGTAACACAAAATGTATATCTTCTGGTGTTTTAATAAAAACCCCATTCTGGAAGTGCCAGAAGTCAAAATATACACCAGTCTTTTCCAGTAACATGTTAAGTCATCAGATGTCTGACCATTAAAACAGCACAGCTAGAAAAGTGGGAATGTTGGCAGTTTTATGGTAACATGAAAAGCACAACCTTTTTTGCCTCAAGTGTTGGATACTACCTCTACCGCCGGGACTAGAGCTAGCTACCAGGGGCCTCTCTGAGGGATTCGCTTTGTCTATACGCCAGTGTTTTTGAAGGAATCACTAAGGACAAAGTAGTGTGACAAATGTGTAGAGACAAAGACAAGAACAGACATTCTAGCTCACAGAAGAGCTGGCAATCGGGGAAGCGAGGAGGCAGACACACCCACGTAACGCAAGGATGGGTCAGCACCAAGCACTCAACTGCAAAACTCGGGTTAGGGTCTGGGGAGCCACGTTCACATTCGGTCCCTGCGAGGCAGGCCCTGAGACGCACTGGGAACGAGCACAGCTCCCCATCCCCTCTGTCCACATTGTGTACACGAGTTCAAAGATCATGTCACAGCTCTCTGCACACTGACCCGTGGATTCTCAGTAGAAAATAATAAACTATACCAAGCAACTATGGAAACCAATTTAATGGGAGTAGCATTGAGCATATACTGACCCATGGTCACTCTACTCAGGCTCAGAGAAGTTCAAGAATTTGCTTATGGTCATAAAGCCCCAGGATTTCAACAACTGCAGTCCAATTCTAAACTCAAATATTCAATCATCCATTCACAGAGCAAGCGTTAAGCATCCACTACAGCACTGCCCCTCTGACTTCTCCAGTCTCAGTAGGGCCTCTCCATTGGGCTCCTTAAACGCCTGGAGTATGTTGCTATCACAGCACTTTTTAAATACATAGCACTATGATGATTAGCTTATGGAACCTTAGGAACCTCACCTATGCACTGGGGCTTCTCAAAGTCTGTGGGCTCCCTGCATCTAAACCACTTGGTGCTAGAAGTATAGATCTTCAGTTCCCAGCCCCAACTCTGGCTGTGAGGCTTGGGAATATAATTCCTCAACAGTTCCCTCCACGGGACTGTTATGCACACAATAGTTTGAGAATCATTTCTATAAGCTCTTCTCTAGGCAGCCTTTCACGTCCAGTATCCACTGCACAGCTTAGACGTGAGAACAGGAGGCACTCAATCAGTGTCTGTGGAAGGAAACAAGGAGGGATGTCAACAGCAAGCAAACCAAGGAAACACTGTCGAGAGCTCAGGGACACGTCAAGCATTGACTTCACCCCCCAGGAGCTTAGAATTCATTTGGGGAAGACAGTATATGCTCAATTAAAAGCTCAGTAATGATAAACTTTAAATTAATAGTATAACACTAAACCACAACTGAAAGAGTAGTTAAAAAGCAATAAAAAACATTTGCCAAATGAATTTATGGGCATAAGTGAAAAAAAGCATTCAGAAAAATGAGATCAACCTCAGGGGTGACGTTATGTGCTGGTGGGGAGCTCCTTAGAGACGGGGTTTGAGCTGGCTTTTGAAACAGAAAAAGACTTACAGAAAAAGGGAAGAGAGAAGAAAGAGCATATTTACACTTAGAACAGGAAAAACTTAACTGAACTTGAAAAAAACATGTTTTAAGAAAAGACCCCTATCATGAGTGTATTTTAAAAATCTCCGTGCATTAATTTTTGCCACAATTAATGGAACTAATATTTACAGGCCAGCAAGTTTGAAATACAGTGCCAATAAAAACTTTTACAACTCTGGAAATTTGAAAAATTGGTTCTCTTTAAATTTGTAGCATAGGCAGAATTCTGGATGATGTGGTACAGTAAAAACATTTTATTGGCATTTAGTTGAGATGACCTTCATAACTCACCTTGTGGCTCTGCCACTTATAACATGTCATCCCAAACTCACAATAATAAAAGTTTGATGTAATATTGCTTCATTATGCTTTACATAAATATGTACATACATAATAGATATGGTTTGACCTCCCTTTTAGTTAAAATGGGTATAGCCCAATCACTCAGAGGAATATTTGTGAACTTAGATTAATTAGTGTTTCTGGAATGCCTACAAAATATAAGAGCCACCCAAATGCCATGCTTTATTATTCAGATGTAACCTACTCAAAATTTACTTCTATAAATGCATAAGTAAATTAAGGGGAAACAATTAGAAAAATCATGAATCACTATTGTTTCTTGATCTCTGTGGACTTGCTTTACATTTTCCTAATTTGTCAAATTCCTTGTTAGCACATTAAATAAACTCTGTTTCCAGCCCTTCATCAAGAGACTGAAAATCTAGGTCCCAGTCTCAAACTCATTATTTATAGCTGGGTATACTACTAGTGAAGTCACTGAACTTCTCTGAGACGTGGTTTCCTTATCTACGAAATGGGGATGATGACACGTGGCTTCTCAGGATGCAATACTCCTGTTTTCATCTGGTCTGGCTGTCAGGTAAGCAGGTCTTATCTTCCATACAACCTTCTTAAAGACTAGCTGTGTTATACCTTTCTGAAATGCAATAGCACCAAGTTTAGTCGTAGGCATAAAAAAGACTCCAGATAAATATTTTGAACGGATCCAAATTTTACGTATCCATAATTGTCATTTATTAGTTTAAATATAACATTGTTGTATGATTGCAAATGTCAGCAAATAAGTTAACGACCTTAACCTAGGCATCTAATAAAGAAATGATTAACACTGACAACCTAAACACAAATTACAGCCTAATTCATAAAACTTTATTATTATTTATTCCTGAAAAAACATTAAACATCTGTCAAACTTTAGCTGTGACATAAAATGTGTGTATTTATATTTTATGTCTAGTCATTGTTTAGTTCCAAAATGCCAAAAAACTACGAAATTTTAAAGCAACTGCTCCAGAAACCAATTATATAACTATAAAATTACCTCAGAAATATAGAACTTCATGAATTTCAAACTTAAGAGATATATTGATATTCATTTCAGCAAACAACACTGGGCACCTCTTATGTTCTAGGCACTATGCTAGAGGCGAGAGATGCAGTGAGCTTCGTACTCTGACAGGGGTTACCGACAGTCACAGCATAGCTGGGTAAGTACAAGGCCAGAGTATATAACAATGCTAAGGGAACAGGCAAAGTCAGTCTCTAACTTTGCAAGACAGTGTCCGCAGTGGTTTTCCAAATGACACAATGCTTGCACTGAGTGTTGCAAGAGGACCTCGAGTTTTCCAGGCTGTGGAGCCAGCTGGACGGAGAGCATTCTCAGTCTAGAACGTGTGGCGGCACATGCTGAAAGTGCAGTACTGAGGCACTGAGAGAGCTCAGAACCTTGGTGAACCAGAGGCACTGCAACAGAGCTGGATCAGAGAGCTGGAGCATGGGGTACCCGAGTATGAAGGGGTGGTGGCAGTAATGACACCAGAGGTGTGCGGAGGGGCAGCCCAGAAAGAACCTTGTGTGGAATGCTAAGAAACGTGGAATTTATACAGTAAGTGATGGAAGCCATCAAAGGGATGTCAATAAAGGAGTGATCGTTTTTTTTGGAAAGATCACTCTGGCAATAGCATAATGAATGGAGGGAAGGGATGGATAATAAGGAAATGGGAGCAAAGAGAGGAGGCTACAGATTTAGTCCAGGCTAGAAATAATAAGGATCCAAAACTAAAGGAAGCAAGGGGTAAGATGGGAACTGACTTGCATGCTAATAAGAAGGCAGTCTTGGCAGAACCTGTGGGCTGATTAGACGTGAGGCATGAAAGAGGAGCGAGAGAAAGAACTTTCAGGTTGTGATTTGAGAGAAACAGATAGGGGGTAATCCTATTAGATGCCATTCTTTCCCATTCCCATAACCCTCGTGGTTCAGAACACCAACTTCATAGCAGGCCTCTTCATCAAACCACTGCCAAATTACTTTATGGTTATTCCTAGATATTTTGTGCTTTTTATTACTTTCCTGAATGAGATCCTTTTTCCATCATAGCTTCTTATTGGAGATGACCGTATGATAAAAATTTATTGCTCTGGGGTATTATCTTTTAATCAGATATGCTGCTAAATTTTCTTATTAATTCCACGTTTTTGGCTGAACCCTTTGTCTATGTAGATAATTCTACCATTTGCAAATAGTGATAATTTTGCCTCCTCTTTTCCAATAGTTGTAACTCTTATTTCTGATTCCTGTATTACTACATTGGCCAAAACATCTAGAAGAACATTAAATACTATTGATGACAGCAGTCATCTTTTTTGTCTCTGATTTTAGTGAGGATGAGTCCAGTATTTCATGATTCAGCATGAGTCCTCCTGTTGATATGATAGATAATGTCATCATATTAAGGATGCTGTTCTTCGTTGTTACTGGTTATCAAAGAGTTTTTAAAGGTTTGGAATCGGTGTTGAATTTTATCAAATCTTTTTTGCCCAAAATGATTTTTAACAAGGTTTTTGGGTCTGTATCCTAGGTTTTAACAGAAAATTCAACATTTAAGCATTTTTCAAGAAAGTTAGGTTGAAAAGCTAATAAATGAATGTTGAGGAGGAAGGAAAGATATACGGCTCCTGACTCAATCATACTTTGATCTTCCACAGGGCAAGGATGGAGTTTTTCGCACTTAGCATAGTAGGCACTCAGTAAATAAATCCATAAATGATTTCTCATTGATATGATGTCTGGTTTAACATTCCATATTTTTGTGTGTGTGTGAGGAAGATCAGCCCTGAGCTAACATCCATGCCAATCCTCCTCTTTTTGCTGAGGAAGACTGGCCCTGGGCTAATATCTGTGCCCATCTTCCTCCACTCCATATGGGACACCGCATGGCCTGACAAGCGGTGCGTCAGTGCACGCCCAGGATCCGAACCCGGGCCTCCAGCAGCGGAGTGCACACACTTAACCATGCCACTGGGCCAGGCCCCAACATTCCATTTTTGCTTGATCAGCTCATCTAGTTTAGTGAAATCAAATAAAGGGATTTTTTTAAAACACTACCTGGGGATCTTGCCTAGGACAGCAATGATCTTTTGGGGGCGTCTGAGTATGGGAAAATGTTTAAGAGACGGGATATAAATTTCACTGCACTGTAAATGCATCACAAATTTTCAAATATAAATACAAAAGATATTTCTTTTCCTTAAGAACATATGATTAATTGGTTTGGGGGGTTATATTGTGGGGAAAAAAGGCATAATAATTTATTTTTCCAAGAATAACTTTTAAATGATATGCTTTTTTTCCCCAAGTCTTTAATTATTTTATTGAGGTCATATTGGTTTATAACAAGTTATATGCTTTTTAATTCAGCTCTTTAATTCAATCTGATTGGTACAGAGGAAATGATGAAATTTTTGATCCAACAAAGGAAAGAATCTTGTCAAGTTTGTTCTTTTTACTCCGCCTCTATTAATGACTTATTTTAGACGATTCAGATGAAACATATTCATTTGCCTATATGAAACATATATATAAATATCATAAATATAAACAATATATATATATACACCATTTGCCTATATCAAAAAGAGGGGGAGAATTTTCATATTATTTTGAGGGAATATGTGCATTCTTGGCTATTAATGGGCTCTTATAGGTTCTGATAAAGAACTTTAAAAAGTGCAAATAATTAACAGTCTTTTCCTTGTCCAGAA
The DNA here is from genome assembly GCF_020826845.1 of Diceros bicornis minor. Taxonomy (NCBI): domain Eukaryota; kingdom Metazoa; phylum Chordata; class Mammalia; order Perissodactyla; family Rhinocerotidae; genus Diceros; species Diceros bicornis. The sequence goes on along the minus strand of NC_080743.1, from coordinate 1,049,940 downwards.
TCATTGAGCTTAATGTTGCACATAAATGTTTTCAAAAGAAAAATCTGACTTTCACAATGAATGAGGAGATGGTAAGCACTCAGCAGAGAGAAGCGACCTCGTGGAGAAAGCTTAACTCGTAAGACACAAACAGGAATCAGGGAAGACGCTGTGAACATGGTTGTCAGGATTCTTTCGCATTTAGCTTGATGCTGAAAAATCTCCAAGGACTCGTGAAAAAATAAACTGAAAGCTCAGTACTTTCTAGAAAAACAAGAAATGGAACGAATACTGCAGAAATTTTAGAATTTTAGAAACTCCAAAAGGCTAAATCCAACAATTTGTGGAATATAATAGTTTTCGTCTTCAAACATTAGCCCTGTCACATTTTGGTCACTATTACTTGAGCTACACAATTCACTCCTTTTGAACATCTTTCTTCAGGGTAAGTGTTCAATACCAAAGCCCCGTCTAAGCCAAGGACGCACAGATGGGCGGTTACAGCCGCGGCTCCTCCGACAGGCGGCAAAAACCCACTGGGACACTTCCCCCTGCTCTGTCTATCCATCTTGTGAGCTGGTGCAACCCCACCTTGCACAGGGCTTTGTTGAGTGTGTCACAGGACTTTGGCCAAAACGCTACGATCCAAACAAATCCTATTAATGGAATGAAAAATGGGCTCCCAAAATACACACACGCTCATAGATCACATGTTTTTCCTGAAATGACTGACAATTCTAATCAAAAAGAACATTATAATACGTTTTTTTTTCCTTAAACCCTCAGAGATAGTGTATTCAGACTCTCTTTAGCAGGGTGAATGAGTCAAGTTACTCAATAGGATCCATTCAGACTGATTAAATTGGAACCAAGCCAAAACAGATCTTCAAGATCTGAGAGAGAGTGGTCATTGAGCCAGGAAGAGGGAAACAGCACCCCCTGAGAATGTACAGACCACAGTACTGATGGGAAATAACAAACTGGCCAGCCCAAAGGCTAGCACAGAAATTCATAATAATGAACGTTCTTGGCCTAAATCATCACTGCTCCCTTTATTTAAAATACGAGATAATTAATCTGAGACACCTGCTTATTATACAAAAAAAAGTCCATTTCAAGATTTTAATTAGGAATAGACTCAAGTTTCTACACTGAACTTATATTTACTTATCAGTTATATTTCCTGAGGTTAAGAATAAATTTATCTGAGTTTCTTGGGAGCCAAGGCAAAAAAGGAAACAAGACATATAATTCTCATGATCTGAGAAAAGAAAGACTACCACCTTTTAGGAGTAAAACTTTCGCTACTGTGACCTTTGAAGAGAACAAATCAATCTTCAAGATTCCATGAACAATTTTAAGGTTGCCTGTTCTGCACATTTCTTGACCTAGATTGCCAAAGATTATGAAATCAGGCTTGATAAATAAATTATGAAACAGCACAACCAATTTCTAAACTAACCAAAATGGGAAAACCAAATGAACAAATATTTCCCAATATTTGAAAGTTAGAAGCACCCAAAATAAAAATTGAAACCAGTGGCAAATAAAGTCAACCTGAATCTCAGCAAACCAGATCCCAGGACCCCATGGCTGCAGGCTTGGGGGAGACTCTGCTTGTCACTCAGTGTCTGTCTGTGGCATATGGGTAAAGGTTTCAGTCTGCTATCTCCACACTCATCTCATGGCACTGGTTCAACACCAGTGAATGGCGCTTTACACAAAAGGAAAGCTCATTCAAAATGGGCGTTTGTGAGTTACCGGTCAGTGTGGCTTGCCTGAGTGAAAACCACTGGCATGGGAGAAATGAAGTGCAGCTCCCAGCCCCTTGGAGTTTCCTAAGCACTGAAAGGCAGCCAGGAGGTGAAAGCTGGCTGGTCGGAATGGCACACTTGGCTGAATACACAGCCAGGTGGCCTGGGCATATTGGCAAACAACTGGCAACCTGCCCAATACATATGGCTCAGATAGCTTCGCTCTTCCCGTGGAGCCTTCTTCGACTCCTGAGCAAGCACTCGTGTTAGAACAAAATGCATCTGAGTGTTAAATAAAATCTTTTAATAATATCTCTCTGATGTAAAATCCTTTTACCAAAAATAAAGATAAAAAGATGGGAGGAGGTGGTTGTCAAACTCATAAACTAAAGCATTTCTTTTTGTGGGGGAGACACCGCAGATCCCTTCTCAACAGTCTCTGAACTCAGTTATTTGGACTTTTCTGTTTCAAAGGGGTTACAATGACCCCTGCAGTCCCTAGGAAGCAGGGTTAACATGAAGTTTATGGAAGGCTGCCAAGAGGTCAGGTGACCATGGGTTCCCCATGAATACATAAAAATACAAAATAAGTTGGGTAACTTAATGGAAATGAACACCAGATACATTTTATCCCAGAACAGTATTAAACTTTGATTGACAGACAACACGACAAGGTGTCAGTGTGGTCTATCGTGTGACTCCATATCTGGAGACTTGTTCAAACACAGTCTCTAAGTGCTAACTGCTGAGCCACATGCTCCTTTCCAGCTTTACCAAGTGGCTGCTGAATGTCAATAGCATGAGGCAACCTGGAGGTTTAACAAGCCCAGCTGGTCACTCATCTCCTCTAACGCTACCCGAGTACCACGTTCAATATTCCACAAATGCTAGTATCCTCCTGGGGTTGGAGTTTCTTTTGTCACATTTCATTTTGGCCAACATTTCATTTTAGTTTAGTGGATATCTTAAAAGTTCTAACAACTGATACATTATTAGCTAATTAGATTACATGAATTATTATCAAGATTCTGTTTCACTTATAATAATTTTAAAATGTATATTTATGGTCTCTTAAAATTGCAAGTCATTTATCTAATAAACTGTGTTAAATCCTCTGGAATTACTACAGTCTATTTGGTAAGAAGATTATAGAGTTGGTGGTGTATTATGTGACTTTTTTTTTTTTTTTAAGATTTTTAGTTCGGTAACAGCTCAAACACTGAAATAAATTCATGTCTCCTACTAAGGAGGGCCTCGGACACTAATAAATCTAAAATCTCTTAGGTAGACACAAACATATATATTATGATAGAAAAAGAATCATTTGTGCTTATTCAGCAAATACTGAACATGTCAATCTAAATAAGAACAGCAAATTTCTTTTTGGTGATAAAAAAAATAAAATTTCCTGCTACAGTTGTTCTCTCTCTTTCCCATGCAAAAAGACACTGAGTACACAACAAATCCATATAACAGTTTTACAGTGATTATTTACTGAGTTTTAGATTAAAACCTTCAAATCCATTTCCTTCTGATAAGTTTTTTTTTTTTTCCAAAAAAATAGAAGTAATAAAACATTTTTTGAATAGGGCAAATTAAAGCAGAAGTGTTCAACGAATTCCTACATCATGAATGTTGAAAATAATAATTTTTTAAAGTCTGTTTCTTTGCAGGCATAACAGAATAAAAGAGAGCTGCATTAACAAATCTTTCCAATACTCAACATTATGAGGTAAGAGGAAAAAAGACCTTCTATAAATGGACTCAAGAGTCATATGGAATGACCTCTGTGGCGTCACAGTGTCACACCTTACCCTCTCCTCTTGATCAGCAAGCAGCACCACTTAGAGGTTTATTAGAACATCCATTCGCCAACTTGGAGTATTTCCAGGCAAATCCATCTTCCAAGGACACAGTCTAAAGTACTTAAAGTAAATTGCAATGGGCTGGATGGAGGAGTAGAGAAGGTGGGATAACTGAATCAAGCAGCATTGCTTCTGAGTTAAAGTCCCCCTCCAGCGGGCACTTGGTACCCAAATGGAGATTGGAACATATTCACTTTTTTTTTTTTTAGGTGAAGAAGATCGGCCCTGAGCTAACATCTGTTGCCAATCCTCCTCCTTTTGCTGAGGAAGATTGGCCCTGGGCTAACATCTGTGCCCATCTTCCTCTACTTTACATGTGGGATGCCACCACAGCATGGCTGGATGAGCGGTGCGTAGGTCTGTGCCCAGGATCTGAACCTGTGAACCCCAGGCCACCAAAGCAGAGTGTGCAAACTTAACCACTAGGCCACCAGACGGGCCCCTGGAACACACTCACTTTAAGGGCTCTCACTGAGCAGAAAGGTCAGCAGGAAGATGATTTTTACACCAAAAAGGACCAAAATCTTATGTTTCTTCACTTAAATGCAGAGAAAAGACTAAGGCCATAATTTCACAAAGTGTGTTTTAGGAGGTTAATAGAGGTTACAAGCAAAAAAGGGTTCCACTGACAAATAAATTTGGTACCTGCCAGGTTAATCAAAGTTCTCAGACTCTTCAATATATTAATGTGCAGTGTGACTCTTTAAGAGGGACAACAGAATACACTTATATTTTAAATATATTTCACCAAAAAAAAAAAAAGACCCTTTTTCCATGGAGCATGTCATAAGATGCAAGTACTGAAAAATATATTTTGGTTAGTATAAACTTGAGAGTTTTAAAAGTTAGATTTAAGTAAAATTGTTTAAAATTAAATTGAAAAGCTGAATTCAAGACAATAAACTAATTCAAAATCTTTTTCAAAAACTAACTGAAATTCTTTAGTAATTTCCCTATTTTAAATACATTGTCTAGCTGATCTTACTGTTTGAAAACTTAATAAATAAAACGCCGTGCTATCAGCAGTAAACATCCCTCCTCTGCCCAGGAAAGCTCTGACCCAGGCTCTGCCTTCACATCAGGCAGGAACCGTCTGGTAGTTTGTAAGTGGAGAGGCCAGTTTTCAAACAGGCTGGTTTCTGAATATAGGGTTTAAATTATTTATAACAAAAATTAAGGTTAGTTTTCCTGGAAGCTTCCTCTGCTGGAGCTTCGTCGAAGTCCTCAGAAAACCTCAGGCAATGTGAACTGAGTTTAGTGCCTCCGACGCCCTTGATTTTGGCCATAGCGTTGTCTGATTTAAAAAAATGTGAATCTGAACAAGTAGAAATGCAGAGGATAATAACTATCATTCTAAATGAAATTACTGCTTACTCTCAAATGAGAAATCCACACTCTCAGACAAAAGAATTAGAAGAAACAATTCTGGAATTACGTGGAACCTAAGAAAAAGCCAAAAAGTGATTATGGAAACATTTTTTAAAATACAATTTGAAATGTTCATCTTGTGTTCTAAAATTAAGTTAAATTTTATAGAGCTTCCAAGTAAACAATCTCATTTTATATTCTCAATTCTCATTATCAAACTTGGAAAAGTGTAAGTTTGTACAGGTAGAGCATCAAAATCCAAACCGTATTTCCTTGCAGAAGCACAGGGAAAGGCTCTTCTGCTCACTGCTGCAGAGGGACCTTTCACAAAAGCTCCTTAAAAAAAGTGATACAAGAATCTGATCGGATCACAGCACATTTTCCTGGTAAGCATTTGTCCTGTTTTCTTTTTGCTTCTGGACTCTGCCTCTTTCCTGTCCAAAGACTAGTCTCACCTAATGGTAATAGAGGATTTATTTCTTGGTTCAAACTCCTGAAGAAAATGTCCTTGAAATCGTGTAATTTTATTTAACTTAATTTTAAAAGAACTGCTGTTTAAAAATCCCAGTTAAAAAGAAAAATTCAACAGTTCTAACAATAAACAATTTTGGTTAAACAAATACACAGATTTAAAGCATATGGGTAAAATTGAATGTTGGTGTAAACATACAGCAACATTTTTTCCTCTTCAAAAAACCTCAGAGAACAAATCCCACCCCTCCTGCAAAAAAAGTTAGTTTGGTTTAAATTGTGAAGCCATTTTTAATAACTAATCTTTTTTTACTCAAGAAAAAACATTTGTGTAGCCCCAGAAATCTGTTTCATTTCAGTCTTTGTGTAAAACTGCACATGAAAAGTATATTTATAAAAGAAATACCAAACTTGGAATTATTTATGTCATTGTAGCATATATATAATAAATGAGCGCTCATGAGCGCTCACTGGATTTACACAGATCTTATATACATACATAAAGGTTGAATTCTGTCCTAAAACTTATTCTAAAAAGTCTTCTTTTCTAATTGAATCAGATTTTAAAGTTTTAAAAAGCGTTATTTCAATGTAACAGTGTGTTACCTACACTGTTACACTTCAGCAAAACAGGATCTAGCTTTTTACCAGATGTGCTCCTCACTCTAAAAACCCACCACTAAAGTTAGTAAGTTTTAAAATACATGGTTCTTGGCTCCAGGTTCAGTTCTCTTCTCGTCCTAACTTAACGGAAGGCTACTCGGACTCAAATCTCACGCTTCTGGTAACATGCCCCCCAAAATGAAAACTAGAGCTGTACAAATCTGCATTGAACAGAACAAGAATAAAAACAAACAGGGTGAAAACATACTAACGAGGAGACAAGACAAGGCAAAGAGAAACCCAGCCACAAGACTCTTAAGGGCGCACTGGAAACCTCAAAAGCAAAGTACAAATCACAGCACTTTTCTTCGCAATCTGACAGTCGTGGTTTTATATTCAATATTTTACATCATTGTTACAAGAACGTTCTTTGAAGGTACTGCTTCTGCCAACTAAATTAAAAAGACACAGAAAAAACACATGAAACTTGTAAACGTTTCTGTAACGTAAAAGAGCCCACACTATTAATTTCTAGAGTAAAAATTGGACAAGTAGATCATTTTAAAACTTCTTATAGTGATGGTGTTTGATATAACTTTCAAAAAAGTGTCTTGTTTTAGGGAAATTTTTGAATAAAAATTTTGTACTGAGTTCAGAGTGCTTTTCAAGCCCAAAGACCAACTGTTCAGTTTTAACAAACCAACAATGTCTGTTCATTTTGCCCAAATCTTTTCAGCTTAAATATTCACAATGTGCCATTATTACTGAATCATTATCTGCCTTTAGCTCTGACAACAGCATCATAGGGGCTATGAAAGGCTCCTTTCTTCTCATGATTAGTCCCTAAAACATTTCCTCATCTGACAGCGCTTTTCAGCTTCCCAGAATGCACTGCTCAATTACAGTGCTGAAATTAACTGTACGCCACTCTTCTGTATGGAGAAAAGAAGAACAGAGGACTCCAAACGGTGTCATGGGTTGCCCACAATTTTATATCAAATTTCAAGTAACAAAAATATTAACCCTTTCTGGATGCCAATTTTTAAAATCTACTATTTGTTTATTTTTACTTTTTGGTCTGTGTCTTACAAAAAATCAAGTTTGGGTTTCTAATGGTCTTCATAATGTATAGCTTTTACAATGAATTCTAAGTGTCCACAGAAGGGCTATTTATTCTTAAAATAGAGACCTATCTGAATTTTTAAAAGTGTGTTTTTATCAGAGCCCTCTTTAAACTTAAATTCCTTCCTTCTTTCCTTAGGAAAGTAGGATTTCCTTCCACATCTACAAATGCACAGTGTGGGACTGCTGCAAATTATCTTTCTGAAAGCAGAAAACAGAAATAAATAAAAGCCCTGAGATTAAGGTGTAGAATTGTCCCAATTCCACAGTAATTTCATTTATACCACACAGCACCTCTTCCTCAATAACAGCAATCTTATTACACAGAGAGTGTCGGTCATCTTTTTACATAGAATCACACTTATTTGAAGAGCCTAACAGGTATTATTTTGAACACATTATAAACTAAATTGGCCAATCTTCAAATGTTATTAAATTGATTATTTCTATATTTGGGGGAAGCTATATTCACAGTACTTAGGGAATTTAAAACTGGATTACATATCAAATACTATAGTTGAAATATAATTGCAGGATATGCACTGGGTAAACAAAAATGAAAAGTACAGAAAACAATGAAAAAGCTATGATTATACTCACACTGCAAATACTTGCATGAAAAGGGATGGGAATATTTTAACACATATGGATCTGTATTTATTTGTTTTATACCTTCAGCCAATAGACGAATGTAAATAAAAACACTTTTTAAACCTCAAAGATACTTACTAGCCCATGCATACATTAATCATTCATACCACATGGTTATTGTTCAGTATTTTCTGCAATAACAAATTGGAGGGTGTGGGGGTTATTGTGGGTTTCAGCAAACCACATTCTATTTAGGCAAAGCCAAGTATTAAAGAAAGGCCTAACTTGCCAAACCAAGATAAATACATGCCATTATTATGATTACATAAAAGCCACTGTTCTCAGCGCTACAATTTCTCTTATAATTGGCACTATTATAATTAAATGGATTCATATGTTTACAATTCTTCTTTGAATTGTAAAGTGATTTAGCAATGATAGTGTCTCTAATTTCTTTTAACTATACTGACAGACTTCACTTAATCAGTGGTCTAAATACCGCATTGCCACAATAAATTAGGTAAATACCCAGTAAGGCCTGAATCGCTATTGAGTTTAAGCATGTTACAATAAGGTAGCAAGTGGCTTCTCCAAAGCCTGCTGCTGGACCAGCCCACAAACCCACAAACTGGAGGGACGGGGTGAAGTGTTCCAACGGCATTTAAGATATTCGAAGATGGACACAGGCATACGGGCAGAGAAAAAAGACACTCATACACACACACACACACACACACACAGTGAAAACCTATAAATTTTGAAAACAGGAAGTGAAAGATTATTGAAAAAATGTCAACACTAATATTGTGGATTTTGTGGTCCCTCTCTCTTCTTCCTTAAGACTCAAGAACTTCTTCACTTCTCATCACCAGGGAGACGGTGGCATAAAACATGCCCCCATACTACTGGTGGAAAATGCCAATGGAAGAGGCCCTAGTTTACCTTCCACCCCCAAATGGAAGCTAATATACTTTGTTCTATTAGTGAAAATAATGTGAGATAATTGGTATTTCCTTAAATTTGAGATAACTATAACCTTAATGACTAGATTACTCATGCAACATGTCAAAACTATATAGCTAATAAATGTTTTAAAATAGTTTAAAAATAATTGAGGTTAGTAGTTTGAAAAATAATTATGTTACAAAGTGTGCAAACAATAATAAAGTTTACAAGGGAGAAACTGATCAATTCCCTATCACTTAGTTTCATCTAAAAAATATTTTTAAATCACAAGTTAATATTGCTTTTTTATAAAGATGATCTGTAAACACACAATCATGATTGTGCTTAAGGATATTGATTGCCACATTAATTATAATAGCAAAAACTTGCAAACAAACTTAATATTCAATGCAGAATTGATTTCACCAACAATGGTCCATCCATATGATGAAATATAATGCAGCCATTAAAATGACGCTGTAGGAGAATATATAATGACAGGAAAAGGTGTTTGTCATATACCATTGAATTTTTTTAAAGGATTTTAAAAATATATAAATATATTTGGAAGGCTAAACCTCAAAATAGCAAAATTTTAATAATGGTTTTCCCTAGGTGATTTTAGTTTCTTCTTTTTACTGGGTTTTATAATGTAAATTATGATGATGGCAGATAAATCCTGTAATAATAAACAGAAGGAAGTTTTTATTGTTTTTTAAAAAGATATTATGACATAAGGCACTTGTACTCTAGGCATTTAAATCACTCCTATGAAATCAATCCTAACAGTAAATGCATTTTATAAATGTTAGCAAATTTTTTTGTGTGTTAGTGCTAACCACTACTTGCTAAACTGTGCTCAATTCCCAAATGCTACAAGGAAGAAAAGTCCAGAGAGACAGTAAATAACAGACTGTTATTAGATTACTATCATGAAATTCTCTTACAGAAAAACTAAGTGGAAGGAAGACTTCAAAGCTAAAAATTGTCAAGAAGTCGACTGAGATCCAGAAGGATTCTGTGACTCTGCCCAAGCACACGCAATGTCGTTAACATCCCTGATTGACAAGGACGGGATTTTTAGATTCAGGGTGGTTCTTTCCTCAGTGGTTTCTAAAGTAACTTCTTTGCAACCGAGTTCATAAGAAGTACAGTCGGTCTTAGTTAGTAGAAGTTTAAAACAAACAAAATATAATGAATATGCAGAATTAGGACAAAACCAGCTTTTTCACTTCTATGTTCTTAGACATTCTAAATGATGATGGAGAACCAGAGCTGTCTGGTTTGGTTCCCAAGTTTCAATGGAGACACCACATTTCCAGTCAAAATGAAGCAAAATCCTTCTAAATCCCCTAAAAATTCAAACTCCTTTGAAAAATCTTCTGAAGATGGCTTTAAAAGACAGCAATTCTGGGACCAAACGGTGGCGTTGCGGTTAAGTTCGCGAGCTCTGCTTCAGCAGCCTGGGGATTTGCAGGTTCAGATCCTGGGCGTGGACCTACACACCACTTGTCAAGCCATGCTGTGGAGGCATCCCACATATAAAGTAGAGGAAGATGGACACAGATGTTAGCCCAGGGCCAATCTTCCTCAGCAAAAACAGGAGGATTGGCAATAGACGTTAGCTCAGGACTAATCTTTCTCACCAAAAAAAAAAACAAAAAAAAAAAACCAGCAATTCCATTACAAACACTTTACAATGCATGCTGGATGTAAAACTGCGGGGGTCATGTGGTCAGGAAAAAGAACAGCCCAGACTTGTACTTCTATGTTATATTCATCACTTTTGATGTTTGAACACAGAAAAAATTACTGAATTTCCTTGTTCTCTGTCATCTATTCCTCTGTATTTAATGTAGCTAACAATTCTAAAACAATGTCCGGATGTATACTCTTGAAAGCAATGAAATAGTCCTTGGAACACAGAACAGTGTCTTGCACACGACAGTTGTTCAATACTTATACACTGGATGAATACAGTGAATGAATGAAGTCTGAGGGCAAGCCCACAGAAACTCTAAGAAGTGCGTTAATAGATGAGAGAATTCTACCAGGCATCTGAATCGTGCTTTGAACAAAAGTAACCAGCTGGGGGGCCGGCCTGGTGGCGCAAGCGGTTAAGTGCGCGCGCTCCGCTGCGGCGGCCCGGGGTTCGCTGGTTCGGACCCCGGGCGCGCACCGACGCACTGCTTGGCAAGCCATGCTGTGGCGGCGTCCCATATAAAGTGGAGGAAGATGGGCACCGATGTTAGCCCAGGGCCGTCTTCCTCAGCAAAAAAAGAGGAGGATTGGCGGATGTTAGCACAGGGCTGATCTCCTCACACACACACACAAAAAAGTAACCAGCTGGCTGATACGGCAAACACCATGAAAACTGACTTTTAAATGGTACTATGACTGTGTTATTCACAATGTTTAAAGCACAACAGACATGAACAAACTCCAGGTACAAAAGAGCTATTTCAAGAGATGTCCAGTAAGGCTGGACAACAATTCTAATCAAGGCAAAGACAGCCCCACCTCCAACTCACAAATTTTGATGATCTCAAGCTATGTACACATCATGATGGGTCAATTCAACAACAAACTAAGAATCTAAGACCTTATATTGATAAAGATTTCCTCAAACTGGTCAGTGTCCAGATTTTTGGCAACATGTGTTACTCCTAATTTTCCCAGTTGTACCTGGGACACTTCAAGGCAAAAGGCTTCCTGCTGTGGGTTTTCTAATCAATCTGAATCATCATGAATCATCATAGATTATCCCCCGCCCAGCAACTCCCACAGAAGGGATGAAGAGCAGGTGGAGCTAATCTTTCCAGCAATGGCAGTCTTCATGCCTGTTAAGAAAATAAATAAATAAAGACCCCCCCCACAACAAAATAACTGAGGTTCATGACCTAAGGTATACTGACACACCATGATTCATGAAATGATCATTTTAACATCACACCCTTTTAATGCTTTAAAACATCTCTAATACCTTTTATACAAGTATAAAAACATAACACTATTATGTAATATTTACATATTTTAGAAACTGTGTGTTAAGTGAGCAGCAGAATGAACTGTCCAGCCCTGGCTTTGGTCTTCAACAATGTAAGGCAGACTGTGCTCTGGCTTCCCAAGGCTGGACGCCCTGTGGACCTGAGGTTCAGAAAGGCCCAGGTTCCACTGAGATAAAACATGCAATGAGCTTAGCCCAGCATACAACAAATCTCCAACAGGTTATCAGTAGCAACATTTATATTCCTGGACCAAAAACTGCAAGCAGAAGGTCATCATTAGGATCAATATTAAGCTTCTGAGGCCCCTGTCTCTTCTGAAAACAATGAAAGCCACAGCTCCTCTTCCCAAGAAAACATACACACTGACAAACATACACCACTTTGTGCGTCAATTCAGGGGGTTCTCAGATATCCTGAGTCAGTACATGAATGGAAGTGAAGAGCCCCCATTTCAATCAGAAGACCCTCAGATGAGCTTATAAACATATCTCAAAATTGTAAAATTTTCAGAGATGCAAAGTGAGAATCCAGAATGCTTAGGAAAAGGAGTGGTACCTCAATTACAAAATACGTCTCAGCATGTTTAGATATATGTCTTTCTGTTTTAATCACTTAGCAATAATCAGGTGAATGTGTTTGGTAAATGCCACGGAAGTAATGCAATATATGAACATCCCACCAGTCTCCTCCTGAAGCTTTTGCTGAACAAGAAAACAAACATTTATTAAGTATCTTCCATGTGCCAATGACTGTGTTAAGCACTTTTAGACATTACCTCCTTTCTTCTTGATAACAATGCCACAATATAGATATTTTTACTACCCTTTGTAGAGTTAAAGAAATTGAAATTAATAGATTATAAGCAGCATGCCTGAAGTCCCAAAGTTCTTAAGTGGCAGAGTTCAGACTGAAGACAATGTCTGATCTTCAGCCTTTATTCTGTTACATTTATGAGTTTCTAAACCACTGAAGTCAGGTTTACTCTAATTCAGTATGAATGAGAAACCTTTCCTCTCCAAAATAAAGGTTAATCATGTATGAGGTTGCGGGGAAAATATTTCATATCCTCCTGTGACCTGTGCCTCCAAAGTTCTGTTTCCCAATCTTCAGCATTTCCCAGCAAGATCCAGCTCTGGTCCTGTGGGACCACCCCTTCCTGACTTCAGCTCTGTCATGGATGATTAACCCAAGTTTGTACTCCTGAACAGTTCTTAAAACACAGCTAAAGGAAAGCTAAAAAGAAAAAATATAGATCACCTGTCCTCACCATAAATTTTATAATTACTTATAGTTCTCTTTTAGACATAATTATGCACATTAATAGAGTTCATACAATAGATACAAGCTATTTCAAAGTTTAATCAACCTCCTTTCTAGAGAATACATACAATCAAGCAGAATAGTAAAGATTGTTGCTACACACTGATACCAGAGATAGTACATGAATAATTATGCCAAACATTTGTCTCAGAGGCATTTAATCTGCCTGAGCAATCAATCATGTCTTGTTGAATTGATCAGTTTTTTAAAAACTAAACTGACTATTCAATTCAGCTAAAACAGTGAAACTCAAGTTTCAAGAGCCAACTGCAACTTTTATGTTCCACTATGACACTTAATCTACATGTCACCAGAACAAGGAGGAGATGCCTTTCTTTGAAAGTCCTCTACTCAATATTTTTCATATATATATATATATATACACACATATATACATATACACAAAACACATATTTTTTTTAGGGGTTTGGGGGTGGTAGGCAAAAACTGGAACCCACAGTACTGAATTGGGCATCCCAAGAAGTTAAAAGGTATTGAGGTATGTAGATGCATCTCCCAGGAAAAGATTAGATGATGACAGCACTGAATTATTACCCAAACCTCAAAGTCCTTCCAGAAATATGGACTACATATCACCATGCACTACATACAGTGATGCTCAATAAAGGCCCAAACTCTCTGATAGAGTGAATGGAAAAGGAACCAAGAAGCCACTATCACAAAGATTAATTGTGCCAAATACACTATTAGAGTGTACCAGCCCCATGTGAAGTTTATAACCATCAATATTTCCCCTTGCACTTGGTAACATCAGCAATTTGTGAGAATTATTTGGCTTGGCAAATTAAGCCATCAAGTATATCAAGAGTTTATTTAACCAAAGCAAGGTATGTAAGTGATGACCACATATACCTAAGTCTTCATCCTCATGTCCCCCTGTTCAGTTTACCTGTTTGGGTCAGAAAGCCCTTCTCAGAGCAGAGGGCAGAAGCTGATTCTGAGTCCCTCGAAAAGGGATGAACAAGTCTTGAAATACCTCAGACCATCATATTACTGAAATAAGTTAATAAGCAGTTATTTCTTAGTGACTTGATCTGCACAGGCAACATAAAAAAGAAGTCATTTATAGGTCAGATATTTTCATCCTCACTCAATAACAGCCTGATAGATACGGAGTTGGTTCATCTCACCCATGTGAACCAGTTATACCTCTACAGTGACGATGAGGTCTATTCCAAAAGTCTTGTACATTCAGTGGTCATCACTGGAAGAAAACACCTTATAAAAACAAACTGAATTTTTATCAATGGGGTTAGTCTTCCAATTTTTGATCTAGTCTTTTGATTTTTTTTACCTAGTTTCTAAATGTATCTAATGATGTCTCCTAAAAAAGTTATGGTCTTTTGGCAACAGTGGGAGACTGCCTTTGTTTTCAGAACAGGAAAACGTGGAACACGCTTATCAAAAATTTACAGCATTACACAGTCAGTAATCACATGGACACAGCCCCATTAGAATTTCCCAGCTGTGTTACATACAATGGGAATATTCATATAAGCAATATAAAAGATTTTATACCTCAAATAACAGTATCATCATTTTTAGCAGTCTGGCAACGCTAGAGAATCCATCAAATGCACTTGTTAGTTCTCTTCATTAAAAACACATTTTTTTTTTTTAATTTAAATTTTTTTCTTCCCCCCCAAAGCCCCAGTAGATAGTTGTATGTCATAGCTGCACATCCTTCTAGTTGCTGTATGTGGGACACGGCCTCAGCATGGCCGGAAAAGCGGTGTGTTGGTGCGCGCCGGGGATCAAACCCAGGCCACCAGCAGCAGAGCGCGTGCACTTAACCGCTAAGCCATGGGGCCGGCCCTAAAAACACATTTTAAAGCAATGCTACGAATTCTGTTTGGATACCATTTTTTTCCTCCATTATAAAAGCAATTTTTTCACTGAGAAAGACCTAAATTTTGATAACTATTTCACTGCAGGCCATTTTGTCTGTTGAAGACTCCACACATGTCATAGTACGATCTGGTGTTAGGAAAACGAAAAAGCGTGTCTCTTAATCTATGCAGTGCTTTGCTAACTTTTATAATAATACAGGAATTCAGTTTCAGGGAGCTAAGGGAGTTTATAGGAGCTAAGGCCTATTTCACAAGTGGTGCTGATTTTAGGAAGCAGAGTCTATAACTAAAGCGCCACTTCCTACACTGGCTCTGGAAGTATTAAATAAAAAAGGCATTTATAAAACATCTTCAATTCTGCTAGAGCGCCAAGTATGGGATAGTTGAAGACAGATAAGCCTTCAGAAAGGTAGGCTTAGCAACACGATACTTCAGAGATGAAAACACAGGATCTAGGGAGAGGGATCTTGTCATATACCCAGATTCAGAAGCAACAGGTTGGTAACTTGGGGAAAAATCTCTTAAATTCTCAGAGCCTCAATTTTATCATCTATAAAATGGAAGGTGATGTTGATGATAATGGTACTGATAATAATAGCTGTTCTTCCTCAGTGAGCAATTACAAGGCTCAAATAAGATACATAAGGCAGTTTGCAAGCTGTTAACTGATATGCAAATACAATTTATTACTGGCCCAACTTCTAACTTCCCTCAGCCAAACACCACTCCCTGGCTTCTAGTCCCAACTCCCATCACTGAGATGCTGTACAAGATATTAGCAGAATTCTCACTTTCCAGGATTTTTGGTTTTTCACTCGCAAGGATGAAGGTGGAGCTCCATTTAATTTAAATGGTTCAATGCAAACTGGAAAAGCAACTTCCGGCAAGGAATATGGTGATAAAACCTAGCAGAGCACCGGAGTGGACCCCCTTCTACCCATGAGCTGAATCCTCTCTCTCTGATACAATCCACGAATTCTTATCTTTTAGTCAACTGTCCACTCAGGCCTAGGAGGAGTCATGAAATGATGCCCTCCACACACCTGTAAGGAAAAAGCAGCCCAACTGTGGCTGACCACCTGCAGGTGTAGGTTTGACTGGGGGGCACCTCCAAACTCCCGTACTTCCAATACAACACAGTGGTGCTTTTTTTTAAGTCAGGCAGGTCACTAGTTTAATTCTCACTTTCCCCGCTAGTCAAGAAAGGTATAAGCAAGTCGCCATGCATGTCTGATAGGTCAGCAGGCCTCGCGCTGTTGGATTGGCAGGGGGCAGGGCATCGTCTGTGCGAAGCGTGAAAGAGCAGGAGCAGCCAGGAGACGCTGAGTAACTGCACTCTGACCCTATTTCCTGCCACCAGAATTGCAAGGCTATTGGTAAATGCTAAAGGGAAAAGTGGATTTTACTACCCTTTACGAAACTCCTGATGTCCTTTCCAAGAAACTGTACTCAAGCGATAATAAATATTCAGCATACAGTTATTTGGTGTCAAGGGCATTTTATCCAGGGAACACAGCAAAATATCACCACAGAGTTGAGGTTCTTCTAACTCAGGTTCAACTTGGGTCAGAACATGAACACGCACCAGGGCAGATTTAAACGACATTTCATCAACCTGAGACGAAAATGAACAAGGTTCCATACACCAGCTCATCCCTGGAGATCTGGATTTGCAGTCTGTCCCACGTGAACATATACTTCACAACCTTTCTCTCCTGTTGGCACTGACACATTCACACAGAACCCGTATCAGGCACACCACATCTCCAACTAAGCCAGTACCCAAGTCTGAAGCATCAAGGCTGATACCTCAGTGGACTCAAATGTCAACTGCCCACTAGAAATTTCAAAGGGTCTGGATCAAAGTATGTGAGAAGTTGGAGGAGCCAGAAGCATTTTGACAGTTCGTAAATATTTACATATGGCCAAACTCAGGCCACATCAAATTTAAAATTTCACTTCTGTTGTCCTCAGGGTTATACTTTCCTGAGTTTTGTCTTTTTCTTCTTTTGCACTCACTGCAGTTGACCTGACACCAGAGAGCATGGCCAAGTCAGGGAAAACACTGGAAGGACAAGGCACCATCAGAGGGGCCTCCTCAGATGCCTCTGCCAGGTCACCAATGGAGAGCAGGCCACAGTGTGAAACAGCCAGGGAGAACTGCACACTTGAGGAAACAGCTGATGCAGCCGCCAAATTGAAAATAAGTAGGGTCGACTTTCCATTATCCCAAGTGGTTTAACCACACGCTTCCTTCTTCCCACTGCCCAACCTCAGTCTGGGCTGCAACCCAGACGCTGAGCAGGGTGCGGGTCTGCAAGCCTGAATAGAGTGTCTGTGTCTGAGGCGTGGTCCCAACTCTACTCAATTGAGAATTTTCTTCTATGAACCAAGTTACGAAGTTCTCTTTTACCAATGAGGACAACTGCAATATGTATGAATGAATATTGTTAACAAAAGCTATGTCATGGACCCTCTTTTCAATGTTATATAAAATTAAGTTCTTTAAAATCAGAGGCAGATGCTTAGTAGACGATAGGAGACTATAAATTTTGTTCATTCATTCCTTCACTCATTCACTTATTCAGAAAGCTTTACAGAGTCCTCACCATGTCATCTGTCCTACACTGTCCCAAGGCACTCTGGACATAAAGACGAAGATAATTCAGTACCTTCTCATGGGGCTCACGGTCTATACAAGAAACACTCAGAATTCAAAAGTCATGCTTTCTAAATCTAAAATACCCTTGCAGATTAATATTCCACTGTCCTCAAAGTACATGAATTTATCTGGAAGCTCTGTGGAGCAGTAAGTATAGTGTATGTCTCCCGGGTGACAGGTAAGAATGTTTCCATTGGGGTAAAGGTGGGATGCTCGCCGTGGCTGGAGTCTGTCTTGGATGCTCTGCCCTGCCCTGTGTCCTTGAGCACAGAAAGCCAGCTCGCTTGCTTGTCCCTCTTTTAAAAACAAACTTCTAGGTTAACCATCACTCCTCCTTTAAATCTCGTACAAACAAACAAGCCCATTCTCCCACAACTACAAATCCCACAACCCAATGTGCTCATTCAAGTTCACACTACAAGTGTATGTGATTAATTAAGACTAAAACCTCCACTGTGGTTTTCTCTTTTTTTTAATAATAGCCCCCTTTTCCAAAAATCTCTAATTGATGGAATGTGTGGAGAAAACATGGTTAGTTGAGGAGAATACTTCTTGGTGTCATTTATTTACTCTAGATATTTATGACCTACCTTCTAAAAGAAGTAATTTAAGCTCTCAAAAAGTCGAGTTTCTTCATTTATAAAATGGGAAAATTATAAGACTTAAAAGATTATTGAGAGAATTAAATGATAATTTATGAAAGCATTTAGCTTGGTCTCTGTCTTTTAAAAAACAAGCTTTCCCTATTTATCATCATCATTTAAATTTTATTGTTATTAAGTAAATAGTAATTTGGCAATGCATCTCTGAACTGTGACCAGCTGCTGATTCAAAAAACAAGACAATCATGGAACCACACTTTTCTCAATATTATCAAAGCTTCACACATGCTCAAAAGACAGGGAAACAAAACTTTAATTCACCACTGCAATCCTCTCATTAAAAAATGGGTACTGTTCGTTTTTAAGTTAACATATGCCATTTGCCACAAGACCCTAGAATGAAGGAGCTACGGAGGCAGCAGTCATTACAGGGTATCTTCAGGCTCTCGGATGAGTGTGTGTGTGAGAGCATGTGTGAGAGAGACAGAGAGAGAGAGAGAGAATTTGTGTGTGTGTGTGCACGCACGCGCGTATTGGGGGGAAGTTTCTTGAAAGTCACAAATAACCAAGCAATGACTCTGGGAGCTCAGTTTAGTTAAAACAAACAAACAAACAAACAAAAGCCTATCCCTTAACTGGCCAGACACATGAAGAACCACCAAAAAGCCCCTGAACTTGCCCATTTCAGTTCACCCGACCAGGGAAGTGGGAAGAAGGTTACACTAAGATACCAATAAGCCACAAAAGTGTACAAACTTCCTTCCTAACACAGCACACTCCTCACAATCTATTTACTTGTTTGAAGTTTATTGCTATAAATACAGAGCATGAAAAATGTGAAACAACGCCAGTTCACCATCACTTTGGCCCCGATCCTTTGCTAAATTGATGCATCTTTCTAGCTTGTTTAAACGTCCAAGCGCTAGGCAAACCAGCAGAATATCATGCTCTTCAGTACAGAAGTCTACCTGGCTGCTGCGTGCAGATGCAGACGAGAGAGCCAAGGAGAAAGGGGTGAGGAGGCTCACTCTGCAGACGAGGTGACAGGTTTGAGAGTCCCATCAGGAAGGACGGCAATGAAACCACCTCTCAATATAAGCAATCTCTGGCAACTGTGCACGTTTCCCAGTGCCGTATTCGTTTTTCCAGTCTTTGTCCCATAATGGATATATATATATATATATATATATATATATATATATATATAAAACAGAACAAAGTATGACTCAGCATGAGGAAAGTCAGAGATGCATGAGCCATACTAGAAGACATCTATAAATAAGGATATAATAACTCAGTAGAAAATAGTCTTTAATGATTCAAGATAGCGAGAGATGCTGCAGTCATATGTGCTAACAATTCTCTGTTCTCATGTTTACGTCCCCTCCTCCACTTCTGAAGTTCATGATAATAATTTAAGCCCTAATAAGAAATATTCAGCAGAAAAAAGTCACATTCAAAACTTGGACTTGTTGATGCTAATGACTTTTTTCTCAATACAGCAATACCACAGCACAGCAAGACTAGGTTGCTGTATTGCCCTTCTCACCTACTATTGGGTCAAGTTGAAGATTTCTTGTGAGTTCACCTACCTTCCCTTTACAATCTCATTCCCTTGAGGAAAGCCACATTTCCCAGTGCAGAGATGCGAGAGCCCTAAGCTGAGGAACCCAAGGGTGCTGCACCTTCCCTGTGATTCTGTTATCCCATCAATTCTGTCCACATTTTGCCTGGCTACCATCAGTTTCTGTCCAACACCACCTGGCCTTACCATGAGGTGATCTTCGAGGATCTTACATATATATTCATAATCATGAATATCTACCATAGTGCTCTGTACAAACAGAAAAAAATCTGGAAGGAATACACCAAGATGCTAATGATAATTATTTTTAGATGGTGGAACTACGTATGATTTTTCGTCCTTCTATTTTCCAAATGATCTATAATAAGCTCATATTACTTTTTATAATAAAAGTCTTTAAAAATGAAGATATGTAGGGGCCGGCCCGGTGGCGCAGGCGGTTAAGTGCGCGCGCTCCGCTGCGGCGGCCTGGGGTTTGCTGGTTCGGATCCCGGGCGCACATCGACGCACTGCTTGGTAAGCCATGCTGTGGCGGCGACCCATATAAAGCGGAGGAAGATGGGCACCGATGTTAGCCCAGGGCCGTCTTCCTCAGCAAAAAAAAAAAAAAAGAGGAGGATTGGCGGATGTTAGCTCAGGGCTGATCTCCTCACCAAAAAAAAAAAAAAAAAAAAAAAATGAAGATATGTATATTAATTTTGAGCCGAGGCACATACTAGGATGCGTACTTTGAAGGCTATCTGGTCCTTGCCCTCAAAGAGATTATATGGAAAAATGAATTAAAAAAAATAAGTAATATACAAAAACCATTTAGGGGAGAGAAAACTGTTTAACCCTAAATGGTTAATGGTGGCTTCTAGGAGAGCAAATCTGGATGCAAACAACTGCTTTTACAGACTAAACAGGTTTTGGTTTCTCCAAAGTGAAATATGTAAATTTGACGGACGATGCACCTCCCTGAAGTATTTCATTTCCTCTGAAAAATCAACTTATACTTAATATCATTAGAATGCAATAGATCAATTTCTGACAGAAAAAAAATAAAACAGTTGCCTTTTTTCATTTCCAAGCTCCCTTAATTCAGGAATTCTTTGGGGTCCTTTACCCAGGTCTGCTTCGATGCAGCAGGAAATCTGCCCCCTTCCCGGGCAGCACTGGGAATGACTCCTCTATCTGGTCCTCCAGTGAAAGGGGCTGTTGCCGTTATGAGCTTCATTCAGTACCTTCTCCTAAACACATCATAAAATAAGTATCCTTCCACTGCCCAAATAATCACCAAGAAACCAATCATGTCTGAGCCCTTTTCAAAGTCTTAAATCTTAGACTCTAGACATGTTTATTAAAATTTTTAAATCATATTCAATCATAAAGCTTAATATGTATTTTATGAAATTAACAATGGGAAGAAATACTGACACAGCTTTGTTAATACAAGAATGGTAACAAACCACTTACTATGTGCAAGGCCTTGTGCTTTGATCTTCCATGCAACGTCTTACGTGACCCTCAGAACACCTCTCTGACACAGCACGATTACTCCTAGTTTACAGACAGCAAACTGGACCTTGGACAGATTCAGTGTCTTGTCTAAGGTCAGAAAGCACAGCTCCAAACCCAGATCTTCTTCACTCCCAAGACCGCACTTCTAACACGTCAAACTGCTTCCCTCCGAATAAAAAAGTGGGAGTTTGAGTCTTTTCACAACCAAAAATACAAAACAAACACGAAGACAGAAAAACCAGCAGAATCCTCTCTTCCTCTTCGTGCTCTTAAACCACTATATCTTTCTCTTCCTCTGCTGAGCTCATTCTCAGCCTGGCATGAACGAAGATGCACTCAGGCAAAGCATGGCAGAAAGAGTGACAAACTGGTCGGGACTCACTTGCGGTGGGATTTTCAGAAGTGACATCTCACCGGTATACAAGAACAAGAGGTTGATCATAACACTGTGACCAGAAAAAAAGGGATGATCAGGTACAGGGAAGGCTTCCAACTAGCTGAGTGGTCTCTCTCTCGGCTAAATATTAAAGAAAGGAAGCACCTGACCTCTCCTGCTGCACCATGGCTCTACTGGGAGTTCTTGATTTTTAAAAAGTACTTCACACCCTGCAGACAGTGTCTTACCTTACCCATTTGTGAAAAGCTGAGTCAAAAAAAAAAGTTCAGTACATTTATAAGGCAAACCATCTACCAAGCTGAGTGAAACTTCAATCCTCTATTCGTTTTCCTCAGCAAAACCTCCCCACACACACACCAAAGTGAAATGTGCACATTTCCCCCCAAAATGACAACTCATGGGATGTTATTAACATGGAAGAATGTTCTAATCTTTTAAAAACTTGTGTGTGAATAAATAAAAGGCCTGTGCCTACCACAAGCAAAAGGAGGCACAAGCAGTGAGCATGATGGCAACAGCAGAGAAGGCTTCTCATCAACTTGGCTCTGCTGTTGGTGCCACAAAAGTCCCTCTTCATACCTGAGAGCCTCCCAGGGACTCCACTGGGCCCTCTCCACACTGTTTCTGTGGTCGAAGACGAGTATCCCAGCTACAGGGTTCCCGGGATGCCTCCCACACTCCCGGCTACAACTGAGCTCCCCATCCCATGAGAACCCAGCTTTCTTTTTAATGACAGCTACCATGTTGGGGAGGGGGGGCCCACGTAAGTAGAATTAGCAAACTTTCTAGGAGAAAATCATGAAGTTGAAAAGAAAAGAAAATCATATACATCACAGTTTCTGGTAAACAGTTTAAAATTGCCTTGTGGCCTTGTTTTTAAAGTTAAAAATCGTGGGGAAAGAACACACACAGATATATGTGAAATGGGTCTACTGTTTATTACTCAGGAATAATTTCCAAGTGAGTGTCTACTTAAATCTGAGAAAAATAAAATGGTCAAAGAAAAATACCAGCTGTTCCCTAAACCAACAACTCACTAAATTTTGTTTCAAAATCTTAAAAATTGTACAAAATTTTAAAGGTTTTCTCATCCAATTTCCCAATCCATCTCAGCTACAAAATCTCTGAACCACTTCAGCAGAACCACTCCCTCCCAGACATGGACCCCCAGCCTGTCCACTGCTGGACTTCCTCAGCCATTACACTGACCTTCTGCACACTGACCTGACTCCTGCCTGCCTCTAACCCCCAGGCAGCAATCCTAAACACACACCTGAAGCTGTCCCAAGTTCACTTATTCTTTCACACAACAGCTCTTCACAATAGGGATGTTGGTCCCAAAGTTTGCAAAGGTCCGCAAACTGCAGCACAACTGTGTGTGTGTGTTGCCATGGCATGAGTTTGGGAGTTTAAGAATGGGCAGAAAATAGTAGTTCTGCAAGACAAAGAGGAAAAGGATGGCCCCATGACTATCTCTTTTCAAAAGTTAGTACCTAATTAATTCGTATTTATCTAGGACACACCTTGCATCTTTAAAATGTTTTTTGGTAACATCCAAAGTTGGAGAAATTCCATCTGGTCAGAGGATGCACAGAAAAGGAGGCAATAAGTGTCTCTGAGGTCACATTGACAAGAATTATCAAAATGGAGGAAAGAAAATCTTCAGATTGACTTCTAATCATGCTTGTGACTGAAGAGATAATATCCAGTCACTGGCTTTAGCTTAAAGCCCACGGAAGTCCAACCAGTCTTCCGTCCTGTCAACACAGTGAAACACGTCTGATCTGAAGCCCTGCTAGCTGCTTTTCTTCCTCTAGCAATTTCTGTAGCTTTTCTCCCTAGCAATGGCCAATACCAAACCTTGAAAGCTTCTCAGCAAGAAACCGTGCATCCAATCAGATAAGTTAATTCAGTGTGTTGACAAAAAGACTGGTTTCAAATGAATACAAAATATTGAAAAATAAAACCTTTCCACCCACGAAGTCTTATGTAAATGAATTTTGTGTCTAAAACTACTGCTAAATAAAAAGAATGAAACCTTATTGTAGGATAACTTGTTAAATATCGTAGAACTGTGAATCTATTTAAAATATCATGACCTGTGTCAATACAGAAACACTGGAATAAACACCTGACCACTGCAGTTCTCATCGGCTCAAGTCAACACACCTCTTGGTCCTGCCTCCTGATAACCAAGTGTTTGAACTCTGCTCCATCTCATGACTTAGACCTTCTACTTTCACATTTTTAAAATGAAGAATGCAGTGACTAGATCATCTCCAGGGACTCTAAATTTGCATGATTCTAAATTTTTCTATATTTTGATATCATCACTACAATACCTATGGGAAAGCCTCACTTCTGAGAACTAACTTAAAAAAAAAAAACTGTTAAATGAACCTTCAGAGAAATTGAAATGCTGTATACCATTTAGGCTAAACCTTGCTAAATGTCTTAGACAACTTACTATAATATTAAGCGTATAGACTCAGAGGTTTACACCAGCTAGGTTCAAATCCCAGTTCTATAACTTAAGTACTAGCGGTATATGACCTTGGGTAAATCAATCCATCTCTCTGTGCTTCAGTTTCCTCATCTATAAAATGGGGATAATTATAGTATTACTTCATAGGGTAGCCATTAAGGACCTAATAGAATTGGCAGCAAAATCAATTTAGGATTGGCAATGGGCTGTAAATCTATCAATGTGTCCTATCACTATGCTAAGCCTTCTCGACCACGAACATTATACTTGAGCTAATAAAATATAAGCCCAGTGCCCAGAATGGTGGGTACTAATAGTTGTCGAGTGAATGAATGATCAAGTTCTGAGAGAAAAAAGCTCTGCCTAAATGTTTTCAGTGTCATCCAGTATCCATCAGAGGAATGCTCACACAGTGACAGAATCACAGGCTGTAGCTGTCCTCCACTCGTCATCCCTGGCAGGTAAGAACAGCAGCTAAAGGTCAACGTCCAGTCTCCAGACAGCTTTCTTGTCTTCAATAACCACACCACCCAAGGCGACCATAAGGTGGACTAAGGCACATATACCACAGTCATATCCAGAACTAGAAATTAAATCAAATTTTAGTGCATTTTTGCTTCTTTGTCTTTACAAGGAATGAAGAGAGATAAAAATAAAGGAAACTCACTTAACAAACCACCTAGAATTACACAGTAAAGGTATTTTTTCAAAGATAGGTCCTGTGCCCCGTCTTCTATCAGGTACTGCCTTCAGAGTCATTTACACACATGCTCTAAATGCAAAGAGACCCATGGACCAGAGTGACTACAGAAAGTTCTGTGGCCCAGAACAAGCTCCTAGGAGCTAGGTGTGAATCAGTTCAGGTCTGAATAACTTCCAGTCCATCAGCTAATGGACTCCAGTTCACCAATCACAACCTAAGTTTAATTCAGATCCTTTGAGCCCATGTCTAAGTAGATAAGAATTTTAAGACAATAAACTAATCAGAGGTTCTTCTAGACTAGAGCCACTGCAAAAAGGCCATAGAAAAAGTGGAAGTCACTTTGATGAGAAGAAGCCAGGTGGAGAAAGGCCCCTGTTCCAGTTCATCACTTCATAAACTGCTAGACAGTTGGTGGCAAAAAAATAAATAAATAAATGCTTCAAAATTTACAGAAGAGGGATTCACATGAACATCTGTAAAGAAACAACTTTTTCTTTGGTCAAAAATGAGTATTCACAGACAACAAAAGATACACACATCTTAAAATCTATCCTGAAACATGGGGTCAAACTGTCCCATAGTCCAACTGGAGCCTGGCAACTGGCAATGACCAAGGAGATTTCCCTAAATGTATCCTCACCACTATGGCCTGGCTCCTACTGAAGTAGATTTCTCTCATTTTTTTCTTTAACTCAGTTCAAACAATAGTCATTGAGCACCCACTGTTACAAACAGCTGTCACAGCACTAAGAAAACAGAACCCAGGGTGGAAGACCGACTCTCATACGACTACTAATGCAAACCAGACTCAACTACCATAAGGCAACATAAACCATGGGCGATGGGTAAAGGGATGGGGAGGAAGGCTGGCAGAAGAAGAAACATGCGTTCCCTGCCTTATTCCACAAAGATGGAGGCAGCTTGAAGGAGGAGCACGGGTTCAACAGCCAGAGGAAGAACTGAGCACCCTGGGCAGAACAGGCAGAGGAAAAGGAGGCGGCCACATTCTGCACAAAGGGAACATCTGTTTTATAAACAAGGGAAGACGGGGAGCAGTCCCATGTAACTTCACTCTCTTACTCTGACCTGTACACTTGAGCATTCCAAGTGTTCGCATTTACACTTTCTCCCTATTAATAATATTACTGATAGGTCCAAAGTACTCTTGAACTCATTCCAGTATAAAATTTGTCTGCCTCCAAGGTCTCCTCTACCACTTGACTCCTGCATTTACACAGGGCAGGCTTTAACACGTGGCTCAAGGAGAAAGTGAAACCATAGGCACCAATGGAACACAGGATAAAAAACTCACTTTGAAATAAAATAAAGGTTAAGTTCTCATACCAACAGACTGTGCTAGATCAGCAAAAACATAGGTGTTAACAGGAAATCGCCATATTGTGTAATCCCCATTCTACCCTCCACAAAATTGCACTATAATTCAAAATAAGTGAAGCAACAATTGGATGGATGACCAGTTTTTGTTGTTTACATAGTTTAATGCAGAAATGTGCAGTTTCCATGACTTTCAGAATGACGTGATTTACATGAGGCTTTAACAATAAATAAACTTGAAGTGCTGTATATAGTTAGCACATGGCGAAATTTTTAAGCAAAACTCTTCCACTCCCTGTAAGACATTTAAAATATTCTCCCCTATTGGGGATTTTTGTCTTTAATTTACACCCTGCTAATTCTCCTCCTGTGCAAATATAAAATTTTTGCTTTATAAATAAAATCTAAGGGTGGAAAATAAAACAAAAAAGATGTTCTTTACACATTAATGCCACAATAATCAGTAACAACTGCACAGAGACTTCACAGATATTTATAACTTGGTCATTTTTAAAGTTAGTCATGGATACCACAAATACTTCTATTACTGTGTAATAATTTATGGCATTTCCATAGACATGTTATCTGTCATCCTTCTTTAACCACCTGCATGTCAGAATATCTAGAAAAAGATTAACAGAATTATTTGCAATAAATCTCAAAAACATAACCTTCTGAGGAACAGACATAAATAAATCCTTAAACAACGAAGCATTCTCTTGCCAGCCTTTTTAAACCCTTCCATGCAAATCTTACGCACACACGATTTCTTGAGTCCTTGGGAACACAGTCTGACCCAGGTTAAGGTCACGCCTTTACTGCACACCCCCCTCCCCAACTCCACCACAGTGTTTTCCTTCCCTTTCACCTACTTGGATTGCACTTAAAGGAATCCTGATAAAGTTTATGACCACAGTTACTTAACAGGAGATAACACCTTAATTCCTTCTTACCAGAAATAGGAAACAAGCCATAAAGGCAAAATCTCAATCTAGAGCCACCACTGGCACCCATCCCTCTGGAACAGAAGGACCGTCAACGAGTCTACAGCACTACGTCAGGGTGATTTCACACCTGTCCAAGACGGGACTCAAGCCAGGAGAGGACAGTTGGATGTTTACTAACAAACTGAAGAATGCACTGGAATCTGATTTTAAAAAAGAAAAAGGATCCTGGTGCCTGTGTTAGTTGTTCACTAAAATCACCATTAAGCAACACCAACAACCCAGTATTTTATTGAATACTCTTGACTCAGAAATTGCTACTGGAGCCACTCAACAGTTTTTCTTTTGAGCTACGTTTCTATTCCCACCTGCTACAAATCTTCTACCTGAAACACTTTGTGTGGAAACTCATTAAAACGCTCTTGTGAAAGGAGAGAGCAAGGCGACCGCCTTCCCTTTGTCTAATGGCAAAGGGCCTCTCCCATAAATTCATCCTAATTAAATTAGGCTTCTCAAGGTGCTCCCTCTCATGCAATCCTTATGTAATTGTACCTACTATTTTCTCCACAATTGATGTCACATTAAACAGGCTTTTACTACCTGCTATCCTCTTAATGGCCCTCACTTTTTCTTTCTTTTCTCTTTTTTAAGCTCAAAGGAGACAGGAATTTGACATGACAAACTCTATTTTAAGAGTTTGCCTTAAGCTTTCATCAAGTTCTTTATAATTTTCCTGAGGGCACATAATAAACACAAAGGCTCAAACAAATACATCTCTTTGAATACCAGAGACAGCATTACATTTTAAGCTCAATGAAAGAAAGAAAACAGGTTGGTTAACAGGTCATTGGCCAGTTTCACCTCAAGGCAGCGATGCTAAAGGTGAGAAGATGTGTTGGTTAAATGAGTATAATGAATCTTACAAAAATTATCAACAATCATTATATTTTCCATAGATGTAGTAAAGGATATTGATTCTTTAAGCTATCAGGATATATTTTCATATGATACTTGGGGTTAAAAACAAAAAGCCAAATCTGAGAAAGATTCGAAATCTTAATACATCTTGGCTTGTGCTGCAGATTCTCATCAGAATTTTCTATTTTTAAGCAAAACGTAGAGGGAGTAGTTGTTTTCTCTTTCACACTTCGCTGTGTTTCAGCAATCCTGTGGAAATCATGGGAGTTTTACAAGAAATGAATAGTTTGTGGTTGAAAAGATTATAAATGATAGACTTTCATAACCTTGCTAAATATGTAAATAACTTGTCTAGAGCCATAAAAGAAGCTACTTACATGTGTACTGCTGGCTTCTACTACTGTTATCATCAGTTAGAAATACTACTATTAGCATTATATACATTATTAAAATTTCTGGGCATTTTCTCGGTTTGTTTGTTTAGCTTTTCTTCATTCTGTCAGTACTTGGGGATCAGTATACATTTTATTTTGTGGCTATGACAATTCCCTGTTCTGAATATCTAGAGCACTTGCTGAAACATAAGTAAGTGGACATGTCTTCGTAAGGTTTGTGATAATATTTTTTATTTTGGAGATTCCATGTACCATTTCCCAGCACAGGCACCATCAATAATTGTGGCCTGGCAGATCAAATCAAGAGGGTGACTCGTTTTATTTAGTCAGATTCTTTAAAAAGGTCAATGTTTTAATGTTAGAATTTTCTGTACAATGGATCAATTAATGTTCCTGAAAAATAACTTCTTTTTCTGTGTAAAGTGTTAAATGTGATTAATTTTAGCTAACAGTTATTGAGTACCTCCAACATTCTAGGAGCAACATTCTAAAGTGTTTTACATGGATTAACTCATAATATTATCATCCCGCTTACACAGATGAGGAAATTGAGGCACAGGGAGGTCATGGGCGTGCATAAGATTATAATGCTAATATAAGGGGAGGCTGGACTCTGCACTGACAATCGGCCCCCAGAGTCCACACAAACCACCATGCTGCCACCTTAGGTAGTCACCAGTTTCCTAGGTAGTGAGAAGCCAAACCACATGTACTCCTGTTTCTGAAGGCAAGTGGCCTCATCATTAACCACAAGTAAATAAATAAGTTCTATGACATGTATTTGACCAGCCACATAAGCCTGAGAAGTGACATCTTTGGCAACACTGTCCTTATAGAGCTCAATGTTGGAGTTCCCCAGAGATTTAAAATAAACCACAGGCATATTTCACCATGGGACAGTATGACCCCAACCTGGCTGTGGTTGAAAACACCCCTGGCTGGTCACCACTGCCAATGGTGACTAGGGGTTGATATGAAATGAACTGCGTAATTCTAGCTCAACTTTATCAACACAACAGCAAAACTTACTTAAGACTACACACAAAAATATACACTTGGAGGTACACCCCATACCTAGGAAGCTAGGGTTAGAATGAACCAGAAAACACTTGCATTTTCTTCCCAGGGAGGAAGCACAGTCTACAGTCAAGCAGATCTGGGTTCAAGTCTCATTTCTACTATACACAGGGTGTGTTACCTTGGAAAAGCTTCATAAGGAAGCCACAACGCACTCATCTCTGAAATGGCGATGCTAGCAGTTGCTATGGAGTAGGGGTCGTGTGAGAATTAAATGAGGTGATACAAGTAAACCGATTTGCATTTTCCTTAGCATTTTGTAAATAATCAAGAAATGGTAATAATAAATGATATCTTCAACTAGCGGTATGTCTTCCCTGCTTTGAAAGGAGGGACCTACTTTCACAGAATTTTGTTGTTATTGTTTTCTGGGGAGCTCAACCTAAGCCTTTTTTAAAATTCAAATGTAGACACACAAAGAGCTATATATATGCACAGAGAGGACAGCACAAAAGAAATACATGTACTTATTAACACCATCTCACAGAAAAAAAATTTATACTATGTTTAAGGGATAGTAATATTCACTTTTTTTTTTCAAATGAGCAAAGAGAAGTATAAACTGAAGACTAATCTGTACAAGCCCTGGTAAAACAGGGACCACATTTCTGGTCTTTCGAATTCTAGTCGAGGGCACCAGCTACATTTTCTCAAATTCCTCTTTCTTCTTTAACATAGAGACTATTCTGACTTCAAAATGGGAGGTGAGAGAAAGAGAGTGATGGTTTTTAGTGGGGAGAGGCCGTTCTCCAACCCATGTCTAAGGATGGCAAACATAATACCTCAGAGTGATGGAGGAGGGGGGCAGGCTGGGGTGGCGAGGTCTCTGCCTTTTAAGCAAGCCAGCCAGCAAACACAAATGCATGCAATTTGAAATTTTAATTAGGGTGCCATGTGCTGGTGACATATGGCGACACACTGACAGCTGCGCGTCCAGGTTCAGGAACAGACCTGGGTTCTGAAGTCACAGTTGGCAGAAGCAAAGTTCTCCGCTTGTGCGCTAGGTGCTAGCATGCCTGAAAAGTGCTCTGCCAACATCACCCCACTACGCAGCACTGCCTGCCGGCCGCTTGTAGACACTGCCTGCCAGAAGACCTCTGCTGCAATTCAGACAGAGAGCGAAGAGCAGATGAAAAGAGACAAAAAAGATGAAAACTCTCACATCGTCCCATTCTCAGTTTCAAGGCAGAAAATATTCAAAATGGCACAGCAATTGATTTTTTTGCGACTTTTCAGTCAGAGATCCTGGGACTTTCACACTAACTCGTCCTTTGCAGAAGGCACTCTCTCTGCAACTGTGGCAGACACACATCAGGACACAGTGACCAGGAGCCCTGTGTCACCTGCTCCCAAGTCCACAGCACTGAGCCCTTACATAAAACTAAATACGACTTAAAAGTCACATTTACATAGATTAGAAGATTAATCACGTTAACAAAAGTACCAAGATTGAATAAAAACATTTTAAGACAACTTGTTAAGCATTAAAGGTCAAGTTGGCTAACTTTTTTCTTCTCCCAGAATGTTTTACGTGATGAATTAAATGTTGGTCAGTTTGACCTTTGAAGCTTAACAAGTTGCTTGAAAGTGTCTTAAAATGGGTTAATGAATTGCCTTGTGGCTTCTTCGTTCACTTTTCTTTCCCCCACACTCTGCCTGTTTATTCTACTCGAAGCGGGAATAGTTAAGTCGGCTGTTTCTAGGCACGTCTAGGACTCACAGAAAACAGAATAATAAGGAAGTTTCTCAGCCAAACCATGCCATATGAAAAGAACCACTCTCAGGTCCTTCTCTACCTACAGACTCCCTCTGAGCTGTAAATCTTTGACTGTGCAGAACTCGAGAGAGTGAACGCCATGCCATCTACCACTCTGGGAAAACTGAGCTTCTAGCCAATAAGCATTGAAATTCTTCTGGGATATTATAAATATAGGGTCCAAATCCTTATCTCTTTCTCGCATTCCAAATACTGCTATCAAATCAGCCAAATGAATTTAAGGTAGAACTATCACTGAAGTGGAAATTCAGAATGCATCAATTTGATTAAGAGCCAGCAATTTACTGCTTCCCCCTCTTCCATTAAACACACACACATTCTTTTAAAGTTTTTAAACAGTGTGACATATAGGAAATTTCACTTTATATTTTACTATTAGTATTGTTATTATTATGCAGAGAAATTGATTTACATCACATTTGATTCTACTTCAACTTAATTTTTGGAAAGCAACAAAACAAGCTGAAGATTAACATCAGCCGTCTCAGGCTTCAGACAACACTGCTGCAAGCTGGAAAATACCAATACCAGAATTGACACCCTCCAGTTGTAAGCCCATTAACTGGTGTGGACAGCAAATATGCGTTCTGCACACAGCTATCCTTAAAGAAATAAAGCATGCTGATAAAACAAACAAAAAAATACTGTAGTCTCCTCTATATTAGCATGAGCTCTTTGAAATAAAATACCTGTGGCCAGTCACAGTGCCTATAAAATTTGCTCTACACAAAGAAATGCACTAAAATGTACCTTTAAGAGGAACAGAGAAAACCAAAGGCAAACATATTCTCAATTCTGGATATTTTCCAAATTTATCTTAAACTAGCTTTTCACTGGTTCCAGTGAAGATTCCTTTAACTCAGGAAGGGCTCCCCAGCATGACCCAGCAGTTCACCAAGCACCCAACGCTGCCTTGGGGACACACAGTTCCTGTCCTGCTCAAGTCCTCTACAACGTTTACACAAAGTCTCCTCCAAACCAAGTGGTGGGTATTGACTCCCATCCCCAGGTTTTTAGTAGCACAGGAAAACTATAATTTTCTCAACAGATACCACTAAATTTCATTTAAAAACCACCTACAGCACCTACACACAAAAGAACATAGTCTCCAAAGCAAACTTATATTTAATTTTCTTTATAAAATTTAAAACTTATAAAAGGTGAACTATACAGTTTGAAACACACTTTCCAAGCAGTATTAGCAGAATCAGAATCCACATGCGGACAATTAAAGCAAAATCTATCCAAAAAGATCAAGTCTCTGTCAGAGAAAAATTCAGTGACTGTAAAAAACACTAGGCTCATTAAAAACTGTTAGAGTGTTTTACTCTGCTTTATTTATACATAAATTTTTTTTCTGACAACAGAATTGGGTTAATAAAAACTGAAATTGAATTTCTAGTCTCTGAAATATTATAAAGCAGTAGCATTTAAAAGAGGTATTTCTTGTAGTTCTAAAAACTATCTGCTGTTAATTAAATGTAGATTTTCACTGAGTCACAGAATGGCAAATTACAGAACTTTTACAAAAAATAAGCGTCACCTTTGAATAAGCTAAAACTGTCACAGGATAAAAGAATTCATAAATCTGATACAAAAGTAAAATGTTTAAAAATAGTTTAAATACAGACAATATGGATAAGGTAGTAAATTATATTTTAAATTTTATTGACTCTTAGTGACACAATATAACCAAAAATAAGAAAAAGGCAAATGTACAGAAGAGGGTACGCGAGAGAGGTCAGGAGAACGATATTGTTTATGGGAGTAAATTACGGACTAGACCTTGCCATATAAAGGATTCAAGAAAGGTGAGGTTCAGGTGAAAGACCTACAGCCCCTTGGGTTGTATTTCACATACAAGTTGCAGGTGTTGGTCATTTTCTTGGGGGCTAAGATAATACTAACTAACAAGGGAGCATATTCATGATCGCATAAAACCCTGTGATCACAGCCGTTTTAACCAAGGAATCTCAGTTGAACAAAATTAGCATTCCATAAAATGGAACACAAAAGGAAATCTGTAAATGCATGCCCAGAAACCCTGTAATGTCCATATTGCAGAAGAAATAAGAATTAATTGAAAATATTTCAGTACAGATTCCTGGCTATCATTACTTCAAACGTGGCAGCTACAGTCAGAGGAGCATATGCGACACGAGGTGGTAACAGAAAGATGCAGAGGTCCACAGAACTGATTTTGCAGAGGGCTACAGAAAAAGAGCCAGGATTTTAAAAAAAGGAAATTGATAGGAACTCGTTATGGATTCTACGCTGTACTTACCTAGGGATCTTTGAAACTGAAAAGAGCTCTATGTACTCAGAGTATCTGGATTGAATCCAGATATACACATTAAACAGTTTTGAGAACCCTAGAAATTAAGAGCTACGAGCAACTTGTCAATGAGAGGCCAGGAACAGGGTATTTTTAACTAAAAAGAGAAACGATCGGCATGGTGCAGCGGAGAGGGCACTGAGCTCAAATCTGCCCTGCCAGTTCTGCCACTTATCTATCTGCAGCACTGGAACACAGTGCTCTCCTACCAAATGATGGCATGGGGTCGAGGCCACCATGCTGCCTTTCAGCTCTAAAATTCTTTGTCTCTAGGACCTAATCTCCACCTTGACTACCTCACAGGGTTTTTGTGAAAATGAAATAAGATAAGCCTGTGTAGAAATTACCAAATGTTATTTTTTTAAATATAGGAACTATTATTATGACCTAAAGTTGATGTGAATAAGGGAGGGAGGGATGCCTCAACTGCAAAACGGTGGAGAAAACTCAGAGATGACGTGACACTTGTGCTGCTGAGGACTTCAGAAAAAGAAGTGTCTCTCTGTTCACTCAGAAAGAAATCTGACAGCAACCTAAGGCATGTGTCTTTCAGAAGACACGTATTTAAAAAGCCTGGAACATAACAAAAGGTACTACTGTCCACCAGTGACTTTGGCCAAGTGTTGTGCTAAGCACTTTACGTGACTGATTCCACCAATTCTCACAGCAGCCTAGAAGGCATGTGCTATTATGCCATCTTAATAGACGGAAAAAATGACACAAAATGTGAAGGCAAGGTCACCTAGCTAATATGGATTTGAACCCAGGTCTCTGACTGACACTAAATTATCTTGTTAATCAAATTATCAAATTAATTAATTATCAAATCAATCTTGTTAATCTTAACTACCATACTATACTAAGCTGTTCCTCTCTGCATGAGCACTTCCCCTATTTTAATTAAATTCATCAGGCCAATCGGTTAATTGGGTCAAAAAGTTACACTGACTTTGGATGCATGTAGACAAAGCCCTGAATAAAAACTTGAGCAGAGGAGACACACTCTTAACCTGACCTAGAATTATCAGTCCTGCTGGAGCAGGAGGTTTGCCTTCTGGTATTTCCAGCAAAGGCAAGAAGGACATGAAGGGGGAAATTTTTAAAGGGAATTTAGGCAGATTACAAAATAAGTGCATCAACCATCAGAACTTGTTTCTGGGATATAGCGGGTCCGCAGCTTGTCCAGTAAATATGGCATCTTTTGTGTATCATCTTTGGTAGAGGCAAATACAACTGACTATAGACAATGATGCTTCACCATCTCTTTTCTACCACATCAATAGAAAAAACACTTGCAGAATAACATTGAAAAGCTACTGTGCATTTTGTCAATAGAGAAAGAATTATTAATTTTGACTGTATATTAGAACCCACTTATTTCTGTTACACCAAATTCAGGAGCTATTCTCTCTTTCTTTGGATGGAGAGGGGAGGAGACAGAAGAATACCAGACAAACCTCCAGTTTCATTAGACGTAACTTTACCTGAGAGACTATAAGTTTTTCTGTAAGTGGAAAAGTTGGAAATGAAAAAGACCCTTCTCACAGCACTAGGTGATTGAAAGAGAAATACTGGAAGTCACAGAAAAGCTTCTTTTCTTATGCTTTTCTGCTCAATTTTATACTCAACCATTCTGAATAGCAGAGATTAAAATTTTCATAAGCACATGAACATTTTATAAATTGGTCCAAACCAAACACATGGCAACCTACCAACTTTCGTAGGTTTTGGAGGCACATTCAATGATAATGGCCATGTTTTTTCCCCATATCAGAGGATTCTGACAGTGCCTGCCAGTTTTGAACTCTATAGTAGGCTAATCCGAAAAATATTTAACAGAAAAGATTTTAACAATCTGAGTATAAAAGTTTTCAAGAGTGAGAAACAGAAATGTTCAAATTTTGAAATCCAGGTTAGGGCCCGATATGTGGCCAAAGGCCAGGATGCATGATGAAGACGGCCTGGGCTTCCATGGAATACCAAGTGAGACACGTCACCACGGGCGATGTATGGAATCTCCTCTTTAGATCAGAAACACTTCCAAAACCACCTCCCACTCGGCGCTTTAGCACTTCCAGTAAATGAAGTCAAAAGTGAAAATATACACAAACCCCTCCTTATTTTGACATTTCAAACCTCAATAAAGGCTCGGTTCCACATGGTGGCCTAAAATTAGACAAAGTTTAGTAGACCAAAGAAAGAGAAGGAAGTTTTTTGTTGGGTTATTTTTAATATGCTTCAAAGCTTGTTCAGTCCTTTTTTTGTAAATTTTAAGACACAATTCAGAAAAAGGAAACAGGTCCCTGCAGGGGCAAACTAAATTCTGAACTCATGTGCTCAGAAGAGGGTTATCATTACTTAGCATCTAAAAGAAAACTGGTGGCTTCCTAATGATTTACCAATATTTGTGAACCAAGGCAGATCTTAGGTTTGATCAGTGCAATCACCCCATTTTGTGTGATGGAGAGGAGAGAGAGGAAGAGAGGGAAGGGGGAGGGAGGGGGGCAGGGGAGAAGGGAGAAAAATTGACTGATTTGAAAGTCATGAGGTTGAAAAGGGGCCAGAATCCAGCAAGATGCACATCACAACATCCTCACAAAGTTTTTCAAAACAGAGCTACCATCTACACACCAGAAGCTGATGGAATCAAAAACCTTCAGCACTATCTCCTGCCTAATTGAATTGGTGTGTGTAATGGGAGGAAGCTGTTTCTCAGAACCGAAATAAGCGGTGCTGGGAAAAGGAGGCAGCCAACAAGGCAGGCTGGAGACACACAGAACTGGTGGAACAGGCACTCAGATCCTCCAGAAACCAAATTCTGTTTAGCCCTTATCCACCCAGGTCATGCCTGTATCGTAGCAACTTGTGACTTTAAATACTACTATTCATTTGGTCATTAGTTTCTCTTGGTTTCTTTCATTTACTAGTATTTTTGATAGCCAAATCCTTAAATAAAAGGAGAGACTATGAGAATGCTGTCAAATTTCAATAATGCTCCAGGGGGAAAAATCGCCAATCTCCTAATGGTTTGGTCTAACATTCTTTCTGGAGTTACCCAGTAACAGATTAATGTCGCTAAGCATCCTCATGCTGAGCTGAGGCACTAAGAAAACAGGCCTGAAATTTACAAGTGGGCCTCACTTGCTGGTTAAAAAAAAATTAAAAGTCCTGCATTTTCACTGCCATGTTTCTTTATTTATCTTTAATTTATTGTGGTGTCAAAACCCATGTCTGGTCTTGGAAAAATTTTGGCACAAAGTTGGCTTTTCATAGAACCAGACCATTAAAACTACAAAACCTCAATTTAAAAACTGCCAGGAGAGTTTGGTGCTCAGCACCAAAACTGATATAAAGCCTGCAACGCGAAGGGAAGAAAAGGAGTCAGTCTTGCAAGAAATCCAAGTCATGTATCTAAACTAAATCTAAGTCATGTAACTAAAATCCTCCGTGCTAGGCAACCAAATGGAGTCTGTGCGGTAAGTATGTTCCTCAGCTCCTGTTCCCGGGGAACAGGGGCCTCACTTCCCAAACTCGGTAACTCTCTAAGCTGTGTCTGTTTCCCTGGATGCCCCTAGTCAGACCCAATCATTTATATCACAGGATGTGTAAATAAATGATACAATCTGCAACAAACCCTGAGACAGATTAGCTACCACTCTGCTCTATTTGTGTCTGATTGAATGCAAATCATTCTTATGATATAACCATAAAACAGACAAGGTGCGTGTGTCTATTTTACAAGCACAAGACTGGAAGCCAAAACCTTGGAACTGTAAATCCCAATTCTGAGCACAGCCCTGCCCAGGAAAACAGCCCAGCCTCCAGGAGTGATTCCACATCCCAGTCCGTGCCTCGCTCAAGCCTGCTAGCACAGAAATCATCATCATCCAGCAAATGAAGGGACTCACCAACCTCACGGTGCTGGAGTGAGGATTAATTAGCACAAAGTGCAATGAAGATGGAACTATTCTGACCAGAGACTCGTGGGTGACAGGACGGTACCTCTGGGGCCACCCTACTGGTGCCGGTTTCCCGCTCAGCAAACAGGAGGAATAACAGTGCTTCACTCAGAGGGTATTGTGATGATTAAATGAGATAACTGACACAGAGGCTTAGAATATGGCCTGCCTGCCACACGGCAGCAGTCGAAAAGTGCTCTCAATGTTACTAAAATTCAATAGCATCATAATCAGAAATAGCAGTCTGTGACATTTTCCCTTATCCTGAAACTGAAAATGTGAAGAGGACTACCCCAATCCAGACGTGATCCAAACCCAGTCCATCCCTCAGCAGGTATTTGTGAAGGATGAGTCAGCATTTGAGCCCTTCTGTTGGCCAGGCCTTCCTGGCGTGAGACGACAAGAGGGTCTTCTTGAATACAGGCACACGGAGTCTGCACAGCAAAACAGTGGTAGTGAACTTACTGATTTAGACACATTTATTTGAACACTGGGGAGGCGACCTATGGCCCCTAATGAACCACAGCTTAGAACCTTCTCTCCATGGCTGTACTCCAGCTTCAGAAGCCATGGGCTACCCAGGCAGAGAGCAGAAAGACAAGCAGAAGTCCAGGAGCCGCTGCCCCAGGATCAGGCCCACACCCCACACACCTAATCTTCAGGACTCCTGCCTTGGCTTCACAATCAGCCTCCCTTCCATCTTGCCCACCTCTGACCTGCTTTCTCCTGT
Organism: Diceros bicornis minor; assembly: GCF_020826845.1. Taxonomy (NCBI): domain Eukaryota; kingdom Metazoa; phylum Chordata; class Mammalia; order Perissodactyla; family Rhinocerotidae; genus Diceros; species Diceros bicornis. Next base: position 1,011,639 of record NC_080743.1, on the reverse strand, counting down.
CCACAGAAGACCACCCACCTCCTTGACCCCCTCATCCTGCCTACCCCCCTGACTCTTGGACTTGGAACTGATCAAAGATACTCTGTTTGGCTTCTTACCACCCGACAGCCTGATGAGCCCAAATTTTTAAAATGCACCTAAGTGGCCATTTTTTTACATCTATCATGCGTCATCTTCACAATGAGCCTACTGTGTAGGTACTGTTATCCTTATTTCACAGACGAGGAAACCTTTACCGTACCTAAGTTAAATAAGCTGTCCCTGGATAGAATCAGACTTACAGGACTTTGAATACCAGCTCAGGCACCAACTGCTACGACCTTAAGTAATTTATTTAACTTGGAAAAAATACAAATTAGGTATGGCCTGATAGCAACAGCTAACAGTAAAATAATGACCAAAACTGGCCCTGTTAAGATGACTAAACTTGTTAAAGAAGAAAATTTTCAGGTATACTGAGTGATTGATTACTATCTTAGAAGGACAGATTTCCAACCATCATAAATGCCCTAGAAGATTAATTACAAAATTCACCTAAATAACAACAGCAGCACAGAGTTAAAAAATTTGCCTAAAATCAAACAGCTGCCAAGTGACTGGGCCAGGATTTGAACCTGCTTTATTAAATTATCCTGTTTTAAGACCCAAGAGTAAATGCATAATTCATACAGGGAAAATAAATTTTTCAAGCTGAAGTAAAAAAAGAAAAAGAGGAGGAGGAATCCCTCGCATGTTGCTCTCAGTTCCCAGCACCTCTCTCGCTCTGCAGTGCACCACACAATAGACACTCTTGTTCAGCTCAGCAGGACTATTTATATGTTGTAACTCTCTGTGCTTTGGGGACTGTGTTCTTCCTTCTCTGAAATCTCAAGATGGTCATGCAAGAAAACTTCAAGGATAAGCTAACTCTGCTTCAACCAACCAGCCACACCAGGCCCACTTCCACCAGGGAAGCAAAGTAAGAATGCTGCATGGCCTCCTCCTTGGAGGAGTGCCTCATCTCCACCACAGAGAGGGCACAGGCCACTCTCCTAGAGACCCACTTGGACAGAAGGAAGAGGGAAATTGGGCCATGACAAGCCCTGCCCTGGTTTTTAGCAGACACAGAACACTAGCTCTCTGAAACAGGGGCATCTACACACTTCTGAAGTCTTCAGATGAACATTAGATGCCTTTTAAAAAATGTGCACCAGAGAAACAAGGAATAGGCAGGCTGTCGGCAGTCTACACCTCCCTGCTCCTGTAGACAAGCACAGAGGACGGCCAGCCTGCGGCACCACGTCCAAGAAGAGAAGGAACAGAGCTTTCTGAACCCATTCTGACACTGCTGAGGGAGTGGGTGCAATATTGAGTCTAAACGGAGCGCGTCTCCATCCCACCACCACAGCTCCTACACGTCCCCAGGAAAACAAACTGCCTCACAGATGCATCCAGCTCTGCGAAACATAAAACGGCAAGAGCAATTTTTAAATTACTACAGCAGTTACAACAGTTGGAGAGGCAGCTGAGGGACGGTGCTAGCAACCCGGGTGGTGTGCCATTAAACCGCTGGTAACTCGCTCTCTGTGGAGGTGGATGTCCCAGCATGGAGGCTAACACGAGAAGAGGGGCTCGGGCGGGTCAAAGGGGTCACAGATCTCACCTCAACATGGGTAAATAATAGCACCAGTTACGGCGAACAGTTGTTAAATGCTCACCACATGCCAAGCAATATGCTAAGCACTGTACCTGAATTCTCTCCTTCAATTCCCACAATCACCCTGTGAGGTGGCTGGAGACGGCTACAGTGGACACTTTACCAAGAAGGCAACGAGAGCTAACAGGATGAAACTGGCTCTTTACAGAATCCGTTCAGGCTTCCAGACATCAGGAAAGCAGCAGTGGAGCACCACCAGAATGCAGAGCAACCAAGCAGGGGTACAGAGACAGCACTCGTGTTCTAACTGCAAAAACGTCTGAAACTTCAGGTCTGACATTTAAGAGCTGTGCGACCTTGGGCATGCCACTTAACCTCTCTGTGGCCCAGGTTCCTTCTCTGTAAAGTGGGGAGGATGACAACAGTACTGCTTCACAGGGCTGCTGAGAGGATTAAACTAGATAACATATGTAAAACACTCAGTCTTGTGTATTAGCAAAAGAATTACATAGGTGTTCGCTGCTGTTATTTTATTATTATCTCTAAGGAACACATTTTACCTGAAGGGCAACGTAATCTGGCTCAAATGCCACTTCCCCTAAGGCGCCTTTGCTGTCTGCTGAGAGGTAGCTGCTCCCCTCAGTTCTTGAATGCGCTGCTCACACGCCGTCAGAGCTCGTGGCACAATGCAGTGTAGGTGATTCACCTGTGCCAGGCAATTTACAGAGACGTGTCTTCCACAGACTGGACTCAACGGAGAGCACTGTTTCTCGGCACAGGGCACTGCCCCCGCCAGGGCACAGCCCACCGCCGTTACTCGTCAACAGCAGCAGCACTGGTAATGGTTAACGCTTGTGTGATAAGAGCCTCATGTGTTATCACATCTCATCTTGACGCTACTCCTACTCACAGACGAGGACGCAGAGGTGCAGAGCAGCGGAGCCACCGCTCCAGCTCACGCGGCTGGTCCAGGCGGAGCCGAGATTCCAGCGCACGCCGACTCGCCCACCGCCTGGTCCTCCCGCACCAGCGCGACCTACTGACTCTCGACAGGCGGCCAAAAGCATTAGCCTAAGCAGGCATTTTACAACACAAGTTTCCTGAGTACAGGATTCTTCAGTGAAATTTAGGGTAAATGAAGTATGCACTTGGGAAGTCTCTGATTTGGGCCACACTTCGTTCCCAATGTGCTTAGGTGCAGTACAAAAGGTAGAACACAGGGTGGTAAGCACAAGTCCTGTCACGGTGGCACTGAACACACGCATGACACAAGTGATCACACAAATGGTCGAACTATTTCAGATTGCCAAAAGTGCCCCAGAAAATAGACACGTGAAGGCCAACTCCAGACAGAATGCTCCCCTAAAGACACACCTCGTAACCGAGAGCCGAAGGCTGAGCACAGGCCGCAGCACGAGCCAGGACAACGCACCCTAAGCAGTCCACAACCAGCAGCAGAGGGTCGGCAGGCTGCGGACCGCAGCGAGACCAGCGAGGCCTCCGCGGAGTCAGTGGTGTGAGGGGAGGTTGGAGGGGGAGACCAGGCAGTGTCGGCAGGACGTGGCCACGAGTTCGTGTTTTATTCTGAAACCATGAAAGGCTTTTGTACCGAGGAGTGATAAAAGTCTGTCCAGACCAGCCTGGCTGCAGTGTGAAGGAGCGAGAACGGAAAAAGGGGGAAGGCTCAGGATTACCGAAGTAGCCTGAGTAAGGACTGTGGTGGCCCCAACTGCAGATGGCCCCTTTTCCCCTCTTGACTGACACACTTCCACACAGACACTGGAGACGGGCTCTGCACTTCTCTAGCTGCTCATCTGGCATCCTCGGGGCTCACACGGGTCTCAGCGTCTTCCTTGTACAGGTGTGGAAGCCGAGGTGCAGCTGCCCCGACCTGACGCCACACCTGTCCCTCACGGCCCACTCGGCGCAGGCTCGCGAGCGCTCCTGCCACGCCCGCCGAGGCAGCCCTGAGGGTCAGTGGGTTTCAGCGTGTGTGTCGGTGGTGCTCACTCGCACAGTGAGGGTCCAGCCCTCAGCCCACACGCAGACGGCGCCTACAGGGTTAAGGCCGGCGGGAGGGGCAGGCGGACAAGTGCGGCCGTTCTGGGGAAAGTTCACGGCCGTCACTCAAGCTCCTCCGCCCTCTCTCGGCTCCTTCCTGCACGTTATGTGCACACTACACCTTCCTCTCTGGGCTGCACTCTGCCCGTCCTCCTCCGGCTCCCCGAGGACGCCGCCCAGAGTGACAATGCCTCAGAAAGCCACCGCGGAGCTCCTGAGCCCCTGCTCGCTCCGAGCGGCGCCCTCACACAATAGCGTGTTATGCTGTGGGGTTTTGGCATCCTCCTAGTTCTTTGGTCCGAAGCCAACAGCTCCGAGTGTCGTCCGCAGCCTCAGCCAGAGGCTCTTCCCGCCCGGCCGCGCTGCGCCCTTGGCCTCCGGCCAGGCAGGGAAATCCATTTTCCACGACGCGCGGAGCCGCTGCCCCGGAGCGCCGGTGGACGCGAGCCAGGTGCTCCGCGCAGGTAGCGCCCGGCACGGCCGTGCGTGCTCGGCGCAGGGCGGCGTGCCCGCCACGTGGCCCCGCCCGGCCTCCTGATTGGCTGCGCCGCGCGGCCGCCATGTGAGGAGCGCGCTCGCCCTGGCTCCTAAAATGGCGGCAGAGCCGAGCGAGGCCCGGTCCCCGAGGCTTTGTTTTTGTTTTTGTTTTTGAATCGACCTTACGGATTTGAGTGGAAACAGATTTCTCACAACTTGCTTCCCGGCTCAGTTTCACAGCTCGGCGTACACTCGGGCTCTGTCAACAGCTTGACACCGTTCCAGGGAACATTAACCGTCCACTTCCCAGGAGCAGTGAGGAAGCGGAAACGCCGGCGCCTCCTCGGGACGCAGAGCACCCGAGCTGGCCGGAACGTTCTGGAAGAGCACGTGCAGGCGGCCAGGCCACAGGCCCCGGACGGGGCGGGACCGAGGCACGGGACGGGGAGCAGCCCGGGCGCCCTCCGGCTGAGCCCGCACCCCACGCTCGGCGGGTAAACACGGCCTCTGGCGAAGCTCAAGCAGCCCGAGGCGGCCGGGCACCACAGCCCCGCGTCGGAACGCGCTCCCGCAGGGTGCCCCGCACCCAGCCGAGGCGCGGCCGCGTCTCGGGCAGCGCCAGACCCGACGGCCCCGGCGCCAGGCCTCCCCTAGGGAGCCAGACCGCCCGGCCCGGCCGTGGCGCTGCCGAGCCCGCGCCTGGCCTCGCACGCCCTGTCGCGGAGCCCGGCTCGCCTCCGGCCGCGTGCCAGCCCCGTGTGTTCTGTCAGCCCCTCCATCACCTCACGCAGTGAGCGCCTGTGGACTTCCTGCAAGAACAGGAACTGGGGGATCTCCGAGAGCTGCAACGGGGTGCTGCAAATAAAGCAGGCACCCCCCAAATGCCCTCTCCAAGCACCAGAGGGCTTTGTGCCGTGTCACCGGCACTGCAGTTCCCAGCAGAAATAAGACAGTAAGACTTCGAACTGGGATAAAGGGACTGAATGAGAAAAGGGTCTTGAAGAAAACCTCTTCAGAAAAGTTACGAATTCCCAGTCTATGCTGAGCAAGTCGCAAGCAGGACCAAGTCCTTTCAGGGTTTTCAGTGTTGAGGGCAGGCTGACTACAATCAAGACAAGTCACAACGTTGTTAAGTCATTGTTACCCGTATAACATCTCCGTCTTCACCAACAATAATGCATGAATCAAACTTTTCCTTAATGTTGCAAACGAAATGTTCCTGTTTAGTTGAACCAAGAAGTTATACAGTAAATGGGACAGAAAAATGAAGGAATATGAAGATAAGAACTTTTAAATAAAATTTTTGATGTTATGGAACAATAATTTAGGTAAAGCAAGCTAAGCTGTTGTGATTTCAATTGTTTCAAATAAAATACACATTTGCTGTTTGTTGAAAATAAAGAAGACTTTACATCCGTACACAATTTAAAGTTCTAACTTTGAAAATTCTTCAAGGTCCTGAATCTTGATTGATCTTACGCTTAAGATCAATTGAAATTTGATTTGTTGCAAAACTAAAATAATGTGCCAAATAATTCTATTTTCAGTTGTTTGTGACTCTTTAACAACTACATTGGTCTTGTCTGATTCTTAACCAAATGTGTCACTAACGTTGATGTGTGTGTTCGACCTCAGAAGCCCAGGACTTATAGTATCAAGTCTGGCTTCCAAGAGATCCCAGTGAATCACGGACAAGCGGGTCACAGAGGAATGTTCTGTTCCCAGCTGTGAACAAGAGTTAACTCTGAGATGCTTCCTCCCGCTGCCCTGGTGGACAGAAAGGTCAAGATGGTTAGTTCTTGCCGTCTCAGTACCAACCGTCAAAACAACATTCACGTTAAAAATAGATCGTCTGTAGGCAACCAAAATACAAATGCAGAAAGAATTTAAAATAAAAATAGTTTTAATATACTTAAATTTCAGCTTCAAGTATTTTAAAGACTGTAACGTGAAACCACGGAGAAAAAGGACAGAGCAGTAACTTTCCCAAGTGCATTAACTTCACAAATTTGGAGTCTTAAAATTTTAAAAACAACCATTCTGACCCAAGAATGACACTTTTCTTAGGAAATTCCTTGGATTCACAAGTAAGTCATTGGGAATTAAAGCACAAGAGGCAAATTTACCACTTTTATTTGTTTATATTTTGATAACTGCATTTTTCTCAGCTCAATTTCTATGGAAATAAAAATACTGTTTACTGTCAAAGGAATTTCTTTATCTATCAGTGGGGAATAGAGTTGAAATGTTATGAGGTTTTTTTTTTAACAATGAAATACTCAAGACATTCCAAGGTGCTATGATACATCAATTCTATCATAACCAGGGGAGAAAACCAGGAGCAACTGCTGTTTTATATGTAAGTAGATACTTAAGACTTATCACCGAGCAGCATGTTTAATCAAGTCTGTGGCATTTATATGATAAAAATGTTAAAACATTAATAAAACCAAACTGGTGATAAAAGTATTTCTATCTTATGGACTTTCACATTGAACAAAAATGTACCTTCTAAATAAAAATGTTACAAATGTAAATATTCCTTTTAAAGCTGCTGAATGCATCACTTTACTAGGAAAGGCTTAGCTATGTTATTTTGCAATTCCCTCATTGCACAACAATGTACATTACTGTCTGTAAGCTCTAATTTGGCATGGCGCATCATTAATGACCTGAATGGTGGCTGTTTCACACATACATATTTAATTACAACAGCTGAACAAATTACATATTTATGCTTTATAAAGGGGATTGCCAGTCTAATTCATTTGCTATGCATGCAGGTACAGGACTCCATCTGCAACAGCATCTGCACAACAAGAGCTAACAATTATCCATTGTACCACGAGGAAGCATATCTGGGGGAACCTGTAAGGGAGACAGTCATATTAACCATTGTACTGCCTCAGGCCCTGTATTTTTTCCATAGGTTGAAATCTTTTAAAACAAAAATTGTAGCCTTTCTATGCCCACCTGGTCATTTAACAGAATCTCCCAACCCTCTCGTCCATTCTGATTTCCAATGCGTTTCATGAGAGAGAGAAATAAGGATTCGAAATCCCGCAGTGAGGCTGTCCTGAGCGGACATTTTCTCATGAGACTTGCAGCCCAGAACTCAAGCACTGGTCCTTAACAGTCCAGTAACAGCCTTTGCCAAGAGGTCAACGGGCTTATCTTCAGCCAGTATGGAAGTTAAGTCTTGGTTACCACACCCTCCATCACACCATAGACCTGCATGTTGATAGAGGATGGGCCTGAAGAACTGTCTTAAAGCATGCTCCAAGCCCCTTCTGAGAGTCCCAAGACCTCTGCTGAGCCATTCTTGTCATCAATATGTTTTCCAGCTAAGCCACAACTAAAAGCTACTATTCCTTCTTTTGGTAATAAAGTCCTATTCAACAGTGCTGCAACCTCATCTTAAGTGGCTTCAGGACTTGCGTATGTTTAATTTAATATATCCAATGAGTAATATAAATATTCTGGACCATCACTTCTACTTCAAAACCCAAAGAGGAAGGATTAAGAGTCAGCCAATCAATACTGAGGTTTCCCATTACCATTTAAGGCTCTTGCTAGGCAGTAAAGAGGCTCCACGGTGATGGCCCCTAAAAGCTCCTCACGGCGTCTTGGCTTCTCTAGGCCGCAGAATCAAAGCATGAGTCAGAGGTGTGGGTTTTTTAATGTTCCCTCCTGAGTGATGGAGTTCAAGCCAGGGGCTGACTGGGTGGGTGGGGTGGGGGGACGGCAGTCCTGGGCACTGCGCTGGGTGTGAGGGGTACAGTCAGGGCCGAGTGCCCTCCTCCTTGGAGCGTGACTACCGAGGAGCCAGCAGGTCCTGCAGTGCTCCCGCCACACACACAGCTCTGGGCTGTGTCAGGGCCAGGCGCACATGTCAGAGGTCCTGAGTCTCCTGACATCAGCCACCCGTGGAAGAGCCAGCCTGTGGTCAGCAACGAGACTGCAGCAGACGACAGGCCGAGGGCCTTTAGAAGTACCAGGGCTTGATCTAAATCAACTTTCACCAGGAAAACATCTGCGCTCACAGGGAGCCTCTGGAAACACAGTCTCTCTGGTGCGGGATGGAGGGTGCCAGTTCACAGCTGGCCAGAAACCAGGGTGAGGAGGAGGGTTTGCCTACACAGGGTCTGAGTTCACTGACCCTCGACTTCCAACACGTCAGGGTATCCGAGGGGGAAAGGCGGCTCTCCTCAGGAGCTTCCACACAGCGGCAGCTGCCCTCCGGGTTCTCTGAGCACCTGGCCTCCAGCCGCTGCCTCACTCAGGAGCTGCGATGGGAGCCTCACGGAGGCTGCGTGTCGCTTTCTGATCTACAAAGGCCTTTATGAACTCCGTGACACAGCTATGTCCACTTCACAGACGAGAAAATGGATGCTTGGAGAAGTTAAGTGACTCGCCCAACACAGTGAAGAAGTGGCAGAGCGGGACCAAAGCCCCAGACCGCCAACTCAGTCCCCGTGTCCCTCCCCAGGACCGAGACACGGCGGTCAGCCCCCAATCAGGGCCACCGTCTGGGGCCAACTCAGTCCCCATGTCCCTCCCCAGGACCGAGACACGGCGGTCAGCCCCCAATCAGGGCCACCGTCTGGGGCCAACTCAGTCCCCGTGTCCCTCCCCAGGACCGAGACACGGCGGTCAGCCCCCAGTCAGGGCCACCGTCTGGGGCCAACTCCAGTCCCCGTGTCCCTCCCCAGGACCGAGACACGGCGGTCAGCCCCCAGTCAGGGCCACCGTAGGGATGCCTCTTTCTCAGCACCAGCGTTGGCCTCAAAAGCAATGTAGCAGAACTATGGGCGCCCTTCCCACATGCTGCTCACTCCACCCAGGAGGTCACCTACTGCTGGGGCCGACGTGCTGTCCAGGCTCAAACCCAAACACCTGAGTCTCTCTGCTGGGGGCTTTCTCTGTCCACAGGGCAGAGTGGGGCAGGCAGGAGTGCGGGAGAATTAATGTGCCCAGGAGCAACCCTTAACCACTGAAGGACCAGTCGGACCTCACCAATAGGATGGGGTATGTTCTACAATCTCTAGCGGGGACCCAGAGGGACTGAGCCTGGAGTGCTCACAGCGATAATCTGCTCATTAAGCCTCCCTATACTGTATGTATTCCCTCCCCATATCTCCTGGGATCACCTCCCAAATGAACTACGTGCACCCACACCTTGTCTCGAGGTCTGCTTGGAGGAAACCCAGACCGTAAACCATCGTGAGCACTGTGAGCTGCTGCTGCGGGTTGCACTGCTAGCTGCAGCCTCATACGAGCACTCCGCCTCCAGGACTCTGTCACCAGGATGTCACGCACACATCCCCAACCTCTCCGCTCTTCCCTACAGAGCTGCACAGTGGGCAGCACCCTTCAAACACTGGAGGTTCCAGTCAAGCCACAGCCTTGCCAGAAAATGCTCATGGAGGCAAATGTGGAGACGCTTGATTGTGAATCCTGATTCTGGTTATGTATCTTCAGTGACTTATTTCACCTCAGTTGACACTCAGCTCCTCATGTGGGAAACGAGGATAGTGGCTCCTACATCACGGTAGGACGGTCAGAAAACAACAGGGCATCTGTGAAAGCACCTAGCACAGCCTGGGGACATGAAAGTTCATCATTATCATTAACATAGAATTATCTATGAAGCCAAAAATATGCCGATATGATCTGGACAAATGTTGAAGAGGAAACAACTCTCTAACGGTAGGATACAGGGAAACCAACTTCTCCTACTGCTTGGTCTCCCCTGCGGCCACCTGTAATTAGCCCAGCGTAACTCAATGCTCTAGGCAGCCACGCCCTTGCTGGTGTGGGTGACACCACAGTAAAGGTTACGGTCACTCAGCACACAGGCACCTCGCCGACCTTGCAGTTTCAAAGCACAAAGCCATCCTCTGTGCACTTCTGCCTTGATCTCTGGCGATCCGGGCAGTGGGCAGAGGGAATGACAAGGGACCCATGGAGGATAGACGAGCGCCTGTGAGGTGCCACATACCAATTCCTGTGCTCAAAGGAAGAGATGAATGGTGACTGGAAAGAGCTGATTTACTGTCTAAGGAGAAAGTCTCCTATAGATCTTCATTAAGAATGCTAACTTCCCAAGGTTGATTTGCAAGAGTGGCTACTGTGTGGGACAAAAGACAAAAAATAAAGTTTGCAAATGTCAAGGTCTTACAGAACCAGTAATAGCGATGGTTCACTAAAGCCCCTTTATTCAGGATGGCTCAAATTTGTGGAGGGGGATTATGGAAAGGGGAGTCCTACCAGCTGAAAATCAAGAGCGACTAGTATATAATGCATGGTTTTCCAAAACTCACACACACAGAACAGGCAACATTCTTCTATACACACTATTCTAAATATAATAGAACCTTCTTGAATGATTCAGAACATACCTGAGGACCATGCCATAGGGGTAATTACTCCATCCTTCAATTTTCTTGTCTTTAGAATAATGATAACAATAGTGAGTTATAAGAATTAAATGAGATATTGTACATAATAACATCACTAGGTAAATGGTGTTATATTATTTTTTTAAATCAGGGTTATTATTTTAACTGTCATGAATTCACTAAATACTGCTAAAGATACACAGAGAAGGGATAGGAGATTGGAATACTTGACCCTATAACATGCATTTGAAGTTATTTTTGAACTAACTCCTGATAAGCTTCTTTTGAATTTTTTCATAAACACAGAGAACTAATGTAGGAAGGGGAGAAATACAGTTACTTCTACTTTTCTGGTTTCGGCATTCCCAATAATTGTCAGAGTTCCCTACAGAGGACTTAGAAGGTTTGTTTTGCCATGGAAACATAATAATACAAATATCTCTTGAATAAATGGATTTTTTAAACGAGTTTATTACAGTATGATCCCACTGTTATTTAAATATGCATAGAAGGGAAGAACGGAAGAAAAAAGAAAAAGAGGCAGAATTTTAATATTCATCTATGTATTTTTTCCTGTATTTTCTATACTAGAGATAATATCACCTGTTTACGATAATAAATTATTTTTAATATCAACCCATTTTATATGAAAAAAACTTCAAATGGAAGTAAGCAATTAAAAGCGAGAAAAATCCACATTTTTATTTCTATCCTACAAAGTATCTACTGAGACGAAAGGAGGAACTTGGTAGGACTACTTTTATAAGGAGATTTAAAGGCCTATACCGTCCACTAATTCACGCCTACCCTCCTCATCCTACAAAGTCTACGACCCAACTTAAAACAATAACTTTTACAATAAAAACAATAGCAAAATTAAAAAGGGGTAAAGTCAGTACCTGGGAAAGTAAGTAAGGGCTTCTGGTGGCCCTCTATCCACTCCATGTACCTGCTCCACTTAGCTCTGTGCCCTGGGCCACACGGCCATCAGCCCAAGGTCTCGGCGGGCACTACAGCTTCCCGCAGACGACTGTTGCCTCCCTCCCTCCTCAGCCCCTGCTGGACCAGGCACAGCTACTGGCACATCCCTGTTCCCCCAACCTCTCTGCTTTTCCCTACAGTGCTGCTCTCTTTGTCTCCCCTGCAACACCCTTTGCCTCCTGATTCCCACTCAGCCTCTGAACTCAGCTCTGAGGAAACCTCTCTTGGAAAGGTAGCCCTGAGTCCTCTGCACTGAAGTCTGTCACAAACCGAGCTTCATTCTTTTTGCCTTTCTGTCTCTTCCTCGGACAGGGAGCTCCTCGATGACGGCAGCAGACCCAGTACAGTGCACGGCACACAGCAGGTGTCAATAAACTGCTGAATGAGTAAGTGAGGAAATGACTGAATATGTGACCATGAGACCCACGGAGGAAGCACAGACACCTGACAGAAGGTCTCCACATGAAGACAGAAGCCAGAAGTATCAAAGAACTGGCTCACACAGACTATGACATGTAACGTGAGAATCCTCTGCATAAATACTGACCTACTAGATACGGCTTCCTATCCACAAGTTCGTTTTTAAAATTGTCTTTTTCAGGGAGGAGTGGGGCCAGATAAGGTAAGCAGATAGATTTAGAAAACCCATGACTGAATACTACCTGGTGCTCCCTCCAACAGTCATAATGTTGGGACAAAACTCAATAACAGTTTTTCCCATCTGTAGTTATATGACATTTCTCACAATCTTGAAATAATAATAAACATCAACACAGAAAGGCTTAGTTTAAAAGTCAACAATGAATAGTGTTTTGGTGACTGGTCTGTTAATACCCAATAAATGCCAAGTCTGGAGATATTTTTTGGAAACCCTTTACGCTGGCCTTGGAGGGACGTCACACTTTCAAGAATACCAATATTTAAACATGTTCTAGCCGCAGAGGGTTCCCCTCAGAAGAACAAATCGTCTCTAATCAGTGCCCTATCAAAAGTTCATCCAAAAATCCTAACTTGTACGACTCACAGCATAACTTCAGCCCCATCGACTGTGGCTCAGAGGGTCCTCCTCAAAGACCAGAGCTGTCTCTCTCCTCCTCACCTCCCAGGCTCCCACCACAGTGCCTGGCACGTCGCAGGCCCTCAAAGGGTATCCAACAGAGCCAAACCAACGTGCCCTTCCACGTTCTGACGTGGGATCACAGGTAGGAAGATTCCTTTCTTCCTTCTCAGTTTTCAATGCAAATGGCAGACACCTGCCTGCTCCCTGGTATGGCCCACACGGAAACAGCTGCACTCACTCACTCCTTTTTCTCGTCTCCCCACCCCACTGCCAGATGAAACCAGGAGTAACGAATGCTTCCAAGCGCTGTGGTGTGCTATATCCCTATCCTCGCACCAGTGTCATAACGGGGTGTGAAAGTCCCCAACCCAGTCCACTAAAGTTTGTTTCACTTTTAGACCACAAGGAAAAGAAAAGAAACCATTTGCTTCGTGAAGTGTGTGTAGGCATGCATGTTGCTTCCAGAGCAGGTAAACTGCCCAGGTAGAGCCTCTCCAACAGCCCCGCAACTAGCCTGGCCCACCAACAGCATGCGTTTCCAATGGAGGAAGCCTGGGAGCAGACCCAGCACAGGGCTCCCCTAAGCACATTTAGCCAGGGAACCCTCCATCTGCGTAACACTCTCACATCCTGGGTCGCTTCCTTTAAGACACCTCATATGTGAGAGGAAAGAAGATGAGACAAAATGAAAGCTGAAAGGTAAGACAACAAACATTGTTTACAGGGGAGAAAACAGCCAAATCCCAAAGCCATCCCCTCGTTCCGCCCACTTCTCTCCTCGGCTCTGCCCTTCTCCTCACTCTCCCCTTACACAGAATAGTACTCAGTGAGAGCTGGGCACTGTGCATCCACCCCTCACTTAACCTCCTTAGGTACCACCCTTAGCCCCGCTGACACAACAGAAACAGGCTGCGAGACGTTAGGTCACTTGTCCAAGGTCACACAACGGGAAGGTGCGGGGCTGGGCTATCTGGCTGTAAACCTGAAGTTCCTTCCCTGACACGCCCTCACCTCTCGTAGGAAATGCTTAGGAGCATCTTCACATCCTGCCCAGAGGGGAGAGAGAGAAAGTAAACGGGAATCAGGAAGAGTAAGGCATCCACAGAGGGCAAATACAGCAATCCCCTACTCCTCCCGGGAGGGTAGGTTTGAGGCCCCTAACCATGGGAAATGATGGCTTTTCCACTGCACACCTCAAATCAAATACTAAAAACATGCGTAGCAATACCACCTTTCACTGTATAATGTGTACCCTCCAAGGAACCTGCACAGAAACCACCTTTCCACCACCTTCACCACAGACATGCAGGGTGGCTGCAGCAAATCAGAGACTGTCATCTTTGGAGAACTCAGGAGAGGAGCCTCAGGCATGGAGAAGTTGAGCGACTGTCCCCGGTCACAGGGAGTGAGGCAGGGCAGGACGCCACGTCCCCTGACCCTTTGGTCTCTCCTCATCTTACTCATCAGCCAGGACAGCTCTCGGATCTGTCTCTCCCAGCGGACTTCCATGTTCCTCAGCAAGAGCTGCCAATTTTTCTTTCCTAGATGAGCAATGAACCTTCCAAGCGTATCAAAGCAAACTGTGCAGAGAGCACTGGCCCTGGAGCCAGGATAAAATCCAGGGGCTCAAGTCCCAGTCCTTCAGTGGTTGTGAAACCCCGGGCAGGACTTACAAGCACTGAGTTTCAGGTTCCTCATCTGTAGTTTGGAGGTAACAATGCCTGCCCTCTCCCTCATGGAGTGTCAGAAAAATCAGATGAGAGAAGGGACGTGCAGAGTTCCTTAGGAAACTGCAAATACTGTACAAATATAAAGGATTATTAGTTTTGGATTCAATAGACTTTCTCAATTGAATGAAGCTCTGTGTAGCTGGATGGTCAAGTTATGTTATAAATAACCAAGAAAAATTGCTGGTTCCTGAAACAATTTTACCAGCCTGCTCACTCCCGTGAAAGAACACTGGTTGTAAAATGAATTAAATCTGCACTCTTGGCTATCTTCAGGACATAAATTGCTACTAGCTGAACACAGGTAGGGGAATGGCTATTTTCAAAGGCATACAGACCTGTGGTGATAAAAAGCTGACCTTCCCTAGTCTAGAACACAGGGCATGGGGCGGGATGGAAAAATGAAGGGGTCGCCTGCTGGTCTTACAACAAGAATTATCCAAGATGGACTGCCTTATCTCCAACAGTGGTTGAAACAGCTCAGATGCTGAACTCAGCTTCTTGTTAAATATTTCAGGGAGGCTAATGGAACCAAAGGATCAACTCCGTTGCGCATCAACAGGCTGCTTTATCCAAAAACCAATTATAAACAAACTTCCCAATACAGCCTGCTTTAAATATGCATTTAGAAAAACATATCAACCTTAATGCCACTCATCACAGCACATATCTGACTCATGTAAAACCCACCATCTTTGGGGACCCAGCCCTGTGCCTCTGCGACCATTCGCCTTCAAATCACGTCTAGTGCAGCATTATTCCTAATAACTTCTAAAGGTTCCTTTCTCTTTAGGAAGCAGAAATTCACTGCCAAACACACTGCTTCCATTCACAGGATTATTTATGGCACTGATAATTGAATTCCGGTCACATGACTAAGGAAGACCGGGTTCAGAGGGAAAAGAACCTCACCATAATTTCTCTCTAGATCCATAAATCCTGCTTTTCTCCCCGGAGGTTGAAGTCCTTGGAGCTCTATGGATTCTCCCCAGCATTTATTCTAAGTTTGGAATCATCACAGAAATTCTTTTCTCTGAGCTCAGTGACAAAGCTCCTAAGGTAAATCCTTTGAAATTACCCTTTGCATCATTACCCCTGAGAACTCCTAAAGGGTGCACAGGAAATCCCCTCTTTTTTCAAGGATCAGACGTTGCTGTCTCCATTCGAGCATACAGCTCCCAAGGGTACAGCAGCTTAGAATTAAGGGTCTAACCCCACCCAGTGATGTTCTTCCCTGCAAAGGGACACAGTCACACACACACCCGCAAGCACAGGACTGTGGGCTTGGTGGCCACAGCGAGGTGGACTGTCTTGTTCCCTCTCCAAGTGGAGCAGCAGGGCATTCCTTCATTTCTCTGAGGAAGACCTACCAAAAATCTTTCCCAAATAAGGAAGTCCCCCTCCTCCCAAATCCTGTATTCAATGTTTTAACAGAGATGGGGCTTTAATGATTCAAGGTAGCCTACATTACAGGTAACATTTACCTCTTATTATCCTTTGGCTCAACCAGAGAAGAAATGTCAATATAGTTACTTCCAAAATATTTTCAAATTATCCTTAAAATAAAAATACAGTGAATAATGTCAGTCTAGAAGAAACATCAAACATTTTTTTTTTCCTCTAAGAAACACTCTCTTAAATAGATCACATTTCCATTTGCTTGGCTTCTTATTTCAAGTGGATGGGTTAAATGGCATCATCCTTTTGTAATACCTTTAGGCTGGAATAAATTTAGCATTTTAGAATTTTTTCCACAGTCCCTTTTATTTAACAGTTTCAGAGAACATAATAAACAGTATTTGATAAAAGACTGGGAATAAAAGAAATTGAGAGAGTAAATAAATCTTTGAAGCTCACACAGCCAACCTGGTATCCATTCAAAGGCCTCATACTAAGTATGAACACAAGCAGCTGTGTGTGCACACACACGCACACTCGCATGCATGCCACAGTGCACACACACGTGGGCACGCCATAGTGCAAACACTGTGTTAGTCGCTTGGGCGTTATTTTCTATACACTTTCTGTCCTTTTCTATTTAGGAAAAAATGTCTCTGTCTCTCTCTCTCGCTCTCTTTCTTTCTATGAAAGTGAAACAGAGTCTAGTAGCTATTTAAAAAAAAAAAAGTCTGCTGCTTTAGAAGCTTATCAAGACCAAACACCTTTGCGGATGCACCATCACTGATGCTGGCACAGCGTGGTGATAAGTGTCTAGCCGTTAAAAAGGCAGTGACACTAATTTTTGCTCAGCTCAGACCATCTTCTAAAGTTCCAAAGTAAAGAAATACTTCCTACTACACTCAGTGAAGAACACCATTTTGCAGGAAAGTTCAAGATGTTACTGACAGTTGTCCTTGTCATTTAGAGGGCAGAAGTAGGTTGGAGGTGGGGAGCATATTCCCAGGCAAGAGCTGACGTCAGGTTGAGCCCTGAACAGCCGGAGCCCCTCCACTGACTAGAGGACCAAGGAAATGCCCAATGCTATGGTCAGGCTGTTAGCCACCTTCCAAGACCATCTACCAGCAAGCTGGGTTCTGTGCCTAACAATGAGGGTCTTGGCCATAATCTGCCCCAGAGCCCTACAGCTTCTTGGAGGTCCTCTCAAGTTGTACTCCATACCTACATCTACAGGTGTTCCTGCCCCCCATCCAGGTAAAAGGAAATCCTGGGACACCGCTGTGGATCTCAGAGCAGCTGTGAACCTGTCCAAAGGCCACCTACATTTTAGATCCTTCAGGGAGACAAGCGTGAACTCACTCATTCACTTAACCTCCTTGAAGTCATGGATGCCGTTGGGGATCTGATGAAAGCTGACAGTGTCCAGAAGTTGTAGTCACAGTTGTCTGTGACTACGGGGCCTACGGGGCCGGAAGAGGAGGCCAACATAGTGCCTACTGGTACTCAGTGAAGTTCCGATTGCCTGACTATGCTAATTGTCACCATGCCTTCCAAGATAAATGGCAAACACCCAAAAAGTACATGGAAGGGGTAGCGGGGAAATCTTCCTCTATATACCACAAAAAATCAATGTAATTGCAAATGGCATCAATAACACTACTTTTATTCAAATCCCCGAGAGGAAAGCCAATCTCTGCTTTTCACATTCAATCAGGAGAACACTGGTTTAGTCAACTAATTTGACTCAGTGAACATTGATTGAGCAGCTACCATGTGCAAGCAGCTAGGATGTGCAGAGGATACCAAAGAACCATAAGACTCTTTCTATCTGCTGGGAATTCAGAGCCAAGTTGGAGAGAGAAAAGACCAAGAGGTTACTGACATCACAGCCCATGTTTTAAACCTTCTGGTTTCTCCGGAAAGTACTACAACGGCTGGCAAAAGCAGGCATTTGGTCAACGTCTGTTGACCACTGAACACTACTAAGTACACGAACACCTAAAACACAAAGCAGGAGGATAACCTGGAGCCCAGCCACCAAGCAGCGAGGTACCTGTGGTAGACAGCGCCGCCCTGTCTCCACGGCAGCCACGTTCAGCTGGGGAGCCCCAAAGACATCAGGAAGAACTGGCATTTACAAGGCAGAGTGAGGACAGACAGGGCTCCTCTGGACGAGGCGTGAGGGTGGAAAAGAGGGCATCCCTGGAGGAACACACAGAGCGCAGTGTGAACAGGGTCCTGGACACACACAGCCAGTGGTCAAGGTCGACAGGGACGCGGAACAGTGTTGGGGGTGGGGATAAATATTGAGCGTCCCCCACTTGGGGCTCAGCACACAGCTCGAGAGACCAGGCTGCAGGCTGACTAGGGGGCTGCTGGGCTCCTCGCAGCAGCAGGGAGAAAACCTGGAGCATTTCCCCAATAGCTTTCAAGATCCACCAAAATTACTTTTTTTTTTTTTTTTTTTGTGCTTTAGGGAGGAATTGACTCAATTTTGTAAATAAAAGATCCCCTTAAACAGAGTCAGGGCCAAGCTGACCAGGCTGCTGCTCTGTTCATGAGCTCCCACAGGCAGAGGCCCAACACGAGGGCCTCAGATGGGGCCTTGTTTTATGTCGCAGCGTCTTGTCTCCAACAAAATTATGATAAGACAGACTTTGTTTTCTAAACAAACAAGGGGCCTTCCGTAAGCAAAGGAAGCAAGTCTTGCTGCAAAAGAAGAAAATGCTGATAAGTGAGTGAAAAAAAAATATTTAACAGCCATTCATAATTCAGCTCTCAAAAACTGTGATCAAAGCTACAGGCCCACACAGAACACCACGACCACCACAGCCGGGGCTTCATCTGTCAGCCCTGAAAAAGAGACATGTAACTCCCACCCCAGAGGCGGGAAACAGGCCCCGGTACCGTGAACTCCTGTCACTGTAAAGACACACAGCGGGAGAAGCCTCCACGGAGCATCTCCAGGAAGCACGGCCACAGAAATGTCAGCGCCACAGTCTCCACACATCTGCAGCTTGGGAAACTCCAACGATTCCTGAGAGGGGTCTCGAGAAAACAAGTGTTTAAGGCTCAGCCAGCTGTATATTTAGTTTTAGTTTATGTGATAAATACTGCTCTTTTATATTTATTTAATCTTTCCCCATCATAAAAACAAAAATGCAATTTCCTTCAGTAATTTTTGTGTCAAAAATTCATTATCTTTTCAACGACATCTTTCAAATACCTATAATACACAGGCACACACAGAGACAGCCCACTTAAGCAGCAGACGTACCTGAAATCAGTTGCTATAGAAAAATCATGTAAATATAAAGCAATTCTTGTACTTCCACAAAAGCACTAGTTGTTAAAAGTTCTGCAATTGGTATTGGCCCTATTGGTTAAGACCTTACGTACAGCAGAATGAGCTGATTCCGCAAGCTGGTATGACTGTTAATACCTCAATATTTAACATAAACGTATTTGTCCAACTTGGCTTAAACACGTACATATACGGTGACACAGGAATCTTCAGTAGAAAGAACATGTTCCCCACAACCGCCAATCAAAGCCCAGACCCACCGACCTCTGCCTGGCCTCTGTCTGACCCTTCATGTAAATGCAAGGTATCAAGTGGCACAAAATCTTCAGAACATTAGAAATTTTACATCAAAATCTGCATATGTGAAGAGAATCCAATACTGGAATTAAAATAACCTTTAGGATTTGAGCTGGAGGGTTTGCCAGCACACCCAGAAACCTACCGGAAATAAGGATGAGCTGTGACACACTTTTCAAAGACCGGAGGTGGAGGAGATGAAATTGAAAGGAACTGAGAAGATGCTAACACCTGAAACCTGCCTGTTTTAATGGGAAATAACACCATTTCTGACTCACAGAATTAACAGATTAATGGTTGCAGACTTGTCCCTTCTACTAGGATCCTTTTTCAAACTATTTCAAAGGAATACATGAAGGATTGATTTTTAAACCCATGTAAACTCGCAGAGACAATGCAGACTGACTTAATTATAATCAATAAAATCTACAGACATTGATGCAACCCAGCAGAAACACTGCTACCAAAAGCCCAGCATAAAAACCACTCCGTGGCTCCCTTTGTACGCACAAGTGACATGACCTTAATAAATATTTCATTCCTTTCAGTGAATAACCAAGCATCAGGATGGCAAATTTTAATAGCTAGGAGATAATATCATAATGACTCTACTACGAAAATGCCTCCTTTGGACCAAAGAAAACTTATTCTAACCTGTAGTCTTCATTTCCAAAATACACTCCAAATTAGTGCCTAATGCTGAATGAGAGCCGCTTACTATCCTTTCCATATATAGACCAATGCGTTGCTTACAGAGGTTGTACCAGGCACACTCCTCACTCCAGCTACATCAGAAGTCACAGGGGAAAAGATGTAAGTTCTCCAAGTACAACAACACTTTCTTCCCATCTCCACACAAACTAAGTGCTCAACAAATACTCTTGGATTGACTGACTTGAGGGGACAGCCAGCAGGCAGGGGGAGGGACAGCCTATACAGCGACTCCCAGGTTTCTTCGTGAGTGGGAATTAGTACTGAGAGCCCACATCCTATACGCAGTTTGGGTTGTTTCTTTGTACATACATTATCAGATGTTCACCCACATGTAGGCCCATCTGCTATTTTCCTTCTCACCAGCCCAGTGTGGGTGGATCTTCTGATGGAGGAGAGAGAATAAGTTTGTGCTGAAAACAGACAGAGCTGGGCTCAAGGCTCTACTCCAGAATGTACTGGCTGCACCCCTCAGGCAGGCCACCAGCAACTCAGAGCCTTGGTGTCCTCATCAAGGAAACAGGGGTGACAACACCCAACTTATAAAATCGTCATGAGGATTCCAGAGGGCAGGTTTAATGCCTCTGGCACGGGATCGCCACATCACAGGCCTGCACTAAAGGGGACACACTCTTTCCCACACAGATAAGCTCCTATTCTTTTCCGTCTCTGAAACAGTCCCTCATTACAACTCCACTCCAAAGCAGACTCTGCACAGCATCTGGACAACACTTTCACTTTTAGTTTTAGATAGGGTATTTAGATATGGTTCCCATATCTACTTACTCCCTTAAAAAATTCTCAAGACTGTCTCAGCACAGTTTCCCTAATAAAAAACAGTTTTGCCTTTTATCTTACAGCTTCTGGGTACTGAAGTATTTAGTTATCCCAGTATCATTAGAGATTTCACTACCTTGCTGGGCCTGACAAAGCGATTACACGTTGGGATTAAACAGATGCTGTAAAGGTTTCCACGCTTCCTGGTGGTGGCCACTCAGCAGGCAGCCACGCCATTGTCCCCAAACCCGACCACACCGTCCTACACCAAGGAGTAACCCTTCACTCTGTCTGGAGTTGTTGTTTTGTTTTGGTTTGTTCCTTTTCTTTTTAATTAACATCTAGATCATGCAAACCCAAATTTATAATCCTGAGAGGAAACTATCAGGATCAAACTGGAAGAAATATTTTCTCTCGGTTTATGCACACATGGTGGCTTCCCGAATTTGTCAGGGACATTACAGAACAGCTGACTCAGCAGTCAGCTGCAAAAAGACTACCGAGGAGCTGACCAGCGGGAGTCTGTAGATGTGGTTTTCCTTCAGTGCATGCTCACCTGCGATTAGGAGTCCTTCAAACTTCCACAGTTCTTGAGTCTAAATATACACCTAGTTTGGTAGCATTTCAACTACAGACATACACATAAACCATGCTTTAATCAGCTTAAAATTGCTGCTTTTACAGAACATTCTGGAAGAGTTTCTCAGTGTTTGAGTTACATACACACATAAATTAAAAGAAAATATTTCTGTCCAATAAAGATTATCAAAATCAAGTGATAATGCTTTATAAAACATTTATTTTAGAATAAAAACAAAGGAAAATGTAGTTCATCCATAAGTTTAAAAATATATATGTACGGGGTAATTTAGATATTTTATTGTAATGTCGTAGCACACAAATAACATTAAATGGTATGTTCTTTCCTAACTTCTCTACTAAAACCCTAAATAAACTTTTCCAAAAATCACATAGTGTTCCCTCAACAGTTTGCTCACTGTTAGCAATGAGCTCCCCCATAGAACGCAAGAGCATTTAAGTAAAAAACAAAGCACAGGTCTTCCCCCAAATGACACTCTCCCTTTATAGTACTCCAACCCGGAGACTCTGACACGCAGTGGAGGGCGCAGGGTCTCCCAGCCCTGCAGGGGCTCCTGTTGTGGCAGGCACCATCCCTGGCCAACACCGAAACACCGCGGCCACGTAGAGCCTCTTGCGCTGCCCACCACAGGCACTGACAGGCCGTGTCGCATTTCCCCAAACATCCTTGCAGGAGTCACGCCGTTCTCACCAGTGGATCATACGGAGATGTCACCTGTGCCGTTGCTGGGAAGTTTCTCCTTCCCTGATACACGGAACAAATTAGGCTAGCATGACCCGTCTCCCCATCATCCCGCCTTCACACACATATGGCAATCGTGATGCGACCAGAACTGCACAAAATAAGTCAACCAACAAAGATGTCAGGGCAGAAACACGGGACGTGCCTGGATTCTCGCTGGTATTAGTGAGCGAAGAAACCAACAGTAGCTACCATCTCTACGTAAGAAAAATAAACCTGTCTAAACCACTAAGTTTTTTGTTTCTTGCAGCTAACAGCATTTTCAAGAGACAGCTGCCACTATTTACAAAATTCTTTGATTCACATAAAAATCTGAATTTCCAGATTCTTTAAAAAAAAAGAACGGAGACACTGGGCTCAGGTTTTCACACAACACCTGATACCACTCAGCCAGAGCTAAGGGGCCTCTCAGGGGGACTTGGCCCTCTCTGTCCACTTCACTCCTTTCGTTACCTCTCCAGCTGCTTCAGGCATCTGAATTTGAGACTCTAGCATATAGTTTATGAAAATATACACTATACACTATAAAAACAAAGTACCATTATAACCAACAAAACATTTATTTTTTGCTGCCTAGAATCCAGATATTGGCATAGACAGTCAGGGTCTCACTTAGGAAAACACAAGTTCTTTTTCTGACTACTAACTTTTCAACAGGCACACCAATTTGGGGCTGGCTTTCATGGCACACCTACATAGAGAGCAGCAAGACTCCATGCTCCTCGTTAGGACTAAAGACAACATGATGGTGCCGCAATGACGACAACAGCCACTGGTTACTGAGGTTTACGAGAGTCCAGGCTGTGTGCTAAGGGCTTCACCAACACTGCACCACTTAACGCTGGAAAAAAAAAACGTATGTGGTAGGTACTATTACCTTTATTTTAAAATAAAGACAGTGCATCTCAGAGAAAGTAACTGATCCAAAATCATGGAGAGAACAACCGTGGATAGAAAATCTGAATCGAAGTCCTTCTGACTCTAAACACACACTACTAACCACAGGTTATACTGCTTCACAAAGAAGAGACTGAAATACCTGATTTTTTTGAGAAACGTTCCATAAAATTTCTCATATCCTACATCTCATTCCTATGTAACTACATTCTAACACGAATATTATGTCAAATATTTGATTTTTAATACCCATTAGTGTAAGTCTTGATTCCGGTATAGGATTTTTTTTCAAAAGGCACTTCCTTCTTAAGTGTAACTGACCTGGTACAGTAAATTCTCAAGATTCAGAAGTGACTCATTTCCAAGGCTCCACACATTAGCAGCTGGTATTATTCAATCTGAGATTTAAATTTATAATGTACCCTTGATAATGTACTCCCAATACAGCTTCACTCCTCTATCTCTTGAATGACACAAGATAAAAGATCTTTAAGGTATAAATATTTTATATAAACTTTCACTGTGTTTTTCCTCAGCCATTTTCCATTTGCAAACACTAGACATCATGCAACACAAAAAAAATAATAAGGTTGAAAGAGTTTTATAGATTATGTTGGGGGGGCTGAGAACCACGTACCCATTCTGCTGCAGCAGCAGACACCACAGCCAAACAGCCCTTGCTGGCTAATCAGAATGTTCCCCCCTAAATGGGCTCTGACTCAAAGCACCGGTCTTCCACGGGCAGATAGTGGGCTGGAAGGGAGCGAATTCCCAGAACCATCTGTAGTGATACACTAAGAGCGTGTGGGGTGCTGCCGTGCCAACAGAACCTGGGGTACCCACTTCAGCAGAGGGGGAGGACCCCACCGTTCCTCCCAGGCAGGACACAAAAGAGCAGAGGCCCTCACCAGGAGGCCCACACCAGGCATGTGGCTTTTTTCTTTTCACATTTGTAAGAGGAGGAGGTTGACTCATCAAAGATTGTCACATTGTCTACACAGACACCCCAGGGCCTCGCTACGCAACCTGTGGGGCATGTATGTTCAACACACAGGAGTCTGTTAAAAACGCAGAGTCCCAGGCCCTGCCACAGATCACAGAATAATCATCTTCCCAGGTGTCTCCCTGCTCTGGGGATTGACTCCAACGGGGGCTGCTTCTGGGAGAAAGGGACCAGTACCCAACCCCCACACCTTTTCACTTTAAAAAATACATATATTGAACTTCTCCATGAATTTGGTTCTGAAAACAAGATCCTATTGAAAGAAAATCTGAAACTAGTGGATAAAATGATCCATCAGATCCTTCATAACTGCAAGTGTCCACAATTTCATGCATTTGCAAAGGTGCTTACATTTCTCACATTATGGACTATTTCTTTTCCACATTAACTCATTTTGGAGAGAAATCTTCTATAATTTGTAACTAATATTCTTATGGACAGAAATATAATTTGATCTTTTCTTGAAGACATCATTAAGAACATGAGTTACACGAAAGTGTTCCATTACAGGGAATATTCACAGAACTACTTAGGAATATTAGTATATAGGGGGGTGTGTGTGTGTATGCACATGCACATACATAAATACATACACAAATAAATGTATAAATACATGAGTATATAAACAAATATGCACACATCTATATGCGTATATATACATATACCTGTATACATTTCTCTATATGCACACACATCTACGCACTATATTTTTACATTGCACACACATATACATACATATGTGTTTATCCAGAGAGAGAGGACCTCGAGCTACCATCCATCCCCACCTTGCATCTGCGCGATTTCTGACAGTGTCTCCCTCTCTCTCATGGTCCAGCTGCCAGCTGTCACCTCCTGCTTGTTTCCACTTTCCAGACTTGAACACCTGTCTGTTATGACTTTCTTTGCTGCTCTGGGTTGAAAAGTCAGACCGTGTGGAAGTTGTTAGGCTTCGTTGAGGGTCTCCTCTGAGCGTAAAGATCATGAGTTTTGTGGTTGACCTTGATAAGGTCTACGCTGGACGACTGGAGGCTAGTTATGACTTTTCTAGTGTTCAGATGTTTTCCCCAGGTGAAGTCTAACTGGAAATGACTTTACAAAAAAGACGTATTGTACTTTCTCAGTTCTCTTCACCTCTCACAATCTACCCTATGCAAATAGATTGAGATAATCTTTGTGAAAGTGCTGAAAAGTCTGAAAAATGTTAGCTGGTGCCGTATCCTGATGCCAACCATCGGGGGCTGGGAGAGTAGAGGAGGATGTGAGAGACCCTCCTCGGTCTGCAGGTTCTCTGTCTGTATCAGCTTTCATGGGCCACGAAAGCAGCCCCAAAGCTGGGATAAGCTGGAAAGGTGGGGGTCGATGCAGACATAATCTGTTCTGACTTTCAGGGAGGCGAGGCTGAGGCCCCCAGCCCTCCTTCCCAGAGGCTCAGCGAACACCCTGGAGAACAGTCAACACCCAAGCCTCCTCTGCCCAAAGCACAGGAGCGTCTCTCCAGGTCACACCAAGAGGCATTCCCACAGCCCAACCCACAGACAGAAGGCTAAAACATCCCATTTCAAAGCTGGGTGACACTTCAGAGTGGTTCTCAAAAGTTAGCACGTATCACAATCACCTGAAATACTTGTTAAAAACAGATTGCCGGGCCCCACCCTCAGAATTTCTGATTCAGCGGGTCTGGGAGTGGACGAGAAATCTGCATTTCTACAGGTTCCCAAGTGACGATGACATGCTGGTCTCGCGACCACACTTTGAGCTTCATTACTCCAGGTCAAGCCCTTATTTTAAAGATGAGACAGGGCCCGAGGGCGGAGTGGGTGAGGGAAGGCAGGCTTCCCGTCCCTCTCCTGCCTGAGGTTCACACTGGCACACTGAGCTCGCACTGATGCCATGAGAGGGATTCAAGGAATGTCTTCATCTATCAACAGAGACCTCGGCGTCTTAGATTTGCGTAGCCTTTTAAAATTGCATCTATATCATCTCATTGGAGCCTCCTCACAGCCTGAAGAGGCAGGCAGAGCAAAGATTCTAGAGACGTGGAGACTGGGTTGCAGAGTTGTTAGGTCGTGGACCACGGCCACCAGGTAAGTTAAATACTGTACTAAGTCGCTGTGATGCAGGCTGCAGTCTGAGGTCCTGCAGCATGGACCGCCCAGGAAGCTTGTTAGAAATGCAGAATCTCAGGCCACACCACAGACCAACTGAATCTGACCCTGCAGTTCGCCAAGCCTCCCAGCTGATTCATGCACACTGGGTGTGAAATGCACTGGCAGAGAGGGGCCTGGACACCAGGGCCTCTAATCCCAGGTCCATGCTTTTTCTCCCCTTCTCTGAAGTACTGGTCAGCATCATATTTTGATCTGTTTTCCAACATAGCCTAAGTTAGAAGTTAACTGTCACCAGGTAAACAACACTTACAGTGGTTTGCCCTAAAAAAATATTAAACTAGGTGAAATTACCTTTATTACCAGTCTTGGTAATTCCTCTGTAGTCATTTCCCTGACTGATGTATAAACCCCTATGAAATGAATCCTCTGAGAAGATGGAAAAAAAACAAGACAGTGATCAATGGATTCAATTAGTTACAGTATAATTCCACCAAGATGAGAAAAGATCAAGATGCAGTGCAACTACTCCAGGGTGGCTAAAATACTTTACCCAGAAAGTACACCATTTCTTTCCCACATTCTTCAACTAGTAAGTTCAGGAAGGCACAAAACAGCTGCTCCTAAGATACCTGGGAAAACCACCACACTCAATGCAGGCTCCTTCCTCACAACTGGAAGGAGTTCAACACTGTTCAATGGTCTCGGCAGGATGACCACTGCTTTCTTCAGAGACAGGAAGTGTCCTACAGACCCACTTCTCTAATGACGGCAGATAAACTGCTCTCGCGACATACAGTCCACCAAGAACTAACTCAGCCGTTACTGAGAGACCACACTTGTGAAACATGTATGCAGGTTTTTTCCTTCAACTTTTCACAATTCTTTCCACTGAGATTCTCTGTTGAACAGAAACCAGAGGGCTGATACAGTGCACCTGTGAAAAGCTGCTTAGCTCAGCATGGCAAAATGTAAACCCAAATGGTTTCTTTTAAAATACATCAATCCCAGGCATTCATATGAGTAAATACAAACACAAACGGGGTTTTGTTTTTGTTTGTTTAGTTGGTAATTTCAGAGTTGCTTTGTGCAAACATGATTAGTTCATCAGTATGGTAAGATTCCCATCATTAAAATTAATGCTCAGGACACAGAAACAACCATTTATAATACCTGAGCAGGTCAGCATATTAAATAACACCTCTGCAATGTAAAAATTATTTTAGAAAGATGTACATCTATTAAAAGGAAGGTTTTGGGGCCGACTTGGTGGTGCATGGTTAGGCGTGTGTGCTCTGCTTCGACGGCCCGGGGTTCGAGGGTTTGGATCCCAGGCGCACACTGATGCATCACTTGTCAAGCCATGCTGTGGTGGCGTCCCATATAAAGTAGAAGAAGATGGGCACAGATGTTAGCTCAGGGCCAGTCTTCCTAAGCAAAAAAAAAAAAAGGAGGATTGGCATCGGATGTTAGCTCAGGGCTGATCTTCCTCACCAAAAAAAAAAAAAAAAAAAAGGAAGGTTTCTTCCCTAGTTTAAAAATAATGTGATAAGGGGCCGGCCCAGTGGTACAGCGGTTAAGTGCTCGCGCTCCGCTGCGGCGGCCCGGGGTTTGCACGTTAGGATCCTGGGCGCGCATTGACGCACCACTTATCAAGCCATGCTGTGGCAGCGTCCCATATAAAGTAGAGGAAGATGGACAAGGATGTTAGCCCAGGACCGATCTTCCGCAGCAAAAAGAGGAGGATTGGCAACAGATGTTAGCTCAGGGCTGGTCTTCCTCACACACAAAAAAATAATGTGATGAATTAATAAAGCTGATCAAGTGATTAATAGAATGCACAATCTTAATCTTATTATTTCCAAAGATGAAAAGGCTTTTCTGGCAAGAGCCAATTGTCTCCATTTGCTTAAGAACAATAAAATTTGATCGAGGATGATCTACCCACTCTCTCTGAGACAATGTGGCATGGGCTTACCTTTAATTCTCCTTGTTTTCCTTTATCAAGATGCACAAAGCTGTTCGTGGTTTACCCCTCTGAAACCTGGGGATTCATGTAAATAACTTTTAACAGTGGGATTGCACATAACAATTTACAGAGCACTGTGGCGTAATGCAATTCAGAGTTGTTCTTGATTTAAAATGTTTAAAGTCCAACCACAGTGTCAGTCTGCCCAGAGAAATCTCTTATAAAAGTTTTCACACTCTGTTGGGTTAAGAGACAGTGGGTAGGAATCCTATGGCTTCTCCGCCAAGCTTCCTTTTTGTGGTCAGCAGAGAAGCTATGTGGTTGGTCTGAAGGAGTCCAAAGTCTTTTTTCTGTGTTAAAACAAGGGAAAGTGGGCTGGTTACAGAGTAAAAGGAAAACCACAGCCAGCTCACTCCGCTGTAGCTTTTCCCTTAAATGTGGCTGAGAGCTATTCTGCTTTCCAAAAAAAAGGTTTAATTTAAACCATACACAGTGCTGCAGGCTGCCACGTTTCCAAACTCAACATTCCTTTCTAATCTGTGCACTTCAGAACCAACGTGCTCTGTTTCCAGTGGTACTCAGACGAGCTTTAATAAATAAAATATCACTGCCCAGCCATTACTTAATTTGATAATAATACACCCTTTTTTCCCTTCCTCTATTGACATTATCCTAAGTGCTTATTCGAGTGTGTTGAACTGTTGTAAACATCACCTCTAAAAAATCAGTTCTCTTCTCTTTTGGGGAGGGAAGGAAAGGAAAATGGGAGTTCCCAAAGTGAGGGAGCTCACGAGTGTCAGCAAGTGGTCAGAGGCTCAAGGAGACCAGCACCCTGAAGAGGCTGCGTGTGCAAAACAGCTTATCACCTTTCTGTCAAAAAACAAACAAAAAAACTTTTGTTTGTTTATTCCTTGGATATGACACTGGAATCTAGGCTATTATTCAAAACGTGACCAGGAGAGACCACAGTGACCCTAGCTCACAGCTACAAAACAGCCACGTGACTGGCACGGGTCTCTGGTCATCGGGGTGCTGATGCCGATCCCCACAGTGGCCAGAGTGAACAGCATGAACACTCCGCAGCTGGGGCGCTTTAATTTTTTGCCTCAGTGTATTCACTCGCATGTTCGTTAAGAACTCCAGCCCCAGCGGGAAGCCCAGCACGCGGTTTTCCTTGTGAGCTGCCACGCTCTATTATACGTGACACTTGTCAATTAAAGAGGAAAGCAAACTGAAGTTAAGCTGGTCCTTTCTTCAACATCTGATTTACCACTGCTGTTATCATCGAAAAGGAAGTCTGTCTGAGAACAATGATAGCAGCAGTAATCCTCCTATTTCAGTCGTGAGGGATCTAAACACAGTCAGGGCACTGAGGACCTGTCACAAGGTTTCTTTCAAAGAACTATGTATTTTCAGGAGTAAAAAGAAGGTCTTACTGATGGGATAACTGCCAAGATTGGATGATTTTTCAGCCTAACAGTTTAGAGAATATCATTCCAAACTACCTGGTATAATATAAACGTGGCACAATAGATCGATGCGATGAATTCTCTGTAGTCAGTAAAACGCTATCCCAAATAACAGAATCCATTAATAATGATTACTGCCCCATGCCTTTGCCACAAAAGGAATGCCCACTGCTGCATCCCAACGGTCTTTAATAAACATACAGGTCCTACCATAAGAAGACAGTCACAACCAGGCCAGGGAGTGCAGATTCCAGTGAGAGGACAAATTAAAAAGCCACCATGCAGGACAGTCCCTGTTTAAAACTTATTTTGCCTTGTAAACTCTACTTTCCTTATCTGTAAAACGGGACTTAGAGGACATGCTCTCTTAGGTCCCTTCTAGCCCTGTGAGTCCATGAGGGTTTAAAGTTTTCTCAAGGGTTTTAATTCTTAATGCACTCACCACACACCAATAGTAATTAATG
Source organism: Diceros bicornis minor (assembly GCF_020826845.1). Classification (NCBI taxonomy): domain Eukaryota; kingdom Metazoa; phylum Chordata; class Mammalia; order Perissodactyla; family Rhinocerotidae; genus Diceros; species Diceros bicornis. Next base: position 981,560 of record NC_080743.1, on the reverse strand, counting down.
CTAATAAGGGTCCATGAAACTTCTGCAATGAAACTTTAATTTGGACTGATCTAGGGGGAAAAGAAAACGTATCACACAAGATGTCAACTTTAGATTTTTAAAGCCAGACATCATTTGTTTCATGAAAAACTGAAATCAGCACATTTGGACTGCTGAAACAGTTTCCTGGAAATGTAGGTAGGTGACCCAGCATGTATGAACACTCTTAAGAAAGTGTATCTTTAAACTCTTAAAAAGAAAAACTCGAAGCTCAGAAACATATTTCAATTATGTCCTAGCTAATAATGATAATTAATCGTTTATTCTGTGACCAACATCATAAATCCTTTAAGAGAATTACTCTCATTTACTCCTCACAACGAGCTATCATTATCCCCATTTACAAATGAGGAAACTGAGACTTCTCATAAGGAACCAGGACAGCTAAACCCAAGTTAGTGGCACCCCGGAGCCTAAACTCTCAGCCACAGTGTAGACACTGCCTCTTCTGGTTAAGTTGTATCCGTGTGGTAAACTGCTTAAATGAGGCTGCCACCTTCCAAAGCCCCTTACTTCTGTGTAATGTTGACACTTCAAGCGGCAGAGGTCAGGCCTCGAGACTGGTCTATTTGCAGATTACTTCTACGGTACAGATCCTTACTTGCTCTATATTTAAATGTGTGCTTTTAAGTTCTCACTCTACAATATTCAACCACAGCCTGAGCTGAGACGAAGGAAAGGATTCTCCTGAGCTTGGGAGTCAAGTATTAAACTGTCTCCCACTCCTTTTAACAAACCTTCCAAAACACTCTTGACTAAGGGGAGAAAATGTAACAAGGGCCTTTGGGTAAACTCCTATGAGGAGGCTCCTTTCCTCTCAGCAAATGCAGAAGCCGGGCTTTCTACAGACTTCCCTAAGCCGACCGACCAGTGAGGAGATGACTAAAAAGACGTGGCCCGCATGTGTGGACAAATACTGACTTGAAGCTCTGAGGACCAGGGTAGCCAGCAACTCATAAAAGAATCAACTGAGCACTCACTCGAGTCCCTGGAACCTCACGTCTAAGAAGGCAGGAAGATGTAGGAGCTACCGTTGGTATATCAAAACCTCAAATAGAAACTCATCCCTGACACAAGCTTGCTACAACGCCAACCAGCTCACCACACAGAGACCACTTCACACTCTGACCGCTGACAGCTCCTTTGTACCTGGTGCTCAGTTGTAGATGTCTACTTGCTCCAAAAATGGGAAAACTAATTAATTATTAGCCAATGCAGTTTGTCTGGAAGATAAAAGTTTGCAAAACACGGAACAAAAGGTAATAGCAGAGGTTCTTGTTGATAAAATAGTTGGAAGTTATAGAATTAAAACAACAGAAGCATCCCCAGCTGAGCTGAACCCCAGACCTGTCCTCTGACAAGAGAATAGGAGAGGACATTATAGAGGCACAACTGCAAGGAATCAGGCAAACAGCTGCAGCAGGCTGCTGGTGCACATGACGGAACGCGGGCCGACGGTGAACCAGAAAGGCCAGCCCCATCTAAGGCGTTCAGATTCGAGCATTTGAAAACTGTGCTGGCAGCATCCAGTTCACACAACACCAACTGACCAGTCCTGAACTCAACACGCTCACTTCATTGACCAAGAAATTTGTTTTCAAAGACATAAGGTAACTTGCCTCAATTCAGGGTCTGAATTCACCCTCCACCTTACACGACTACATCAGGACGGAAAGGTAATTTCCTGATGCCCATCCTTGGGCACGTTTACTGAGCAAACCCAGCGCTTACACTGCGCTGGGCCCTCTGGTAAGAGCAGAGCTGGAAAGACAAACGATTTCAGGTCCCTGCCCTCTCTCTCCTGAAAGTGGAAGGACAGACCAGGACACAAAGGTGACGACACAGCACGAACACGACAGCATTACTGCAGCGAGAACAGAGGGGAACAGAAGCCAGCGCAGGGGACGCAATGCTCAAATTCTGGTGCCCAACCTTCAAACATATGTACTACCATGTGACAATGTTTGCAGACTTTACTGTTTATATCTTTAAAGAAACACATTCCACAAAAATGAAAAAAAAAGGTCTCGGATTATGACCATCTAGAAAGTCTTCGCCCAAGAAAACTTTAATGGCCTGGTTATAAATGGTCCCAAATGAGAATTTATAATAGAAATATGACAGACCTTTAATTATGGCAGCACTATGGGGCTCCATATAATAAAGCCCACATACTTTCAGCTTAGATCATTATCTATTGGATGCCTTGCAAAGGATTTTATTTACAAGTGCCTGCCTGAACCAATGAGGTGAAGTTTTACACAAGTAAAGGAAGTACAAAGTACAGTGTCTGGAAAAGCAGGGATTTACCTCCCGGGGTTCAAGGGGCCCAGGTACTGGGGGCTTCAGGCGGTGAGTGATGATTCTGACTCCTCCAGTTTGTATAAAAGGTTGAAGTTCAACCTGGTGCAGTGCAGCATTCCACAAGACCTGCCGCCTCTTCGAGCAGGCGATTAATCTCATGATCGATAGACCATATGATTAGGCACTAATAGCCGATAGGAGGACAGAATAAACAACCATAAATTTGCTTTGCCCCGAGCAATCCAAGTGTAAGCAGGGTCGTTTAATGGCCACACTGGGTCATGTTACCTAAGGGGCCATATGGAATGGAAACGGAAGGTACATACATTTTTTAAGATCTTCAATTATCATCTCAGGGTTATGGGACCTGAGTGGGGCCCTCTGAGCAACACCTATGAGTTCAGTCTTCTTTGGCAACAGATGCAAAGATTTCTACGTTCTGGGTGTGGAGGGTTGATTGCAGAGAGAATAATAGGAAAGCCCCAGTATAGAAATAATTCCTAAGTGCCAGTGTCAGCCACCCTCGGTACAGCAGGAATGGCCCTGGGTGGTCTGCCTGTCACTCCGTGAAACACTGGAATCTGTGCGGAGAGGACAGACTAAGGGAAGCGGCACCCAGGATCTAGAAGAGGACTGTGTGTCTCTAAGGCTGTCTAACTCCGCCTTCGCACGCAGATGGCTGCCCCGAGCGCAGGGCTGTTTCTCAGGGTGCGTGAACTTCTAGGACTGGGGTGGTTACACGACATAAAAGCTGGGATCCAGAAGGCCATAAATCTCAATCTTTCTTTTCTCCTTCTCCCTGGCTTCTTTCCTTTCTAAGACTCTGACCTCCTCCATCAGCCCCTTGAAAGAAAGAAATCAATCACCCCCAGATGAAAATGAAAACCTGAGCCTTCCCTCCACGCTGGATGGTTTTCCCTCGTCTCTGACAAAATTCAAGAAAATCTGCAAAACGTCACTTCCCTCTTATGTGTGTGCTTCTCTCCACCCACCCAGAGCCCTGGGAAGCAGAAAGCCCTTAAGCTCCAGCTATCAATGACCATGATAAAGGAAAGGAAGACACTTTGTCAGCCTAAAAGGAATGTGCCAGAGAAAGTAATTGCTGGATAAAACAGAACATCAAGGGTTCTCCACTGCGTTCTCCGTCCCACAGCAAACCACACGAATCTCTTTCCTTTGAAAACTATCTGGGAAACCAGCTCCTCCAACAGCCCTCTCCACTCCTGGATGTTCCCCCAGCCCCGTTCTCCCCATCCCCGCCCTCCCAGCTTACTAACATGCCCTGTGTTAATTTCCAAGCCTTTGGGGAACAACTCTTCTCAACCCTTCTGCCTGGTCTAATTGTTCAATACTGCTGATGACTCTTGAGCCCCCAGAAGAGTATTCGATCAGCTCTTTGAGAAGAAAGCAGGCGCTTCGGACACCCTGGGGTTTGCTGGGGGAATTTCTGTTGTTGTTTGTCCCAGGAAGCTGGGAAATTCACTCCCCATTCACAGACCAGCATTATCAACACCCCGAAGGCGGCCAGCCAGCGTCATAAGCAGTTGCTGTCACCAAGTCAGATGAGAAAATCCCTTCTTGGTTTACATTTATTCAAAGAGTTTCCACTCACAGAATTTCTGGGCTAGAAGACTTTTTCGCCAGGTACTTGTACCATAAAAGGATGCTCTAAAATGTCAAATCACAAGGGACACTCTGATGTCCAGCCATTTCTCTGCTGACACTTTTTGGAACAATACAGCCAGCCCAGCTGGGGCCACCTTCCACACCAGCCAGGAAGAAGCACTTGCCTGGGAAGGAAGCAAACTACAGGACCAGGAGGGTTGTCGGCTCCAGCACGCTGGGCTCCCAAGGAGGGACAGGGGCTCCCTGGGAGGGACGGAAGAGGCAGTGACAGAAATGGCCTGGGGGAGAAGGCGGAGCTGCGAGGAGCAGAGCCTGACCCCCAGGAACACAGGTCAGGGCTCCTTCCTCTAGAGCACCCCGCCTCCTAACACGTGTATTTTGTTAAGTTCTTCCTTAGCAACTAGTATCAGTTTCTAGCCATCTCTGAAACTCCCAGAACGTAGGGGAGACACTCCCAGTTCCCTTCGTAAACTGACCTGAATTCTCCCCAGAGGAAAAAAGAACACCTCCCTTGCAGACATTCAGACACTGTTTAGACTTAACTCAGCTGCCCCCGCCGATCTTGGTGGTTACCTGGAACCTCGTCCTCACTGAAACTCTGGAGGGCCGGCAGCCAGGCTGGCTCACAGTGATCATAACGAGATCTACCATATAGAGTAGAACACTTACAAAATCAGTCCTAATGGGCAAACAATCCTATGAGTTAATACTGTTATCCCATTTTACAAATGATAAAGCTGAGACGAAGAAACTCAGAGAGGTTAACCAACTTGCCCAAAGTCACACAGCCCGTCAGCAGCCCAAAGCCAGAATCACATCCATCTGTCACAAAGGCTGATCAGACTTCCATCAGAGGATGCTGTTTTCCACGCTGGCTCGAGAATTTAAAGATGATGAGACCAGCCCGTGGCTCTCAGGCACCAATGGCCGGCCTCCTGGTTTACATTTTTCCAAGCATGAAAGCAACACGGCCTCACACCATTCCCAGGGACACAGGGTCTCCTTCTCACTGCAGAATCAGAAACAAGACGAGTCAGGCTCAGCTAAGGCACAAGGTACAGATTGAGGTTAGACCACAGGGCCAGAAAGCAGTGGAGTCGAAGAGACTAGCTAGGGTTTTTTAAAAATCTTATTATAAAGACATAAAAAAAAGGAAAAAGAAAAAATACTGGATTCATTTATTCTTTCATCCTCAGCAAACGCTGGCTGGGTACCTGCTATGCCCCAAACTTTACTAAATTGAATTATAAAGGGAAGGGTTCCAGTTCCCAAATCCTGTTTACCGATTTAGACCCTCTGGTATCCACGTACCAGAGGGGACTGGTCAGCGGCTCTCCCGCACGGTCCCTGCCGCCCCGACACCGACGCTCTGCACCCACAACAGAATCTGCTGCTGACTTGACTCCTTCTGCCCCCTTCCTGCAGACTTCTAAATGGAAAAGACCCATAAAATAGAGTTTGGGAGAGGTAATCCAAATTATTCAAGCAGCTGACAACGATCCACGTTCTCCTGAAAAGGAGGTTCAGATACACCGATTTCCACAGTTTCTCGATTCAGCAGCTTCTCTTCCACCCACAGGTTCACAGAAATGTGCACGAGGAAGCAGGCTTCCAACCAGACTCCAGCAACGATGCCTCCTCCTAAGCATCTTCTAGAAGGTGCGAAGTCACAAAGAACCAGCAGGATTCAGCCAAAGGGGACAGGGAGCGTGTTGTTAGAGGCAGAAGGAACGAAAGGTCCAGAGGCAAGCAAGAGCGCGGGACATTTAACAAGCTAGAGAGAGCGTATCGGGGCTGGCAGGCAGGAGGTGGTGAGCAGCGTGTGCACAGCGACCCTTCATTCCCTCTTCCGCCCATTTCACAAATGCCAACGAGCACCTACTATGCACCAGGCATGACACTAGACCCGGGGAGACACGGAGATGGGCTGGCAGTGGCTCAGGACCCCTGTCCCCACACCACTGGACAGCGGGCTGGACCTGACGCAGCTGTGAACGTTCAGTGCGTCACGTAAACGGGAACACAGGCGAGCACCCTCGATTTCCTAATGCACCGCCTCAATTAAACGAGCCACACCTGCAGAGGAAGGGCTCACTCGCACTGGTTTACAGCGAGCACCCGCCAACCCCAGGATAACACTGGACTTCTGCCCACTCATCAATATTAACCGCCACACAAGTAGACGCAACCCTGCGTTCTCCCACTTCTCCAGTCCAGCCCTCACACCAAGGTACGTTCTTAACCCAACCCCAGTTTCAGGGCACAAGCTTTGGCACAGCTGGGGCCATAAGTATCATTAAGCTCCACTAGGCGAAAACACCAAATGAAAACCACATGCTTTCCAACAACACAGAAAGCCCAAGTTCTATTTACAAAGAGAAAAAAATCAGCCTGGATGCTGTAAAAGAAGGCAAATGATTTTCCAACAATGACCATATAGGACTCAGAGATTTTTTCCACAGAGTAAGATTCTACTTTCAAAAACTGAAATAAAATAAAATACCTCAATTACCAGAGACCTGACTCCATTAGCATCACCTTACAAGTATTAGGCACAGAATCTGTTCTTTGGTGACTGAAACTAATTTTAGAATTTAAAGATTCACTCAGCTGTTCGCCTTGATTTGTATCACTTCCAAATAGTCAGAACCCACCTGGTTTACGGCAGATTCACGGTGACACGGAGGAAGGAACGGAGCAGCTTCAGGACTGTGTTCACTTGAACAGAACCATGGGTGAGATCCACTGAGCCAGACCCGTCAGGCGGCCCAGCGCTGTGAGGTACATGGAGGGGGCCCCAGGATGGCTGCCCTTCCTGAACCAGCCTCCCACCCTCCTCTTCCAACCTCCAGGAAATACCTTGTTAAGTGAAATTAAGTTAAATACACCAAAACTATTGAAAAAATGTATGAGAGAGAAGCCACTGAGAGAGAACTTCATCCGGTATCTTGTGTGTGCCCGGCAAACGGAGTGTCCTCCTGTGAGGGGCACCCCATTCGGGCGGGAGACACGGGCATGGGCAACAGGTAACTCGCCCAGTCACAACAGCAGAGGTGTGGTCATGTGGTCACTCACACACGGGTCCAATAGAACCACAAATGAGCAAACGAGTCCAGAGCAACCCAGCAAGGCTTCCTGGGGGAGGGGTTTTCGTAGAGGAAAGGGGAACGAGTAAGGGGGTTTTCAGGCAGCTGTGCACGTATAAGTGACTCTTCCAAGTGAGCGACATTGGCAGTGCAGCGTGTGCTCCATTGGGCTGGGTGTCACAAAACGAGAGAGACTACTCACCAAAGCCTACTCATCAGCAGATGAGCCAGCAACACTGGGCTTGCTGACAGGGTGTGGCTGGCTGAATCCAGACTCCCCCACAAGACGTCCACGTCCTGATCCCAGACCCTGGGAATACGGCAAATGGACTCTGTGGATGTGATCAAGCTAAGGATCTTGAGGGGAGAGGCTATTCTGCGTTATCCGGGTAGGCCCAGTGATGTAATCACACGACTCCTTACAAGAGACACAGGAGGCTCGAAGCCCAGGCGGAAGGAAGCACAAGTTGGAGAGAGCAGCTACGAGCCAAGGAACCAGCCAGCCTCTGGAAGCTGCAAGAGGCAAGGACAGGCTCTCCCCAAGCCGCCAGGAGGAACCAGCCCTGCTGACACCAGGCTGGTTTTAGACTCCCCACCTCCAGAACTGTAAGAAAATACTGTGCTGTTTTAAACCACTGTGTTTGTGGGAATTTGTTACAGCAGCGATAGGAGGCTGAGACTTGCAGTCACATAAAGAAGAGCTGCGCTAACTCAGCAGGCTTCACCCCACCAACCCAGGCACCTGGACGTGCGGGGGCCGAGAACAGTCACGGCGAGGCTCTCGAGGCTGCCGAGTCAGGCGTCACACTAACACTCGAAACAGGTGCGCAACACTGCAACCGGCTCCGCCTGCTCAAGCGGCGGCACGTGGGCGCTCGCGCCCGCCGGGAGGGAGCATGAGCGCCGGGCGCGCCCCGCACCCCCGCGGGCTCCGCGTCTGCGCGGAGGCTGCTGCCCGAGGGAAGAGGGACGGTGCCCGAGGGGGTCCTGGCCCATCCGCTCTCCGCCGTGTCCCCAGCACCCAGAGGAAGGTCAGCACCAGCAGGGGCTCCACAATGCTCAGGGAACTGACCCGAGTCTCGAGATAAAAGGTCACCCCCGTGTGGATAACAACGCAGGCTTGGGTGGGTACTATTTTCTTCTGAGACGTCATCTGATGGGCCCGACTCTGCAGATTTTGAGAAAACATTCTCCTCATAACTGCACTTCTGCTTTTAGCCCTACAATGTGATGTGTAATAAAAATGGCAAAACAAAAATTCAGAGAGGAAGTCAGTGAAACCAGGCTAGATGGCAGTAGGTCAGCTCCCTGCTCCTACCGCGCTTGAGGGAAGCATCAGTTTCCTTGAGGTTCTCTCCTTGGCCTAGTGCTGAAATGGCACAAAGCAGGCAGACGTTTGATTCTCTTAGATTTACTATTAATACCACCAGCATTTCAAGAATAAAGTATCTACAAGCAGCTATGGAGGCCCCTGGATTAAATGAAATTTTATAGGCACTTGAAACATCCCCAACTTAAATTTAGGCCAGTGAGCATTAAGGAACAGCAGTGACTAAACCGAGGCAGGTCAACACACATTTCCAAGACGATGGTCTGTCAGGTATGCTCTGATGCCGGGTTTCGTTATTCTGGTTTCCTCCACTAAAGATGGACAAAGGGTAGGAATTAAATCGATGCAGGCCTTAGGCTAGTGGCCTACCAAAGGGAAACAAGCATTCATCCATTTTCTAGAATGTTCCCTGATCACCTACCCTGTGCCCAGCCCAGTGCTGGATCCTAGAGATAGAAAACCAGTTATATTAGTAACTGGGCATTTTCCTTGGACCAAGCAGCCGTTCTGAGTATGCAGTGTGAACCCATCACTGTCGCCCGCACGTCAGAACGAGAAAACCACGGCTGTGGAGGTCTCATCCTTCTCCCGAGTTCCTGTGTCCAGCGCTCGGCAAAGCAAGACTCTGGATCCGTGTACATGCGACTCTGGGGCCCACAGCCTTGTGAACAAGTGTCTGGGCCCTCCGTCCAGCAAGGGCCATCACTGAATGCCAGCACGAGGGCACGAGATCAGGCTTCACACACACACACACACACACACTAGTCTGATAAATCTGGAGACAGAGCCACCTGCCACAGGAACACCAACATGTTGTTCTAAGCCTTCTAGAACACTGGTTCTGCAGCGTTAGCCTCAGAATCACCTAGAGAGCTTGTTTAAACAACAGTCACCGGGCCTCAGTTCCTACGTTTCTGATTCAGTGGGTCTGAGGTGGGGCCCGAGGATCTGCATTTCCAACACGGCCCACATGAGGTGGATGCTTACCCGGGGACCGCACTTTGAGAACCACTGATGCACGAATCCGCAATGTCATCTCTGGAAGGGCCAGGACTCTGTCCTTGTGTTTGCCGTGTCTAGAAGAATGCCTTGCACATAGTAGGTGTTCAGAAATGCTGAATGAACGAATGAATCTGCTGTGTACTTGAAAAATTGATAACTAACATTATTAAAATTATGTGCAAACTAAGATCGGGACCTGGGAGAGTCTCTCCTGAGGAAGGGCATGAGCACCTTATGGAATGTCGTGACAGCCTGTGTGGCGGGGCTCAGAGGCGTGGTGTCAACGTATGGGTACTATCATCACCACCATTCTCCATCATGGGATACGGCATAGTGGAAAGAAACGGAATCAGTGCTAAATACGTACTAAGTACAGACCTACATAGCCAATTCCACAAGCTGGATGTCCTGGGGCAAGTTCCACACTAGTAAGGCTTAGTTTTCTCTTCTATAAAATGGGTTCCTGGGAAGATGAGAAATAACATCCACCAAGTGTTCAGATATGTGTCTGGCACACAGTAGGAATTCTCCAGTGGCAGCTATGATTAACTTAATTGCAAACATACCTCTGTTGGGGTCGTCACAGAAATCTTGATCTTTAGGAAACAGTCATTCGCTTTTATTATTCGCAAATAATTCCCGAGTACGCCATTCACTCTGTGGAGCACGATGCATTCTCAGATGCCACATTGAGAAATGGGTTAAAAAAAAAAATCCCCTCCCTAGATTTCTCGCCACCCCAAAGGGCTAGTTCTAAACACCCTGGGAGGAAAGGCCCACAACAGCTCTCTGAAGAGCTCTGGGGCAAGTGATGTGAAGAGGTGAAGCCAGGCGTCCTCCTCACTGAGGAGGCAGGAAGAGGATTGAGTCAACAATCCTCCTTGGTCTTGGGCCTGACAATCACCACCCCAGGGCTCTCCTGGCAGGTGTGACCGTATCAGAAGAGAAGCTGCACTGCCCGCAGCCCCAGCCAGGAGGGTCCACCGCAGGCTCCTTCGGGTTCTTGGCACACATGCAGACACCTCTGTGTGCGTAAGAGTCTCTGTCTGTGTCTTCCCGTCTCCTCACTTGAAACACTAAACACAAGATGCCCCTCCCTCCGAAACATGTCAGGGAAAGAGAGCATGTGCCACGAGCACCTGCGTCCAGTCTACTGAGAAGGAAACCAAAGTCACAAGCCAGAGAGCCAGACAGCAGAAAGTGACCCTCGCAACTCAGGATCCCCGTTCGTTCATGACCCGAGAGACATAGAGACGGACCCACTTGGACTCTTGGGAACAGGAAAATCCCCAAACCATCGTTTACTATTTTCAAAGGAGTTTCAATATGGGCAGAACTCAAGACTACTGTTCTTCAGGCTAAGTTTATATCCTGAAATATGCTTCTTGTAAGAAATAATTTAAAAATGTGGAATCTAAAATCAAGCAAAAATAACATACAGTATGTTCAGCTTTGAAATTTGCCGAGACTCAGCCAAGTTTACCATAAACAGAAGGCAGAATTGTCTATTTTTAACTTTACAGCCCTTGGGTGATTAAAATTTTGAGCCATAATAAACAACTTCTTTCTTCTTTGCAACATAATTTCTCATTTGAAATGGCAGTCTTTTTAGTTGTTTAGGAGATATGGATTGAGCACTTCGTGTTTTTAAATTCTTTCTTAAACGGAAATTTCTTGCAGAGACTAAATGCGTGCATAAGCATGCCAAAAGCACAGACTTTAAAAAAAGAAAAGAGAAAAAACCTCACCGAGGCCCAAAGCTGAACTCCTTCTCTCTTTCTGTTTTAACTGTTGCACAGTTGTTGCATTTCAGGAGCAGAACACAGTAACAGGTCCCACCATTCCACCTGTAGAAGTGCAGCGGCCACAAACGCCTCACCACCACCCTGTGGGTATTTGGCAATCTAGCATGTTTGCAGATCTCCTGTGTCAGCAGAAAGTGTATCTTCCCACCAGGAAAGACAGTTGCACATGCAGTAAACCAACAACCTTTGACACACCAGTTAATTACATCAGTTAGCTACTATCTCCTGTGCATGATCGCAGTGTTAATGAAAATATTTTGGTGTGGAAATGAAACGGGTCAAGACAAGCAGATCAGGAAACAGAAGGGATTTAGGGTCACGTAGAATGTCAATGCGATGAGTCACACAGAACTTAACCTTGGCCCCCAAAAAGAATATAAAATGTTTCCCTCTGCTGTAACATTGGTATTCTTTTCCTCTGGCATCACTTAATGCTAAATAGCTCAAAACTCTTCAGAAATTACCAAGTTTAACAGCATTGCCGCCCATCAAGAGCCATTAGCAAGCAGTTGCGTTACTGGAGATAAACTAAGCTCAGAATCATAGGTGCTGACTTTGAATGCAACAGTTTCTCCCTGAGGGAAAGAGACAAGTGAAAGAGGATGCCCCATCTCTGGTTTGGATGACAGGGTGACGAATGGTGACAGCCACTCATTTTGAAACACAGGAAGATGAGCAAATTTGTTGGGAAAATGGGTCATGCAGTGCAAGATGTTAACTCAGGTGTTGCCTCATTTTTTCACGTCGAGTATGGGTTTGAGGCTCCAGAGAAAGACCTACTTCAGTCTTCATGAGCAAAAGAGAATATCCCACCAGCCACTTAAATATTTAAGCTTCTTCTTAGGGTCATTCTAAGGAATCTCTTCTCCAGATTTTACAGCCATGCTCTCCTCAACTGCCCCTCCTGTGATACGATTTCCTGATCTATTAGCATCTCCATTTGGTTGGCCCTCCTCTTAGCATTTTGCACCCAAAATGGGCAAAAAATTCCAGCTGTGGTCAGACCACAGCCCAACACAGCATCAGCTGTCTAAATGGCCATGTCACACTGCCAGCCCCTATTAATCTTGTGGTCAGCTTACACTCTTGGGTTGTTTTCACGTGAACTGCTGTCAAATCAAGTTTCCTCCACCCTGCCTCTGGATAATGAGGTTCCTTGTCCTAAATGCAGGGTGCCTCCTTCCTAGACTGTCTATGTTTAACAGAAAATGGGGATTTGCATCCGATTTTCATTTCATTCTTACCAATTCTGTCCCCAACTTTGCCGGAATGCCCAGAGGTACAGCCTTTTGGAATGAGCTTTCCCATGCTACATTCTAAAAGAGTAACACAGTCTGAAAATGTCCTTATCCCTTTTATCACTGGATTCTCCATATCCAGGCTACTTTATAAATAGCATTTTTCCCTACAGAAAATATGTAAAGCCACGGGGTGGTGGGGGGACGACAGAGGGAGGGGCTGCACACAGAGAACAAGATAATTTTTCATCAGTCTTGGAACAATGTAGGCCCACTGTCAATTATTTATTTCTTACTCTGGAGTACAAAATTTGTATTCTTATAATGTACATTTAGATACTATGCACTGGCCTCCCCCTACCCCGTCCACTTCCCTCCCGAAAAACTAGTGGGATATTTACCAACATCCTCGAGGCCAGTCAACAATTCAGGGCTTTAGGTGGGGAGGAATGTTGTCGGCATTTACTTAGCTATCAGCATGTAACAGGCTGTGTAGCCTTCAGGGCAGAAGTACAGAAAAGTGTAAAGGAGGGAGCTATGTTTAAAAAAAAAAAAAAGTACGCTGGCCGATTATCAGGACTTATCTCAGCTTCGCAGCCCCACTGCCTGGCTGTCTCAGGGTCATATAAGGATTTGGAGCTCGGGGAGTGAGTGGTCTCGAGGCTTCTACCTCCCTGAATATCCTATCACCATTTATGGGGTATCATTCAAGTTTGGTGGAACCTCATGTCAGAATTCCACCACGTCAGGGAGCTGCAGGGGAGCTACTCTTTCACCGAGTTCTCAAAACATCCTGCAAATTCAACCATTAGCACATACCAAAATTGTCTGTCAAAATCCCTAAATCAGAAGTATAACAGCAATGTGACAGCTCTACGGAAGAGGGCAGAAGTAGAAATGCACCTAACGGGATGCTTATCAGCGTTAGAAATTAGAGAGAACTTCTTAATAGTTAAGCTCATTACCATAGTCTTTAAGGAAGAACAGCAATACCTCTGTCTGGGGTAATTTAGATGTGGCTGTGCCTGAAGGCAGGAGGAGAGACAGGATCACTTCCCAACAGCAGAGTTCATTCGCAAGGCCACCAGGGCATGCACCACCTCCAGTGAGGGAAGGCTGCCTCCTGTCAGCTCCCAACGCCCAGACCAGCTTTCAGGGAAGGGGACGTAACTTCCCTCCTTACTTCCTGGGCTGTAAAAGAGATACCCAGGAATCTCCTAGGGGAAAGAAAAAGGTCTCCAGTAGCTGCATCCCGGATTAAGAGGGTCCACCACGGGCCGCCTCGCTCTGCGGAACCAACCAGCCCCATGGAGCCCTCTCCGAAAACGCCCCTGCCCAGCACCCAGGCGCCGTGCCCCGGAACCTGACACAGGAGCTACGAGGGCAGCTTCTGGGCGCCTCTGCACATCCTTCTCCCTCGTTTATCCTCAGAGTAACTGAATGAGTTATGAATTATGTCTGTTCTACAGAATAGGAAACCAAGCTCTGAGAGTCTAAAATGACTAAGCCTTCACTAGAAAGTGAAAGCCAGGGTCTGACCACAAAGATTCCTTCCACGTCTAAGGGGCCAGCGTATTTTGAAGATAATTTTTGTTTTACTAAAAATAAATGAAAGAATGCTCTTGCTCTTTCGTTTTCTGAGGGGCGAGTCGCCATAATCACTTTTCTTTTTTCCCCTGATCTTAACTCCATCTAACCTGGCCTCTTTCAACTAGAGACAATGGCGCTAACAGTAAAAAGAGAGAGCATTTCACTTTTACACGCCAATCAATGCGTGACAACATCCACCAACTGGAGAGGACTTCCGCGTTGCTTCCTCTAGTAACCGACTGAGAAATCCCTGCTGACATCAAGCCTGAAGCTGTGGCACCAGGACCCCGAAGCCTGAGGCAGACAGAGCTGAGAGCAGGCTCCTCCCTAGCTGCACCCGCAGTCACCAGGGAGCTTCAGCAAATCCGAAGGCCCGACCCATCCCAGGTGATGCCAGCAGGCAGCTGAGGCCGAGACCACAGGCAGAAAGCAACAGACGAGAGGGTTAACCACAACATCAAGCAAGTTCATTTAGAACCCACCCAAGGATGAGAGGAGAGAGAACTGCGTCCCAGGAACTTTCAGGGCAAGTCTGGGTTTTGGTTTTTTATTTTTTCTGTGAGGAAGATCAGCCCTGAGCTAACATCTGCCAATCCTCCTCTTTTTGCTGAGGAAGACTGGCCCTGGGCTAACATCCGTGCCCATCTTCCTCCACTTTATACGGGACATCGCCACAGCATGGCTTGACAAGCGGTGTGTTGGTGCGCACCCGGGATCCAAACCAGCGAACCCCGGGCCGCCATGGTGGAGCGCGTGCACTTAACCACTTGCGCCCCTGGGCTGGCCCCAAGTCTGGTTTTAAAAGCGACATACACGCCTGCACAAGTTTTCCATCCAACTGCCCCAGGAGCAAGCCCTTGGAGCCAGCCAACCCTGACTTCCAGTTCCGACTCTTCGTCTTTCTGAGTCTCTTTCTCCGTGTCTGTGACATTAGGTCAGGAACACCCACCTTGCAGAGTCGTCTTCAACATTAAACGAGATACAGTGCACAAGACACTGGTCACGCAGCACTTACAAACAGTTCTGCCTTCTGAAACGTCTCTTCATTTGGCTGCTCCGCACTCCCAACAACTCACTATGTCTGAGTCACCATTCTTTCCAAGAACTATGAGCTTCTGTCCTCTAGCATCTTCCCCTAAAATGATCTTGATCCATAAGATTATGGGTAGAGTATTTACATTCATAATCCAATCCTCACATATTTATAGGATAGCTCACTTGAAACCACTCCTCATTAAGTGGAAGTTTCTTTTAAATATGGGGCACCTGTTACGTGCCAGGTATTGTACTAAGCATTCCATACTTACAATATCATCTAATTTCATTTAATTCTTATGAAGCCTCTTCAGGAAAAGAAGTATTCCTCTCATTTTACAGATGATGAAACTGGACTTCACAGAGGTGAAGTAACTTGCACAGACACAAGCACACACACACACAAAGGGCTGGAGGAGAACTTGCTAGTATGTGAACTCAGGTCTGTCAAAACTCCAAAGTCAGACCACAACTGTGTTCCCTAGCATATAAAATACTTCATATATAAAGTGTATATGAATACTTTACATAAAAAGTATTCATAAAATACTTTGTGCATATGTGTGTACATGCCAAACTTTAAAAGATTTAAGTATAAACTGTATTTCTGTAATTAGAACGGCATCATAAAATTAATTTGTAAATCAATATCGAAATTCAACCAGTTTCTATGTTGAGCAATCAGTGCTAATTTACCTCTCACAAGGGCTAGAAGGTTCTACAGCACCTCCCCTTCCCTTTTATACTGCCCAAGCTTGTCATTTGCCCTAATGTTGACTGCCTTCCCAGGGCATCTACTGCTTTGCGCATAATTTGTCTAATTAAATTTAAAGAAGAGATGTTTCAGGGAGCACCATTTCATCATTTCCTCCTACACTCCATGCTGGGGACTTTAATGAGGACCTAAACCCCATCTTAACTCAGCCTGAGTTTCGGCACAGATGAACTGTGCTTGTTAAGACAGTCTTCAGTTGTCAGGAAAAATAGCTTTATTAAGGTCATGGAATGTGGAGAGTTTGATTAAAGCCAATCAAGGAAGAAAGGCAGGCTGCAGCACAGTGAATCAAGCCTGGGTACAGCATGTTGAACATAACTTAACCTAGCCTATCTGTTAAAAGCAGACATAAATAAGATCAGCTTTCCAAAAAGAATGCATGGACAAATGCAGGCATATTACATGGTGTAATATATCTCCTGAGTTTAAGTTGAACAACTCTTTCAAAAAGCACCATATATTTTAAGCCACATAGATGAAAGTGACAGTGGAGGGTTGTCAATAGCTCCTGTCATCTAAAAAAAGGGAGGGGAGGGGCCGGCTCGGTGACGTAGTGGTTAAGTGCACGCACTCTGCTTCAGCAGCCCAAGGTTCGTAGGTTCAGATCCCAGGCACGGACCTACACACCGCTTGTCAAGCCATGCTGTGGCAGCATCCCACATATAAAGTAGAGGAAGATGGGCACAGATGTTAGCCTAGGGCCAGTCTTCCTCAGCAAAAAAGAGGAAGATTGGCCACAGATGTTAGCTCAGGGCTAATCTTCCTCACCAAAAAAAAAATGGGGGTGGGGGCATTACTTATATTCTTTCAGATTTAAAATGTGTGATCTATGGATACATCCTGCCAATGATGCACACAGATACCCCTGTCCTGTTAATCTGCAAGCTAGGCTTCAGCTCAGGACACCTGAGTGACTATCATTAGCAAATGGAATGTTAAGGTATTCAACACTAACAATATTTTGGAAAGCTCTTCTAAGTGGGGTTTATAATATTGTTTTAGTTTCAAGAAAATTAAACAGTTGGGTGACAGGAAGGAATAGAAGGAATCTGGAAATCTCAAGACATAGGCTATAGTCCTGACTCTGAGGTCACTGGTTACATGACCTTCCAGAAGTCCAAGTTGGGCTACCTGGGCCTCAGGTCTCCCAAGAGCCACATGAGAGTGGCTGAACTAACGGACTACGAAAATTTTAAAGTTCTACCATGCTAGTCAAGTTATCACAGCCTTCACTCCGTTTCCTTCCTAGTTTACAACAATATGTTGATATGAAGGGCTATCCTATATTGTTACTTGATACTTCAATTTAAGAATCCCAATTCAAAAAATAACTGGAGAATGAATGAGGGTAAAGCCTTGAGGAGTTTCGAAAATGAAGAACAACTGTCCAGATGCCCATGAGCTCTTTCTCTTTGATAACAGCATTCTACCTCTGTTTTCCTTCCATCCTTCCTTCCAGACACACAGCTCCAGGACATATTGTTACTAAAACACACGCAGACTTATTTGTTAAAAATACCTTTATAGCTAATTCCATGACACTGATTTTAGTCAGACTCAATGCTAAATTCACGATTATCAATCCACAGTATTAACAACTAATAAATACTTTAACCTGGTCATCAAAAGATCTTGAAGTGTTCGTATCTAAGACGTCCCAAATCCTATGTTATACCTTGTGCAGCTGAAACAGGTAAGCATCCCCATGAGATAGCTGCACTCGAAATTTTAGAGTTCTGCAGAGTAAGACGGACTTGAGAAGAGAGCAGACCACGCCTCCACGACAGCCTGACTCCCCACCTTTTTCTGATTTACTAGAGGTAATGGAATACAGAGGCTTAGGAAGAACAGAGGAGAGCTGTGCATAATAGGATTTAAATAATCTGATTTTCCTAAGAAAAGAAATTGAGAAGCAAAGAGATAAAGGATTTTCTGTACGTACACACACTCTCACACTTCTTTAAAGCACCCTGTAGTTCCCAAAGCATTTTTGTATCCCTTAGATATCACTTAATCATTATGAAACCATCAGGGCAAGCGGGGCAGGTACTATTGTTTCCAGAGTTTAAGAAATGGGAGAGCAGACAAGCTAAGTGACTGTGGCAACATCACACACTTCACTAATGGCAATGCCGGAGCAGACCCAGGTCTTCTGAAGTCTAACCAAACGCCATCCCAGGATATGATACACTCATTCTTTTAACTCAACAAATATTTACTGAGTGCCAATTATGTGTCAGGCACTGTCCTAGATACGAGGAAAACAACGGTGAACAAGACTGATAGGCTCCTTTCCCTCCCAAAACAGTCCAGTGCACCTATGCATGTATTTACAATATGTACAGCTTAATATATATGGCTTTTCATGCACTTTTCTATACCAGCCTGTTTATGAGACTCATTAAAAATTAAGATTACACATAAATATTTATTATTTTTTAAGAACTGTGCTGATTAGGCCAACAGAGAACAAATAAACCCCAGCCCCTCCCGCCTCCCTTCCTTCCTCATTCCACACAGCTAGCCTTTTAAAACAATCTGGGTAAACAGCAAAGTAACATCTATTCAAGTTACACATTTGTCCACATGCTAAGAAGAAAAAAAAAAAAACGGGTATAAAAGTCTTTAGAAAAAGGAGAGGTTCAGAATCATGGAGAGGGCTTTTTTTAAGGATCATTTTAAGCACACACACAGGATCTTACAGAATGTACACAGACATCTTGTTTGGAACAAGTTTGTCCTTTTTTCTTTCTTCTTCTTAATCTACACAAAGCACGGTCTTACAAAGCCTGGGGGGTGGTTGCCCCCCATCTCTAGCCCTGTTGCTGAATGAAAGATGGACAGGAAATTAACGCAGTGGTAGGGCGTTCCTTGCCAAGAGTGAACTCTGAAACAAAAGGCCCACTATTGTGTGAGAACGTCTGACATCTACGCCCTCAGCCATGTTCTAAACTGCAGCAATCCTTCAGCATGATCTATGGTTTGTTGTAAGTTTTTAACATATGTATCTAACGTGTTGTATTACGCCTCATCTTCCAACTCCTAAAAAAGAAACAGATTTTAGTTTCTTTGTTCCTCCTTTCCCTCCTTGTTTGTCTTTTTAGCCAGGAACAGGGCTCCTCAATGACTTGAACTAGCTTCCTTGTCTTACCATCCATGCCAAAAGCACCCTACCTTTGAGACCTACAGGATTTCAACTGTTACCAAGTCACCTGAGATTACCACATTAACCCTTGTTGTCCTGAGCTGATGTTACAGAAAATGGTCATTTCTTGATAAATTTGTGAACCTCACATTATTGATATTTCCCCCATTTCTAATAGCCTTTACAACATGAATACCATGCAAAGAACACCAAAACATGAGGGTAGAAGCTAGTAATCTAAGACTTTAAAATCAAACCAAAGTAAATCAAGGTTAAATCAAACTTAGGTAGAGCCACTAAGCATGATCCATTTATGGAATGAAGTTAAAAGCTGAGACTTCTTTTAGCAATCATAGTGATTGCTTTGTTTGACATTCAGTGCTAATATCTCAGAGAACTTTTTAGATAAATTTTCTTGATTCTTTTTTGTCCAAAATGACATCATCAAAGCTTGTCATATCTTCACTGCTATTCTCGAAAAGCAAGTTGGGTTTACTTCATTTCTATCAACTGGCTTGCCTCTATTTAATTACTTCCAAAGAAATGTATAAAAGTGTGACCTACCAACACAAAACCATGCTCCTCTGCTATTTAAATAGGTGCCAGTAAAGCCAGAAGTAGGAACAAGTCACCAAAGCGTCAGCTGTAGAAATTTCTGGGCCCATTCCAAAAGTCTACATCTGCTTGGCAACAACTCAGAAAAGAGATACGGTTACTCTTTTTACAGTAACATAGCTTTCCCAGGCTTCAGTGTATGAAAAACAGCTTGCTCTGTATCAGAAGAAAATCCAACCAGATTTGCAAAAATCATACTCACTATTCTGCCCCATCAACTTAAAAATCACAGCCATACATGGAACCAAAATCATCAATGACATGGTTATCATATAGTGTCCTGTTCATACAGTCTGAAAGCCCAACTGGGAATCTTTTTTTCCTTTTGTTTTTGCAACATAAACACTCAAGCATTTAGTGATAAAATATTAAAAGCATGAGGCTCCAGACCCAGTGAGTACAAGCTGCTGATCTAGCACCAGGCACCAAGGAAAGGTGTCAAGTGTGTTAACAATATGGCTCTAGCTTCGCCATCAGGGGCCCAATTCTTTCCCTAACATGCTTGCCTTGTTCCTACTGTCCACAGTTCAGTGTGCACATAGCACTAAATGTATCCCCTTAAAATCTAGGGAGGAAATTCCACACATCTATGTCAATGAACAAAGTAACTGTCACATTTGTTCACCACAAACAACAGATCTAGACACTGTTTTTAATTATGACATTAATTGATCTTTTGTCACCACTAATTAGAGTGATAACATCACATTTAGTTACGTTAGTAGCATGAGTCAACTTTGAGTTGCCGGAAAATGCATCAATGGGTAAGAGTAAAGTGGGCAGAGAAAGGAGAATTTAGAGGAAAGAGTGATGTTATTTTTCAAAAAGAAATGTTTATCACACTTGGGTGTGTTTTTATACTTTAATCTTGTTTCTTGCGAAACCTCATTTGGTCTCTTTGCGACTGGAGTTCATACCACTATTTTATAAAACGTTCCCTCAGTGTTGGGAACTTAACAGACAAGGAGAATGGGTAGATGACCGGAAAAGCTACCTTTGTGCCTTGAAAAAAAAAAAGTCCCATGAACCTGTCATAGCCCTAGTCTGTGAGAAACGTAAGGGACTTTAATGGGTACTTTAGCAGAACCCCTTAAAAGTAAGTGATGAATTGGAATGGGAAAAGTTACTCCAATAAAAGCAAACAAATTAACTAACCTGACCTTGGTCCACATAAAAGATTCATTTTCTTAATGGAAACAAACTCATTGAGTCTAGCTCAGGTTTAACCACTGAAGTGTATGTGGAACCTAAATTAAGCTATAGAAACGTACGCCTCCAGAAACTCAGGTGTACCTGCACAAGTAGGTGAGTGTTCTTACAGCTGCCAGCTCTGCCGCTGGCATGGTCTAGGACGACCCACTTCTGCAATGATTACCACATGAGTCAGAAACCTGTTAAGACCCAATTAACAAAAATGTTATGCATCACTGATGCATGCTTTGTCCAGAGCTTAATTCCACTGTTTTCCTAAGTAAATTCTGTCTTTTCTACTCATTAACTTTCTCTTCCCTTGGGTACCAGTAGCAACTTCTCCCACCCTGTTTAAAAAGGTTACAGAAGACCTGAATCTTACAGACGATGGGCATGCCTTCTTGTCCCTTACTCTGAAAGAGGGAGATGACAGCTGTCTTCATCACACAGTTGGCATGTCTGATGCTGTAAAACCACAAATCTGTCTTATTTCACTAGCAGTCTTAAAGATAACATCAGTGTAGCCCAAGAAAACTATAAATGGGCTGGTCTTTCCTCTTCTTCCTACCTCAACCACCAAAACTGTTTTAACAAAAAGTAGAAGTAATTACCAAACAAGTCATTCTGGAAGCCTAAGAAAAGCTTCGAGTCCAAGCTGGTGACACAAGACTATCATGCTTGCAGCAATCAAAGACATCCACTTTGGCTTTTTGGAGAAAAGAGTCATCATAACAACATAAGAGCCATTACACTGGGTCAATTCCCTTGTCTATCACGCCAGGATTCTAATTCTAATGAGGCCCCCAAAAGACAGTTTGTAGAAGGTACGGCTGTGCTCAGAATGTCTCTCAACATTCTTAGCTTTACTAGCTGTCCTTAACATATTCATTATCTCTAAACTTCCGTTGGAAAATGTCCTTAACGTGAAATACAGCAAAGAACTTGCAACTTCAGATGATAGGACCGTTGTCTTTCTGTGGGTATATTTCACTTGCGTAGAAACTGTTCTTTAAACCAATTTGCCTGGGTTTATGCTCTTACTCTGTAGGATGATGGCGGATACACATAAACTAATCCTGGGACAACCGGGCTACTTCACATGGTCTAGAAATGATCTTTACTTAGTCTTATACTTTTAACATTTAGAAGATTAAAGGAAAAAAAGCAGGAGGTAGGCACCACCGTTTGTTGGAAAGAGCGTTATTGCTGTGCGTGTGCGACCTTACGAAAGTCACCTCACTAATAGGACCGGAGTTTCCGTATCTGCAAAATGTAGGGGATTGTATCAGCTAACCTCCCTCAGGTTTCAATGCCTGAAATTCTTCTTACATATGTAAAATCCTCAATTTCCACTCCTTGCAGGCCAATGCTCATTTAAACAACAACATATGAGGGGGTTATGTTAATCAACAGTTTCACTTAGGCTACATATTTTTAACTTCACACATAATAAAGCTCATCATTTTTAACTCCGCTCTTCACTTCCCTGTAGATCACATCTCATTATGGTCCATTATTTCTCCTCTTCATTATTTATTAAATTAATTAGGTGTTTGGTACAATTGCATTTTTATGCCATTCACTCAAATACACGCACATGAAATAAGTTGACTAAAATAATCCAATTCTGAAATACTAAATAACAGGCAGTTTCATCTAAATCATTTCATTCAATTCACAAACTGTAAGAGTCTACTATTTGCCAGGTGAGGGGTTAGTGCTGGGGAGGCTGAGACTTGCAGAGGCCCCGCCCTCGAGGAGCCCCCTGTCTCGTGAAGAAGCCAACACCTGCTCCACAGGGGTAAGAGCTGGCCGTGTACAAGACGGTCATTAACATCCCACCCACTTTCAAAGGCTCCTGCAGAGTGACGGGTAAGGTTTTGGTGAATAATACTTGGGCTTATAAAACAGTGAAAAATAAATGCAAACTCTTTAACACTTATATTTTTTACCTTTCAAAGGACACATTTTTTAAAAGGCCTACTTTCTACTTAAGAAATGTTGCCATCTCTTTTCCATTTTTAAGGGCATAATTATTCTTTTTCTATGTCCAGGAGTATCATGAGAATGCAAAAGATACTACAAACTTTCATTTTAGCCGAGCATCTTACAAGACCACATACCATGTGTTCTGGACAAAGTAATGTGGTCAGTAATGGTTATATGAATTTATGGTTGCTTGGGAAGCCCTCCTCGAAGAGATTAGTTAATTCAACCTGGAGGAAGTTCTCTACTTTGAATAGTTCTTTTTTTTTTTTTGTGAGGAAGATCAGCCCTGAGCTAACATCCATGCCAGTCCTCCTCTTTTTGCTGAGGAAGACCGGCCCTGAGCTAACATCTATTGCCAATCCTCCTCCTTTTTTTCCCTTTTTCTCCCCAAAGCCCCACTAGATAGTTGTATGTCGTAGTTGCACATCCTGCTAGTTGCTGTATGTGGGACGCCGCCTCAGCATGGCTCGACAAGCAGTGCACTGGTGCACGCCCGGGATCCAAACCCGGGCTACCAGTAGCAGAGCGCCCACACTTAACCACTAAGCCACAGGGCCGGTCCCTTAACTTTTTAAGATAACGAGTTCTTTTAAAAATTTGACAATTGTTACCAACCCTCTTTCCAGAAAAAAATCACAGGTAGTCTAAATACTGCGTGCAATTTTAAGAACTAATACACAGATCACAAGTTAACCTAGCCTGTTCATCCTGTTCACTATTTTTGCTCATGGCTGGAATGATAGCATGCTAACCATCGGCTGATGAACCAAGCAGGACAGGATCAAACTAAGGTATCTTCTAACACTCACATTCTCAGAGTCCAGACCTAGAATTCACAAGAGCTCCACATGTTCACAGGTGAGTTGCAGTCAACAAGAAGACATTTGTTTGTGTGTGTGTCTCCGTTTTTTAAAAAATCAGCTAGGGGCCGCCCCGTGGCTTAGCGGTTAAGTGCACGTGCTCCGCCACTGGCGGCCCGGGTTCAGACGCCGGGCGCACACCAACGCACTGCTTGTCCGGCCATGCTGAGGCGGCGTCCCACATACAGCAACTGGCAGGATGTGCAACTATGACATACAACTATCTACTGGGGCTTTGAGGAGAAAAAGGGAAAAAAAGGAGAAGGATTGGCATGGATGTTAGCTCAGGGCTGATCTTCCTCACACACAAAAAAAAATCAGCTAAGTACAAGATGGCAGAGACCATGTGGGCAGCAGTGGTTGTTAATACACCTGCATAAGGAAAGAGAACTCCTCCAACCGTGTGATGTTCCTGAGGTAGACTCGGGACCAGGGAGAGATGCTAAGGAGAGGCAGATTTCAGCTAAATAAAAGAAAGCATTTTCAAACAATGTGCACTATCAGACAGAAGAGCTGCCTTATGAGGGAGCTCTCCCTTCAACCTCGGAGGCAGGTCAGTGTAGCAAGAAGGTGGAACGAGGTTCTAATTTCAGTTTTGCCCTAAGCTTGACACACGAGCTGAGGCAAATTCCTTATGCTTCTATCACTTAGTTTCCTCATCTGGAAACTGGAGGTTATAAAACCCACACATAAGTCAAATGAGACGGCAAGAAAGTGCCCACTCCAGAATCTCGCAGATATTATGTCTTCACCATGAGCTCCTGCCAACCTCCATCTGCACTCCCCCACCCCCTCATGCTCCTCTGGAATATTTAAGCAGAGGCTGTGGGGGATCACACAGAGCTTCCTACAGAGGAAGGCGATGGACAGGATGGCCTCTGAGATCCTTTTAAGTCTAGGGTTTGGTTAACAAAACTACTCTTAGGCAACATCTCTTCTACATCATGTGTACGAAGTTGAAAATGATTTACGTTCATCCATCTCCCTTCCTGAGGCAGCCACCTGAAAATCAGAATGAATGCTCTTACTTTTCTTCTTAGGTATTATATGCTTGCTAGCTCATCCCACTTTATTTCAAAGAATTTTCCATAAGCTCTTAAATGTTTCCATATGACACCATATTCTGCAGGTAACCTGAGTTCATACCATTCCCCAAACATGAGTCCCCATAAAACGTTCCAGGATCTCTTTGTGTGCTCTGAATAGAATTTGTTAGGCTGCCAAATCATTCGGTCTTCTCCAGATAGCCTTGCCGTTCCAAACTTGGTTATCAAATTCTTTTATCAGCATATTTTAATCAAAGCCTTTCAAAACAGTCTGAGGGTTTAGGAAATACCGTAAGGTCTAAAGGAAAAAGGCAAGAGGGTGAAATATAACTACCAATTGGGACAGAGGCAAAGGCCTATTCTGACTCCGCTTTAGGACACACAGCACAGCAGAAGCTACTGTCACATCTTAGGAGGAAAAATGCCAGCTCAAATGTCACATGTGAATAAATTATTGGCCGTTCAGAAACAAGAGCGAAAAAAGAGGTTTTCTAGTTTTATTCCTAACCCCTGAGTGTATAGAAGATCTTTACTTAGGACAGTTTAAAAAGAGGGAATCTCTCTTTTGTCAAGAAATCATCATCCACCACTCAAAAATTTTAAAAATAAAATGAAAAATTAAAAAAGGAAGAAAAGTCACAGGCTCCAAGCCTCCTAAGGCAGCAGAGATTCACTCCTCTCAGAGTGAGAACGGAGATGGTGGGCGCAATCCAGAGCCACAGCTGCCGTGGGGGCTGCTGGGCTCTCTGTCATTTCAGAAGCCTTGCTGCACACAGACACGTCTGAACATGGCCACCTGGACTCCCTCTTCTCTCATCCCTCCACCGCTCCCTGGGCCAGGGGAGGAAGAGGCAAGGCATCTACAGTGTCTGCCACCCCACAGGCAGGTTGATTTTTCAAATAGGGCAATAATTAAAAAGAAAAAAACTGGATGCCTTGTCCCATTCAGCCCCAATTCTATAACTAAAGGAAATCACTGTTTCTTTCAACCATGACAATAAACACTCTTCAGTGAATAACTCATCAGTGGAAAGCTATTCCAAGAATTCTACATTGATAACAACCACAAATGGGGAGCTGGAAAGAACTCTGTCGGTGATCTGCTCTCAACGCCTCACTATTCAGATACCTGAAATGCCCACTCCTCTGCCGGTCAAAACAGAAAATCCTTACAAAGGATTCAGAACCCAAATCTTCCTGTCTCCCCCAGACAGAATTAACCTTTCCTTCCTTTGTGAGCCCATATCTCATGAACAACACTCGCCACACTCGTCAGTCATGACATCAGTCTCCACTGCGAGACCTTGAGCCTCTCGAGAGTAGGACCCAGTCTTATTCATCTACGCGTCCATAATGCCTAGCATAACGATGGGCTCAGAGAAAATTCTCACAGTCGCCTCAAAAAATGGTTGCTGAATTAACTCCGATCAAAGGACACAAGGTCAAGAAGCTAAAATGACTGACCAAAGACCAGACGACTGTAACAAGAACCCCAACAAGGCTCCCTCCACTCTTCCACAGGGACCCTCCCGAGCTAAAAGGAGGACGGCAATGGCTTCTTCTGCTGTTGGCTCTCAAATCCCAGCTGCTCTCCCTTCAGCACCAAAGCACCTCTTCCTCCAATAGGCACTCAGATTCAAGGAAAAGGAATCATCTGTTTTGCCTAGTATTAAATAATTTCATAAAAAGATGGTAAAACAGAAAGGTTTTACACATGCAAATCTGCCCTTGCACCCGATTTCAATTCTCTGATTCTCCTGATCTACATTCCTGCTCTCCAGATGGACCATCAGCTTTACAGCAATGCCAGCAACAGCTTGTGCATTGTTTGTTTAAAACAAAGATGATGGATTAAATATCATATGCAATGTGAGGAAAGAGGTTAAGGCTAATATTCCTGTTCTGAAATATATCATAAACCCAGTCCTTGTAGCTTTTTTCCCCAGTGGATCTGTATAAATAAAGATTTAATTTTATTTTTCAGACTCAGACGAGGAGCATGCATTCATCTAGAATATGGAGCCTTTCCATCGCTCCAGATTTATTCTTGTTCGAAGGCATCATTACCCTCCAAATTATACAGACTTATGTCATTTCACTGAAACACTCATTCACCCATCACATGCCTGGATCCAACAGTAACACTTTTGTTTTAAAATTATGCCAAAATGAGCAAACTTGAAATTCTTTCACCTATATTTGAGTACTCTGCAAAATGTCTTTAATCTCTCAAATAAATTCCAACAAAAAATCTACAATTTCAATGCAAAATATATAAACCAAAGAAATCACAGCAGAGGTCTCTTTCTGTACCCTCTGCATTACTCTATGAAGCTGCCTACAAAAAGTTGCCAGTAGGGTGGACTGTGTATCAAAACCAGCCCTACTGTGTAGGTTTCCTGCCATGATTATGGACTCTGTCCTGCATATTTATATATCATCTCCATTAGGAAAATGATTTAAGAAAACACACACACACACATTTAGAAGCCAGGATGGAAGAACTGTGCAAAATGCAAAGATAATTCTATAAAGGGATTCTGACGATAGGATATCATTTAAGAAGATTATCATCAACAAAAGAATACTGATTAGGGTCTGAGAGTCCCATCGGGAATATCTCCAGAGAAGAAACCAAAGATGGAACTCTCCATCTCCTCCTGGCCACGAGGATGGGTGTGCTGAGTGGAAACAAGGAGCCCATCTGGACTGCCGCAAATGCAGTCGAATCCCAGATCCAGCACAGGCGCCGGCTTCTCAACCAAAAGTTCTATCACTCGGCCATTTCTATCAGCTAGTCAGGTTGAAACTTTATTTAAGGCTGGAATTTGGCCCTCCCCGGTTGCACCACGAAGAGAAAATATTTAAAGAAAGGTGTTTTGCAATTCCTATGTTTGAAATGAGGGATGAAACTCTGTAGTGCTACTAGCGCTTTCTAGATGCCAGTTCAATGACATCCATTTTATATGTCAGGAAAGAACAGCAGGCAGATTGTATGTCTAATGAGACACTCAACAACCCTGTGCAAACTCGGGGATCCACGCGAGTTAATCTAAAACTCTAAAATACGACCCTTATGGCAACTTGACTGCCAAAAGCACTAAGAACCCAGTAGTACTGCCCTGTAACTCGGTCTCTCTTTCAGAATACTGGATCGCCACTTTCTCCTGTATGTTTGCACATGTGAGACTACTAGTAGACTAACAGGTACATACAAGCATCTAGAGAAATAAAAAGAAGCTATGATACAGAATGTTCCCATTAGCAATATAAAAAAAAAATAGCCAGAAATATACCACGGGTCAACAAGCAGAAACGTTAATAAATTTAACTTTTAAATACAGAAAGTCCCATTCAGTCACAGAATACACATTTTATCTAGGACCTTGAAGTTCAAGTTTGGGTTAAGCGAAACCTAAGGTCCCTCATAGCTATAAGATTCTACGATTCTTTGAGTCTCTTTTTTATTTGTTCACTGGCGTTCTTCCTTGTCAGGGAAGGCAGCTCCAGCCTCCCTTCAGAGGTCTTCCCACCTACACATCTTCCTGCTGCAATAACACCAGTTGAGCGGAATGCACAGTTATGTAACTCTCAGATCAAACGAGAACGGAGCAGAGTCCCACACCAGTCCACATGCCATCACACCATGCCCAGCCGGGGAACATCTCGTTTTACCAATATGCTGGAGGCTGCTCTGACTATTTCCCAAGAGGTTAGGTTAAAAATTCTCCTTTCTTTGGATTTATGGGCGAAACAAAATCACACCATTGGAAGTTAGTGAATGACAGTATCTCCTGCTGTCATTTCCTTCACAGCGCTACTAAGGAAAGCAGAGTCCACTGAGCACCTCTACTGAACCGAGTCAGAGTCTTTGCCTCATAAAGCGAACTCTATCTGTACCGACTCTATAGTCACCATTTTCTGCTAATGACTAAAAACTCACTCCAGACGAGCAGAAACATGTCTGAGTTTTCACTGGAAATTAATTCCAGGGCAAAAATGTAGGAAATGTTTTTAAAAAGCTGTAACTCTGTTGATTCATTTCTGGTTTCTTGCTTATTTTACTCCCTAGGATTTTTTTTGGAGGAGGGTCCATTTGTGATAACACAGTATATTTTTACATTTTGAGCATAAGGTTGCTAATTTCTAAACTCCCTCCAAAGAGAGTTTATATGTTTTCTTACCCAAAGAGAACACTTTTTAAAAGAGCAATATAATACAGCACAGACTCTCACCTGAAAAACAAGAGTGCAAAAAGCCCTAGGAAAAGCAGAGTTAAAGATGGTCATTTAATCAGTCTTCACTCACACTCGGACATTTACGTATTGCATCATTTGCAGGACACAAGTCACACACTGTCCTCAGTCCACTCCATTGAGTAACAGACAATGCAACGCTTTAAATTTGATTTCCTAATGTCCTGGAGGTCAATTTAAGACCTTATCATTTGTTAACACATTTACTGTAAATTTATTCCAGATTTTTAAAACTGGATTTGGTATTATGGCTATTAGATACTGTTAACAAAATATATTACAGGGCACTAATTAGACATCACAAAACGCAAAGTATTACTGTGTTCAAGTCTTAAATCTGATTTGGGCAGTTACAAACTTAAAAGCATCTTCTGCCCTAGAACTTTGACTATTAATTTCCAATGTTTTCATCTTCCCTAAATTTAGAACCAGTTAAAGCGTTTAAAAAGTCGTTTGTGTGAGAGCCTCTTTTCAGCTTGAAATGGACTTAACTGCAGGCTGTTAATAACTTCAAGCACCGGAACTGTAGTGGGCCTGGTACGAGTTACCGTCACCACTTTCAAAGACATTTGCCATCACGTCCATGGAGATGGGACCAGAAATGACTGCATCACTTTCCCAAAGGCTTCACTGCAAGCTTATCACTCTGTCACTGAGAACTGTCACTGTCACAGCAGACATGAAATAAGTGGACACGCGAACAACACCATCAAAAACGGCCAGAGTTTGCCTGGAGTGCCCAACCCTGTGTAGCAACAAATGTTGATTTTGATTCTACAATATTTCCAAACAATCCTTAAATCTGGCAGAGTGAAAGAATACTAATCACCTAGATAAATGTGTTTCTTCCGCATTCTGGAGAGGCGCCATAAGAATATATCAAGTTTAGTAAGCTTACGTGAGTGGAGCACTGCCCCATTTTGCATTACTTATTGAATTTCATATTATTTTATTAGGATGTTGGTACAGACACTATGTAAAACTCTACAATTAAGTTAATTCAATCTTGTCATTTCATATAGCTACAAATATTACAGGGCACAAATCAAACCTATGGCCAAGTATACACCACACAATTTAGGCCAAAGAAATCCGGTTTGACCTATATGAGCCAAAAAAATGAAAGTGGAGGGGGATCTCCTTTTCCTTGGCCTTGATGAGCCAAACACACTATCCACACAGATCAGGCTCCTCTGAGATGTGAGTAAACCCCACACGGAGAGAATGAACTACCAACCCTCTCAACGTGCAAACTTTCTGCTGCAAATGCTCATTTCTAAAGCAATATTAAAGTTGACGAGTTAGCAGATAAGAGCAGAAGTGTTCAAGTTCAAGGGCACGAAGAACAAATATGTACTCAGAGTATACACCTGCTGTACGATTACTGTTTCTTCACTGAAAATTCATACACTCTCATAATACACACTTCTTCCCAAATAAGGAGGCAAGCAAACATTATAATGAATATATATTTTCACAACAAAGATTTTCAGTTATAATAAATGGCTCAAACCTTCAAACCTGAATTTTTTAACTTTCCAGAGTTTTAGTCTGAATAGATGCAAAAATTTAGCAAGAAATATCAGACAAGTTATCTCAGCCATACAAATTATTTATGAGCATCCATGCCATCTATACCAAATCAAAATGAAGACCACAACACAACGTCAACGTCTCTGATTAACGCGGCCCCAGTTTACATTTCCATACGGTTTCTCTTAATTAAAGACAAACAGAAATTTCCTCTCACTAAACACTTTTAGGTTCAAGTTTACTTCCTAGAGCTGTTTCTAAAAGCGTGTATCATTTGTTTTGCTGAGTAACTGAATTACCTCATATGATAAAGCCATTAACTATGTGGATCTGGTAACAAAGCAAGAACATTTGGCACAGGAAGAGAGGGTTTACTAGTGGTCGGGCTTGGGGAGTCGGGTAAGCAAGATTCTATAAGTGTCTCTAGGGGGGAAAATACCTAAATAAAAGCAAAAATCACCAAATTATATGCACAAATATTTAAGATTTCATGGGAAAAAAAGATTTACGTGCATTATTTCTTTCAACTAGAGATCATAATAACTTATCTGGAAATTAGCCTGAATAATTTCCTGCTTGTATTGTAGGAGGAAAAATCTACAGTATCTTTCACATTCTGTACATTTTTTTCAAAGAAACCTGAGATTTCTTCTAGATCAAAGTGATCTTCCTCTTGCCTGGACGTCACGGCAATGATTCCCTCTACGACTCGGGCACTGACCCCCAGTGCTTCCATCACACGGCAGTGCACCAGCACAGTCTGCAGGCAGATGGGCCTGGGTCCAAATGCAACCTTCACCACCAATGACTTGCTGTGTTACCTTGTGCTCAGCAGCTCTTCCTCCCTGGAGGACCCTGGTTCTCTCTCTTTAGACCACTCTCCCCTAACACGCCATGGTCCAACCACAATGGCTTTCCTTTCTTCAGTCCCTGGGAGACACATACACACACCCCACCAAGTTCTGGGTACTTGTTCTTCTCTCTACGTAGATGCTCAGGGTGAGCATGGCCTCATCCTCCACATTCCCATCTAAAGCAGGTCCCTCACTTATTCTCTATCACCCTGTCTGCTTCTTTTAGAGATTTACCCCATTTAGAAATGATTTTACTTGTTTACCCATCCCCACACTGTGAACCCCACAAGAGCAGGGCTCTTTCTGCCTTGTCCACTGGTGTATTCCCAGTATCTGGCACAGTGCCTGGTACACAGTGGACAGCCAATAAGAGTTGGCTGAATAAATGAACTGAAAACAATATTGATTACATATAGAATTATTTTCTCCAATCAGATTCCCAGAAATGACATTACTGATTTTGAATTTCTTTCCCTTTCTTTAACCAGAGGAAAGTTCATAGTTTCTGGCCCATGGGAAGGTATCTTAGGGACTGAAGTCTACTTTCATCACAGATGACAGGCAATTTGAGATAGGGACTATGTCACATGCATTAAGCTCAGAGCCTTATACACAGTAGGTACTCAGTATTTAAGAGTACCTACTATGTGATATTTGAGAGCTTTAGTACCTAAATGATAAACTGTAGCGTGTCAAGACAATGAATTATTAAGCAACTATTATTAGTGAAGAATATGATAACCTCTTAAAACATTCAAGTTATATCCACCAAATAATACTAAGTAAAAGGAAAACAAAATTACATACGTGATATATCATTACATAACACAAAAACTATGCCGACCCACAAATCCACATTTTCTTCTGTTCTTAACATTATTACAGACTTGACAACAAAGGATTAGCACAGAGAGAGACAATTTCCTAAATGTAAGACCTTAAACTTTTAGGAGGAAACAAACGGTATTAGGGAGACCAAGTGAATCCTGTATCACGACCCAGTGATTCATTACAAACACCCTTTTCTCTGGGGCTCATTCTTCCACCACTATGGAGGCATCTATATCCAGAACCTCCATTAACATTAATGGGAGGTAGCCACGTAACTTCACCAGGAGTCCACTAGAGAATTGACCCTGTAAGAGAAAAGGCTTTCATTTATTAAGTTTATAAAGAATTCTCAATATAATACAAATAGTGGTGCCTCTGTTAACTGCCACGAAGGGTGCAATCATGCTGAAGAAGGTGAAATAAAACAATTAAACTAATTCTGCTATATTCACAGAAAATATAGTTCATAAAGCTACCTGCCTCTAACACCTTCCAACCCCCTCCACTCTCAGCAAGAGACTATCCTTTAATACTTTACTGTAATTCCAAAAGCAAATCGTATCTTTAAAGTATTTCTTGTCATTAACAAAATGGCATATTTTAAAATGGAATGTCCTAACAAAATATACTCACACACGCAGGAAATGAGGAATTTACAAGCCAACACGAGGTCATTATTTAATTTTTAATTAGGATTCACCTAACAATGGAAAACTAAGTCGTCCTTCATCCATTTAACAAAATGCTCATTTAGAATACTCCATGGCTTAGAAAGCTTCCGAACAGATGTCTAAAATGAGAATTCAAGAGTCAGGAAAATATAAAACTCACTTTACTCTGTTCTCAAGTGATCTGATAAACAAACAGCCTCACCCACTGCAGTCATGGCTGATAATTTATTTCTGGAGTCTGATGACTATACAGCAATTCACTTTGCTGACGAAACATTCTTTATTTGGGGGGGGGGATACACACAGATACCAACTTAACGAATGTCATTCCCACAAGATAACAGACCATAGAGAAGATGCATGCCAGGCAGTACTGCATCGAAAAACCACTTTTCACCTATCAGAAGATGCCTTAACAACCGACAGTGCTTATCGAATTCACAAAACCTCACTCCTGCTAGGCAAAGTTCCAGAGCCAACTTTGTTTCTTCATTAAGATCATCTAAACTTTCTAATATCCATGTTTTCTGCATATCTGCAGTTACTAAAAACTCTTACCTTTGCAATTACTTACAGCAGCACTGGCAGTGGCAGATATGTACTGTGAAGTTATCCTCTTAATTAACTCAGAGTCTCACTTTCACTGTACACAGGGCTTCTTCAGATCCCAAAGACAATTCTACTGATAAATGAAGAATTCTCCTCCTCCAACATTATTTTGGGATCTCTAATTTGGGCCCTGCTTTTATACCACTGGACTCTGTTGTAACCGAGCAGACCAGAATGAGAAAAAATCAGCATCTGACTCAAACTCTCTTAGAGGAGGAAAAAGGGGACTCCTCAAACCAAGGAGAAGACAGAAGATATGGCAGAGACTCCTCAGAACACCGTGGAGGAAGGCAGAATCTGGCTGCAAGTGAGGAAGGGAAAGAGCAGGGAAAATCGCAGTCCTCACCATCTTTTTTATAGGTTCAAAAGTTTCATACTTTAGTTAAGGGAATGTGAAATTTTAAATGTACGCTTGAACCAAACTCTAACTATGCCAAGGGATAATATGTCAAAGGTACCACACGTGGACGTTCTCCCTCTGTGGGGCAAGGGCCATTGGACCCTATCCATGAAGAAGTTGGTGGGTTCCTCATGGGTAGCCGCTCAATGGTTGGCACAAGGTAAGCGACGGGTGCTTGCTGAGTGAATGAGGACAGAAGTGAAGACATCGCAGACACTACACACCCTGTGCTCCAACCCAACCACGTGCCATGTCCAGAATGCCCGCCAAACATGGTCACCTCTAAGCTCCGTCCCTTCACCTCCCACGCCAACCTTCAAGGTCTTTAATATCATCTCCTTCACAGAAGTCCTCATTCTCCTCCACTCAGAATCAACACTGTCTCTCTTGGGTCACGTGGGTCCTTTGTATTCTACACACAACACAGCACCCAACACGTTTGTCTCGTCTGCCCATCTGTGAGGATCTGGAACGAAGGAGAGCGTCTCAACTTTCTCTTCCGCTCTTCCATCAACAGAAACCACCCTACCTCATTTCCAGTAAATGATTAATATACATTTGTCGAATGTTTAAAATGAATACTTCTGCCTATGCCAATGCATTCTACCTTCCTGCCTGAATACGACACCCAATTTTTTCCTGATTATATTAAAGTACCCAAAATGTGGTGTCTGAGGCCAAATCTCTTCTGGCCTCTTGAAGGCATTCTCAAATTACATACTATGAACAAGGTAAATATAGAAAAGTGACAAGAAGAATGATAAAAGTCACCATGTACAGACCATGTCCAACCTCATGAAAGATAAGCCTTTAAAAGATAAGGAGAAAAGTCCAGAACATTCTCCTGAGTAACGCTGACGTGCCCTCAACTTCCAATAAAGATCAAATATTGACAATGAAACAATTTGGCCATATGCAAAAGAAACAGAAATGTGTTCTCTTAAAATCAACTTTTGAAAGAAACAGATGGGAAAATAATCTGGAAATCATTTTCCTTTGAAAGGTGAAAGGAAATAATGTTCACTTTTTCATTCATATCTTTCTAAATATATATAGAATTAGTTGCTATTAAAAATAAAAAGAAAATGTGTTTTATTGTATGAAATATATCTTTTAAGTTTTATGTACCACTCAGAATCAGAAGTCACTTATTTTTTCAAAAGCACCATTGCCATTTCCTATACTTAGTTCATTATATTACTCAGGCCACAGGGACTAAAGACCACTACAGTTGACAATTTTGTGCTGAGACAACCACAAAAGCTGCTGCTGCCCTAACTCCACTCTGTGCTCTTTGTCAAGGCTCCCTGCATTGGAGCCCCACGGTGAAGCTTGCCAAAGCACCTCTTGAAATGCGTCACATCCCTGCTCAGAAACCCTACAGCTTTACAGCGGCACTTGAGGCCCTCCCCCCATGATCTCCATTCTAACCAAGCTTGCCCGCCCACCTCACCTGGAACAAATGTTCCAGGTTCCTGGTTCCCCACGTTCTCTCCTGCCTTCTCTCACTCTCCAGGTCTTCTCTCCACCAATTCCCATCACGACCCCACCTCACCATCAGATTTCCAAACAATCCACAACTCAAATTTAGGTTCATCCAAAAGCCTTCTAGGGGCCAGCCCCGTGGCTTAGCGGTTAAGTGCGCGCACTCTGCTACTGGCAGCCCGGGCTCGGAGCCCAAGCGCGCACCGACACACCACTTCTCCGGCCTCAGCCGCGTCCCACATACAGCAACTAGAAGGATGTGCAGCTATGACATACAGCTATCTACTGGGGCTTTGGGGAAAAAAAAAGAGGAGGATTGGCAATAGATGTTAGCTCAGAGCCGGTCTTCCTCAGCAAAAAGAGGAGGGTTAGCATGGATGTTAGCTCAGGGCTGATCTTCCTCACAAAAATAAATAAATAAATAATTTTAAAAAGTATTAAACAAAAAAACAAAAAACAAAAGCCTTCTAGACTGTCCCAATTCCTCATAAATTCTCTTCTAAATTTCTACAAAACAGGTTCTCACTTGGTATTTATTTATATATCCCCAAGAATGTACTTTTCATACAAGCAAGGTCTCCACCGTGTACATATAAGTTGACCCTCCACCAAACCCAGCACGATGGGTCAGATGCAGTTGATACTCAAGACGTAATTTGTAAATTTGTAAATTGATTATTTCTAAGACAGTAATTTATAAATTTTACATTATAATATCAAATTAAAGAATATATTTAAAGTAAGACTGTAACAACTACATTAGGATAAACTACATAGTATAAACAAACAAAACGCTTTCAAGATACATAATTTTAATGTGAAACTCATTCTAACCTTATTCCTGATCTTGTCACATTTTTAGGGCTAATAAAACATATGAAATACTAACTAAGCAGGCTAATTTTAATTCCTCAACCCAAAACGACTATAAAATTAATAATAAAAAATCCTAAACTCTGCCAGTGACATTTTATTTTCATATATGCACAATGTAATTAATGCAAACTCAATGGTAACAATAATTGCTTATGAAACGAATGAATGTTGGACCTACAAAGGAGTGCAGCAGAGTTTTGTGGGCTCGTATGAAAACTTCATTAATCCACTGTATGCAAACATGTCCTTAATTTCAAATAGGTCTTAGAGAAGAAGAGAGTTTATTGTATTAAATCACCCCCTGGGAAGCCAACTGCATTGGGTGGCCATTCCAAAGAAGCTTTCTGACTAGAGATGTGAGCTATCACCCATGTAGAAGACCTGGGGGAAAACCACCTTTAACATACCTTAATCTACAACAACAAAAGGCAAACACAAGACATTGTGTGGACCTACACCATCTGAAAGAGACCAGCTGACACTTATAACCCTTAACTGACCATGGATAAACCATAGGGACACTTTACAAATTCCTACACACACACACACACACACACACACACTCACACACTCTCCATCGCACATCCAGCAAGTCACGTCACTGGACACTACCGCATACGAATGATACCGTACCTCGATTTTCATCTCGTTATCACTGATTTAGAAACCAGAGTATACTGGTTTTTTTTTTTTTTTAAAAGCATACTCAAAGTGAAAGATTCTTAAAAGAATAGAGAAATATATTCTTAAACAAATGGAAAGCATTTATTTTTTAAATGGCACAGCTCAACATACTAAAGACATACTCAAGCTGCCAATTTTTACAGTACGGTTTTTTTAAAAAAATCTTTCTATTTTGCACAAATAGGATTAAGCTTCTTAGACAATTCTTTGTTGTTTTGACTTCAACAATTTATGCAAATGAGATGTTAATTAGTGTAATTGTAACTTAAATTATGCTTGTGTAAACCTCTCCATTGGTAGAAAAGTGTGGGAATCGACACAACGGGATTTAAAGGAGCTGTACTAACGGCCCCTGAAAGTTCAGCACAGCAAGATCACTTTCATGTCTTTACAATTTGTTTTTATGAGGTGATAACATTTTTACAAATACCATCATTTTTGGTTTTTTATATTGTAAGTGACAGTCTGACATTTTACAACTGGCTTATTGAAAACAAGAATTGAGCACTCTAGCAGTAACGGACATTAACTGCTGAATAGAGATTCAGATGCTAATGAGGTGAGAGGGGCGCCAGAAAGTTTTGATAAATGCTGCACACACTCTAACTCGCCGTGAATGTGGGTCGACAAAGAACATCTACACCAGGGTTCAATAAAATGTAACCCTCTAAATTAATCATACTGGCAGTATTTAATAGAATGCACAACAGTCTCCTTTTCTGTTGGCTATAAAGCTGGAGAAATGCAAAGTCTTCACAAATGAATGCTCCCACACTTCCCACTCCACACTGCTGCTTCCATCTGAACGTCTACAGCTGTTTCAAAAGTACTTACTGTAAATAGCAAAGTATAAGCAGATTTCAGAGTCTGACTCTTTCACAACATAGGATATAAATTTTTTCTTCATTTTTATGCCTAGATTTAAACAAAAATTCCTAAGTAAGAAAAAACACTGAAGAGTGGAGTGCCTGCTACAGAATCCCGCACACAGTAGGTTCTCAATAAATGACAGCTATTGTTATAGGCAAGATCTGGCAACTTAAAAAAAGAAAAACCATCTGCTCACACAGGAAAAAATAAAAAAATTCAGGAAGTAAGGCCTTCTGTCTTCAAATTCACAAACTTAAAGTAGGCCTTTGTTCTTCAGGGACTGTGGGGAAGCCTATTTTATAGCTTTTGGAAGAATTCTTCTGATACAGAAGAAAAATAACAGTGTCCTATTAAGTGAAACTATAATGAGCTTTATTATCACAAACGTCAGAGAGCCTGGACTTATTTAATTTTTGATGCTCACACTAATCAAACTCCTCCACTGATTGCAAACTTGCAGATTTCAACAGCCTATGGGTTCAAGAGATCACCTTCATATTTCTCAAGCAAACACAGAACCTTTACATGTTATTTCTTCTTAAAGTGACAATCCCTAATATCCTTTTCAGTTTTTGCCAATTTTAATCTTGGCAGGAAGTGGAAATCTGTGCACTCAGCAACAGTGCAACCCTGCTGGCTGTCAACATTACGTGTCAGCCAGCGCCTGAGTGGTATCCTTGTCATTTCACCACGGGGAGAAACTCATCAGTCTGACATATAAAGCCTCTAAAAGTAGTGATTTATGCCAAAATGTAGATACACTTACCCACCACCTAAATTTTATTTTTATAATTCCCATAATTATTATAATTTCCCCCAATTATATATCCGGATTGCAGTTACATCTTCAAGAATGCTTTAAAAAATTCAAGGAATAATTGACTCAAATAGCTTTAGATTAAAAGACAACTACATTTTAAAACATATACATTTGTCTATAACGACACGTGTAGGTATATGTTTTGTTAATATACTTGCCTGCAGATACTGCATACTTTTTTAAAAAATCATTTTCTCCCAGACAGCCTCCATACGAACTATACATTTCAAGCCAACAAACTAATCACTTCTCAATAGACTGCATAAAAACGATACCTTTACCCTTCAGTGAGCACTGGTTACTCTTTGACTTTTTAAGAGTAAAAACTCCCACTTAAAAAAAAAGTGAACAAGTAGAGAAATGTGTGCTACGGTTTAGAAATGGCCATTTAGCCAAATTGCATACCTGTGCTGTGTCAGCGTCCTGGCAGGGTCATCTCATTCCACTGGTCTAATGGATGGCAATTGAATTTAATTAACAAAACTCCTTTGACTTAGTTTCATACTGCACTGAATGTAATGGAATCTTTCTCTCTCTTTCTTGCATTCCACCAAAGATGTGCTTAACTGCCATCCACTTTAAGAATATTAAAGGCTATACGTTATACTTAAAAGATATAATACAGTCATCTCCTTCCCCATGACTTAAATTTAGTTACTGAATTATATAACATAAAATAATTAAAAAGATACTCTGATAGTGATACACAGTATAGATTCAATTACCACAATGTATCCATTAAAGGTACTTTTATAGTACGAATAAAATGCAAATCCTCTTTATGGATCAATACCAGAACATAATTCTATTCTTCCTCCTAAAAATAGGAAGTTAACCATTATAAATCATCTTCACATGAAAATAGTAAAAAAAAAAAAAAAAAGTACTCCTTTGAAAGTGTTCTGTTAATCCCAATATATTAAGAATGTTACTTTCTCTATTACACTCATTTTTAAACTGTATATCTAAATTCCATCAATATTCGATAACTAATAAACGGAAAACTTGTCTACCATTCTTTCTCGTATTTACTTAAACGCCTGACACTAAATTCGGAGAAACATTTCTATTAATTAAATAATCTTTTCTAAATAAAATCAAGAACACACCAAAAACAAATGCTCCTAAGGGATTCTGAGTAAATATTACTACTCTGCCTAACTTTTGCCTGGCTGGGCACTCTGAGACAAGTTCCTATGATTGATTATGGTGGTATCTCTGAATCTTTGACTTTGAACCATAACCTTTTTTGCGAACAATGACAGTTGGGACCTACCATTTGCCATCTGTAGAGATGGAGGGGGAAAGGACTTCGTGTACATTAATCAACCAATTAAGAACAGACTTAAACAAAACACTAAAGCATAATAAACCCCTGACTGCTTAATAGCTCTCTACTTTTAACAGTTGTCTTCCTGCAGTCTGCTCACAAGATTAGGAGTAATCTGCTCAAGTCTTGACAAAAATTGCATGAGGAAAAGGGGAAAAAAAAAGTACACTCATCCAAACCAGGCATTTTAAATTGTGAAAAACGATACCTAAGGATTCTGTAGTTCAAGTCAAAACTTAAGAGGCTGATCCACACACCACAGTATCGAAGAACCTCAAGTCAATACAAAATACGGCACTTCACTGAAATTCTACAATGATTACCATATACAAATGAGCCTCTTATTTTAAAATTCTAGATGACTACATTCTTAAAAACACCACTCACCCAATAATTTATACCCTATCACTTGGAATAAAGTAATTTGCCAGGAGAACTTGAGGTTTCAAAAACTGGTAACATAGAGCAAACCTAGCAAGAAAAATTGGGGAAAAATTAACAAAACCAGGTAAGGTCTTGCCCTTTCTCTGATTAAAATGTGATCAGCAAATGTAATATTTAAATAGTAAGGCATTAACTCAAACTCATTCATGAATAAAAAATAAATAGGAAACCAAGCAGAAAAGTCAAGGGTGCCCACCCTCACAGGTTAATTCAACACTAAGTCGGAGGTACCGGCCAGCGCAGTGAGAGGGGAGAGAAATGAAAGCATGAGACGGAACCAGCAGAAATGAAAGTGTCATTGCTTGCCTTTGATACAAGCATCCACACAGAAAACACAAAATAACTTACAGACAAATGTTTGGCTTTAAATATGTAAATATAGCTGGATATAAGATCACTATACAAAAATTAACTGTATTTCTATACTAGAAACACACAGTTAGGTAATGTACCTTAAAAAACAAAATTTACAAAGGAACTTCAGGAAAAAGAAAAGTTCAAGACCTGGGTGAAAAATAATTCAATTTATTGAAAGATAAGATCTAAATAAATGGAGAAACATACTATGTTCATAGATGTAGTAATATCTGATAGGAAAAAGACGTCAATTCCCCTGAAATTCACCTGTAGATTCAATACATTTCTAAACAAAATCCCAACAAGATTTTTCATGAAACTTGGCAAAATGATTGTAAAATATACATGAAACAGTGAAGGGTCAAGAATAACTGAAAATACTCCTGGAAAAAAAGGTGTGAAGGATTTGCCTTATCAGATATCAAAATTAACTATAAAGGCTTAGTACTAAAACAACATGGTATTGGTACAGGGTAGACAATTCGATGGTTGGAACAAACAGAGAATCCAGAAACAGAAGCACACAAATATGAAAACTGAATAAACGACACAGGTGGCACTGAAGGTCATATGGGAAACAGAGAAACCGTTCAATAAATGATGGAGTGAAAACTGTTATTCACATAGAAAAAAATGAAATTGGATCCCTACCTCACACCATACACAAAAATAAATTTCAAAAGGAATACAAACCTATATGTGACATGAACATTTAAAGAGGTATACAAATTACCATATATTTCTACATATATATATCTAAAGATATATATTAAAAAATATATCTAAAGAAAGATAGCTTAAGACACAACAGCACACAAAGGATTAACAAACTTTACTATATTAAAATTAAGAATTTTTGTTCATCAAAGATACCTTAAAGAAAATGAAAAGGCAAGCCATAAACTATGAAAAGATATCTACAAACATATAATGCAAAGGAGCAGAATCCAGGATATATAAAGACTCCTACAAACCAACAAGAAAAAGACAAGCAACAAAATAGAGAAAATGAATAAAAGATGTGAGCATTTATTTCATAGAAAAGGAAAAATAGTAGCTCACTGATATATAAAAGATGTTTAATCTCATTATTAATCAAATTAGAAATGCAAATTAAGACCACAATGAAATATCACTTTATCACCACCAGATTGGCAAAAAGTAAAGATTTTCCGATGGCAAGTGTTAGAGAGGATGTACACCTGCAGCATCTTCTGTACACTGCCACTGCCGGTGAGAGTGTAGACAGGTGCAACTACTCAATAAAATGACTATATTTTTTAAAAATGTAACATTTACACGCCCTGTGACTCAACAGTTCTACTCTTAGGTACATACCCTAACGAAACTCTCAACACACATGCTCCAGGAGACATGTTACCATTCATAACACTTGCTAGTGGCAACACTGGAAACATCTCACGGGTCCATCAAGCAAAATTGAACAATATATCTAGTACACATACGTGATAAAAAACATTTCCTTTATAGGAGGGAAATGATAAACACAACACTCAGGTTAATGGGGGAATTTCAGGGTGATATTTCCAGGAAACACAGAAGTCAATGGGAAGTAAGGCAACGTTCTCTTTCTCAGGTGGGGTGGTTGGTTCACAGGTCTTCACTTCATTGTTATGTGTTATAACTTACACATATTCTTACATTAAAACCTAAAGTGAAAATAAATAAGAAATCAAACCAGTAATGTTTATTAAAACAAAAAGATTTTTCACAATACCCCAGAACCTTTCAGCAACAGGCTTGAAAGGGTTTAAAAGAAATACATTTAAATTTCTATTTTTAATTATTTTAATAATGCTGTCTCTTTTTCCCCAAGAAGGTATATGAATAGTCACATTCGGAAAAAAAACAAAAAAACTTCATTCTTTTTTACTTAACTGATGGAAATAATTTGTATTTTAAGCCCAATCTCAGCTCCCCATGCAAAGAGAGAAGATACAGTATAGGAGGTAACTATATAGATATAGGAGGTAACTCTCATATGGACAAACCCAAACAGCAGATAATCCACATTTCTGTTTGACTTAAAATGAATATTCAGTCTCTTAACATTCCATTTCACGTCCTGATTATGCCTGGTTTCAAAGTAACTTCTATTCTTGGGAAGGGACTAAGAAAGTATGATCTGGGTTTGTCGTAAATAGTTGGGCAGTAATACACACACACGCACACCATATATCATATATATATACATATATGAGAAGAAATCAACAAGGTGGGATTTTTGTGGTTTGGCAGAGAGTGGATGATAGATGAGTACAAAGCTTCCTTCTCATAACAATATTCAAGGTGTGGTCATGGAACTGAGTTTCTAGGAAAAGAAATTTTTTTACAACCTGACTGACCATGAGTGGCGTGCAGTATCCAGAGATGAATTTACCTGAATTGGGTAATTCCCTACTTCATCACAAGCCCAGTTGGAATTTCACCATATCCACTGTTGTAGGTACACAGATACACGATGCTTATAGAGCTGTTCTACTTCCAATGCCTCCCCAGGTGTGCTGAACTAAGAAATCGAAATAGCAACATCTGTCCACCCACACTTGGCCAGAATGAAAGTGATCATCTTTTCTCAGACACAAAAATCTAATCAGAGAATTAAGTAATAATTAAATGAGCTTGAATTTCACTGATAAGCATTCTAGTGGCCAATATCAAGTTTCTCTCTGCCAGTCAAG
This sequence comes from Diceros bicornis minor, assembly GCF_020826845.1. Taxonomy (NCBI): domain Eukaryota; kingdom Metazoa; phylum Chordata; class Mammalia; order Perissodactyla; family Rhinocerotidae; genus Diceros; species Diceros bicornis. Next base: position 938,162 of record NC_080743.1, on the reverse strand, counting down.
CTCTCCCCACTATACGCCATCTAAAAACACATCCCTCACAACCTGAGAGGTTCGACCAGCCACACGGAACACGAGGAGATGAACACTACAAGAAGGGCCATGAGTTCATGCTACCACATCAACTACACTATAAAATTAGAAAATAACCAATTTTTTCCAAGGCACTATAATTTCACTAATTAAATGTCTCCTTTAGAGAAAAATAATACTCTAAGGGATAGAAAAATTAGAGAGTTTTTAATTCAAGTTCTTAATATTAAATAATTTTCAGCATAATTTTAAGGAAAAATAGAGATGTTTATACCTCTTCAATACTTGACTAGTTTTTTTGTCATTTAAAAATAATTTTTGAGTTACTGTATGAAAATCTACAACATCTGAACAGATATTTCTTCGAGATTCTTATTACTTTATAAGCAACTAGCCATACATTGACCTTGACCTGAATCTTACACTTCAGAAATAAAAATGGGGGGGTGGCCTGGTGGTGTAGTGGTTAAGTTTTCTCATTATGATTCGGCAGCCCGGGGTTCACAGGTTTGGATCCAGGGTGCGGACCTACTCAGCGCTCATCAAGCCAAGCTGTGGCAGCGTCCCACACAGAAGAACTAGAAGGACCTACAACTAGGATATACAACTATGTACTGGGGTTTTGGGGAGAAAAAAAAAAGGAAGATTAGCAACAGATGTTAGCTCAGGGCCAATCTTCCTCAAGGAAAGAAAAAAGAAAAATGGAATTATAAGAAAATGTAAGTTTTCTCATTAGTTTAAACAGTTCTCAGATGTCCCAATCCTAGGCAGCACACTGGCAAAATCCATACTTTATACCACTTTGCAAAGTGCAGGCTGGGACACCGTCCTCTCTGCAGCTTTGAGACCCAATTAGGACATAAGGGAAAAAACTACATTCAGTTTTCATTCCCCACTGGGATATCTCTGGTGACTGTTCACCAAAGAAGATGGCCACAGTTTGGCCCTGTTTAGCATTTTAAGAAACCACAAAAGACAACTTATTCTCAGTCTCTTTAAAGGAAATTAATTTTCATATAATTTTATAAGTTTTTGTTTCTCATTATTTTTAAGTTTTAGTAAAAAAAAAAAAAAGAAAAGAAATGTATATTCTGTCAAAAAGCTTCCACTATCCTTTGTTGAAACCAGTAGGAGCTTTTAGATATGAAAATGGGGCCAGACGGAAACACTTTATGGGAAAGTCTGCAGTGGAACAGTTCTGATAGTGAACATGCCTAGAGAAATAAAATCATGAATGCTGTATGTGTTGGGGGGAAGAAACTCTTATCTTCAGTTGGGTTCTGTTTCCCTTAGAGAGGCTTATGTTATCTACAATCAATAGGTCTCCAATTAAGCGAAGATGATTTACATATGCTGGTGCGTTTTGGAGCTAATGAAATTGGTCTAACAGTTTAAAGAGAGTAAAGCACTGGATAGGAGGGGGCACTTATGAGTTCACCATACAGAATGGGGCCAACTCCTTAATTCTGATCTTTAACTTTTCTACTTTTACTGCCTTTGGCCTCTCCCATCTTGGGATAAGTCACCACGCCAAAATATGCCCTCTTCAGTGAGATGCAAACCTGCAAAGGCTCAACAGAGATATGGATGATCGACACACACTTCCTTGCAGAGCAAGACAGCATGTGATTCAAAAGCAAAAACAAGCGAGTCTATCCCGAGGAGAGGTCCCTCTTTAATCAAGATTGTGCTGTTTAAAAATTCAGCAGCATGAAACTAAAATCCTTCGTTTCCCCTCCTAGCAGGGTACCTAGCACACAGTAGGGACCTCATAAATGACTGCTGGTACAAAGATAATTTCATCACACACACACTGGAGCAAGGGCTCCATGACTCTATCACTTCCAGTCACCTTTGCTGGTAAACATTCCGATGACAGTCAGGACTAGGACCTTAGACGGAAAACAAAGAGCATGAACAGCGTTCTATTAACTTGTCTGGCATCAGCAAACCTTTATTTTCAGATTTATAATTATTCACATGTCAGTAACTCCTTTAGGTTAACATGAAACTTCAGATTCTGGTGAAGAGAATCCAATTTGTTAATAATTTTTTATTGACTACAACTAATAACATTCAGTAACACAGAGCACTGTGACAAGAGCCTCGTCAGAAGCAGGAGTCATTCCACAGCACTCAACTCCTTAAGTCCTGAAACCCCTCCCAGACCCAGCTCCTACCTCCAAGAGTTCAAGGACCCGGGGCTGATGCACTAGAGGCTCCTGAAACATCACCCTGGTGGGAACCTGCGACTGGGGATTCATTCCAAACTTCAAGACAAGCAATGTTTTTTCCAGACGTTGGACTTGGACAATGAGGATACTCTGAAACAATCTTCTTCTAACTAATGGATTCAGAAACAGAAAAGGGTGTTACACTGCAGACTCATAATTCTAACTTGAATATATACAACTTAAAATATATAGCATTAATAAAGGCTGTTTATCATTAACATATTCAGTTGTATTCATATTACATGAAAAAAATGGGCGATTAAAGAAAAAAGAATAAGGCCAGATCTGTAAAAATGCTGTTCAAGATTACAAGAAAATAAGGTGAAGGGAAAGAGAGGGGGAGAGATTTTCAAACTTGTTAAACTTCCATTATTTGGAAATAAGACACTCTTAAAATAAAGGAAACATAACATCCTGCAAAAATGAAGTAACTTCAGATACTTTGTCCAGGTGACTTATTTAGTCTGCAGACAACACAGTCTCCCCTGGAGGAGCTGGTAGGGCCATCAAGTCTGTCCCCTCCTCTCACTGGCTACAACAAAGAAATCTGTGCTGGGTGTCCTGAGGTCCCTCATGTTCCTGAGACTGATCCCCAACCATTTTATTCTCAGTGTTCAGAAAGAGTTTCTAAGGCAATCCCACGCCATTCTCAACGTTACACACGTTTTCTGCCTTTTGAAAATAATTACAGAACAAATCACTTGTTCTGTGCACATATCAACGGCTGGAGAAACAGATTTCACTTTCAGATTACACAGCAAGCAGATATAACGGAGGACAGAAAATTCCAGCATACATTGTCTGGGACCGCCAGATTGCGGCTGCTGTTATTGTTGATTTCATTTATCAGACACGCGATGGTTCTTCTCCCTCCTATCACCATCTGTATGCACTCCCAGAAGACCCTCACAGCTGTCCCATTACCCCACCAGCACACACTCACACACAGGACCTCTTCCACGTTTTCTGTCTGAGTGTAACACGAATCTGTTTTCTTTTCACAAGAGAAAGAAAGGCAAAGCAGCTTGAGACCTCGGACAACTTAAAAATCCACTTCAGTGTAAAAGTCTCAAGCTTGCTAACTTTCTTCAGAGATGGAGCAAAACAGAGAATTTAAGTGGCTGTGCTACCGGGACTTGGCTGTGCGCTGGGAACTACTAGCAACTGCCAAGTGCCGTCCCCAGCTCTCACTCCAGGCCCTCCCTCCCTTTCTATTTGTCTCTCTCCTGCTGTTTACTTTTCCTATAACTCTGCTTCATACTTCAGCATCACTAGAAGGATGTCCTTAAAAACAGAAATAGGACTTTTTTGTGCACTACCAGCTTTCCTTAGAGAAAACACGCTACGGCGAACTACTAAATAATAGGAACCACCTGTGCCCTGTGCCTTGTCTGCTTGGATTTTCTTTCCATTTACATGGATATTTTTCACAAAAGAAAACAAAAAATTAAAACTTAGTAGAAGTATCATCAAATGGCAATTCCTCAGCACACACCACTATACAGGAAAAGGCCCCATCAACAACTGGTACCACAGATGTGTAAAACCATACGGCTACTAGTTGGAAGGACCCTAATTTAAAAACAACAAAAACTTTTAAATCTTAACTTCTGAGGAAATTTCACCCAAGATGGCATCGACTCATCTCACAGTATCTTCTTCAGTTTCCTACCTGTGGCACCTACCACAGCTCCCGATAGGCAGTAAGTGCTCAAAACACGTTTGCTGAACCGAGTAGCCAACAACGTGGTGGAATCTGCCAAGAAAGGCAACCAACACAGGTCTTCTGTGCCAACACCAACCAAAGAGCATCCACCTCGATGCAGATGGCAATAACCAGCTACAACTCTCCAACTCACACAAGAATTTCCCATCTCCAGAGCTCCTGGGACGCATGGACTCAGCTTCCCTACCTGTAAAATGAAGGTTTCCTTCCAGGGGTGAAACTCCAAATCTAGTAACAAACCAATAAAAGCTCTAGTTGCTTGCCACTTTTTAAACTTCAGAGAAAACAATGGCTTTCAGCGCTATCATGTACTTCCAGACAATACTTTTTTCCCATCCATAAACTCAGAGTTGGAGCTCAGAGCATCCGATCTAGCTATTGGGGACACCTCAGAGATAAAAACAGCCCAGGGGCCAGCCCGGTGGCGTAGCGGTTAAGTGCACGCGCTCTGCTGTGGCGGCCCGGGGTTCACAGGTTCGGATCCCAGGTGCAGACCAATGCACCGCTTGTCAAGCCATGCTATGGTGGCATCCCATATAAAGTAGAGGAAGATGGGCATGGATGTTAGCCCAGGGCCAATCTTCCTCAGCAAAAAGAGGAGGACGGGCACTGGATGTTAGCTCAGGGCTGATCTTCCTCACACACACACACACACACACAAAAAGAAAACAGCCCATAGCAGGGTCTGACCTGGTTATGAGCCCTAACCACTAACTAACCAGGTACCACGGACACGTTATGCAGCCTGTTTTCTCACCTGCATAAAGGCAATTCTAAAAGCTACCCTACCTAAAATTTAAGGTTAACATGAAGAGGTAATAAAATAATGTGTAAGAAAAGCCAATTTAAATATTATAGAGGTTAACAACACAACTCTGGGGTCTGAGGGACCTGGCTTGAATCCTAGCTTTGCCACTTACCACTGGCATGACCTCCAGTGAGTTACCAACACTCCCTGAACCCCTGAGTCACAGGAGAACCCACAACAAAAGGCATCTACCATCTCCACTCGCCCCCACCATCCAACATGAAAACTCCTCCAAAACTGGGAGAAGTCCAAAAGGAAAACAAAATAGAAACAAAGAAACCACATAAAACCAAAAGAAACCCATATCCACAATTTAGAAAACCAACAAAGCCAACCCTAAGAAATGGGACCCAGACACGTAAACTCCTTGAGGTGCCTGAAGAGTGTCATAGAATATTCTAGCACAAAGCCAAATGCACTCTTACAGCTGCTCTGTCCTCACTTTTAAACACGGCGATTGGTAACAAAGGGCCAAAAATGTGAACCTATGCTCCCCTCCAATGTGTCTGCCGCCCCCAATTCCGCTGTCTCACAACCCAGCTTCACTTACTCAGCATCGCCCCACCCCAGCACCTCCGAGGCTCAACTGCAAACAAAGTAAAGAGCCATGCAGAATCAGTCTTTGTACAGCAACACTGAAAACGTCTCTCTCTGAAGAATCACAAAGCTTTCTGTCTGAAACCTCTGACCTTTCTAGAGAAATCAGAGTCACTGTAGTTTAAAAATGTAGGCGGTAAAAGTACAAAGGATTACATTTATCCATTCTGCGTGTCCACTGTCTTTTCTGAGACGAGGAGCAAATACCTTTAGAACAATTAGTTCTTCAACCATAACATTTCAGACTGCAGTTCTCTCGTTCTCCAAAGAACTGTCCACGTCTCGGGCCCAGTGAGATGGCACTTCTCTGTTAATTTCCATGCCCACTTTGTTTCAGAGAAAATCTAAAATACATGACTTCCAGAACCTTTTTCAAGAGACTTTTGTCTATACAGTGAATGTGCCACGAAAATTTTAAAAATTCATTTGAATCTTCTTAAAAACCACTGTAATTCTAGACTGGGTAAGGAGGCGGAGGGACTTCCAAAAGTACATTTAAAAGAAAAAAGAATTCTTAATAAAAGTCCTTGTGACATATTAAGAGGCTATACAAGAAAAGGACTGCAAGGACCGTCTTTCCCTCACAGGAACGTACAACAATAGTTATGCTGTTGAACAGCATCCAGTTACAAAGACTTCATTCTCAGAAGTTACTTGAAACACTCTCCAAAAGAGAACCTCTACCGTTTAAAAGAAGGGGAGAAAAGCCAACTAAATGCATCAATCAGAAACTTGAGTAAGTTAGCAATTTTATATAATATGCATCCATGCAAAAATCTTGTCAGTCATACAAAGAAGCAGAAGAGCTTTTGCAAATTATTATCCTAAATGTTTGTAACCCACTTATCTTTAACTTTCAATTGCTAAATGCTAAAAACATATTCTTAGGTATACACTGTCTTCCATCAACAATATTTTTAATATCTAATATCATTTATGAATTATATTCAGCATAAAAGATATTTACGACTTTCATTGCTAATCTGCTATTATATCTGAGCCCATACAGCTCTGTTCAGTAGTATGCTACAAAGGGTTTACATGCAGATACACAGTATCTTAAGTACTCCTTCTATAGTAAGCTCTAAGCATTTCCATTCCTCATTCATTTGGAATGTTGAAAACTGCCATGAAGAGGGGCTTGGTGTCATCTGAACACTGAAACCCATCTGTCTATGGTCCTCTTTTGACTCGACTCCTTCTGCAGCCAAAATTTTCACAGAAGTTGATGAGAATTTGTCAACCTAAGGACCTGTGATGTCAGCTCCTTTGAAAGGCAATGGGATATTTGAAAGTGACAAAGACGGGATCCTGTACGTACAACATTCACTTTACCTAGGAGCTTAAAATTAAATAACCAATCCCTTGAAGATTAAAATACACAGAATTCTAAATATTTCCAATGGGGCAGAGGTAAGAGGTGGGTGCATTACACAGAAGAGACAGTTCTGAGTTTCCTATATTAAAGATGATGTCCCTAATTTTGAAAACTAAATGTAAATTGATATTGTAGCACCACTGTTCCTATTATCTGCTGACAAACACCTTTCCCTCCAAAAATTACCACTCAGACCAAGCTATGGGACTCACCACAGCTCCATCTCCCCAACAGTGTGAACACGCCGCACTGTCCAATCGTGGGCTGGCAAAATCACAACAGGAAATAAAATCACCCAAATCACAGCGACAAAGACAAAGCCTGACAATGCAGATGCTCCACAGACGTACAGACCGATTTTTAAACAGACCAATTTTTAAACAGCATTCATTTTTTAAATATGTTTTATTGTTACTTTTATTTCATCTCACTTTTTTAACCCAGAGCATTTAAAAAAAAAAGCCATTAAAATATTTATGTGAACATATATGTTCCAAAAACAGCTTCTGTCTGGACACTCACAGGTTACTGGGACCACCACAAACACCACCAGAGACCTCAGAAGGCAGGCAGCATGGGACTTGATGAAGAGAACACTGGGGTGTGAGTCCTATTTTTCATTCCAATCTTCTTTTGTTTCCAATTTCATCACTTTTATTCTCTTACCTCAGTTTTCTCTTTCTGGCATAACTGAAACTCCACAACCCTAACTTTTAGATTTACTAGCATTTCTAAAAAAGAAACTTAAAAAGAAAGTTACATTTCTATTTTGTTCAATATAAGTACAGTTCAGCAACTTATTTTTTAAATAAACCCTAAAAGAATTAATCTATATAATGAATTAATGTAGTATAAATTATAATTATTGGTCTTTTTTTTCTATTTACAATTATAAAATTCATGTTGAGTGAGGCTTTGAATTTCTGCACTGAAATCATTAAGAACTAATCTTACCTAAGTTTAAAGAAATGAAAATAAGGGCATTAAATAAATCCATCAATAAATTAGTCATTTAAGGGCATTAAGATGAAACCTATCTCTATTTTCACTTTTTCTCCTTTCTCTTTTATATTAAAAAATAATTTTTTAACTAATAAAATTATGTTTTTACTTTATTTTAAATAATTATAGACAAGGCCATAATCAAAGGATCTTTTTGGAGCAAAGTAAATTTAAAATTTTAAATCTAATCATTAACAGAAGTTAGAAATCTATCTCTTGTGCATATAAAAAAAATGTACAAAAATCCACCTAGTAACATAATATATGCAATTCTGATTTTTAAAATAATGCTTGCTTTAATTCTCAATGGCTTCCCAAGGCATCTAGAACCAATTCACTTATCTTACAAAAAAAAAAAATAAGAAAAATTCTTAAACCTGTCATAATGCTTCTATTCACTAAACTTCAACATTCTAAAAACAAGAAAGAACAAGTCATTCCAGATTTCTGACCCCAACCCTGAGAATCATAAGACCATTTCTCTTGCCCCTAACAGAGCACGGCCTCGTTCTGTGGCTAAGAAGCGAACTTCAGTAAAATACCTCTGGGGAAATGTTCGGATTTGGATGTTTTAGTTCCCCTTTGATTCAAGGTAGGTGTGTGATACCATTCAAATGACATCCAACCCCAGACAACAGGCTATAAGAGGGATATAAAATGGGTCTGAATTTTATTTTTAAGAGCACAGGGTGTGGAATCAGAAGGCCTGGGTTATTCCTGCTCTGCACAAGTCACTTGGCCACTCTGAGACTCTTTTCTGCACAAATGGAGAGTGTATTACTTATTCACAACAGTGCTGTGAAGTTACAACAAAAAAAAAAATAAGAAAAGAAAGCTACAAAGTATGGCAAAACTTAGTACAGTGCTTGCCACAAACTAGACACTAAATAAACGTTATTTGCCTTCCTGCCTTCCTTCCTTCCATCCATCTCCTTTTACCTACTCTCAACTGATCCAGATCCAAAATATTTACCACTAGGAAAGTATGTGAAAGACATGAAGAGAAATAAGCTTCAAGTCATCAAAGGACATTAAAGCTACTCCACTTCGATCTCCTGTGTTTATTAGGGTCACCCTCATCATTTGCGGGTTTGGGCTTAGCAATATATTACATATTAAAGAAGACCAACACTCACCAAAATACATAACACACAACTTCTTTCTCTTAATTTTATCTTATTTAGCTTCTTTTACAAACAGAACAATAAAAATATTCTCTATGGAGTTGCCACAATTTGTCATTTGTGGACTTATTTCTTTGCCTCATAAGCCATGTTTATTTAACCGGAATATTAATGGGAGGACTAATTCCATTACATAAAATACACATGTACACTGTGCAATTATCATAAAACATGAAGCATTGTTTTCTGATATTTTGGGGAAAACGTCATTTCTGTCTTTGCAGCAGCTAGAGAATTCTGGTAATTCTGGCACACTAAAGCTAGATGAATGATCTGTGTCTTACAGCTGCCTTAGTGGGAGACAGCCGAAATGCTGACAACACTAAGTTACCACCTTAAAAAGCAAAATGGTGATAACAATAAACATCTCCAGAGCCCCTTGTCCAAGCGTATGCACACCAGTGCCCCTAACTGACCCCCAAACACTAAAAAGAACTTTCGTGAAACTTTTCTTTCTAAAAATTTGAATAGAAACTCTGAAAGCCCCAAACAGTCCCTTAGTCTGAAAAAAGATATGTCAAAAATTGCAGGGAGGTGGATTATAAAATTCTCCACTTGGTATCTTCTGCTCGGGATCCTTTTACAGTCATTACTTAAATGAAAACACTTTTCACAGCATCTCCATTTGCGATTAAGTTCATGGTTTTATGTTTCTTTTAACAAAGCATGCCACTTCATTCATTCCCTTCCTCCTCCACCTGACTTCTTCCTTCCCCTAACACCACCTCCTGAGGATTTACAATTTATAATGTATTTAAAAGAAAGATCTAACCTCTAAATAAACACGTGGAAATTATTGCTGAAATGATAATAAACCGGTATTAAGCACATTCACTGAATTCAATCTGTACTTTATGTTTTTCTCTTCTATTCTAACCTCAAAAGTGTTTTCAATAATCTATATTAACATTTGTGAGCAATTAGAATTGTTGCTGCTTCTGTGCAAGTTTTAAAAAACCAACAGGCTGTTCTGCATCCTCTGGAAGCAGCTTGAGGCCTTAACCAAGTGAAACACCCAGCCCTACTGTGTACAGCAGTGACCACAACAAAGGCTGTGGTTTCTCCCACACTAGCCCTAAATAGGTTTAAATTAATGCTATTCATCACTGGGTGGAAGAGAAGACAGGGCAGATCCAAGCCAGCAGCATTGGGAAATTCCTTACCAACACTCGGGGCCTCTCAGCCATAAATGAGCTGACCCTGGTTCACAGGTTCACTCCAGAACAACTTTCTCCCCATTCCTGGACACTCCCTGCCTTTGGATTTCCATCTTTTTCACTACATTCTAGATAAAGGATATTGTTACTATCCTCAGGTTACGCAGAAAACGCTCGAGAATGTAAAAGCCATATTTATCTCAAGCTTGTTGATTATTAGTGCTGTCTCCTGTGAAGAATTGACAGATAATTAAAAAGATAAATGAAATTTTCTAATATTATGTGAATATACCAATAATTTACAGTAGATCAATCAGCCACAAAATCCACCTTGGTTTTAGTTTAAGGGTAGAGTTAGAATTTGAGATAGGGTGGTACTCACTCTCTTAATTTTAAATATCACTGTGTATTAGTCTTACTCCTTCTTTTCCCAAATAAAATTTATTATAAATCACAGGACCTAACTGCACAACATTCTACTAAGGAGTTTATCAAGGTCCTGAAGAAGTCTTATTACATAATGTTAATCCTAGACTTGAGTGTCAACACCAACACACACACACCTGCTCACAGACTATACTGAATATATTTTAGGTACGCAACACTCCCATATATTTTAGGTACGCAACTCTCCCGCAAACTAACATGGTAAGTTACCTAAATATTAAGAAACTATCATAACTAATTTGGCATAAAATTATAAACTGTAACAATCTAACATTATTTATTAAAAAATTTTACAATAATTATTCTATGTGCACTGATACATTATGCATATAGTTACATTGTATTTAAAGTAACAGCTTTTTAAGAAAAAGGAATCCTTCCCATTGCCCTACACAGCACTCTGTGCAGCCTGGATGTGCACACTCATGCACACAGGCTCCTGCACAGACACTCCAAATCTTACACCTGCTCTGAAGCAGTAGGAAGTGAATTCTCAATCTGTCAACATGACCATCTGGTCTATCTGCATATCACGGCTTTCTCGGTGGCTCTATGAAGGAATGGCAATCACGAAGCCAAAACACAGCTAAAATGCACCTGAATGGGACTCCCGTTCTCTTTGTTGAAATGGAATAGTACGTGACAGAGAGCAAAACTGGCAGTAACGTAAGTAATTTAAAACGAGCCGTCACGACGGCAGAAGTAAGCGAAGAACACGGCACAGGTGATGTGGCCATCAGTGACACTGAGGACAGTTTCCAGGACGAGGGGCAGACCTCTGAGACGCTGCCCGGACAGCTCCTCCTGGTCCAGGCAACACCAAGGAAAGGCAGTCACGGGGTGGCAGGAAGCCGTCAGTCACTATCGTGCTGAAACATTACTGTGCAAAAATGTTCACTTTCTACCTTAAAACTAACAAGCACTCATGCTACCATTAGGACAAACTCAGTTCGCTCTGTCACTGGCTAACTAACAATTTCAGCAACTATCTGACAAATTTTGGTCATTTATCAGTCTTTCAAAGCAAATTTTAAGATCACTAAAAATACTTCCAATCTCAGAAAATTCCTCATCTGCAAAAAGTGAAGATGCTCACCGTGATTCAGCTTTTGGGGCCTAGTGCCTCTCGACAATTAGCAAAGGCCTCGGCCGACTTAAACATAAATCTGTTTGTTTAGTTTTAGTTCTTAAATCTCTCCACACAGCTGCCTCAGAGCTCTCATTCTAGCACACAGCAGGTAACAACTCCCAGAAATAAATGTGACTCTGTCATTCTGTGGCCCAGATACAGCAACCTACCTCTATCCTAGAGATGAATCCTTAGAAAGTCTAACCTCTTACAAAATTTAACTAAAGCAACCGAGAATCCTTCTAGAATCTGATTACATTACCAGAAGTTATACAGAAGCAGTTTAAAAAAAAAAAAACTCTCCAGAAAGTTCTCGGTTGAGTGCCTACTAATGAGCAAAGGTTAACTTTATCTAAAAGGTCAAATGCCTGGTGGCTAAGGTCATGACCTTAACAATTTAAATTGTGACCTTGCCACGTGCCGGGTATATTGTCGATTCTGATACAGATCATCTGGTAAAGACCAGCCATAAATTAGCTTTACTGTTGCATGCCCACAAAGAAAGCCATGTGCCACAAACAATAATTTCTCCAAGCGGTCACATGATCCACGGGAAGGATGACCCAAACAGAGACCAAACTAAGGGCATAAAATGGTTTTACTCTTTTATACTTTTAACGAGATGAAATTCTCAGGCTTATGGAATCACTCCAATTTTATTGTTTATCAGGCACACAATTCACACAGTTCTAACGCCAATGGATTTAGAGAAAAAAATTGGAACGTAGTTTATGTACTGTATTTTAGCATCTCAATAAGTCTTAGAATAAACCACCTGTGATTTTAAAAAGTGATTGATTCTGCATTAGCTCCCAGGATTCACCTGTGTGTTCTCTCTAAGGTGCCAACTTCCTACCAAAGAAGAGGCCGGGGCACGAAGCAGTCATTATTGTACACATCGTTAGAAGGAAAAAAAGATCTCCCTTTTGTGGCCATCTAGGGGAAAAAATGGCATTTTGGTGGGGAAAAAAAAAAAAGAACATTTTAAAAGAAAGGAGGGGGCACATTAAAGGTGAAAAGGCTACAATGGTTTTGGCATGTTTCTGGAAGCACGTTTCAGGGCCTCTGCCTCCTGCCAATACTGGCTCATTCTCAGAACTTTAAGGTAAAAACACTGTTTAGTGTTTACACATCTTCAGTATTAGAACACACGCTTGTCAAAGCATCGTACACAAGCTGCCCGATCTACCTCCTGTTTGTACTGGCAGCTTCCCTTCCACAAATAACAGGTCTCGAAATCTCTGGAATCCAACGTGAAACATTTTCAGACAAAAGGCCCTGAGTATTTTCTCTTGCGGTCGTCCTGCTGCGTGTGGTGGAGCGGCCATCGCTGCGCCGGCTCCTGAAAGCCAATGGCCTGACACTTGGCCGGCGTTCAGGCCTGACGGGGGATTCTGGGATACTCAGGAAAACAACGCCAAAAGGTGGTCTGATCCCCGCTGCTGTCAACAAATCCGTCCTAAGCAATAAGAACGCCAACTGTACCCGCCAGGTACTGAAACAACCAGAAGTGTGTAAACTCTGGCGTCTGGAACAACAGCACAGCGACAAACCGCCAACGCCCAGCAGGAACCCCTGTACCGGCAACAGCTGGAAGGCTGCCTCTTTCTGACTGAGGGAGATGCTCACAGCCAAGACGAAATGGGTGCTGCCCGAGCCCTCAGGAACCTTCGCGGCCACCCCGTAAGGAAGCACACACCAACACATGCATCACCTGTGGGCACACGTGATTTTCTAGGTTGTCAATTACAACACTTACTGTAACGTATAAATTTACTTTTCTAAATGTCAAGAACATTCAACACAAGATTTTAATGACTGCTGCCTGAAGGCGCTTATGACACACACACTCTTCTTGCATCTTGCCTTTCCCTATCAGAATCTCCACTTATGTATGCAAATATATTTTTTAAAATTTTGACTTTGCTTTTTCAATAGACAGAGTAACAACAGGGTGAAGGGGGTTAAGACGGGGCTGCTTGTTCCTGTTTAGAGGTCACTTGAGAGGTGCTACCTTTTCATTCTCAATACCCAGAACCGGCTGAAGCAACAGGCACTTCTCATCATTAAGGATACATTTTCAAAAACCCAAATATTTGGAACACTTACAGATCACATCCTCTAAAATACTCAAGTGTCCCCTGCCAACAGAATGCAAATGTCGATGTGACATGCTTGCAAAGTTAATTTCTCCAGTTTCTTATGTAAGGACAGATGGATAACAAAAGTTCTCTTTCTAAAACGTATTGAGAAAAATAATAGAGACTAGGCTATCAGCTGACTCCTCTAAAAAACAGATCACATTTTTAGAATTAACAATGTTTTGCAAAACAGTGCGGTGTTGATTTTACAGGTAACATCTTCTCTCTCCTTTGAGGAAAAAAAACGTAAATATATGAACTGCAGAACAACCTACTGGTAGGATTCCACAACATTCCTTCTTCCATCTGGCTCAAGTAACTGCGATGTAGGTGATCTTGCAAGACCGATATACACACACAAAAAGTCAACAAGTTACACAAGGCCTGAGCTTCCAACAGAGCACAATGAGCCTTTTGTCTAAAACAAGACGAAAGGAACAAAGCAGAAACGCATTGCTGTGTCCAGTCCTCAACAGTTCATCCTGAATGCCACTCTAAACAGCGTAATACGCACAGGTATGACATGCCTCGAAAACAGCCCGGAAACAATAAAGAACTTTAATTCAAATCAAAACAACTCATTAAATCAATTATCAATATCGATTTCTCAGTGTGCTAGTACACACTGAGAAAGTTGTGTTACTTCAAAGTAACAGGTGGTTACTTTGAGGATTAACCTCTCCATCACTCCTTAGAGCTGGTCTGTTTTTTCCCTTAGCTACCTTAGAACACTAAGAATTCCTAAATACAAAGCTACGAAGTTTTCGTATTAATGATTTTTTCCTTTGTTAATGATCAGCAACTTGATAGTCACCTTACCTCCAACCTCTTCTTAATTAGTAAGGGGTTCCAGAAGGTCCCGTGGGTTAACAACACTCCCAGAAGAAAGCAACTAAAGAGACTCAACGAGTTCTAACCAGGTCACCTGCCAGTTAGAACCCACTCTATCCAACAGGGGTTTTCACGAAGCTTTGCGTCCACCATCAAAGAACGTGACTTAAACTATCACATAACTGACTACCAACACCTTTAATAACACTGTTGCCAAAAGCCCTGAGCTGAGCGAGAACTCCCTCCGAGCTATGCTCTTGCACGTGAATGGGGGCACCTCACACCTGTGGCTGCTGGCTGTTCTGACGGTCCACCTGGGGGACGACACCGTCCAGAGGTATGAGGCCTGCGACTTAGGAAACTCAGGGGTGGCCAGGCACATGCAGAGGGCATCAGGAAAGAAACACACACAAGCGAGAGGAGCGCCTTCTCAGCCCGCACTTACCTGCCGCGTGCACAAAGTATGCCAAATACAAGTCGAGCTCCTTAACAGAAACCCCTATGTGGTGTGGCTGGACGCAGAGCCCTGGGTTGGAGCACTGTGCTGACTTCACCAGGCGCTCCCCATCAGTACTTTCCAGCGGAATACCTTTAAATAAAATCACCATGACAAGGTCCAACCTCCAGACTTTATCTGCCTGGCGGAGGCAGTCAATTCTGCGCATCTTGCCCTTCTGGTCAGGGTTGGAAAGGACACAGCATGGCGGCTTCTTGCCCGTGACTGTGAGAACAAAATCCTCCCGGTACTCAGGTCGGATGTCTTTCCGCAACTTGGCCAGAAGTCGAGACGCCCACTTCTGCTTGACCTCTGGTTTTTCACTCAGCAACTCATCCTTCACAGCTCTCTCTTCCTCTTTTGACATACGCTTTTCATGTTTTTTGAAGTATTTTCGTTTTCGGGCCTGCAGGTTGAACCACGTGTAGGCGAAGGCTCGGACGTGGGGCAGAAGTGCTTCGATGAAAGGATGGAATTCATCCTAGGGAAAGGAACACAAACAAAAATATGACTATAATGAAAACAAAGGAAACAACTTTTCTTCAGATGGTCATCTTAAAAAAAATATCCTTATTTCACTTGAAATTTGATTCAAGCACTACATTCCCAAAATCATACAGAAGATCCCTATGGGAAGTCCCAGAGGAAAAAAAGAAAACCGTCAGTATCATTTCTCACAATCTCAAAGAAGAAAATTGCTAAAAGTTAAAAAACGTTTTGACATGTTCACCAAAGGGTACCAGGTTCTATCGTCGGGCCGAGGTCCGGAATCCTTCCGATAGTGAGCGAAGTTTACTGAAATGCTTACAACAACGTATAATCTTAACCCCATTTCAAGGAAGGCACATGTAACGCTGCTCCAGCCTTGACCTCACCACTGGTGGCGCAGCCAGAGCTCCCCGGCCAGATTGGCAGATCCTAAACATGCAGATGCCAGTCAGTGTTTATGGAAGTCCAGGAGCAAAAATCACTCCATGATCAATGAAAACAAAGACTTTCCCTCTAAAAATATTGCATGTAGACTCTGATCTGTTCCTCAGTCATTTTGGTAACATCTTAATTCCTTTTTAAGTACTACAGCTGCACATAATTCTTTTGAGTCACAAACTTGGAAAAATTTGGCAGCTCCATATACAAAAGAAGAGAAGAATTTGATATTCATCAGACTAAAATAAAAGATCTATGTCCAAGACATAGTTGCTGATACTATGGGAATAAAACAAAAAGGAGAAAAAAAGGAAAAAACAAAGAAAAGCGTACACGCCAGATAGTAAACAGAATGCATCATTGTGACAACACTGTTGCAAATAAATACATTTAATTTACTGATATGATCGTGAAATACCTTCAGTAATAATCATCCTTGAAAAACAGAATAAGTTATTTAATTTTTGGAAATAATATTTCAGGCATCTTCTCACGGAGAAACAGAGAACCTGGTATAGTCAACGTTTCCAAGACTCCAGGAAAATCCTCATGGTTTCTCCTTAAAATTCAAGCAATTTAAAAATAAAATTGAATTTAAAACATTTAAATTTTTCTTACTGATTTCTGAAAATGTTTGATTCTTTAATTTACATTTTCCGAAGAAATATAAATATAAAATTAAAAAAAAATTAAACAGTAACCTCCACAAAGCTTTGAGTACATCTAACTTTTGATGAACCCACACTAGTCTTACGTAACTTCTCTCCGCCGCACAACCCCCCCCAAAAGATAAACTATTTACTTTCAAATAAATGAGGATAAGAAAACCAAAGAGATATTTGATGATCCTTTTTAAAAGAGTGTAGGACAGACAGATATTATAAAATGCATTCTTTTTCAGTTTGTAATATCCATCTAAATATATACTTCAGAGGCACAAGTAACTGGAATGTCCAAAATATTATGATTAAAGCAATTACCAAATTTTTAAATGTTCATATGTAAACTGAGTGGTTAAAATTGGTAAAATATTTTAACAATCAAGTCTGTTAAAATTGGTAAAATATTTTAACAATCAAGTCTGTTAAAATTGGTAAAATATTTTAACAATCAAGTCTGTTAAAATATTATAAATTATAATCAATCATCTAAACACTACATACAACCGGTTTTTTTAAAGTAAGTATATAGTAATATACTACATAATAAATCATTTCAGTAACTGACATTTATTTTTCTCCTCTCTCGACAAATTTCAGGCTCTGTATTTCAAGTTTAGCTTTGAAAACTGCTCTTTTCAATAAAAGAATCCAAAAGAGAAGTCAGCTTTTATAACGTGTGCATTCTTTAAGTAGAGAGGGAACAGAGAAAAATACAAGAATTATTCTTTACCACAAGCCATTAGCATTTTTTAATTTCTGATGTTTGAGAAGCTTTCTTATTGCCATACCTTAGAAGAGAGAAATGGGGGGGGGGGGCATTTTTCAAGGCACGGTTTATCTAATAACGTATATGCCAAACCGCAAAGCATTTAAACATTACTAAATTCTGAGCTCATCCTTGAAATGCGCTAAAATACATAAATTTTGGGTGTGAAACAGTCCTTCACACCAACTGATTTTCCTCTATACACAGGACATGCTGAGGACCGAGGCTCTGTGGTAGCACACGGAGAACTCGTGGAGTCGACCTCAACTACAAACTGAGCCTTCACCAAACGGAGGATTTCATTTTAAAGTCTCAGCCCCATTCTATAATGCAAAGAATAACTTAGCTCCAAACAATTAATATTTATCTTAAAATGTTATCTTACTAAAAAACTCTATTAATGATGATAAACATTTTAAATAAACATTCTAACATGGTATTTCAGTGTTCAAAGATACTCCCAATATGCTTCTCAGAGAACTGCAAACTGCGTTCCTTTGCGTTCACAAGGATTTTGTTTACCTGCCAACCAAATGTCCATATATCTCATCAGAAAAATCCTTAAATGAGGCCAACTATGGCAAGTAATCATTAAGAATAATCTAAGCCCCCAATTTTGCATCAAAAGTATTTACAACTTATTACTCCCCAAAGCTTTCAAGAATGTGCCAATAAAAGTGCACAGTATTTTGTATAACTTTACTCACACGTACAACTAAAGTGCTACTTACCTTCCTCAACTCACAATTAGAGATATTCCAGAACATCAAACTAAAAAATACCACTAACTCGTAGGAAATGTCCAGGCACAGCAGAAATTAGTTTAAAAAAATAGTATGCCCTTATAAATCATGTTGCTGCACATATCACCATAAGGTATGTAGTATTTCAAAAGTATACCAGAGAAAACAAAGACTATTTTACATATGTACTCAGTGAGAAAGTTACAGGCCACCAATAAAAACAAACCTGAAAACCTGTTTCAAAAGTAGTGTGACTTTGAATCAGCATCTTACTCGGTGATCTGTTTGTAAGGAAGCCAAGTTTAAGAACCACTGAATGCTGATATTTCTGGGACTACTTCTTTTAAACGTTCACCTATACATTTCTACCGGGTTCTCACTCTAGAGCCAGGTACATGATTTGGTTATGATATGTCTATATAGGTTAAAATAAGGTGTCTGGCATTTTCCTGATAAAGTTTTTAAAAATTGCATACACGTATATGGTGTTTACTTTTCCATTTAGAGTACTTTTATCACTGGGCTTACTAGACTTTCTTTAATGACCGATAAACTACCTAAGTTTTTCTTTTTAAAACTGACTCTAAAGCTTTATAAATATTCCAGCAAGTTAAATAAATGGTAAATCCATTTTTAAAAGAACTCATAAAATATATGGCCTTCATTCACTATTTAGTGTATATTTTCTTTATAAACTATTAGCTTAAGTAAGCATTTCTCTTAGTGGTGTTTGCAGAAGAAGGCCTAGTGAATGTATCAATCACACCGCCAATTTTTTTTTAATCCAACTTTGTTAATGTGATAAGAGCTCATGAACCAGGAGAACCCAACCTTGTCAAACACGTGACTGTGCTCTGGGCCTGCACAGACACACAGGTATCCCCACATGGGCACCAGCCCTAAACATAAATCTCTCTTCTGAGGGTCGGCTCCAGAGACGCTAAGGTGTCTGTGAGGGTCCTTTCCCACCGCTGCACACTGGTATTATCTGCAAGTTCTGTGTTGCAAACTCCTGCCAGCTACAACTTCAGCCTTCGAATCTCAGCATTTTCACTGTAGTAGTAACTCATTCAAATTATCTTACACTTTGCATCTTATCCATATGCAATTGTGAACCTCACCAGAAGTGGTTGGAAAAGTTTCATTCCATACTTCCACAAGTTACTAAAATAAGAACTTTAGAAGTTTGTTAAGGGAAAATAAAAAAACTTTTACAATAACTAAAAGCCCCTGCTATCCATTATTAATGCTAGGCCTAAATCCCAAACAGGCCATTTCAACATAAAAGATGCATTTAAGAGTCTTCTGAGATCAAATAGCCAGTACTATTACCGCTGGATATTGCAATAAGAAGGGGCGTCATGTGGGAAATAAATCCAGAATCGAGAGAGGAGAAAGAAAACTATTGATACTTTCTAGCCTTCCAGAAAGTATTCGGGTTAAACCGTTATCTCCTGCTGCAGGAAGGCAAGCGGTGGCGGTAGGTTTTCCAGGGACGGTGAATAAACACTTTGCATGAAGCATACAACTTCGTGGAGTGATTAATGGTCAGATCCCAATGTACCAAACAGTATGAAGGCTCACGCATTTTTCCTCTTTCTTTTAAAAGAGCAAAGTCACTTTAATTTCATGCCTTTTAGTCAAACAAAAATAAATCATATATTCAAAAGGGCCCAGATTTGGAGCCCTGAAGTTTCAGTATTCTGCCCGGGGCGGAGCAGCCGCGAAGGGATGGAAAGGGAGCGCCCGGAGCGGACGGCGGGGACCGAGACCCACGCCCGCCGAGGAGAGCGGCGCCCGGGCCTCCTGCGCAGCGCGGCTCGTCCGGCGCCAACTTTCCCGGACGCGGCGGCGGGGACGCGGGATCCGCGGGGGACGCGCGCCCACGCAGCCCCGCTCCGCCGAGCCCCGCGGCCCCGCGCCGGCACCGGAGCGGGCGGAGAGCCGGGGGCGGCGGGCGCGGGCCGAGCCCTCCCCGCACCGGGGCCGCTCCGGCCGCCCTGCGCGCGCGGGGCCGCGGCCGCCCACACGTGCGGGCGCCGAGCCGGCCGCAGCCCCGCGTCCCGAGCGCGGTCCTCGGGGCGCCATGAGCCCGTGCCGCGGGCGGCGGGGAGGGGGCCGCGTGGAGACAAAGTTACTTTCCGCCGCCGCGGCCCCGCGCGCGCGCGCGGGCCCCGCACCGGCCCCGCAGCCCCGCCGCCGCGCCCGGCCCGCAGCCCCCGCCCGGCCCGGCCCCCGCCTACCTGCGTGAGGCAGAGCGGAGAGTACATCGCTGCCGAGCGCGCGGGGACCGGCGAGTGCGGGCGCCGAGGGACAGGCGGGAGCCCCGCGCTCACATCGCCGCGGCTCCCGCGGCCGCCGCGCTCCTGCCGCTCCACGCGCCGAACTTTAACCCCGCCTCGAGCCTACTCGGCGCTGGGCATGTCCGCGGCCGGGCGTTAAAGGCGCCGCGCCGCCGCCCGCCCTGCCCGCCGCCGCGCCTCGCTCGGCTCCGCTCCGCACCGCACGGCCGGCGGGGCACGGGGGGGCGGCTGCGGCGCCGGGGGGGCTGCGGCGGAGCGGCCGGCGGTCCCTCTCCGCCGGCGCCTCGCTCTCGCCTGGCGCTCCGGGCTCTCCCCCGCTCGCTCCGCCGCTCCCCTCTCCTCCCCCTCCTCTCTCCTCTCGCTCTTCCCCCCTCCTCGCCTCTCCTCTCCGCCCCCCTCCTCCCGGCCCCCCCGCCCCGCAGGACCGGGGAGCGCGGCGCGGCGCGGTTTCAGGCTGAGCTCCGGGCAGCAGAGGCCGCACAGGATGTGCTTGAGCAAACAAAACTACTTTCCCGGCCCTGCCCCCGCGCCGCAGACCTCCGCGGACGCCGTGCGGGGAGGACAGGGTCCGCCAGGTGCCCGCCGGCCCACCGCGTGGGCGTCGAGAGCGGGCGCACGGCGGGGGCAGACTGGCGTGGATGCTAATTTTTCTAAAAAATCCGACCTCCTAGGTAACTTTTTTTGCCTCTGAAATGCGGTACGGCTCAAAGCATTGTAATCTCTCCACGAAGCTTTCTGTGGGAATAGATCGTCGGCAGAGGTAATTATGCACAAAATCCGGCAAACTTTGTGCCGTTTCAGTCCTGTGGCATTCAGAAGCAGGGGTGTGGGTGGGTGGGGGGGAAATTCGCACAGAAGATTCACCGGATTTGGGGGGGGGTTGTCTGGAGAAAGGGAGGCGGAGATTAACGAGCGTTCTCCTCCCAGAACTGTGAAACCAGTGGGTTTGAGCACAGACGCCATAGAAAAAGTTCTACCACGTTCAGCAACAGCAGTGCTTTAGCTTTGACATCTTTTTCTTTTTTGGAGAAAAAAATATGTGAAAGGGATGTCCCCTTAGGGAAGGAGGATATTCTGGTCCACAAATGCGTGCCCAGAACTGGGCACAAGCCATCATTACCGTCCCTGTTCCAGGGACACCTCTGCAGGGGTGCCGTTTAAGAATCCCTCTTTTTCCCTCCCCCAGGTAATAGTTCTTGAAATGGAAAAGAGCTTCCTGCAATTATTTTAGGTTTGCTAAAGTATTGTTTTGGCAGAAAAGAGGGGTGGTTTTTAGGGTTTGGCAAGTTGCCGATAAGCCTGCTTTTCCAGTTTTTTTAACCTCATATTTTCTCTCTAGGCTCTCCTCCCTGCTGGAAAAAAAAAAAAAAAAGTGCACCTCCTTCCTCCAGACCCCCGTGTCTTCTCCTTGTCTCCCTCCCTCTAGTTTGCAGCCTGCTGCATTTGCGAATCCTGCTCAAAATTCCCGGAGGAAAGACACTGGCCCAGAGACGGGAACCTGCACCTTGGCAGAGGCTGCACAGCTAGCAAGCTGACAGGGGGACATTCCCCTAGGAGTGCCCACCCTGCGAGTAAGGGTGAGGGGAAGGTTAAGGCCACTCATTCAGACTGCCCTCTCCCCTTTTTTAAAGTAAGGGAGCAAGAAATACGCTCCTGCAGAAAGCAAAATAAAACTCTCTGAAATATTCTGCATCTGTCTAAAGTTATTTTGTTTGTTTTCCAGTTACTTTATTGCTGAAATAATCCTGAATTCTCAAGAGACCATTTTCCCATACCCCACTCCTACATATCCTTGGACATCTCTCAGATTGTTTATTAAGAGGTGAGGGGAAATAATGACTTAAACCTTTAATGCGAGAGTCCCATTTTCCAAACTAAACAACTGCTTTTCCTTGGTTCCTCTTGGATTTCAGTGGGGGAGAAATGTCCTAAAAGCGCAGCCGAGTTTCAGAAACAACATCCCTGGCCACGGAAACCTTTGCTGGGATCTATAACTTCACCTCGCTCCAAGTTTCCTCGACAGAAGTTTCTGGCTGGCGGTCCCAACATGGAACTGAGGCACAGCAGAAGTTACTGTCCGAGCGTGCCCTCCTGGGAAGCGCTCTTCTGGAGCGGATTAAAATCTCTCTTTTGGTGTATTAAGAGAGACTTCACATCTGCCTCTTCCCAAAACAGCAGAGATTCTTACTTTTAATTGAATCTCAAGAAAAAAAGGAAGAGTTTTTAAAAAGGATTGGCATGTTGCCCTGGTTTAAAAAAAAATGGGGAAAAGTAATTTAATGCTGATATTTCTACTTTAAAAACTTCTTTTGTTGCAGCAGTGGACGTGCCCGCGATTTCCAGCTCTCTGCGGTTAGCAATATTATCTTAAGTAACTTTTGGCGCCCTCCGTAAGACTTTTGGATCTGGGACGATTGTTTGCGCCCTCTAGGCAAGGGCTGGCTCCAAGTTCAGCACCAAAGCCCTTCACATCCGCTCCGCGCTCCTACCCGCCGAGGAGGGAGGCGGGGAAACTCCACAAAGCACGGTTCCAGCTACAGCCTTTGGAAACCGGACTGAGAAAAATACAGTAGAAGAGTTACAGTTACAGAAAGGCTTCTGGTAACTTTCTCTCCAACAGGCATAAATTTAAACACACACACAAAGAAACAGATGTTCCTCAAAGGGCAGGCTGGGGGTAAAAAACATTTCCAACTCTCTCCCCTCTTCCCAAGTTGCAGAAGGAAATCTTTGTCCAGATTTCACAAAGATACTGAGACACTGGAGAGAGGGCAGGGATGGAGGGAGGAGAGAAGAAAGAGAGGAGAGACCAGTGTAGGAGACGCAGGTGAAGTATGAAAACTAGTTTACTGCAATCACATAAATGACCCATTGTTAGGAAGGAGAAACCCCTTATTGGAAATAGCCCCTCCAATCATTTATTTTGCAAGTGCTGGGAGGCTGTCTCGAAATGGGATTGTCTCTGCGTAAAGGAGCCTCCTGTCATGCTCTCTGCTATCCATATTCTTCCTGGCACACAGCCCAGCCTTGCATTTACTATGTTTTATTTGCAGAAATGTTACCTTGCCAGTTTTAGTGAAATCCTCTTAGATGTATAAATTACGTCAATGAGGTTTCACTTATGTGTACATCTCAAATACCACTTATGTCAGAGGTTATTTAATAGGAAGATCTTATTAATATGATTTGGATTTTAACGCCCAAAGCAGTGAAGATAAAATTGGGGTTCACAACTGACAACACCATTAACTAGTTCTTACCAGGATTAACTTTATCACTAACATTTTCCAACATTTTTCTTTTCTAGTTTTTTGACCTGCTGGTCACTTGTGCACAGATTTTTCTTATATGCATATATTCCTAAATTGAGTCCTGCTGCTGAACGGAGCATCCAAGTGGATTCTTACATCAAATTTTCAAACCAGATTTGATTAGAAGGCCTAACCCCTTAGGAAATAGCTGGATGGGAATTTAATCCAAAGATGGGAAAGAGCCCATATTATTTTCCATTCATTTCCCAACAGAATTAGGTGTCTACAATGCTCAGCAAGAAGGAAGAGAGGGATATATTTTAGTCAGAGGCTGCCAGTTACTGTCTCCAAGACAAGCTACTGCAGTTGGTTCCCACTGGACTGGTGTCAAAGGCTTGTCCCAGGCCAGACTCCAGCCGAGTTGCCGAGTCAGCAATCTGCCACAGGAACCCTCCGCAGGGGTGGTTGTGGCAACAAGAAGAAATGCACACTTGGCCAGTCAATGTCCTATTTGCTACTGACCATACATGTAAACAGCAGAATTCAAGAAAAGTCAAGAAAAAACTTTTCCCCCCTTTCTTTCAAATGTATAAAACAGCTGTTAGTCCACCTGTAAAACATTCTCTCTCCCTTAAAGCTGTTTAGAGTTCGAGAGGCTTGCCTGAACCACGCCTTCAAAGCTCTTGAAAAGCCCAAGCTTCTAAGACGAGCAGAGTGAGGTTTTGCAATGCTGAGCATGCAACAGATCACTTCCCAAAGCTCACGACAGCTCCACAGTTCACGCAAGTGTTTAAGCCACACATTTTAAAAAGTTGAACCTCGCCTTCCACAATAGTTAACAACTTCCCTGAATTTAAAAATAATAATTAATGCAAACAAATATTTCTGTAGCAGAATTTTTCTGACTTTTTCCAAAAGGCAATGAAAGAGGCATACGATTCACGCAAAAATCCCCCAATCAGTTCTTTTTTCTTAAATTCGAAAACTCTTTCCTATTGTGCTTGCTAAATCCGGAAGAGCCTGCCGCCGTGACAGCTTGAACCACACCATCCCTCCGGAGCCGCAGAGAACTTCAGAGCCTCTGTGCCCGCCCCCCTGGCTACTGCGAGCCATTGCACACCCAAGCTTCCTCATGATTGGATGAAGCTTTTGTCAATCTCCCATGCTGTCCCATTGATTAGAGGATCGAATCGTCAATTATTCTCCCGGTCCAGACATTTCTTTTCGGGTTAGGTTGACTGCTGAGGCCAGACGTCTTTTTACAGAACAGAGCACGTACAGGATTTTTTTCCCCTTTCTGGAACCGAGCAAGCGCTAGGAGGAAAAAAATCTGTGAAGCTCAGCAATTTTTTCAAATCTCGGGGGGGAAAAAAAAGGAAACCGGGTCTCCGCTGCACATAGCAAAAAACGCCATCCACAAAGCTACATCTTTAAAACAAAACCATCACAATAGACATTTACCAGCAATCACTTAAATGCATATGCAAGCTAGAGAAATTTTAAAGTCTTAGCCATTAAACAAAACCATTCTACCATTATTGTTGTTTATAAAACGCATGTCGTATAAACGCGAAATAGAAAGTTTAAGATGCACCACGTACCATTGCAATGTAAAAAGAGTACGTGAGAAACTTTAAAATGTTCAGACGAATTGCTTCATTTGCTGTCCCCCTTTTTTTTGCATTAAAAAAAATCGAAATAAACTTGGAACCGTTGAAAACCCGGAAGAGATTTTTTTAAAAGCTGTTGGCCAATTGCAGGCTTCTTGGAGATTTTTTTTTTTTTTTTTCTTTTTCACTCCAAATCCGGAGGCTCTGCCACCGCAGGGCGCGCTCTGCCTCCCCCACTGCCCTCCGCTCTCGAGCGCGGTCCGAGCCGGGCTGCGGCTCCTCGGCCTCCGGGTTCCCTCGCGCGTCTGGATCGCACGAGACTTTGCAGAAGTTGCGATCGATTCCCGTGCCCGCCCCCCACCCCCGGTGATTTCCGCAGCCGCTGCAATTTGCCCCGAACCCGCACGAGGCCGGCGCCCAGCGGAGGGGCGGGAGCGGCGGGAGGGGGTCGGGACGCGCAGGAAGGGGCGGGGGGGGCGCGCGGGGCGGGGGCCGGGTCGACCTGGGCGAGGAGGGGCCGGGACGCGCAGAGACAGGCCTGGCCCCCTCGCCCCTCCTCCCTCCTCCCCGCCAGACCCCTCCTCCCGGCGCGCGGCCAATCGGAGCCCCGGCGTCGCGCGCAGGCTCCGGCCGGGGCTCGGCCGCGAGCGGGCCCGGGGTCGGCGGGCCCGGGGTCGGCGGGCCCGGCGCGCGGTGGCCGCGGGGTCCGGCTCCCGGCGCAGACGTCCCCGGGCCTCGCAGCGGCGCTGGGCGATGTGAGGGCGGAGCGCCTTTGCCTGCGTCGTGCGGGTCTTTTGCGCGTTTTAATCGAGTCTGCACACCTGCTTTCCGTAGCCTCTCGTGAGTTATTAGGCTGGTTCATGATGCTTAGTGAGAGATTTAACCTTTATCTGCACTGGTTAGACCAAGAGTTAAAGATCCTCCCTGGGGCATTAAATCAGGAGAGTGCAGAATGTCACCGAGAACTTGCAGTGAAATAAAGCTGCTGCTCTGGGTTCGGAACGGCAAGGAATTGGTTCTGCTCTGCAGATGACTGAACATAGAAGGGTGAGGCGGGCTCCCTCAAGAATAAAGCTGTTCCTTTAAAGCAGGAGATGCAGGGAAATTCTAATTTAATTGCCAAACATCGAATTTGTCAATGTCCTTGCAAAAGCTGGGTTCCACAAAGTTTAACGCACCCCTCCCCTCCCCCCAAGAGAGGAGCCGTAAGAGTTTTGACATTTAAAAAGGCTTTTGTTTTTTTAAGATAATTATTGGAACATTAAGTCCTTCATCTCACTGATTCATCTTATTTCGTTAGCCCAAATTCTTTAAGACCATGTGGTCCGGGTATTTCAATGTCAACCTTTTATGTGTTTGTTTTAAGCAACAAACTAGCCATTGGAGGGGGGCGGGGGCGGCGACAACTCTAAAGAGAGGGAGTCTGTCCCTTTAAATGGAAAGCATCACAACCAGGCTAGTGCGTTTTTTTTTTTTAATGTGTTTGCTTTGCGTCAGTTAAGTAGCTTAGGACGTTTTCCTGAATAACTGAGTTACAGGAAAATGTGTGCTTAGCTCACTTGATAAAAATGATCCAATCAGAAGTCAAGAGGCATAGGAAGCCACCTGGCAGTTGTCTGATTTTCTTAACTTTCCTTGGTGGTGGTACCTAATTAATTAATAACAGGACCTTGCACAGTTAAATTAGAGCTTAGGGAAACCTCCTGTTTTATTCTGAACTACATTTTTGGCTTTAGGCTTGCACTTCACCACCAGTAACTGATGTGGCATTGCTGACAGATGCGGTGCTATGGCTGCCCTTGGTGTCAGACAGGCTTTCCTGTTCTGGCCTGCCTCTTACAGATTCAGGCGTTGTCTTGCTCTAGAAAGTCTGTGGCATTTAATCCTGGCCTGCTCCACTGAGCATCCATTTCTACTTGGCATACTACTTTCACCCTAGAAATACACTACATGGGATGTAGTGGATTCAGTAAGAAGAAAAAAGACTTTCAAGTAACCAAGAAGTTCTAGGCCTAGTTCAGCTGATGCGAGGCTCTGTGACCTTGAGATGGTTCATAGCACCTGTACAAGAGGACGTGAAGCCATTCTGAGAATGGTGCACTGTTTTGTCAAGAGCTAAGAGCCTTTGAAATGCACACGAGGTCTCCTAGATGCCCCAGTCTGAATAGCCCCAGTGCTAAGCCAGCCAGGCCTGGTCAGTAGGGGGTAATAGTGGGTTTTGTGTGCATTGACTCAGCTTAACGGGGGAGGTTAGCACCATTTCCACAGTGACCTTTTAGATGTCCATCTAGTCAACAACGATGTAATGTAGGCTTTGGAGTCCAACTTAGGTATTAATGTTGGTCCTACTATGTGACTGCAGGCAAATTATTTAACCTCTGTAAGCTTTCAACTCCTCATCTGGAAAATGGGAGATATTCAGATAACATACGTAAATTACCTAGTACATTATGTGTGCTCAATATACGGTAGCTATAACAATAATCTACTCTGTTTAGTATGTACCATGTCCTAGGCAGATTGAATGTTCTAAGAGCTGGGGATACAGAGAATAAGACAGGATCCCTGCCTCCAAGAAGCTCAGTCCAACAGGGAAGACAAGACACAAAGATTAATAATGTAATGTGGTGAGTGCTCTGTCCAGCTTAGGTGGACATGAAGGGCAATAGGAATACAGATGGTAGGATGACCGGTTTTGCCTGGATGTGCAGAGAGAGAGTCATGGAAGGCTCTAAAAGAGAAAATGACATTTGTGTTGGGCCAGAAGTATGCGTTTATCAGATGGACAAGGGAGGGCAGGGCATTCCTGTCCAGGAAAGCACAGTGATGCCAGGATATGCAATGGGCCAGAAAATGGGCTCGCTCCAGCCTGTATCACAGTAACTGGAGATGAAGTTAGAGAGGCAAGCTGAGGCAAAATGGCAGACAGCCTCGTGAGCCCTTTAAACTTCCCCTTGAGGGATTGGGGAGACATCAAAGGTATTTAAGCAAAAGATGTAGAAGTAAGATTTGGAAATTAGAAAGATCATTCTAGCGATGGAGGCAAAGAAACCAGTTAGGAAGAGGTGAGAGAAAGAAGTCCTCACTTAGCACAGCAGGAATGGATGAGCAAGAGAGAAGGACAGAGGAGAGGACGGTGGGGGAGAGGCGAGGAGGCAAGGCAGACCTCACTGACGTTAGTTTTCAGGGACTCTGATCAACAGGGACAGTGGAAGAGTGAAGTTGTTCCAGACTCTCCTCAAGTCCCAAGACCCACAAGGTGCATGGGAAGACCTACTATTAGTGCAAGAGGCTCTCCTTACCTACAAATTGCCACTTCTATATCCTTAAATCCAACTTTAAATAATTTAAAAATAATACCAGTGACAATAACAATAGCTCACATGGATCCAGTGTTTACTCTATGTTGGCTCTTTCCACTGGGCGAATTTGCATTCCAGCAACCTCAGCCCCACCGTGCTTCGGAAAATCAGCCTCACTGCAAATAGGGTGACTCTGGGTGGCCAACCCCATTGAGAGCCTCGTGTTTCCTCGTAGGCTGGCTTTATGCCTTGTAAATAGTAGGCTCTTCCAGGAATTCTGCTTTGTTGACCCCAATATAAACTTAATCCTCTTGTAGGGCATTGGTATGGAGACTAGAACACAGAGTCTTACAGTATTAGGAACATAATTCAAAACTCCAATATTTTTCTAATAATAAAGTTTTAATTTGTGAACTAAGTTGAACATTGAACACAGATATAGTCCACATCTTCTTGATTTGCCTGGGTAAATCCTAGATCATCCAAAGCACTTTTTAGACTAAGTAATCAACACTGGCAGTTAGAGGACCGACGTAGCAATATAAATGATAAATACTAGAAGCAAATTTAAATCCAGGAATTGATAAGGCTCCCAAATAAGCAAGTTGTGGCAGACTATTGTCCCTCAAATCTGTTCTCTCTCTATTCTTGGACGCACAGATTAACAGTTGAGAGCCTGTATTTTCTAGCCTTCCTTGCAGATAGGCATGACTTGTGATTAAGATCTTCTCAATAGAATACGAATTGTCGAGTCCAACTTCCATATCACTTGCTTAAAAGCCATTTGTTACAAACTTGTAGCCTTTCCAAAGGCTGCAATGAAGCCATATTAGAGACCCAACTTCAATTACAAAGACCAGGACAATGCCCTGGGAGACAGGAGAACAGTGTTCTGGAGAGAATCTGGGGTCCCTGAATGACCACGTGGAGCAGAGCTGCCTCTCCAGCCTGGGTCGTATATAAGCACCGTGTTTTGAGGTCTCAGATATAGCAGCCTCATCTTACTTTAACTAATAATCAAGATTATAAAACAATCGCATGGTACCTTTGGATGATCTCCTCTCTAAAATCTTACGGCTTTCCCCCAACTTGGTACAGAATACATTTGATTTTATTATCAGCCTCCTTTTCCAGACCCTCCTCTCTCTCTCTGCTGCCCCCTCATCCAGCCACACTAATGAGTCACTTTTCTCTTTTGATCATCTTCTGAACACACCACACGTGTTCATTCCTCACATGCCTCGTTTGGGTGATTTTTTCTGCCCCGAAGTCCCTAAAGTTTTCTCCCTGTTCCACTCATTTGGTTTCAAGAACCAGTTTAACACTACTTCCCACTCCCCCAGGCAGAACTGGTGAGTCCCTTCCGTGTGTTCTCACATCCTACGTGCACCTGCAGGACGGCTCCCATCACATTGTGTATCCATGTTTGTCTACCAGACTGCGAGCTCCTGGAAAGTGCAATGACCTCATTCATATCGTATCCCCATGAGCAAAGTGCCATCGTAGATCTGCAATCAATGTTTGGTAAATCAATGTGTGAGTGAGGAGATGAGCAGATGGTTACCTCTTCCAGCCTTGCACTCTGGTGGAATAACACATGGACATGGCATTATCACCAGGGGGAAGTTTTAAGTATAAACAGTAGGACATTGAGTTTGCTTTTCACAGGCCTTCCACACACGCTATCACCTTTAACTTTCCTTCTGAGTACGTAAGTCAGGCATTGTCATCCTCACCAATGAGAAGACTAAGGCTCAGGAAACTGTAGGGAGTTACTCGAGGTGGTTGGCTTAGTGAGTGGTTGAAGAGAATTCAGTTCATTTAGCATTCCCCCCCGAAAGCTCTAGCTATGATGTCTGGCTTAGGAAAGAGTTCAGCCTTCAAAATGTTTAAGGTACCATTTTAATGGTAAGCTGGCTCTAATCATAATCAAAGGTAAACCCATGACCCGTCCTTTTAAAAAAAACAGCTTTATTCAGGTATAATTGCTATACAAAGAACTGCACATATTTAACCTAAACGCCCATGGCGCCATCACCACAGTCAAGGGGATAGACGTGTCCAACACCTCCCAGAGCTTCCCTGTGTCCCCCTCCTTTCTTTGGTAAGGACATTTAACACGAGAGCTATCCTCTTCACAACCCTGCAAAGGCACAGCACTGCACTAGTAACTGTAGGCACCGTGTTGTACAGCAGAGATCTAGAACTTACTCATCTAGCCTAGCTGAAACTTTGCACCCATTGAATGACAACTCCCCACTTCCCACTCCCCCCAGACCCATCCCTCTTAGACACACCGAAATAAACTGCACAGGTTCCTGAGGACCAAAGATGATGTCACACAACCAAGCTGCTGGGATGACCAGAGAGAGGAAATCTGTGTCTTGATGAAAGCCAGGGTAGCAAAGTACGAGCTTGTGGTTCATGAAGGAGAAGTCTCCAAGGACCACGTCTTACAGATGATAAACCTGAAACCAGCAGAGCCAAGTAGCTAGTGCATGGCCACACAGCTGGTAAAGAATTAATCCCCAGCCCAGTGCCAGTGCCATTACATCATGCAAAGGGCATGCTGCAGGAATGGGAAAGGAGTGAATAACTGTCCCTGGTATCAAAGTCGAAAAGAAGCCTGGGAAAGAAAGAAACAGTCAGTGAATCTGGTAGGAGAAGGAAACGGTCAATTATCCAAACCGAAGAGAGGCTCTAAAGTCTAGCTGGGTACCTGGAAGATTTACCCAGGCACGTTCAGACACTTAAAGGAAATTTTCAGGAAAAAATAAACGAGGATGGGGTGAGAACAACAGTCTAGAGGTGCGAGCTGATCTGGTTCTCTGTTCTCTGCTCTTCGTGGCCTCCGACAGTTCAGTCTCTCCCTCAGCCTCCCTCTCTGAAAAGTGTAAGCATCATCAGCCCTGCTCAGTTCTTAAGATTTTGTGAGGATTCAGTGAAATCATGAATGTGAAACTGTTCAAAAATTTAGGTATCTGTTCTATGAAGGCCTATCTATACCACCAAGAGTTGTTTATAATGCAGCACAGAATAAAGAATATAGATATTTGGTCATATATATCTTGCCCCTATTCAAAAAGTTTCTGGAGTGGAGGTGTGTGTGTGTGCGTACGTGTATCTATATCTATATCATCTATTTATCTATGTGTCTATCTATATCTATACACACACAGACATAGATATATGGACAGAGAGAGAGAAACTATTAAGATAGAAATAAGGTGAAATCAAGGCCAAGATTAGTATCCAAATACAGGCAATGAGATCCTATGTATTTTCTAGGGTTGGCTTGCAATTTTGACTGAGTTTCCTAGTAATCAATTTAAAAGAGAGAAGGTAAAAATTTATGAAATATGCAATATTCATATAAATGTAAAATTCAAATTCAAGTAGAGCTGTTCAAAAGCAACACAGACGTTCTGAGATCTGAAAAAAATTAGCACACAACCTCCCACCACCACCGTCACCACCACTGCCACACATACACAGGGACCAGGGACATCGTGAAGAGGACAGTCTTCACCACGAAGCACTGAACCGTATCCTCAGTCCCTGGATGAGATGCCAGCCAGCATGAGGACAAAGGAGTGCAGAGGATGGCATCTCCTAACGTGACACTTTCAAGAACTCCGCAACTACAGCTGAGGGCCCTGGGCCGGTGGTCCACTGCTCCCGACTCTGTGAAATTAGCATGTACCCAGTGGACGTCAGGGTCCTCAGGCCCAGAAAATCAGAAAAACAGAGAAAGGAGGGAACCAGCTGACCCTGGGGTTTTTCACACTTACTCTAATAGTCATAAGATCACATCCCACCGCCCAAAAAATAGTATGGAGAGGGAAGAAGTGGGAACCGGAAAGCCCAACTGGCGTGGACATATTGAATACAGGCTCTTCTCCAGCCCCCGTCCTTCAGCTCCCCAGCCTCTCTTGACCTCTCTCTTTCATAAGTGACTCAAAATGGGGTCAGCAAAGGGAACTCCGGCCAAGGATGTTGTAGAATTGGGGTTGTTGTTTTTGTGTTAGATACACAAGCAATAACAAGTAGGTGGTTTGTCTCAAAGCCCAGTTAATAGACTAAGAGTTAGGATTATGAGTCAACCAAAAACATTACAGAAAAAAAAAATAAAGCCTGTGTGGGGCAGGGTAGGGAGATGGGGGGCAATCTGACCTGCACTGGTAGGTCTCTTATGGAAATTGCAATCTTTTTTTTTTTTTTAATCTTAGTAAAATATACATAACATTTACCATTTTAACTATTTTTAACTGTACAGTTCAGTGGCATTAAGTATATTCACACTGTTGTGGAACCATCATCACTATCCTTCTCCAGAACTTTTTCATCATCCCAAACTGAAACTCTGTATCCATTAAACAATAAGCCCCCATTCCCTTTTCCCCCTAACCCCTGGCAACCACCATTTTCCTTTCTGTCTCTGTGAATTTGACTACTCTAGGTACCTCATATAAGTGGAATCATTCAGTATTTGTTTTTTTGTGACTGGTTTATGTCACTTAGCATAATGTCCTCAAGGTTCATCCATGTTGTAGCACGTGCCAGAATTTCCTTCCTATTTCAGGCTGAATAATATTCCACTGCACATATATATACCACATTTTGCTTATCCATTCATCCATTGACGGAAACTTGGGTTGCATCCACCTTTTGGGTATTGTGAATAACGCTGCCGTGAACGCGGTGCATAAATATCTGTCTGAGTCCCTGCTTTCAGTGCTTTTGGGTATATACTCAGAAGGAGAATTGCAGAATCATATGGTAATTCTACTTTTAACTTTTTGAGGAGGAAATAGCAATCTTAGTTCATCTTTGGAGAAAAAATTGAACAAATTGTTTAATGGCTTGTTTCATTTATGGAGTTGATTTCATGAACATCAGAGATCTTGATTCTAGTGTCAGTTCTCCTATTAACTGTGTGATCTTTGAAAGCCTCTCAAATCATCAGGACCACTCTCAGTTTCCTCATCTGAAAAATGATATCTTGAACTAGTTGATATCCACGGTCCTTTGCAATTCTAAAGGTCTATAGTTCTGCATATTTCTTTTGGTATGTGGGTTCATCCATTCATTTTGAAAATGCTTTTTGAATGCCAGAGCAGGTTTTTTTTGCAAGGATAAATAAGAGTTTTCCAGAGGGGATAGGAACATGGAGGAGGGATGCTGGGGTGACAGTGGAAAGAACTAGAGTGGACTGCAAACTAGTGGGAAAGCAGGTTCCAAGATGGGGCTGAGGGGTGAATATGGGCCAGAACCCTCCAGGCCTAGTGACCAACTTGTAAGATCTTTAGACTCAATCCTGACTTTAATGGGGAGCCATTGAAAGCCTTTAAAAAGGTGGTAAGGAAATCAGTGTTTGTTTAGAAAAATCATCCTGAGAACCATGTGGAGAATCGATTACAGGGTTCGGAACAGGTTTCTCATCCTTTCTGTACTCCATTATCTCATTTCTTTTTTTTGCTTTGAAAGTGGGGAAATTAGTCAAGGTGTCCCAGAGCTAACCCGGGCTAAAAGACATTTAGATCAAACTTACTTCATCTTGGTAAAGAATACTGGACCGTACTTCTCCTTACAGTGAAAAGTATTCAGCCACCATTTTCCCTAAACTGTGAAAACGACCCACCAATGGTTAGTGATGCATTAATGTCTTCAGGTAATTAGTTCATCATTTAATATTTTAAGACTATGACATTAGAGCAATTTACAAAAAAGTTCTGATAGAAGATTATTATCCTTTTATCCACAGTGTTAAAAAATCAAATATCATATATTAATATAATACCTTATATTTTATGAGAAAACTTAAGAAAATTCATATTTGGCTAAGTGGAGTTTTCCCTTAATTGGAATATGTCTTATTTCCTTTACTATGGAGGTGCTGAGTTGTGCTACTTCAGCAGATCGTGTACCTATGACAACAGTGACTGATCCCTGAAGGCCGTTATTTTTAATGGGTGAAGAAAAGACGTCGGTTTCTGTCTTAGATCACATGAATGCAGAAATGAGTCGTTTGGAAAAATACTCTGTTTTAACATGCAAGAATAATGCCTTGGTTCACTGCAGATATTAAGATTCATTCAATCACTAATGCCTTGTTCAGTAAAATAAGGATGGAAAGAATGGCATTTACCTTCAATAAATTTTGGCACTTTGGTGTAGTTTTTGTGTGTATCAAGGAAAGAAAATCAAAATGAGAGCAAAGAAAACCAATTATAAAGAGTGCTTTAGTTTGGCGAGGGTGATTGAAATGGCCAGTTTGTTCCAAGCAGGGCCAGGCTGAGAGCTGAAAAATTAAAGTTTGTAAGGTACTTGGTATGTTTCTGGTATATTGAAAAATGAAATGCTTTTTCAAGAAAGAGGCCAAAGAATGGGAAGTGTTTCTGGTTTTAACATTATTCCTATTAGTTTGCTAGTCCTCCCAAAAGCTATAAAATAGACAATAAATCAAACATATTTTAATTTGTCATGAGATAGCAGATAGAAACAAAAGTTTCCCAACTGGCCTTCTGCCAAAGTATTTCTACTAGCTCTGTTTCCAAAATTTACAATCACTATCAAAATTAAGAAAAAATTGAGCTATCAAATAAATTCAAGTCTGGAAAACATTTACTGAAGGCTGTTGCAGCCAGGCACTACATTACGTTCTAGGGACACAGGACAAGTAAGTGTGATCTGGTCTTCAGAGAGGCAAGTGACTCCAGGCAAGTCTGGGTTACCATATTTGCCAGAAGGCCAGAACAGAATAGCCTTCTCCAGGTGGGTACAAAGATGTGACGCATGACATTGTACCAAATAGCAAGGCACATCCAACTTCACTGCTCTCTCTCCAAATCCAGTGCCTTATATTGGTAGGATGGACTCTTGAAAGTCTCTATTTGAACACCAAATGGCAGTAAATCCTTTGTTATTATTGACAGTATAATAATATTTGAATACAATTCTGAAAATATAATATGTATGATACTTACTTCAAAGTATGTGGGAAAAAATAGCCATTAGTGTTCAATTAATTTCTCAAAGTCAGAATTTGAGAAGACAATTGAATTTTATGCTACAGATCATTGAAAGAAAGACTCATTGCAATATCAATATCAGGTGTCATTTAAAATACTATTTGATTTATTTATTTATTTTTTTGTGGCATGACCAGGAGAGGTTTTATCAGTAGATAATAACAGACATCTGTTATTTCCCAAGCTATATGTTCATAATTGGAAAGGCAATGAAAACTTACAAAACTCGTCCTCTCATTTCTTCTTTTTCTTTTGTAAATTTGAATGTAAATAATGACTCAAACCTATAGTTTTACACATGACTGCATTGTTTTGACATTGTTACTTGATCATTCCAGTTGTCTCCATTTGCTCAAGTCCTTTGCTTTAATATTTTAAGAAATGTTTCACATAGCGTGACTTAGTATTTCTCTTAATGAGTGTGTGAGGTACAGTAGTAACAGATTTCCATGGACTATAGATAACATAATTGAATTAACTGTGAAGTGCCAAATAAAAACCCCCTCCATTTTCAGTTTGTGACGTGAAAGCTGAACGAAACTATCCTAAATTGAAAATTAAAAAGCACTTTACTGACAGAATAATCTCAATATGAGAAAATCTGAAGTTTTTTACTATCGTATTTTATGTTATTTGAAAAATAAAAACATGATCAATTAACTAAGAAAACACCATAATTCATGTTTATAGCATTCAAATATTAATATCGTCAAATGAAATGCCTGTTCACTTTAGTTCTAAAGCAGCAACACATTAAAATTTTACTAAACTTTTCCTATCATAAGAAAGTTTAGTATATGATTTTTTCCCCTTAAAAAGTTTTGCTACCTCAAAAGTTTTAAAAAGATAACTCTCTTGTCTGAGAAGTGTCCCTATAAATGGCAAATCATGGTTATACAGAAGATATCACAAAAAGTATTAATTCAGATAAATTTTAGGGAGCATTTCCCAAGTTTAGAGGCTGCCTAATGGCCAACAAAGACTTCTTTGTTAGTTTTCATATGGTCGTATGTGAATTAACACATTTTGGTATACCACTTTTATAGTTAGAAATCAGATTCACGCCCAGCTCTGAGGCCCTGGAATCTGGGTTTTTAAGAGCAAAGGACGGGGAGGTGTTGCTGCTGGGATAGTGTTGGTAGGCCGCTTTTCTGTGGACGGAGATGTTAACCTGCTTTCACTTGTCTCTACTCCAATGACTGAATTAAAACAGCCGTCTATCTCCAACGTGGAATCTGTGCGCTGTCTACACATCACAGGCTGTGAAGCCCAAAGGCAGGACCAACTTAGTAAGTTTTAAATGTTGGAGCAAATGGGGTGGTTGGTTTTGAATTCATTTACACTCATTTTTACTACTTGAGACAAGCTCATTAAAAAGCTGTATTTCAACTATGTTACATGCTCACATTTAACTGAGCTGGATTTTCACTGCACTGCTGCATCTGGCTTTTTAATTTGCCTTGAACAGACTTTATCAGGGAAAGTCAAGTCCTCGGCTTGGCATCTTCCTTCCCAGTCTAAGGAAAATGGGGTCCTTTTCCACCGCAACCCTGGTCCCTGCAGGCTGGGATGATTGCTGATGAAGAGGGAGACTGCAGAACCCACTCCAAGGACTGAATCACGCTCCCTTTCTGCAGGGCAGCTGCTTATCTGCAATCCGCTCTGCACTTAGACCCTTTAAAGCTACAAACAAACTTGGGGAAAGTTACAACACTGTAAACAAAGACACGTTGCTTAAATTATTATTATGCAACACTGTGTCATTACTCACACATTGACACGGCAATTATCTTCACAATTTGGCAAATACCGCTATAGCTTTGTAGACAGCCCCGGGAGAAGTAAAAATCTAGGATAAATATGTCAATGCCACCTTTATGAATAGAAAAGTTTTCCCATCCCCTTAGAAAAACACTCAGGTTTATCCTGCAAACAAAGTGGGACGCCAAAGCTGTCTCCCAAGTCTTTGGAATTCCACATTTTAAATGTATATTATCAGTTTGGTATGATCCGTAAGCTCGGCTATAGAGAAGAGAACAATAATGAATATGTGAAAGTGAAATTCTGGATGTGCTTTTTTTAAACTCGAAGGCATCAATACACATCTGGTGACTAATTTGTTAATTAGCCATCTCCCTCAAATAAAAAAAGGCGTGTGTACCAGCGGGCGTGTCTGCCCAGGTGACTCCACAGTCCGGGGACGGAGCTGCCCCCACCCCAGCCCCGTTGTTCAACCCGGCATCGCGTGGTGTTTACGCAGAAGACAAATCAAACACGTTCCAGACACATTTTTATTAAAAACTTGAAAGCAGATAAACAGGATCAGTTTGTAAGAAGAAAAAAGAAATTGGTGACTACTTGTCCGAGGAAAAAAGCGAGAGTGAGGACAAACGACGCGCACAAGTGCCAGGACCATCCTTCTCCCCGGGCCGCGCGGGCCGCCAGCAGGAGGATGGGGGAGGGAGGCGGGAGGATGCGGGGAGGAAGGAGGATGGGGGAGGGAAGGGGGAGGAGGGTGAGGGAGAGTGGAAGATGGGGGAGGGAAAGGGGAGGATGCGGGGAGGAAGGAGGATGGGGGGGAAGGGGGAGGAGGGTGAGGGAGTGAAGGGGGAGGGAACCCGGGTTAAAGCCGCGTCTCCCGTCCGCAAAGGTCTGGCCTCCCCAGGTTCAGGAAGCGGAGGTGGCCATTTTCATTTTTTTTAAGAGCGTAAAAGGAAAATAAAACAGAAAAGGTCTATCTCCCTTCCTGACCAACTGCTCGGCTCCTCCCTCCAAAGAAAAAATAATTTTAAAAATCTTGGTTACAAAACCCAGTCCACATGCATCCAGCGAGGCCTCTGCAGTCAGCTCCATTAGGCGAGGAGGGCTGCTCTGACCGGCCGCGGTCTGGTGGACCGATCCGCCCTCGCCCCCGCCCCCCAGCCCCCGGCCGCTCTCCCTCGCTCCCCCCTCCCCCGGGGTCCCCTCCGCCCGCAGCGGCCCCAGAACCGCGGCTCCGAGGACCCCCTGCGCCCGCAGGTCCGCCGGGGGCGCCGACAGCTCGGGGAAGGACGCACGTGCAGCGCGGACGCGATCGGGTCGACTCATCTTGAGCGCAGGAGAATCCGCCGCTTGGTCCTGTCCCTTTAAACCAGGAGCGCGCGCAGGTCCACGGGCGCCCACACGTGCCCGGTACACGTGCGCGCGCAGGGCCCAGTGGACGGGGACGTGGAGGGAAAGAGCGCCAAGGTGCCGTCGCCCCGACCCCCACGCCCACCTTCTGCGGCTGGACAAGTGGCCGGTAACGCAGCTCGGAGCGAAATAAAGTCTGCACAGAAGCAGAGCGCGAGCCTAGCGCGTCCCGGAGCGAAAGTGAGTGGCGTTAACGCACTC
Organism: Diceros bicornis minor; assembly: GCF_020826845.1. Classification (NCBI taxonomy): domain Eukaryota; kingdom Metazoa; phylum Chordata; class Mammalia; order Perissodactyla; family Rhinocerotidae; genus Diceros; species Diceros bicornis. Next base: position 899,035 of record NC_080743.1, on the reverse strand, counting down.
TGTAAAGACTCTATCGCTTGCAAGCGAAACTAAAATCCCCCTTTTTATAAAAGAAAGAAAAGAAATCATTCATTGGGTTCAGATCTAAAATTCTGCTTTTAGAATGCACGCACATGTTGGAGACTTTGTAGCGTCTTGGGTAAAGATCTGGTGAAGACGTTCCAGGAACACATCTGAAAGGAAGGCAGGCTAAGACAGCCCCTTCTTTGCCTATCTTGGGTCAAAAAGTGTGCTCTTAGTGTAAATACCTTCATCAGCTTCAAGGGTCAATTTGGTTTGGCAGAAGAGGTTGAACTGGTTGTGGGGAGTCGTGGGTTCCAGCCATGGATGGCCTGTAAGCCTGGGCAGGTTCTATGGCCCTCTTCTCATCTTTAAAATTGCAGAGGGTAAATGATATGCTTTCTAAGGTCTTTTTTTGCAGGGACACTCCATGATTCTGTCTAGGGGGGCATGATGATGAGAGGGGGGAGGTTTCAATGTAGAGAGAAAAAGAGGTCACATTCTTCAGGTGGCATCTGTTTAAACTGACGGTGATGGAAGCCATGAGTCCAGTATGCCTGAGTCCTTAACAACAAAGATTGTGTCTCTATTAAAGCTGCTATTGTCCCAGCTCTGAAGTATATATAGCATGTAATGAATGCTCTTTGAGAATAACAATGTAATCTTGTAATTATATTTTTGGGGGAAGGGGAGAAAAACTATTTTCAAGGATCAGCCAAAAGGATTTTGGGATTGGAACAATTTTCGATATTCTTGTTTATTTATAATCTGTATATGAAATGCATTAAATCACTTGGAAATTCAGAGAAAATAACTTTTTAGTAGGTAAGAGTTCTTCTGTGCCAGACTGGCTGTCTAGGTTGACTGAATTAATGGGATTCATTCCTACCTGTCTACTTTTTAGGACAACTCCAAGCCAGGTTGCAGGTGGGGCCCCTGTTGGACACGCCTCTGGTCTGTGTGGTGAGTGATCAGGAGTGTGGGTGCTGGGGCCAGTCCACTGGCTGGTTGTGACACACACTAGCACACTAGCTGAGTGACCACAGACAAACTGCTTGGTTCAGTTGTGCCTCAGTTTCCACATTTATAAAATGGAGATTATAACAGCAGCTAATTCATAGGCTGTTGTCAGGAGTAAATGAGTTATCATAGCGAAGGACTTAGAACAGAGCGTGGCACATGTAACAAACAGCTTAATAAATGTTAGAGGTTGTTATGACTCCAGTGTAAACACAGGGAAAGCAAGGTCAGACACAATAGAGGGATCTTTGAACTGTTCCTGGGTTTCAACTAAGGCCTCTAAGGACTTTATTTTATCTGGCTTTTCTGATGTCAGCTTCAGGCAAGGAGCAGCAGTCTTTATTATTATTAAGAATGGGCCAGAACATTCCCTTCCAAAACTCCATTCCCATACATTCAGTAGTTATGAAACTGGAGAATTTTCCGCTGGACCAGATCAGTGCGCACATGTAACACTGGCTCTGAATGTTCAGTGCATACTTATTAATGTGTATCTTGACTATCCAGGTGGGAGGAAGCCAAGGTTTCCTTTGGAGAGAAGTTTCCAGTCACGAGTTCCTGCCTGTTCTGTTGAGATACAACTTGTTACCTCAGGCCTAGTCTCTGTCATTGAATTATGGAGTCAAAACAATCCCAAATCTCTGGCTTGCTCCCTTTGTGTCATTATTAGTTTGAAGGGGAAAAGTGGCATCCTGAATTTCTCTCCTCCCTTAATAACCCCCCAGAGTGCCACCTTGAAGGAGGCCTGGGGGAGGGTCACAGGCATGGAATGCTTCAGGGAGCAATTCTGCTGCTGTTTGCAGTTTGGGACTGGAGGGGAGCCACGGTTAGGCTTTATGGAGGAAGTGGAGATTAGGTGTTTCCAGAACAAGGTAGGCGCTGGCGGGCTTAGGTCACTGCTTGTTGGAAAGGAATGTCCCACTTCTTTCCTCCTGTGACACCTGAAGCCCCAGGTACACTAACCGTTCTACCCAGGGGCCGGGAAGTGACGCCCCGCGGAGGGTTGGCAGGCCTGAGAGCCGGCGGCGTGGACACCAAGTTTGGGGCTGCAGGCGCCCGTCAAGTTCTCTGTTGGCCAGAGAGCCCTCGCTGAGAGGGCCGGGAGAAGAGTTCATTCGTCCCTAGCGCTACCCTGAGCGTTGGGCTCCACTCCGTCAATTTGATTAACACAATATCCTAAATCAATCAGCAGAAGAGAGTGCGCTGCCGTCGACTCCACTTGCTTGCCCTCCTCCTTCCTCCTTCCACCCCTCCATCATTATCGCACGCGCACACCCCTTCTTCTAAAGGTGCCAGAAAGGAAAACCAAGGTACCTATACTTTAAAACATTTCGGAGCCAAAGGTGGGAAACCTGGCGAGTTTCACTCCTCTCGGCCCGCCCGCAGCACCCGGCCTCCCGCTGCACCCCGAGACCTCGCTGGACGTCGTTGATCTCGGTTTCAGAGGTTCTGGGGGAATTTGGGAGTAAATACATTCAGTTCTACACTCCATCCTCCGACCCGGACGACGGAGATCCCCGCTCCAGGCCCTGAGAGCGGTTGGGGCAAGGGCCGGTGGAGGGACCGAGCGGCAGGCGTAGGAGCTGTCCCCGCGGTCAGGCCGCGGCGGCCGGAGGAGGCCACAAAGCTGACCTGCGCCGAGCCCCGGCGCATCCCCAGGGGAGGGAGGGAGCCCGCAGCAGAACCCACCCTTCTTTTCACGGTGGAAGCCGAAAGCCGCGGAGTTCCCGGGCGAGCTGTCCTGGAAGGAGGATCGGGCGCCCCGCACAACTGAACTTCAGAAGGGCCTCTCTGCACCTCCTCCCAACCCCCTTCCTAGTGGCGACCTGGGAGAAACTTTTGTCCCCTCCCCTCCGCGTCTTCTTGCCCTGGAACTTGGCCCAGACGGCCTAGTTCTCCATACTAACTGGGGGTTCCACCGACGCGGCAGCCTCTTCGCCCAGATGAACTTCTGCTGTCTGGTAAGGAAAGGAACAAATTCCATGCTTTTTTCCTTTTGGAGGGAGTATTGGTGAATTTAAAATCTCCTAGGCGTTAACCACCAAACCAAACCAACAACAAAACCCCAAACAAAACATGCTGCCTTCACGTGGGTGGACAGTGGAGTCAGTCCAAGCCTTCCCTGGGCCCGTCCTTTGCTCAGATTGTGGAGTTCCTGCATATTTAGGGAAAACAGAGCCCCTTTCACGCACTGCTGGAGGGGACTTAATACAACTGCAATGTACTATCACGTTTAAAACGTTTTGCAGAGGCAAGATTTCCTAAGAGCAACTTGCCAGTGATGCATGGAAAAGCAAATCTGTTTATAGAGAGGGGCCACTCAAGGGGAAGAGGGGAAGGCAGGACCAGCCCCCACTGAAAACCACCGTTTCCAACTTTTGAACCACAGCACTGGGGGGAGGTAGTGACTGCCCCTGGAGGTGACAGGTTGCAGACCTTTGGGCTGGTTTTCACTGCTTGCCGGAAGTCCCCAAACTTCTTTTAGGGTAGCCCTTCCCCCAACACTCTGTTAAGCCCCCATTCTGTGTCCCGGGGACATGTGTTTGGACCTTGCAGCAAGCCTTGCTCCCCACACACTTGAACTGGGCACGCTCTTGTTCTGCAGCTGGCAGTGCGTGGACCTGGGTGGGATGTGGGTCCAGTGCAGCCGACAGTGGGTGACTGTGCCCAGTTTGTTGTCTGATGCCTACCCCACTGCTAAGGAATAGGCTCTGACACAGCCCTCACCTCCAGAAATTCTCCCTGGAGTTTCCTTCTGGAAGAAAACACCACCTGAATTATTTTGTGCTTAAGGTTTTTGTGTTTGTATAATGAACTCAAGAGAAAAGATGCCGTTTGCTAGTTTTGTGATTTCTCAGGTCAAGAGGGCTTATAAAAGTCTTAGACCCCATAACTCTGGGGGGGAAAAATCACTAAAACTATTTTGCCCAGAAAGTATTGCCTTCCAGCACATGAGGATGAGGACAAGGACTGCTTTCGGTAAACCTTAAAACATTCAAACAGCAGCACACCACGTCTCAGCCACCCCCTTCACAAGCACAAACGCACCCGGGGCTTTCTGGCCCTGCTCTGGTTGCCAGGCCATTTTGTAGCACCTTCTCCGACTATGTCTTTGAGCGGTGATTCCAACTTTTACAGTTTCTTGCTCTCTACCCTGATGAGTTGCGCTTGCCCTGTGTTCACAAGCTTGCCTTTGAGCCCTTGACACGCTTTCAACCCCGTACTGGTGGTGTTTTAAAGGCTATATTTTAGTCTAAAGGGATAAAAATGTTGCTTTCAACCTGTATGCCAGGGCGCTGGGCGCAGAGTGGGCAAGTCTGAAGGAAACCCCATCTTATAGCTTTGCTAACCTCAGGAGGATAGTTTCAACATGCCAGTTTTTGTCAGCTGAAACGCGAGGGCCAGGTGCTCAGGACACACTGCGGACAGGTCATCTGGTCTCTCGCCTGCCAGGTCCCGGCTCCTCGCCGGGACGCTGGGCGCTGGGGCTGCTGCCCACACCTGCCGATTTAAAGCAGCGAAGTCGGCGCAGACCACCAGGAGCGGAGCGGGGTCTAGCAAGAGCTAGACCTTCACAAAACGGAAAACATTTTGCTTCAGTCTGTCCTTTCTTAGGAACCGATTAGATACCAGGCCCACCAATATTCCGGATAAAGTTAATGCTACCAGAAAATGTGCGGAGAGTCAGGACGCAGACCTGGGGCTCGTCGAAGGCCAGCCTGTCACAGTCAACTCCATTGCTCTATTTTCACCTCGGTCTCTTTCTCCGTGTTCCCTATCTCTTGAGAGATGAGTAAATAAAAATGCCGCCCTATGTAAAACAAACAAACAAACAATAAAGCTGACATTAAATTTGAGAGTCGGTGTGCTGGAGTCTGCCGATCTGTTCGCCACCACTTGGGGCTGCCTGTAGTGTCGGCAATCATTGTTTTTCAAATTTACTAAAATAATTCTTTCAAGGCCTCTGAGAAAGGGTAGTAAAAGATAATTGGAAAAAAAACCCAACTCGCACGTATTTTACTTTCTCAGATCAGGAAAAAAGACTCCAAGCAAAATAATGAACTTTAGTTTAACTAGTCTGTTTTCAGCAGCTATTTTCCTTAACCAAATTACGCGGCTTCATTCTGTTCCCTCTGCCCCCGCACGTGTCCGCGCTCCCCGGCAGTTCTCCCGGCGGGGCCGCAGGTGGCGGGACTTCGCTCCCCGCTAAAGCGCGCGATGTCGGGAGATCTGAGCAAGTCGTCTTCAGAAACGACAACGGAGCGTCATTTACCGAATTCGTTCAAGAGCCTCCCTAAGAAGGACTGGCCGGTCCTCACTCCGCGTCCGCGCGAGTCCCTCTAGTCGTCTCCGCGTCCGCTCCGCCCGCCGGCGGCGCCCCTGCCCGCGGGGACAGCGCCCACCCCGACGCCGCCGGGGCCACCGCGCGACACCCCGCGCGTCCTCCTCTCCCGCCGGGGACCGCGTGGGGCGTCCCCGCACCGCGGGCCCGCTGCCTCCGCGCCTCCCCGGGGGCTGGAACCGCAGCCCCGGAATCCAAGTCGCTGCCAGACCCCGAGTTCCGAGGGAGGGGCCGCGGGCCCCGGAGCCTGCCGTCCGGGGGCGCGCGAGCGTCCCGGGGGCCGGGCTGGGCGCGGGGGGCCGAGGCCAGGCCCCAGCGGGTCCCGGGACCCTCCCCAGGCGCCCGCCCCCTCTAGGCCCCGCGAGGAAGCCGCCTTCCGGCCCCAGTCGGGTCAGCAGAGGCCGGGGGCGCCTTCCAGCGGCGGCCGCCCCGCCGCCACTCTCCCCTCCCCCACCGCACCCCATCCCGCCCCCGCGGCCGGCGAGGGGGCGGGGCTGGGGGAGCGCGCAGACCCCACCCGGAGCCGGCCGAGCGCCCCGAGGCCGCGGGGGGAGGGGAGAAGGAGAGGGCCGGCGGGCCCGGCCCCAGCGCCGAGCGCACCCGGGCTGCTCGCGGGCCTTCGGGGAGGCGGCTGGGAGCCGGGCCCTCGCGCGCGGCCCCGAGCGCTCAGGGCGCCACCTGCAGGCGGCTGCGGATGGCGGGACGGAGGACGGGCCAGGCCTGCAGAGACGCGGCCCTGGCCGAGGGGCGTCTCTGGGCTCCACAGGCCTGAGTCTGGGGCAGAGCAGGGGTCCCCAGGGCGCTGAGGATGAAGTTCTGGGGAGCGCGGACCTGGGGCCTGGAGAACCGGGGTCTCCTCCAGGCTCGTCTGCGGAGACGATAGAGGGCATCCTGTGGCCCTGGCTACTTAGTCTGAGTCCGGCGTCCGCACCCTTCAAAGGGGACAGTGCCCCCTGTCTGACAGGGTCCGTCAGGTGAGAAACTGTAGGTGCCTTTAGGAACTTCCGCCTATCTCTAATGTGAAAAATGGTCTTTTATCCTAAGAAATCCGACTTATAAGACTTGGGCTAGTGCTTTCTGCTCCTTGAAAGATTAGGGCCTTAGAAGGGGGTGGGAAGGCCAACGAGGCCCAAGAGGCTGATTAGGACAGACGGACGGGGTTCGGGACGTTGTGATAACTACTCTCGCCAGCTAATCCTCTTCTCACAGACAAAAAATAACATTATATTTAAGAGTCGCCTACTATTTACCACTACTTCATTTAATTTTTGCCTCCTTATATGGTATATATTATCCCCATTTTAAAGAGGAGGAAATAGAGACATGGGATGCAAGCAGTTAGCCGGTGCACGTGTTTTCTGCTTTAAAAACATTTTCCTGTTCCAGCAGCCCCAGATCTGTGTTTCAGAATCTACCTTTAATATCAGCTTATGAAGTGCCTACTATGTGCTTGCTTACTATATTATGAATTTTACGTCTAAAGTCTCAACGGACTCTCAGGACACCTGTGAAGCAGGACTGCGAGTTCTTTCTTCAGAGAGGAGGAGATGTGGGCTCAGGGAGCTCAGGGGAGTCACTCCAGTCCTAAAGAGCAGTGGGCCAGGTCCTGGGGAGCCTGCATCTTCTGAGGACACAGCCGGGTGTCCTCTGCTGCACCACCACCTGGCACGGTCCCAGCTGGCTGTGTTACGGAGAAGGGTCAGGCAGGAGGAGTGACACCCCGGTGGTCTGCCGAGTTGAAGGTGTGGTGAAGGACGTGTCTGTAGCCCTAAGTATTGGTGGAGTGGTAGAGTGTTTCCTAAGAAGATGTTGATGGTGGAGGAAGGGGCAGGGGTGCAGTGGGAGGAGCCCAAGAATGAGTTGATTTACACTTTCATAAATATGAATAACACCTTTATTTAATGACTGAATCACCCGCACCTAGTGATAACAAGTACCATACGCTGACGGGTTTGGTGAAATGTAGCTATTGCCAAATTCCTGGCATCCGACCTATAGTGACAGTGCTTTGTTGATTTGGTTATAGAAATTATTTACAATAAGTATTTTTGCACATTAGATATTTTTGCTGGTCTGTGTCCATGTAATGGTAACATTTTGTGATGAAGGACTGGATTGTTCAGGGAGGAAGATTATACTCCTCTCCGTGCTTTTGTATTTCCCTTGTGTGACAATTACTCATTCGTTCCCCTTCTTCCTCCTACCTAAGTACCGAGTCAAACCACTGTTCCTCACCAGAACACCTCCCTGTCACACCTGAGGATAACGAACCACATCAAGAGGCCTGGGCGTCACCTAGAGAAGGCTTTGGCTTGGGGCACTGCATGTGAACGTGGGCATCTCACTTTCCTCTTTTTCCTTCTGGGCCCAGCCATGATGCTTCTGCTTGCCACTGCGTTATCAAGAGCTCAGACCTTGAGGGCAAAGCCACATGTTTATCTGAAGAACCTGAAAGGTGCCCTGAAGAAGCCCAGAGACCATGGGAGCAATTTTGAAATAGTTGAAAGGGAAGAAGGGGCTACATTAATACCAAATGTCTTTAGGGCCAAGGACATGGGCCCAGTTAGCCCCGTGTAATTCTCACAAGGCTGATGCCCAGCTATCCCGCTTCACAGAGGGGACAGAGACTCCCTTACAGTTTTTGAGAGGCCTTGATAAGGTGCAGGCTGGTCCAGTCTGGCTCCAAGGCACATGCTTTTCCTACTTTTTCCCTCCTACTTGATCTGCTCAATTCCAGGCCCCCAGCCTTCTCAGAGTGCCTGGAGGTACTCATCCAACCTTCTCTTCCAACACCAGTGACTGCCTCTTTTTCTTGGCACCATCCTCTAAAACTTTGCTGTCTGTTTCCTGCATCTCCACTCGCAGGGATGCCCAGGTACAGAAGTTCTGGGACTCTGACAGGGTAAAATTAGAACCTACCCTTTATTTGGACACTCAGCCTGGCTGCATCGTTTGAAGATTTAATCCAACCCATCTATCCCTTTTTTGAATTTTACTCTCTCTAGTTAGCTTGCAGGTTCCCATTTCATTCTCGGTAACTGCGGGTGCCTGGTTCAGGGCTTCACACGTTCTCGTCGACCTAGAATACTCGCTGGTGGCCTGTGCGACATCTGACCTGCTCCCCCCACCCCCCATTTTTTTTTTGAACCCGACGAAGGGGCCAGGTTCGGCCAAGTTCTCCTCCCATGGTCCCCTCGCTGTCACCTCGAGGCCAAAATATAGAAGGCAAAAGGCGCCTCTGCCGTCAGAGCCCCCCAAGAAAAGGCCCCAGGGCCCCAACAAACCCACATCTGCCGAGGTCAGGAGGTTCTTCCCCTCCCCAACTCTGGGGGCTGAACTCAGGCTGTCCCACTGGCACGCGGCCTGGGAGAGAGGGACAGGTGCGGCTGCGGGTGCGTGTTTGGGGGAGACAGGAGACGGCAGCAATGGTGGGGCAGGGAGGGTGGAGGGAATGTTTCCCAGGAACCCGCGAGCCACATTCCTCGCAGTGGCGACTCGCAGGTCCCCGCGGGAAGCGGCGGGTCGGGGCCACGTTTCAGCGGCGGCGCGGGGCGGGGAAGCGGCCCCAGGCCTCTCGCGGCCGCACTCCCAGGCCTTCTCCGCGCGCGGGCGGGGCTGCGTCCGGCTGCGGTCACCCGCGCCCCGGCCCTCCCGAGCTGGGTTCTTTCCTCCCGCCTTCGGAGACCGGGGCCCGTCGCCTGCACGCGGGTTCGGCGGAGGGCGCCCCGGGGACCCCGCGCCCCGGCAGTCCGCGCGCCCGGGAGCCCCTGCCCGGGTGCCAGGGCAGGGCCGAGTCCCGTCTCCGGCCGGACCTCGTTCCTGCGGGGCGCGCACAGACGGGCCGCGCAGCTGCCCCACGCGCAGAGCAGGACTTTCGGCCCCCGGACGCCTTCGGGTCCACCCGGCGCTGCGAGCGCGCGGCAGAGGGCGCCGTTTCCATGCGCTCCGGGCGGGCGCTCGGGTCGGGCTCCGGGGTCGGGGTCGGGGCCCTCGGGTCGGGGCCCTCGGGTCGGGGCCGCGCCTCCCCCACGGGCTCTGGGTTTCTGGGAGTCGCCGCGGCGCCCCCTGCCCGCCGCGCTCAGCCTGTGGCGGAAAGCGGGCGAGGGGTGCTGACCCCGCAGGGCTCCGGGGGCTTTGCAGCGAGGCCCCCTTTCCCTCCTGGGGGGTTCGCGCCCGGCCTTCACCGCGGGAGGCTTCCCGCCAACCGTGTGCGTGACGGGGAGGAGCGGCCCTACGCGAAGCCGTGCCCCCCCAACTGCTAAGGAACATGTCTGCAGGCGTTGTTCAATTGCAAACGACTAATTAATTTTCCAGCACTTGTGCAGAATACTTTAAAGTGGAGAAATGAAGGTCTTCGATGGAAATGAAGCTTGATGGTGTGCACCTGCCACTAATGTGCGGTGCACGGTAACTTCCCCTCATTAGAGAGATGACTTGGGCTGAGAACAAGTCATATAGTGAAAATCACTTCAACACGTGCCTGTTCATATGCATAAACTCCTGTGTACCAGATGGCAAAATATAATGACATCTTAAACAGCTAATTGCATAAACCTTGTAATGCAGATAATTGCTGCACCAAAGTAGGACTTCATAATTTCCCACCGTACTGCCTGGCTTCAGAGTAATCCTCAAGGAAAGTTGTGACAGTTCTAACACACGAAAGTTCACCAAGCGGTAATTAAAACTAGCACTTAAATAATTTGACTTTCAAACCCTTAATTATATTCGGAGAACTGCTCTGTGGAAATCCAGAATTTATGGATAGTTATGTGATCACATCTAATGCTGCATTTCATCAAGTTTTCCTTCATAGCCTCATGTGGCATCATATTGTAGGGAGTCCATGGGGATGTGTTCCATTCTCTAAAATTATTCCAATAGCAGGAGCTTTGTGTTTTGGGGCATGAGTGGTTAGTCTCCACTCCCAGATGGATCTGTTGATTATTTCCAATTTACGTTTATTTATAGAGCCCCTCCTGTAATAACTGACTCTAGGCCTTACCACGTGCCTGGCACTGGTTCCAAGCACTTTACAGGTATTATCTTATTTAATCCTGAAAACAGCCACCTGAAACATGTACTATTAACATCCCCATTCTCCAGATGAAAAAGCCGGGCACAGAGATGCTGAGTAACTTGCTCAAAGTCAGCTAGAAGTCACTGCTCCCAACTCAGACTCTCTGGCCCAGGAGCCCGTGCTGTTTACCACTGTATGCTGCTGCCCCGGGGTGAGGCCAGGGCCTCAGTAATACAATATTCCGTACTATTTTATTTTCTAATATTTAGAAATAAAACTAAAATAACAGAATTGGAGTTATAAAAGGCAGTTGGCAGGTAGATATGTGTGTTGATTTTAACTTATTAGCTTGTGTCATAATACATTTCAGAAAGAGAGACTGCTATTTCCCATAGAGTAGTTCTGCAACAGCAAGCAGGCCAAGCAAAGTAAACCTTTGAAACTCAGTTTTGATTACATCGTGCCTGGTTTAAAAAGCCTGTGTGGCTCACTGTTTCTATTTCTCCGTCTTCAAAAAGACCACAACACCTTGAAGAGGGTGTTCACGATGAACGCAGAGCAAAACCCTCTTTGTAAGATACGTAGTGAACCGTAGTCTTTTCTCTCCATGTTGGTCTTGTAGCTTTCCCTTTCCCCAGTGTGCGTGGACATGTGTGGCCTAGCATGAGACACGCAGCCAGGTCCCTAGAATGGGGGCCGTAGCCCCTGAAATCCCACCAGTGGAGCTTCCTTTCTGTGGGTTAAACGCTGTCTCCTCTGGGCTGCTGCTCGGAAAGTCCTTAAGTTAGTGGCAAGCAAATTGGTCTAGAAATCAGAAGTCTGACATTCTCATTCTAATGTGGCCATTAAGACATAACATGACCTTGGACAAATCACTCCATCTCCCTGAAATTCAGTTCCTTCAGCATAAAGATAAAGAACTTGGCTTATGATTGCTTACATCCCTACCAGTGTTACATTCTAGAATGTTATGCAACTAATCCCTCTATTACCTGAGTGGGAACGAGACTTTTAGGGTGAATTTTCTTTAATAAAAACAAAGTTCTGGATTTGGGGGAATGAATGAAAGAATGTCTAGAGGGGAAGAAAAGACTGAATCTAAGGAGCATTTTCCCAGGTGCAGAGCTCAGGATATCAAGAGAATTAAGACACAGTCCCTGACATCATGAGTTCTTAGGGTAGCGGGTGACACCGACTAGTGAGTGGAGTCCGGTGTAGAGTGACAGGCGCTGAGGGAGAGGGGCACGTGGTGCTGTAAGATGGGAGTAGCTCCTCTCCCGGGCTGTGGGAGACTTCCTGGTGGAGGGGATACCTGAGCTGAATTTCGCAGGATAAGTTGAGTTGACAATGCATAGTAGGAGAAGGGCATTCCGTGCAAAGGACACTGTATCCGTGTATAGGGGAGAAGAAGAGGCAAGGCATGGCTCTGTGTGGGAACTGGGAGGAGGTCAGTGTTGCTGGCCGTTCAGGTGTCAGGTCAGCGGGGAGAGACTCTAGGCAGGAGAGGTGGGCACAGGTCAGATCTCCAAAGACCTCGTTAGGAAGTTTGGACTTTACTCAGTCAGCACGGGGGAATTCAAGCCAAAGCTGGTCTATTTTAGAGTGTTGCTTAGGTATTATACTGATTTCTAAGTCACCAGAGAGAGGTTTGCTATTCATTGATGCTGTCTGCTTTTTAATAGAGGGTATGTGGGTGCCAACCAGAAAGAGGAGCCTGCTTTGGCCCCTGGAGGGCTGGCAGTCAGTCGTCATCCCTGGTGATCCTCAGTAAACCAGCTTTTGCACAGGCCCCGCCCAGTAGAGGAAATGGTTGGTCTTCCACTCTAAGCCCCTGAATCCCTCTGATCCCCAACCTGGTGGCTGATTTTACAGACCCAGGAAGAAATCAAAGTCACGATGATGGCAAAAGGCAGGACAGAGGACATTTAGAATGCTTTTTAAATTGCTTTAATATGGTAAATCTCACCCACGTTGGTAAGGAAATAATTGCTCCGCAGTTCTAATCCGATTTAGGAGTTGAGCAACATCGCTCTCAGACCCTGTTGGCAGAAGTGACATTGATAATGCTCTTCTGGAGGACAACTTGGCAATATATATGTAATGCCTTCTATCTTTTGACCAGCAAATCCACTTTTAGGAATTTATGCTAAGGAAATAATCACGAATTGTTCAAATATTTGATGAAATAATGTTTGCGACAGTGGTTTTATAATGATGAATAATTAGAAAAGTTGTGATATCCACTTATCGAGAATTGTTTAAATGAATTGTGGTATATACATGTAGAATTCTACACTAGAATACCATAAAGCTATCAAGATGTGATGTATTTAATGAAGAAATTCTACTGCAAAATAAAATAAGTACAGTGTGATCTCATTTTTGTTAAATGTTTGTATATATTCATAGAAAAAGAGACAAGTAGGAAATACATTTCAGAATGGTGAAATTATGAGTGATTTTTACTTTCTTGCTTTTTATGTTTATATTTTCTAAATTTTTGACAGTGGGAATGTATAACTTTCATAATAAGAAAGTAATCATCATAATAAAGCATAATAAGAAAATAATGTAAATTATTATTTACATGAAAAATCAAAACAAAAGGAGCAGACTTGCAAATCTATCTAGTAATGGTGGACAAGGTGATTTGGGCTGATTGTCTCTCTGAGAATACCGAGGAAAGCTGATGAAAATATAAAAATACTTGCTTTAAGGCATTGGGGAACAAACAAGGTTTGAAGAATGACCTGGCTGGGATCTGGAGGAGGGCGAGGCCCTGGAGGAAAGTGCAGCACTTGGGCCTCCTTTCCCACTGGGGATCTTTGCCGGCTCTGGAGAGGGTGGCTGAGGGCCGGGACAAGGGAGGGAGAGACTGGAGGTGGGGCCCTGGGAAGGTCTGGACCCTGAGAGGATGGGTGAACCAGAAATAGAGGCCCAGCAGAGACTCAGGCTAGTTTTGAATCATCTTTAAATTGGATTGAAGTGATTACGGCTTGAGGGCAGATACCAATGTAAATCCTCTCTGGGGAAGAAAACGTCATCTTAGGCCTCAAATTAATTCTATAAACAAATTCTCAAATACAATGACTACCATGTTATAAGGAAAGAAAATAAGTAGGCCTATGATGAGACAAGAAGACAGGATGAAAACTAACAAAACCAACAGACAACAGAAACAGACTCTGTGGATTCCCGCACAGGAGTTACCAGACACCAACCTTAACGTCATTGTGCTTTACGTGTTTATGAGAGACGTTCCTGAGTGTAAAACACAGAAAACTGGAGAGGGAAAATACGCATAATACATGTCTTAGCCAAACATAAACTGTTGTAGCCGTGCACTTCAAAATGCTTATAACGCATTACTAGGGATGAGGAGAGACACTTTGCACTGATAAAAGATGTAGTTCACAGGAAATTTGTTCCTAATAACAGCACAAAAACATATAAAGCAAGGACTGATAAAACTAACAGGTGAAGTAGACTAACTCGTAATCATAATGGGAAATTATAATAACCACTTTCAACATCTAACAGAACCTGCAGACCAAAAATCAGTAAGAATATAGAGGATCTGAGCAATATTATGATCACGTTTGATTTAATGGACACATGTGGAACAAAACAACCAATAATGGCACAATACGTGTTTTCTTTCCAAGCACATGCAAAACTCCTAGGCCATAAAGAAAGTATCAAAAACTTTTCAAAAGATTTCTCTCTATGCAATTAGGCTAGAAATCCATAACAAAGAGATAACTGTAAAATCCCCAAATATCTGGAAATTAATAAATATAGTTCTCTAGTCCCATATTTCAAAGAAGAGATGACAATGGCAACTAGAAAATAATTTGAACTGAAAAATAATGAAAATTACACATCAAGATTTGTGGGAAACAGCTAATGCCATGCTCAGAGGGAAATCTGTGGCTTCAAATGCATACATTTGAAAAGAAGAAAGGCTGAGAATCAATGAGCTCATCATCTATTTCAATAACTTAGAGACAGAGCTGTTAATTAAACTCAAATAAAATAGAAGGTAGGAAATAATAAAAAAAAGAGCAGAAACAAATGAAATGGAAAAAAACAGAGTAGAAGGATCAACAAACCCGAAAGTTAATTTGAAAAGTTGATAAATCTCCCATGAGGCTGATCAAGGAAACAAAAGAAAACAGAAACAATTATTATTGTTATTATAATAACAAATGGAAGAGGGGACCTGATGACAGATACCACACACGCTAAAACATTTGATGAAAGGATAGTAAGAATAACTTTATGCAAATACAGTTGAAAGTTTGGATGAAATAGACAAATTCCTGAAAAACACAACTTATGAAAATGGGATCAAAGTAAAAAGAGAAAGTGTAAATAATTTGACACTTATTAGAGAAATTGAATCCATAGTTAAAAACCTTTTTACAGAGAAAATCTAGAACTAGATGGCTTTCCCAGCAAATTCTACCTATCATTTGAAGAAGAAATATTGCCAGTATTCCAGAAACTCTTCCAGAGAATAGAAAAAGGGAATCTTACCCTATTTTATTTATGACGCCAGCATTACCTTAATAACAAAACTTGATGAGGACAGTTTAAGAAAATAAAATTACATTCCAATGTCTCTTATGAACATAGACGTAAAAATTCTAAACAAAACATTGGCAAAGACAATTCAAGAATATATATAAAAGGATAATAAATCATGACCAATTTGGATTTATTCCAGGAATTCAAGGTTTGTTTCATATTCAAAACTCAGCAAACACACTGTGTTAAGTGAATAAAGGAGACAAATCGTGTGATACCTAAATACATGCAAGAGAAGCGTCTGATGGAATTCAACATCCATTTATGATTAAAAAAAAAAACAACGCTGGGAAACTAGGACTACAAAGGAACTTCCTTAATCAAGAAAAGAGCAGCTACCAAAATCCCACAACAAACACCAAACTAACAGTAAAAGCTTTGAGACTGGGAACAGCATAAGGAAGACCACTGTCACGACCTCTCTTCAGTGTTCTGCTGATGTAGCTGGTGTGGCAAGGCCACCAAAGCAGTGACATGTGTAAGGGCTGGAAAGGAAGACATGAACTCTCATTACTCATATATGATGATTGGGTGTGTAGAAAATCCAAAATACGTATCAATTGTTGGAATTAATAAGTGAGCTTAGTAGATCACTGGGTACAACATCAATATACAAAAACATTGCATTGCTATATACCACCCTCAAACAATTATAAAATGAAATTTAAAAAATGTGTTCTTTTAATAATATCAAAATTCTCAAATTACTCAGGAGTAAACCTCAAGAAAACAATATTGAGTAAAAAATGCCAAAAGGAGGGATATGCCATGTTTGTAATTGGACAGTATGATATTATAAGTATGTTATTTCTCTCCAAAATGATCTATAGGTTCAATGTATTCTCGATTAAAATCCTAACAGGATTTTTTAAATAGAACTTGAGAAGATGATTCTAAATGCCTACCTTCATGCAAATGGGCCAGGATGAGCCCAGACCCTTGATGAACAGTGGGAGGATTTGTGCCCTGGACACGAGGACGGCGGAAATCGCTGAATTTCTGCCGCCTGAATAAAAAGATAGAATAGGGACCCCAGAGAGAGACCCACGCACAAACGGACACTTGATTCAAAAAGAAGATGTATCTTCAGAGCAGTCTCTTCCAAAACTGGGTCAGTTGGCTATCCTCATGGAAAAAATGAAATGACTCACTGCTTCACACCAGACCAAACACAAATGAATAAATTCCAGGTGACTGCAGTTCCAGAAGTGAGAGATGAGACAGTGGCCCTCTAGAGGATAATGTAGCATAACATAGGGGTAGGGAAAGTTTTCCTAAAGTTGACAGAAGAAAGCGCAGATGTGAAAGAGAAATATTGATTCTACGGATTACATAAAAGTAAGGACTTCTTTTCCTCTGAAGACACCATTAGGAGAGTGGAAAGGAAGCTGCCAAAGAGGAGAAGGTATTTGTAACCGACGAAGCTGATAACGATAAAAATAACTCTTATAATTTAAAAAAGAAAATGACACGTCTGGCACCTGGGCCTGAGCAGGCCTTTCACAAAAGAAGATACCCAAAGGGTCAAAAAATATGTAAAAGATGCCTGTTAGCCATCAGGGACTAAAAACCGAAACCACAATAAAATATCACACACATATCAGAAGGGCTAAAACTAATAGACTACAAAACCAATTGTCGTGAGAATGTGGAGCAGTCGACGTTCTCCCACACCGCTGCTGGAAGAGGAATTGGTGTGGCTGCTGTGGGAAATAGCCTGGCAGCATCTCCTAATCTTGCACACGAGACACCTGATGACCCACAATTACTCTCTGGGCAACAGAAATGTGGCTCCATAAAACGTGTACAAGGAAGTTCATAGCAACATCATTCAAACTAGTTAAAAATTGGTAACTATCCATCACCCGTGGATCAGATAAATAAAATCGTCGTATATTCACAGTTTTTAATACTATACGGCAGTGAACAATGAATGAGCTGCAGCTACCTGCAGCAAAATCGATCAAGCTCACAAACATAATATTAATCAAAGGAAACCAAACACAAAAGAGTGTGTTGTATATGATTCAATTTATATAAAGTACCAAAAAGGAAAAAAAAGGCAAAACCAAACTGTGATGCTTAAGGATACATACTTGGGTGATAAAACTATCAAAGGAGCCAGGAAACGATACCCTTAAGAACCAGGGCAGCATGAGCAGTGTTTGGGAGGGGCCGAGGGGGGTTTGTAAGAGACGGACTCTGTTCTCTTCTCGACCTGGCTGGGGGTGTCACGCGTGTTCACTTTGGACACGTCATCGAACTGTGTGTGTGTATCTTACATATTTTGTTTAGTGATGTGTTTTAGATATATACATTTTATTTCATAATAAAAAGGTTAAAGGATGGAGTCACGTGCACATGGTTTATCAGGTGAAGGATGAAGTGGAGAATTTAAATTCCATCTTTAAGAGACCTGCATTAAAGGCAGTGTCTATCAGGGACAGCACCTGTGTGGCCCTGGGCTTTCCAATCGCTACATCCTTCACCTGAGGCCAATAGACCTCACCACAGATGGTGCCTCACTCTCCCTGGTTATCACTCACCTCTCAGATCACCCACTGCTCTTGTTTGCCACTCGCTGCCATTGCCTCTCTTCCGCTCATCAAAAATTAGTCCACTGCCATCTCGGTGCCTAGAACTGTACAGGGTGGCATGAGGGGACAGAGATCGAATGTGAGCCGTAGTTTCAGTCCCCATGCCTGTCCATGACTTGGAGGATGTAGGGTACATACACACCTTGATGAGGTAAAACTGTGAGAGTATGTAGTTAAGGGCAACCTGTGTGGGATGGAGAAAAACTCTAGAGGACTTTCAAGGCAGGAGCGATTGGTGAAAGTCGCAGTGGATGGGAAAGACTTCATGGAGAGAGTCCTTAATGAACAATGTAACGTTATCAATGCAAAATCCAGTCTTCTAACTTGGCCGAGGGGCTGTGTGACCTTAGCTCAGGACAGCCTCTCCACCTCTAACTCCTGTCTGGCCAGTTCACTCTCGACCTGCACCTTTAACCCAGGCTCCACCTCCTTCAGGAAGCGTCCCCGACTCTTATCCAGCCTGGTCATGTGTCTCTCCTCAAATAGCATTTGTCACACCGTGGCGATCAGTTTAGTTGTTTATCTTCCTCAATTCTATAATCCCAGCACATATGCACAGCGGTTTTTACTGAATAGGCAATCAGTGAAAGCTTGTGGACTATTGAGGCAGTGAATTACAGAGGGGAAGGAAGTGTGTGCAAACGTACCTCAGAAGTGGTGAGGGTGACGCTAGTGCGTCTGCCCGGGTTGGGGGGAATGTAGGGAGGAAGGGGACAGCGCTCCTTTCAATCGTGCGTCGGGTCAGTTGTGGTGACTAAAGTCTCATGCTCATGCTCAGTCCGGTACTATACTCCTGAGTACTGTACTCAGGACTACACGCCTGTGGTACTCCCGAGTACTGTACTCAGCACTACACGCCTGTGGTACTCCCGAGTGCTGTACTCAGCACTACACGCCTGTGGTACTCCCGAGTATTGTACTCAGCACTACATGCCCGTGGTACTCCCGAGTACTGTACTGGGCACCATATTCCTGTGGTACTCCTGAGTACTGTACTCAGCACTACATTCCTGTTTTTAATCCCTCCTGCCATACTGTCTATATGTGGCTTTGTGTGGTTCAATGTTTCTACCAATTATTTGCATGAGGAATGGATGTTTCATTTAATAAAATCTACAGATGACAGAAAGCTGGGAGGAATACCTAATACCACAGATGAGAGAATCAAGATTTAAAATAATCTTGACAAGATAGAACATTGGTCCAAAACCACAGGATGAAATTCTACAGAGATATATGCAAAGTTCTGTATTTAGATTGAAAAAAATCAATGGCACAAGTATACAAGCCTAGCTTTATATCAGCGGACTGGAGAAATATTCAGGGGTTGTAGTTGATCATTATCATAGGCATCAGCAAGGGATCCTCCCTCCCTCCACCAAATTCAAAGACTTAAATTACAAATCAACACAATGGATGGGATGAGAAATATGCAAAAGCACCTTCGAGAGGAGAAACTGGGCAATCAGATGGAATCTGACTGTGGCGTGATCGGTGGTATAGCATCTACAAAGGGAAGGTGTCAGTGACGGGGGTTGGCTGGTCAGCGTGAAACAGAGTGAAGAGCCAGTGTGGCCGAGCGGTGGGTGGGTGTCAGAGGAGAGCCTTTCCCGAGGTGTGGTCAGGGGGGTGGTGAGTACACAGCCCGGGGCCAGCCAGCTGCCTGGGCCTTAAAGCCAGGTTTGCAAAGTACTAACCATGTCATTCGGGGCAAGTTACTAAGGCTTTGGCAATTCTCGTCTATAAACCTGAGGGGTGGGTGGGGGGGCGCGGTATCACTGTCCCTGTGTTTGGAGTGGGGTGGATTAAATGGGATATTTCATGGCGGTGCTCGGCCCTTGGTCAGAGTTATCATTATCATTCTCATCACTGTAGATCGATACGCTGGCTTTTTAGTTTCGACATCAACCTTTTGTGAGATTCCTCAGATGATTCTTCCCACAGAAGTCTGCTTCATTTTGGGGAGCTCAGGAACAAAAGTCAAATTCCTGAATGTTTGGCCCTGGAACTACAGTCATAGCTTTTTTTTTTTTTAAAAATATATTCATGCGTGTAACTATGCTGAAGAGACCACAGTGGACTATTTCATTAATTTATAAAAATCTGTGCTTTAAATTGGGCGTGGAGAAATGGAAACGTATCCTGGTGGCCTAAGAAGGGCTGAGGAGCTGGAAGTGCTGACGGGACGGCAGAGTTGTCCCCAGTCCTCGAAGATGCACCACGCAGGCGGGCACAGAGCACGAGAGGAAGGTCTCCCTGCTGAGTGGAGCCGCCTCTGGGCAGGGGCTCGTCCCTGCATGCACAGGTGCCAGGGCCCTGACAGGAAGGCCGGGAAGAACAGCTCTTTGCGTCTGTGTCTGTAAGTCTGGGCAGAGCCAAATAATTTACCAGCTGTTGTATCTTCTGAGTCCTCATGAAAACCCTGAGAAATAAACAGGATCTAGAACCCAGTCTTTGGCCTCGAGATCTAGTGTTTTTGAAAAGTGTGTTCTGAGGTCCCTGGGCCAGAATCCTCCACCTGAGGCATCTATTAAGAATCCAGACATCTGGGCTACATTCCTAGAGATCCTGGTTTGGTGAACATGGAGTGGGGCCAGGAAACCGTCCGTCCAGTCCCAGGTGCTTTCTGCTCTTCTGCTGAAATTCTCCTCTAACACCCGTGTGACTCTGTTTTGTGAGTGGATCTTATGATTCCAACCAGGCACAGGCCTGTTTCCGAGGCAGGTGCACCCCGTGGTGAGGAAGGCTGCAGAGGTCCCCTTCTGAGTGGAGCTTATGTCTGGGGGAGGACACTGCTCAGTAAGCAGCCAGTGAGAGTCAAGAACACTTCAGACAGTGAAAGGGCTGTGGTGGCACTAAACTGGGTGCTGTTGCTGAGAGTGACTGGCGGCCCCCTTGGGTTGGGGCACCGCTCCCTGAAGGTGCTGCCCAGCTGAGAGGTTCTGTTTCCTCAAAGCATTTCCCAGGTCATAGCTGGCTGGCAAAACCATGTTAGGTTTGGTCTAGATTTTCATCCAAATGGGGGCTGGATATCCCTCGTTTACAGCAACTGAAGAATTAGCAGGGACCATGTCAGAAATGGAGTCATGTACAGTAGTAAGTTGTCACAGCTCACTTTGTGCATAGCCATTCTCCACAGGCTTTCAGCCACGAGTTCTGGGGAGGGCTTCTGGAACGGTGGTCCCATTTAATTTACTGTCAGTTATCTTCCGGGAAAAACGGAGAGCTGACACCTATGGCAAGGTTTGTTTGTAAGCATGGACTATCTGTGGTGGCTAAGCTCTTCCGTATACTGACGGGAATTTCAGAGAAGCCGGAGCAAGAGGCGTCCTTGTAGGTAAGACTTAAATCTTAGAAACGACGTATTCAGGAGTACAACGTGTTCAGTGAAGACAGTCTGGGATGTGTTGAGAAAGCTGGCTAGTCCAGGAGGCTGCAGCACCCCCGTGAAAGGCGTCTGCCCTTTGACGAGTCTTTAATTTCGCCTCGTAAAGAGTATGAAGTGCAGGCGTTTAATTTGTTTGACAGAAGCAAGCCCCAAGCACCCCCTGGCATAGCGCACCGCGGGTTCAGGAGTCTCACCACATGTCAGGCATAGACAGGAGTCTGTGTTAAATAAGCTTCAAGGCAAAACACTAGTTTGACAAAGGTCTCTTTTAATTAAAGACACAAACCTCTCTCTTCTGGGCCAGGTGGCGGGACACGCAGGAGCGCACCACCACCATCCTGTCCCGAGCAGCAGGAACTTTGCTCTTTCCTGTACGAGGACAAAGGTGCTTTGGGGCAGGCAGGTAGGGATCTATCAGTGGGTCCTGGAAAGTCTGGTGTGGCTGGCCTCCCGTCGCATTCTCTTTCCTCCGACAATGCTGGCTATCCGCCACATCAATTTCTCTAGCTGAGACAGTAATGATCTAGGATGCTGCTTTTTTTTTTTTTTTGCTGGAAGAAGATTGGCCCTGAGCTAACATCCATGCCCATCTTCCTCTATTTTTTGTATGTGGGATGCCGCCCCAGCTGGCTTGATGAGCGGTGCGTGAGTGTGCACTCAGGATGTTAACCTGTGAATCCCAGGCTGCTGAAGCAGAGTGTGTTAACTTAACCACTGCACCCGGGCTGGCCCCATAGGATACTGCTTTTTTTATTTTTTTAATTTACTTTTTAAATTTTTAAATTTTTTTGTGAGGAAGATTAGCCCTGAGCTAATATCTGTTGCTAATCCTCCTCTTTTTGCTGAGGAAGATTGGCCCTGTGCTAACATCCGTGCCCATCTTCCTCTACTTTACACGTGGGATGCCTCCACAGCATGGCTGGATGAGCGGTATGTAGATCTGCACCCGGGATCTGAACCTGCGAACCCCGGGCTGCAGAAGCAGAGTGTGCAAACTTAACCACTACATCACAGGGCTAGCCCCAGGATACCACTTTTTTAATACCATGTTTTAACAAACCAGAATTAGGAAACTCTACAAAACTCACACGATTTGACATCCCGTGCGTTAACATCCATCTGCTCATAAATCAACAATATCCATCAAGCATTTCTGCCTCAAGCGTGTTCAAGGACCGTATCCTATCAACATATTACACATCCTCCAATCGGCTGCTCTCTGTGATCTGCTTAAGCTTGGCCATTTTTCCACGAGGAGAAAGCAGCCCTCTACTCCTCCTGGAGAAGCATAAGAGATGACCAAGTAGGAAGATCTAATTTAGACTACACGCACAGCTCCTTTTTGGGATTGCACACTCTGAATTTCCATTTCCCCATAACAGGGCCCACTCTCCCTTTCCACCTCATCTCCTGCCCCTCGTTCTCTTCTCCACGCTCCCGAAGGCCTTCCTGAGTGCCCCCAAAACTTGATATGCTATCCTGCCCCAGGACCTTTGAACCAGGGATCTCTCGACTAAGAAATCCCCACCCCCTATTACTGGTCCCTGCACCCCCAATAGCTTCCACTAGCTCCTTTGTTCATTCATTCACTCAACAAGTATTTACTGGGTGTCTATATGTGCCAAATACTTGAGTGAGCGATAGTGACTCAAAAACCCTCATAGAACTTACATTTTAGTTGGGGTGGGGCACTCAGACCAAAAATAAACATAATAAATAAATTGTATGTTAGAAATGATGATTGATGTGGAAGGACAGAAAGGAATAAGGGTATGAAAAGTGCTTGCAGTTTTAAATAGGGTGGAAGAGAAGTCCCTACTGATACGGGGACATTTAAATGAGTTCTCAGTGGGCCTTAGAATCTAGCTCAACTTCACTTCTTCAGGGCATCTTCGAGACTAGATCCATCAGTGAGTCTTTGAATGTCCGACTAGGTCATCCTCTGTTATATGCTCTCATAATTCCCAATACTCTTCATCCATGACTCTTAGCCCCATTTGTAATCACATCCTCATGTGATTATTTATTAAAGAATGTCCTGTCCACTATATTGTAAGCTCCATGAAGAAAAGAGTGAGATCCTTTTTGATGACTTCTGCATCTCCAAAGCCAGCTCAGGAGAAGTGCTCAATACAAATTTGTTGAATGAATGGAAGAACGTGGACAGTATGGACGTTCAGGCTACATTAAGGGAATCAGTTGAAATAATGAATAACAAATGAATGATAATGAATAAGTGCTTTCTATAAATTGCAAAGTTCTATGAACATGCAGGCACCGTTATTCTCTGAATAGAAGACCCTCTTGTCTCAGTGGGGTTGTGTGTTCACTGATATGTGGGCCCTGGAATCCCCGTTATGGTGGCAGTGTGGTTTAGAGGTCGACAATGGTACCAATCCCACGGAGATGTTGTAGGATTAAAAGAGTTAATATCTCCCAGGTGCTTACAAGAAGGCCCGGCATATAGTAAGTACTCAATAAACATTATCATGATTAAGATTGTTATTATTATCTGCCACACTTCCCACTGCAATCGGGGATTTATTTGTTGACTGAAATCTTCCTTGGTTTCTTCTTAGAGACAAAGGAACTAGTAATTCCTAGTTCAGTGATGTTTCCACTAACGGAAGTCGGGGAGTAAGGATGCCTCTCTTTCAGGCCCCGCCCCGTAGGTTTCAGATCTGTTCTAGTTCATCATTGATTTTTGCTGTATCTTGGTGGTTCTTTTTCAATTGTCTTGGCAGCTGGAAGTTAAGTTGAGCATTGATGGCTGAGAAGACTGGGTCCAAATCCTCATTCTGCCACTTACTGGTGGAAAGATCTTCGGTGAGATATTAAACTCTTTGAGATTCACACTCTTGTCTGTAAAGGGGGACTCAGAATTGCCACCTCACGGGGTTGCTGTGAGGACAGAGAGAGAGACTGTCTGTGAAGGGGCAGCCCGGAGGGGAGTTCTATAAACAGCAGTTCTGCCTCTCTTGCTTTTTGCTCAGGAACAAACCTACATTTTAAAGGGAATCTTCTGGAGACACAACCATGTTGTGGTCTCTGATGAGGGCTCTGACAAGTGTTCTAAATCAGGAAGCCAACGTGAACACGTCTGGGACACACAACACGTGCCCTCAAATGGCTCATATCACTGGCAGAAATCAGTGCAATAAGCACAATGTTCATTTGTTGTTCTATAATCAGGAGGAAAACAATTATTTAAAAATATTCTTTTTAATATCAGAAATGTATCAATTTATATGGAATGAATGAACAAACTAACCAGAAATGCCATACCAAATAAATTTTGTGATTGAGGAAGATTTTACAAAACAAAGTATCGTTGTTGATGAACAAATATTAGTTACGGATATTTGATGGTATAGTAGTCATGGGAGCTAGGGAGAATTTTTCTGAATGTTCTAAGTTGTTGCTTGATGATTGTAATTAGGTACTGCCCCAGGAAGTGTGTGTGTGATTGGGACAAAAATGAAAATAAGTCCAAAACATTCCCTTCAGATGCACAAAGATTCTAGATTTCCTTTTTTTCTCTCCTGGATGTTTTTGCTAACCTTAGCTGATGATTTCTAGCAACTGTCCACTTGCAAAATATGCTTTTCAATATGTCACAGTCAAACTCTTCAAATTATGCTCCACTTCAAAAGACCTGGTTTTCGTTTCCAAATCTTCTTCTTCCCCATGTTTGGGGTTTTTGATCAACAAATGTTCACCGAGGCCCCACTGTGTAAGCGGCAGGCTCCCACAATGGCTTCTCCAACACCCTTGGTGTTCCAGATGTTGGATAAATTGGGAATCCATGAATCTGAGGTTAAAGCGGCATCAAAATTATGTGTGAACATGAACCGACTGCTTAGAGGGCAACATGCTGTTCACCACTGCAGAACTGGGGGATTTATTTTCTACTTATTGGCTTAAAATGTGAAATCTAGATGTGAGGAGGCCCCGCCCACCTGTCCCTGAGGAATCTTCATGCCAAAGCTACTCATTCTAATTCGTCTGATGTTCCTGTTGGCTTGGTGAATGTCCTGTTGTTCCCGCCAGTGCCTTTGGCGGCACTTCCTGGTCTGCAAAATAACATTTGGCGTCCAGGGCTCTCCACAGTGCGGATTCTGCGTGTCTTCCCACCGTTTTCATCTTCTCCTCCGCTGGGTCCCAGTGGTCCAGCTAAACCCCACCTTTTGCTCTTCCGGCTCACTCACTGAGTACCTGTTCTTGGCCAAGCACTGCTCTATTAACTGTAAAGAATATTTTATCCCCTCAATTTTCTGAGAGGTAGTTATTGTTTATCCCCACTTTGTAGATGAAGATCCTGAGTCTCAGAGACACCAAGGGACTTGTTCAAATTCATGAGCCAGTACGTGGATGCATCATTTGAACCCAGGTCTCGAACTTCAAAGCCACAGTGGAAAGGGCTCCTTCCATCACACTGTCTCGTTCTGTATCCTTCCTCCATGTAAAGGCAGAATAATGGCCCCCCAAAGATTTTGTGTCACAATCCCTGGAACCTTACCTTACACGGTGGAGGGGAATTAGGCTGCTGACCAGCTGACTGTAAGATAGGGAGGTGAGCGTGGATTGTCCAGGGGGAGCCAACGTAATCATGAAAGTCCCTAAAAGTGGAAGAGGGAGGCTGAAGAGCAGAGTCCGAGAAGGAGACACGAGGATGGAGGAACGGTCAGAGACAAGCAATGTTGCTGACTTTGAAGGTGGAGAACAGGACCAGGAACCGAGGGCTGCGGGCAGCCTCTAGATACCGGAAAATGCAAGGAAATGGATTCTTTTCTAGAGCCTCCGGAAAGGAACACAGTCCTGCAAACACTTTGATTTTTAGCCCAGTGAGACCCATGTTGGACTTCTGGGCCACAGAACTGTGAGATAACAAATTTCTATTTTAAAACAGTTTTATTTATTTATTTGTGAGGAAGATCAGCCCTGAGCTAACATCCATGCTAATCCTCTTCTTTTTGCTGAGGAAGACCGGCTCTGAGCTAACATCTATCACCAATCCTCCTCCTTTTTTTCCCCAAAGCCCCAGTAGATAGTTGTATGTCATAGCTGCACATCCTTCTAGTTGCTGTATGTGGGACACGGCCTCAGCATGGCCGGAGAAGCGGTGTGTTGGTGCGTGCCAGGGATCCGAACCCGGGCCGCCAATAGCGGAGCATGCGCACTTAACCACTAAGCCATGGGGCCAGCCCACAAATTTCTATTTTAAATCACCAAAGTTTTGGTAATTTGTTATAGCAGCCACAGGAAATGAAAACACTCCAACTCGCATGACTTGTCTACACACTTCAGCTGCCTGTGTGTCTTGCCCAGTGCCAAAACTCACCACTCCCACTAACCCCCTCACCATCAAAGCCTGCTTTGGGGAGGATGTGAAGCTGACCTGGATTAATTGCACCGTCCCAGACAGAGCCGACAGAAACGTCTAAACCAGCCCCTCGTCTCGGAGGTGGGGTGACTCTTCCAAGGCCACACAAGGAGCAGTGACAGCGAGAGCTCGCATCTATAACTCCCTGCTTCCACTTCTAACAGCTTACAAGGAAAACATATTCAAACGCATCAGCATGTTTTAGGGATCAGTGCTCTGAGATTTAATTATTAATCATCCATATTGGAATTTCCAGGTTTAGTAAACAAATTGAATCCTTGGAAATCACACTAAATAAGCCCATGAAAAAGCCTGGGACTACTGGAATTAACCCACCCACCACCATCTTGTTCATGCATTCGTTCAACCAATAGTATGTGCCAGGCAGGGTGCCGCATCCTGAGAATTACAAGTGAGTAAAGCACAGTCTGTGCCCATCAGAAACTCTGGGGGGCTGGGGGCATGGTCGGGTGGGGGGCAGGTCTAATGGGTAGAAATTACACTGCCTTGTGATACGTGGTATGACGAAGTGAAGACGCAGAGTCCCCGGCTTCAGTCCAGGTTGAGGCTTCTGGAGGAGGTGGCGCCTCTCAGGGCTTCGCCGCAGGAGTGGGAGTTAACTGACAGAGAAGCAGAGAGCATTTCAGCCTCGGAAAGTCAGACTGGGCTGGCAGGTCCGTCAGACAAACCACAGAGGTTTGCTCTCCTCTGCCAAGCTCAGAGGGTTGTTTGGTAATTCACTAACTTCCAGAATCGTCCAGTGTCCTTTGTGAGCGCGGTCACAGACGGTCAGTGAGCAGCATGAGGTAGAACTACCGGACACAGATGTGAATCTTGGCTGCTCCTTCCCAGCTGCGTCAACTTGAAGAGCATCCCTTTGTGCCTTGGTTTTCTTGTCTCCGAAATGGGAAATGGATTCCTCCTCTGGGGATTGATGTGTGTGGAGGCGCTCGTCGCAGAGTGTCACGAAATGGCAGCTGTAGTTGTCAGGCCTAAGGCCCGGGTGCGGACACTCTCCCGCTGGCTTTGTTCTATTTTCTTGCAGGCGTTGTGTTGCTCACAGCTCTTTGCAGACAGTTTAGATCTGAGTCCAGGGTGTTTTCCCCGCTGGTCCAGAGCAGGTTGGGGAGGAGGTGCTAGAGAGGTCTGGCTTCAGCCAGAAGCATGAAGTCCACGTCTTGTCGCCCATCTTCCGGACAGCTGCTAGAGTCACCTGTCGGAAGTGCACGCTGACCACGCTTTACCCCGTGGAAGGCCTTTCCTTCCTGGTCCCGTTCTCTCCAGTGTGACCCACTGGTCCTTGGCCTCAGACACTCTCTGTGTCCTCCCGTGCACCTGTTTGCTTGGTGGTTATTTCCTGGAAGGCCCCACCCGCCCTTGTTTGTCTGGAGCACTCCCGTCTCCGTTACACATAGCTCACACGTCAGTCTGGGGGCCTCCCTTGGCTTCTCCCCTACGAGTCAGCCCCGGCCTCCTCTGGGCTGCTGTGTGTCTTCACAGATCCTGTCATTCACTGTGCACATTATGCTAAATTAGCTGTTTATTCACTACCTCCTCCATCAGACTGGGTGCTCCTGGAGAGCAGTTTTGTGTATTATTCATTTCTGTATTTCTAGCACATAACAGGGACTCAGTAAATGTTTGTTGAATGACTGATTGACCGACTAAAGGAATGAAAGGCAGACAGGTCTGCAGAATTCTCTAGTAGCTGACTCCTGTAAAAAGGAGGGTTGTGAGCCCCATAAGTGATCACACTATCGCATTCTGTAACGGATTGGTGCTAGCTAGGGAATGACAGTGTGTCCAAAAGGTAATGAAGTAAAGCCTTGCTTCAGCATATCCCCTTTCAGAAATGGGAGCCGTCTTTCAAACAACTTGAAAAATAGACTTCAATAAAAGTGTAAGAGAATATATGCAGTCAGACTCAATCAATAAAGTTGTCCTTGACAATGTCCAATTTAAGGGAGTTTAACTAAATTATGAGAAAGGCCTTTCTGATTTAACTGTCAGTCTGGTTTATCACGTATGTACATGAGCTCTGCATGGGGTGTCTTTCAAGACTTCCAGGCCCTCAACCAACACAAAGATACAGAGAAGCGTCAACACGTTGCTTACGAGGGAGGGTCTGGTCGGCGAGTTTGAGAAAGCAGGAAGCCAAGGAATTTGTGCAGGCGTGCTGACAGAAGTAGAGCTGCAGAACGTCTTTTCTCCCCTCATTCGCTCATTTAGAAAGTATTTATTCAGCACATACCATTAAGGGACTGCACTGGCTGCTGGCAACGCACTGGAGGGGAAAAGATGGGCATCAAACACAAAGAGATCAGGTATAAATTATGTTGATCATGTTTATGCTCCCCCAAGCTCAGGGAGCAGCATATCTTCTTTATTGTGTTTCTGTAAATTCAACATCCTTGCACTAAACGAGAGGTGAGGATAATATAGAAAACGTGTGTGTCAGACGATGTGGCAGGTCCCGGGGACACAAATCCCTCCGAGGAGCCTGTAGCTGTAGTGGGAGAAACAGAGGTGTGAACAGTAAAGGCGACCGTGTGGTGGGAGAGCGTGGGGTGGAGGTGAGCACATTCTGCCAGGGGCACAGGAGCCGCTTCCCTCCCCACCCCACACAGGCACGAAGGCCGGGCACGGGACTGGGAGACAGCGTGCATGGAAACAGCGTTTCCTGAGGAGAGCCAGCTGTGGATGCAACTCCGCTCCTCTACCCACCTCCTGTCTACACAGCAGAGGACGCGGCTGCAGCAGGGCACGTGGAGAGGAATAAAAACCCCGCTGCCCTTCTGAGCCCCTGGACAGAGTGGAGGAGCTGCCTGGAGGCCATGGTCCTGAAAGCTGCGTCGGGGCTGACGCTGCAGAGAGTTCAGAGCCCCCCGACCGGCTCCGTCACGGGCGGGGCTCCAGGGTGCCCAGGCAGAGGGATGATGTCAGAGCAGCAGCAGAGCCAGTAATGGCCAAGGGATGCTCAACCAGGTTTTCTACTTGAAATGGATTTAATTTTGCTGAATTTATTTAAAACATTCTAAATACTTCTGAAATAAAGGGCCACTAGATAAAATGGGACTGAAATACCAATAGCATCATTTTGCTTTGGGGCTATGATCAATAGCCCAGGCTCACAACCGGCAGTCACATGATGAATTTACACTGCAGACACATTTTGCTGCTTAAGCACATTTTAAAACTGTAAAATAAAGATGCCTCTATAGGTGGGGCAGGCTTCCTCTGGTCACCATAGCTCCAAACACCCCCTGTTGGCTGCCACTGTCACATGTGTGACCTGCCTCGTCCCGGAGGGCAGTCATCAGGCTGACCCCTTCATTCCCGGATGATGAAGCTAAGGCTTGGAGGGAAAAGTGACTGTCATAGAGCAGAGCCAGGACCAGAGTCTCGGGGTCCCCCACCTCCCCAGGCTCTTCCTGTGACAGGGGCTGCCTCTTGGAGAAGCCCTTTGTGAACATGGTGTGCCCGGGCTGCAGGAAGCAGCCATCCTGAGCTGCCTTCTGAGGGAAGAAGTCTCCTTTAGTACCAGTAAATGAGGGCAGCAGGGTCCGGGGGGAGACCTGTGGGGACTTACGTCAAGGTCTCTGCTGTCTACCCAACTGTTGGCCTTGCACCCCGAGATGAGACAGGTTACTCTTTGTGGGGTAGGTGCATACCCTGTCTCCCTTTAGAGTGTCCGTGCAGGTGAGAGATAGCTGGGTGTCCACGGATGGACCACAGGCAGGTTTGGCTGGGGAGAACGCATCACTGTGAAGACGCTCTGAGCCGGGGTCCCTTTAGAACACCCGCCTGCAGACTCAGATGTGGGTGAGTGGGGAAGATTATGTGTTCTGGCTTATCTCTCCCTCTCAGCTGGGCTTCTGTTATCCCGGGCCCTGTTGGGGAGGCTGGCAGAGGCGCTGACCTATTTGCTTGGCAGGTTTGATCTGCACTTGCCCGTTTTCTCCACTCTCAAGGAGGGAGCCTGGAGATGGGGGCGGGGGGAGGTGGGGTGAATTTGATCAGAATCCAGATAGGAAAAATAAATCAAATCCACAAATCCAAACACAAACCTACAAAAGTATAGAATAACGGGTTGGCCCTGACTATTCAAGTAGGCCAGGCCACCCAGTTTCGGAAGCACGTGCTTCTGGGCGAAGGCTGAGCAGCAGTCTCTTCTCCAAGGCCAAAGCTGGCCCTCGCCCTTGGTTCAACCAACATACGATTCTCTCAGCTGGCCCATTTGTTGCCACTGGCCATGGGGGGTCCCTGGGGGCTGTATAGGGCTGTGGCTCCCTACAGTTGGGGGCAAAATCTAGGGGTTTCCTACCTGCATGGGCACCCTGAAAGGTGGTGGGGCTAGCACATCTGCAGCAGAGAGGCAGCCACTCTTCTCTGGGGCTCTGGACACACCGTCACTTGCTTTGCAGAGACCTTGTAAGTCACTGCCGTCGTCTCCCCCGGCCCTACCACCCGCATTCCAGGACAGCTGGAGGGGACCTCCTGCCTTCCTTGGAAAGGTCTGGGTGTCTGAGTTCAGCACCTTATGCCGCCAGACGGCTTCCGAGGCAGCCTCCATCCTAAGAGCCCTGGATTCTGTTCTAGCGCCCTCTCGCTTTCTCTACAGCGAGGTCTCAAAATGTTTACCTTAGCACATTAACAAAGACCTTAGAATTTCAAAAAGGTAAAGAACCTTGTCCTAGTCCATGACATTCTTAAGGGAAGAAATGATGGCATATCTTTGTTTTATAGGACCCTTGCTGCGCTGGACACATGGTTGGTGCATGGCAGAGAATTCTTCAATAAATTTACAGAGTGTAATATTATTACGCTGTGCTAATAAGAAAACAAATAAGGAGGACGCTTCACCCACAAAGAGCTTAAAATTCAGTGGGGGAAAAGATGCAAATAAGGATTTCCATACACGGAAAAGAAGAAGGGAGCTCATCCTCTGTTGAACGGACGAGCGTGAGCGAGGTGCGGAGACGGCGATCCCTCCCCACCGGGCCCTTCTGCACCGACGTCCCTTTGACTCGCCTGAAGAAAAGCACACACCTTGCGTTACCCATTTCCCCGAAGAACTATGGTGGCTCAGGTCACAGGTGACGTGTCTCATACACCTGGGCCAGGACCACTTGCTGTTCCCACTGGACCGGCTCCTGGCCATCAGATTCACTTTGAAGAACAGTTTTTTGGGAGTCTTTTAGAGCTCATTTTTGAAAGATGGTCCACCTGGTGCCTGTTCCCTTCCTCAGCTCTGGATGGAGGCCAGGGGCTGACAGCAACACGCACTAGCGGTGGATAACGAGTCCTCTGTTATGACTGGGAGCATTTGCGATGCTATAAATAACTCTATCAATATTGTGATAATGGCACTTTAAAGAGGTCTATTTTACAAGTGCTGAATGTAGGAGAGACTGCAGCTGTGCTCATTAATTCTGAAGTATGCCTCCCCCCATGTACATCTTGCAGGTGTAACAATAGCCCTGTTGACTTAATGAAAGTCTAGATAATGTTTAGATTAAGAAAAAGGTTAGAGTAACATTGTTAGTTTTTCCATTGTGTTTGGTGTAATGAAAACAAATTATAATAGCTTAATTGGAAATGGGGAAAAAAGGGCAAAACATAACTTTGTTACAGATTTCAGATGCTCACAAATAGCTCCTCCCCCCTTAAGAGCAAGTATCATAATTGACAGCAGTAGATCTTTTGATAATTAATTGCAGTAAATTATCACTTGGCACAAAGAGGGCATAATTGTAATTAATTTGCAACCTTCCCAGCATAACACTGAATTGGAAATGGCACTGGCATCATTTTTCCAAAGGAGGAGATGGAGGGAAGAACAGCATACCCTTTTCCTTCGATGTGCATTCAGAGTTTTGAGGCAAGCCCCGGTTGTGATTTTTCTGGCATGACTGTGACATCTCTGCGACTCTCCTGGGTTGGGGGTGTTTAATTTAGACTGTGACTGTTGGCTCTGGGCTGTGTTGGTTAGCAAGAGGCGTCCCCTGCCGAGCTCTGCCATGGCCTCCTGTCACTTCAGCCCCCAAGTAGTCACTTGGCATCTTTCTGTGTCTGTCTCATTCACCTGGGTGCTGAAAGACCTCATTAATTCAGATAATAGGCATTGTTTCAATACTAAATATTATTATATTTTTCAGTGAATGGGTTAATGAAGATTTGTCCTCAAAATGTTTCCCTCTTTTTCCAGTGCGTCCTATTGCTGGGGTGACGCAGATCATTGTTATGAATCTTTGCCGTGGTACAATTTTATATTGATTGCCACAGATCGAAGTTCAAGCTAATTGCTCAACAATTAATTAGAAACAGAAACGAGGAATAAAAACTATTTTCACTGGATTCTAGGGAGCTGTTTATATTTCATCAGAGAGCCCGGGAGAACAAATCATTGTTCTAAAAGATTACATCTGTGTTAGGATTCAAGTCAAGTGGAATCATTAAGCCCAATGGTGGCCCAGGGATTACGGCCACGGTGCCACACTTCCAGGGGTCACAGCACCTTCCTCCTCTCGCTCCAGAAGTCCCCTGGAGGGAATGAGGAAGACCACACTTCTGACAAGAAGGGCAAGAAATCGTTCTGCATAGTAGTTGGTCATAAAAAAAAGATAAAGATCATGGCCCTATTTCAAAGAGACATATAACAAAAATAAACTTTATTAAATTATTTTGGACACTCTTGGAATTTCTTCTTAGCCCCATTGTTATAAGTGCTGGAATAAGGTGAATTTACAGCCAGAGCCTGTCACCACGCTGCCCTGCCAATGAACTCAGGGTTGACCCATTTGTAACACTTTCTCTGGGGGTTAACAGATCATTCAATCTTCGCGCATGTTTCCTTTCTCAAAAGCAAGGCCTTAAGTAACCCCTGCTACCCTGCACCCGGCCAATAACTTCCTCCAGTTGGGCTGAATTAGTCATGATAGTTTTACTGTGTGAGCTAATAGTCACAAGTGTCAGAGATCAAACCACCCAACATATTTCACAGGAGAATTCAAACTGAGCTCAAACCTTGGCCCTCCCTGACAAAGGTCCTGATGTTTATTTTACTGAACTCCCTACATGCAGACCTAAAGTGCATAAGGAGAACATGTCGACTCCACCTACAAATGCTGTGTTTTGTGCCTGCAAACCTGGGAGGTTAGAATCTTCACTGCGAACGGATCTCCAATTTTCTGATCTAAAACTGAAACATGATTTCCACGGAGCAAACAGCAGGAAGAAATTTCTGACAGGCTCTTATTTGAAAAAGGAAGTCGACTTCATCGGTACGTCCTCAAAGGAGTAGAACTGAGATTCATGAATGGATGCCTCAGAGAGGTAGATCTCGGCTTAAGGAAGAATCACTTTGTAATCGACAGTTGTCTGAGAAGCAAAAAGTTACTCATCGCAGGAGGGATCGTGAGTAGAGAGTGGAGACCAGTGGGTAGGGAGAGTAGGAGAGATTTAGGTGTGAGGTTTGAGAGGGGAAGCTGAAGACTTCACACTACATGCTCTTAAAGCCCTCTTCTAATTTAGAAACTTTTATGGGCGTTTGATTGCATGACATATGAAAGCAAGTTAAAATGAAAGACAAAACCGAAGCCCAGGAATCTATTCTCTGCTATGGAGGATGGTGTGGAGTGGGTGGCTCCCACTTCACCAGCGGGTGAAGATCCAGCCCAACGCTAAGGGCCTTCTGAATCAGTTTCCAGGTCTTTGGGCAGAATCATTGATAAATTAATGATTAAACTGAGGTCCTTCATTCATTCATTCATTCATGCAACAAACATCTCTGCAGCATCCCACTGTGCCAGGTCCTTGCCGTGTCCTGCTACTCTGGAACTCTTCAATATAATCCCTGCCCTACAGCTGTTCTTAGTCACGCTGGCCAGTGTGCCTCAATATTTTGGTATTTTTATTTCTCCTTCTGACTAGTGCCCAAAGGAAGGAAACTACATTAGCTAATGAGAAAACAATGAGAAGCAAAACTTGCTGAATCCTATAGAAGGTTGAGTTTGGTCATAAAAGCTTGGTCTGGCTCCTGCCCGCCTCCGTCACTAACCTCATCTCCTGACTCTCACCATTGTCCTCTCCCTGCAGCTGCACTGGCCGTCTTTCTTCCACCTCTTTAAATACTTGGTGCCTTTTCCCATCCTGGGGGCTCCACTCACGCTGTTCCCCTGCCCCCGTCTGCATGCTTTAGCTCAAACATTACTTCCTCAAGCAAGTCTCCCCTGCTCCACCGACCCAAAGAAGCCCATCCCACCTCTGAATGCTCTCCAGGCATCCTGTAGTTTTCTCGTGTAGCACTTAATAGTAGTTGAAAAATATTTGAGTTTATTAAAAAAATTGAAATTTTATTCCATTGTTTGCAGAATTCCTGAAACACCAACTGAAGCCCAGTTTGAGATTCAGTGGTGTAAAAGACTGAGCTAAATCCATAGCACCTCTAGGAAGATGTCAAAGTGAAAAATAGTAGCACAACAGTAATAATATCTTAAATTACGTGTGTGTTACGGTTTACATGTATTTTAGCACATATTTCTCTTCTGTTCCTTAAAACAGACTTGTATGGCGGGCATTCATTTCTCTCCCATTTCACAGATGGGTTGTAGGAGGCTGCACAGCTGGTGAGTGGCAGAATGGGCCGAGAAATCAGACCTCCTGACTCTGGTTCAGGACTCCTTCTGTTTCCAATGGGCTCTCCTCCTTTAGTGTGTTGCACATTTAAATCAAGGTATGCACAACCAAGCCCTTATGTGGGCACTCTGTGTTGCTTTTTTTTTTTTCTCCCTCTATTTCTTCTCCTCTTTACCCTCTTCTTTCATCCAAAGTTCCCCAGTCTCCAGTCTCCTGGGGTGGAACCAGGCCAAACTGGTCAAAGGAGGAGAGTGGGGTCCCCCTGTGACTGCTCTCTGTCGGAGTCAGCCTGTTCCCGGTCTGTGGGACGAGAAGGGATGTCGTGGTCCCGTGACTGTCTGAACTGTGCTCTGAGGAGCTGTAAAGTTAGTGCTGCTTCACTGCACAACTCTAGGGGGCGCCTCCCCAGGGCAGTCAGTGTGGACAGTGCCTCTGCAGGTCTGTGTGTCTGCACCGTGTGCCTGCGGTGACTTAGGGACTGCCACAGCCACCCTCACTTTATTCCAACCAACTCTGCTTTGATCTCTTTTGTATATTGAGCTTCTGGATAAGATTTTACTTGAAGAAAGGGTTCTGCTCCTTAAAAAAGCAAGCATTTGAAGCCTCATTAATAATGCACCAGCTGAGGCTTGGGTAGCTGAACGACCTGTTCGTGGTCGTACAACCAGAGAAGGGCAGACTTGAGGCTGGCGCTTGGGCCTCTGCCCTGGGCTGCCCGCCTAGAGCTGGGTGAGTTAGCTGCTGTGGTGCGAAGTGACCCTGGGTTGCCTGCCGGAAGGAACCTTGTGGAATGAAGGATGGAGATGGGGATGCTCTACCCCGTGGGCCCTGCCTGCCTTGGCTAGACATGCTCATTCCTTCCATCTTCCCTGAAAATGTGCACCACCCTGACCCTCATCCAGCCATCCACCTCTACTCCGTGTCTTCTCCCAGGGGAACATTTTCCCTCTCTGAGGACATTGGAGATGAGCACCAGGGTCCTTGCTCCATTTCCCTCAGTTACTGGCTGTACAAATTCCTCAAGTTCTCCCTCATCCTCTAGATTGGACCTAACTTAGACCTCACACTTTGCAGTGGCCTGTGTTTGTGTCTAGACTTTTTAACACCTCAGGTGATCTCTTGCGAAGAATGAGAACACTTGTTATTGCTGTTGTGCTTGATGAGGAGGAATAGCAAAAGGGCTAAATGCTCTGAGAGCCTCTTGTATGCTCTTTGCTGTGGAGTGAGTTCCTCATTCCCCTTAACCACTCGTGGCCTGGGAGAGCTCGTGGAGTCGGGACTAAAGAAGGGTTTCTGGTGGTACTCAAGTCTGGCAAGCACAAATGTACTACGCAGAAAGGAAGTGACTTTCAACGTGTCCAGTTTTCAGTCAAGTTGGCAGCGGCGACCAGCTGGAATTAACGTTACTGTATCATAACTCACCGAGTCCCCTGGCAGTGCCTGTGAGTCTGTGTTTCTACAGTGCTAGACGCTCTGCTGGGGGATATATACACTGGACATCAGATGGCATCTCCCCACCCATTAAAATGAAGACCAGACAGACTCACATGCCCATTTCACAGACTGTACGAGATGATGGAGTCTTGGCTGGAGTCTTCTGGTCTTGGGTCAGCTTTGGCTTTGAGGTCCAGTTTTCATTTAATCACCTTCTTTTAAAGATTTTCTCCCTGCTCTGCTCGTGTGTCTGGTTCCCCTGTAACAACTGAGACCGGAACCCAGCTCTTTCTCCTGGTTTCCAGCAGGAAAGCCACCCACAACCAGGCATTTGTGTGTAGAAGGCTCTCCTGAAAGTGGAGGAATGTAGGGATTTTGATTCCAGCAACATGGTTAACTTGAAGTTTTCATGTTAGGGCTTTTTGCTTTTAAAATCCCTTTAGTCAACTTGACAAATTGGACTCCAGCCTTCTGCCAGGCAGCAGAGCCCCTCTGCCCCCGTCTCTCTTCTGTCTCCTCTCCTGTCCACTCCCTCACCTCTAGGGAACAAAACCAACCTCATTCGTCCCATTTCCTCGTGCAGGAAGCTGAGGCCTCGTAAGCTTTTACCCCCAAAATTCAGACCTAAATTCATCAAGGTCCTTAGCAGAACAAAAGACCTCTCACTTAACAAGATGCTACCCTCCTTAGAAACAAAAAGCATGAAAACAAGCCGTGATTCCACATGGAACCAGTGTGGGGGGGCGGCGTGAGAAAAGGCTTTGGGGGGCATTGGCTGGCATGGGGTGCCCTGGGCTTTCAGGCTTGAAGAGGAGGGGCTGAGCGTGTGGGTCTCTGCAGGGCCTCTGCAGGCATAGTGGTTTCCCTTTTGCTGACTCTGCATTCCAGGCTGCTGTCACCATTTGCTCTTTGGAAAGGGGACTGCAGAAAAACGTGCCCTGCTTAGAAATGACGAGCTCCTCAAGCCCTGCTGGAGACTGAGGCTGCTGCTGAGTGCAGACACATCCCGAGGATGTCCCTGCCTGAGCCGTGGCCTGGGTCAATTGTGATGGTCGTCACTGATATGAAGGCATGTGATTCCGTGTGAGCTCCTGAGTGGGCCTCCTCTTCACACCCCCGCAAGAGACAGGGAGTGAAAGATGGTTGACAGGGTGTGTTCAAATGGCACAGCCAAGTGTGAGAAGCAGCCAGAGCTGGTGGGATGTGCACAGGTTGGTGGGGACACTGTTCTAGTCCTGGTTGTGCCTCGAGCTAGCTGTGTGACCACAGGTCAGTCACTCCCCACCCTCTGGCCTCCGTTCTCTTGCTGCTCCCTTGGGGGTTCTGTGAGGCTTTCACAAGGGTGGAGAGGGAGGGGAGAAAGGGGCCCCCACCAGAGCAGCCCTGGTTTCCCCTGTTTCGTTGCTGGTGGTGCTGAGATGTTTTTTGCATAAAGGATTTGGCCGTAAAAGAAGTCTGAAAATGCTTGCTCTGAAGGATGGCCATTTACGGCCTCTTTCACTGCTGACATTACATGATTCTAGACAGAGGAAAGAGAGAAGGATGGATGCTG
Organism: Diceros bicornis minor; assembly: GCF_020826845.1. NCBI lineage: Eukaryota > Metazoa > Chordata > Mammalia > Perissodactyla > Rhinocerotidae > Diceros > Diceros bicornis. The sequence goes on along the minus strand of NC_080743.1, from coordinate 861,072 downwards.
GGAAAGACGCAAGCATAAGAAAAAGAAGTTCCTGCTACAAATAAATCCCAGGCCAATCTCTCTTAATCTCTGAAAGTTTAAAGATTTAAAATCTACTTTTTTTTTTAAACTGCAGTTCTCAGCAAATAAAGATGACTTTAAATTATTCAGGCTTGTTACACCCACAAATCACCCATGCGGTACATTCTAAATAAAAAAACTAATAACTCTCTTTGCAAGAAGTGTCCCTTCCAGAGGCCACGTACAAGGCATTAACCTGCACTAGGAGAAAATAATACCAGTGATTTCCAAATTACACTCATTTTAGGAAATAACTTAAATAAATGAATTTTGCCAAATGCAGCCTGCTTATTTCCTCTGCATTGAAATGCAGGGGTAATATTTTTCTGTCAGCAAGTATTGGAAACAAAATCACTTAGAGCCATATATAAAGAACACTTTAGAATCTTTCACAAAATTAGTTTAGTTACATTTCCAAAGCCTTTTGCTTTTTATAGTGCTCAGAAGAGTTGAGGGGAGGAGTGGGTAGGAAAGGTGGGAGAAAGAGGGGCCCCAGGGCCGTGGGCTCAGGGCTCCAAATTCTGAGACCTTAGTCGCCTGATGCTGTGTCTGCTGGTAATGTTCCTGCCGGGCACTCGTCCGCCCCTGGGGCCCCTCCGGGCATGGCTCACAGTCTGTTCCTCCTCTGATGGATCTAGTTATGGGGAAATGCCTGGCCTGGAGTAAACACTCAGTGTTTGTGAACAATGCAAATACTCTACCCTCTGGTTTTTAGCCATTGGTCCTGGTCAGCCCTCTGACGTGCACAGGACAACTGCCCTCCAAGGGTGACCCACAGGGTCCTTTCCTGAGGGATGGTGGAGGCACGCTGACTGGAGGGCGTGAGAAGCCAGAGACACGCCTTGTCTCCGTTCTGCCATGACGGCACCGACTGGCGGGGCTACTTCAGTGTAGTGGCTCAGGCTGGAAAAGCAGCGGTCAATTGAGGCACCAGGACTGAATGAGGCGGGGAGGCGGGGAGGCGGGGAGGCGGGGAGGGAGGCGCGGGCTGAGGCGCGGAAGCCGGGAGCCCAAGTTCTAGTCCTAGTGGGGACCCTCCCAGAGTCCAGACGGTGAGCAAATATTCATGTGTCTGAGCTTCCGTTCCCTCATTTTACAAATGAGGATAACGATGTTCACTGGATAGGATGGCAGTGGGGATGCAGTCAAGGAACATTTATTGAGCACCGACTGTTTGACCCAGAACCATGCGATATCTGTGCCTTTAAGAAGGTCACAGTCTGCAGAAGAGACGGACCAGTAAACAGACCACAGTAATGCAGTGTGGAAAAGTGCCACAGGATGAGCCGGGACCAGGGGCAGGAGGATTGCGGGGCCGGGGGTGGGGGTCAGAGGCGACCCCCGGAGGACAGGGGTGAGGGCTGTCATCTGTGCTGGGAGGAGATGCGGCCAGAGCGACAGGCAGGGCCAGGACCCCAGAACCCCGTGTGTTATTAAGACCTGGGTTCCACTCTGGGGGACGGAGGCCACGGAGAGCTCTGGGGCTGCGGCACAGTTTGCCGATGTGGCTTGGAAAGCCCCTGGATGCTGCAGACTCGCAGTGTTCATGTAAAAGTCTGAGCTGAGGTCATCTTTTTCCAGCAGGGTCCCCGCACTTCTCACCTTTGTGCCTGTGGAGGAATCCCTGGTAGGAGAGATTTTACGCCCTGAAGAGAGCAATGGACCAGGATTCAGGGGACGTGAGGCAGGCGGGCTCCCTGCTCGCTGTGTCTGCACCTCAGGACATTCGCTCACTGTCTCTGAACCTGGGTTGGCGGCTCCCACTACCTGCTCAGAGCGCTGTGGACAGGACACTGGGATCGCCATCGGGGTGGGTGCTGCATTTTTTGTGGCTCCCAGAGGATGCTGGGAATCCAAGAGGATAGGGGTTCGTGAGGAGAGTTTTGCGGGTAGATGCATATCTTCCTTTGCTTTGTCAACCCGCGCCTCCCAAGTGAGTGAAATGTACGCGGTCTGCATCTCGAGACGGCTGAGCAGAGCGGCTGGGGACGGAAATCGCCCTGCTGATTTACGAGCAGGAGGCAGATTTGCTTTAATATCGCAACACGAGAAAGTCGGGTCTCTTAAATAACACGGCTTGCAGATTTACGGCTGTGCTGCGTGCTCGCTTCAGCGCTGTCTCTGACCAGGACGGTGCTTTACTCGGGAAAGGCTGAAGTCAGCAGCTTCCGGGACGTGGGGAGACAGATCCAGCAGCAGCAGCCAGTCCACCGGGTCAGCTGTTTTCAGCGGGGCCCCTCCCTCCCACCACTTTGTGATGTGTTGTCAGGGCTCCAGGCACCTTCCCAGAAGGCCTGGGACTGGTGCAGGTCTTGTGAAGCCAGAAGTGGAGCAGAGACGAAGGGCTGGTGCTCAGAGGGCGCAATCTGGGAGACACCAGGCGACTCCAGGGTTACTGCTGCCCACGTCCACTGGGGCAAGGATTGCTCTCCCTTGTGGAGAAAACACGTGAGTATCTCAGGAAGGGGGGCCTTGGTAAGTCACTGGTTCCTTCCTGATAAGGATGCATTTGTCCCACAGGTACCAGAGAGCGCTTACTACAGCCCGGACGCTGCTCTCTGTGCTTCCCAAGTTTTGACTAGTTTTCCCAACAACCCCCCGTGGTGAGCATGTTATTACCTCCATGGTCAGATGAGGAAATTGAGGCCAGGAAACTGAGTCAGTGACTCATCCAGGTCACAGGGCCCGTGGGGGGAACCTACTCTGAACCTGACGTCTGGCTCCACGGTCTGTGCCCTGAGTAACCCCAGCCCAGCCCCTAAGAATGCTGTGAGTGTTCCTGGTGCCACCTCCAGCCCTGTGCCAAGTGCTTCTCTGCTCCCCGTTCACCCTCACAGAGCCCTGTGAGGCGGGACTGTTAGCATCAGCACCCCACCTTACAGAAGAGGGAGCAGAGCACACAGCCTCCCAGGGGTCACACAGCCTCCCAAGAGTCACACAGCCTCCCGAGGGTCACACAGCCTCCCGAGGGTCACACAGCCTCCCAGGGGTCACACAGCCTCCCAGAGGTCACACAGCCTCCCGAGGGTCACACAGCCTTCCAAAGATCACACAGCCTCCCAAGAGTCACACAGCCTCCCGGGGGTCACACAGCCTCCCAGAGGTCACACAGCCTCCCAAGAGTCACACAGCCTCCCGGGGGTCACACAGCCTCCCAGGGGTCACACAGCCTCCCTGGGGTCACACAGCCTCCCAGGGGTCACACAGGTGGCGAGTGGCCCAGCTGGGATTTAAACTCAAGCAACCTCCCCCAAGAGCTTGTTTGCTGGATGTGAATGCGGGGATTGGATTTCTTTCCCTGTACTTTTGGGAAAGGAAGTGATAAAAAGAGGGAGAAGGCTGTTAAGTTTAAACGTGGGAATAAACTGCACCTATTTATTTTCTGCCGAGGGATGGCCTGTCGGTCCTGCCGCTAGTGAGCCCTGTCCAGGTTTGAGGGCGAGGCCGGCCCAGACACCGTGGAAAATGCACCAGGTAAGGAGCAGCTCAGCTCCTCATACCCTTGTTCCCATCAACAGGGGAACGGGGCTTCCTTTCCGTCCACCACCTCTCCTCCTCGCTCAACAATTCCATCAGCCATCTGAGGTCATCCCTATCTTGGGGTTTTCTGTCCTGCCCTTGAGACCAATTCCCCCTCTTCCTTTCCAGTTCTGGTACCTGAGACCCTGACTTCTTCCCTGTGCTCGGGCATCCATTTCGATGACCTGTCCATGTCCCACTTCCTGTAAGAAAGCTGTGCTTTCTCCAGCCTCCCGCATGCTGGAGATTTGGCTCGGAGCTCCAGGCATGTGAGTGTGGCCTGCTCCACACCCGCTGTCAAACCCACCCACGTTGATGGAACACCTGCTTTCCTTCCTTCATTCACTTGGTGCATATGTACGGATTGAGAGAGAGCACCTGCCACGTGCCAGGACTGTGCTAGAGGCCAAGGACTCAGAAATACGCTGGAATTGGTCCCTGCCAGCAAAGAACTCACAATCCGGTGGGGATAAGACAAATCCGCCATCACAGCACAGAGGACGAAGTGGTGGGATCATTGTGAGCCTGTGGCGCCACAGAGAGGAGAGGAGGGGGCATGTGCATGTGTGTGTGCGTCTGCGTGCGTGTGTGTGCATCCGTGTGCATCTGCATGCATGTGTGCCTGCATGTGTGTGCATGTGCATGCATCTGCTGTGCATCTGTGTGTGTCTGTGTGAGCATGTGTGTGCGTCTGTGTGCAAGTGCACGTGCCTTGTGTGCACATGCGTGCATGTGTTTGTGCGTGTGTGCGTCTGTGTGTGCATGTGTTCATGTGTGCACATGTGTCCCTATGTTTGTATGTGTGCACATCTGTGTGTGCATGTGTGTTCGTCTCTGCGTGCATGTGCGTGCACATGTGTGCGCATGTGTGTGCACGTGTGTGCATGTGTATGTAGACGGGGTGAGGGAGGTGTGGGGAGATGGAGAAAGGTTCAGCCTTGACACAAGCTGATTTTGAATGCTGAGGGATCAGTGCTTTGCACAGAGGAAATAGCAAAGTGAAGGTTCTCAAGTGCGGAACAGCACGACTGGTTTGGGTAACTCTTAGCAGCCTGGCATGGTTGGAGTCAGGGGACCCAGGAGGGGACCCAGGACGGCGTGGTGGCCGGAACAGGGAGGAAGGTGAGAGAGCAGGATGGGCCTTGTGCCCTGAGCTGAGGGATCGGAAGTGTGTTGGAGAGCTGAGAGGAGACGAGCATGCTCGTTGTCTGTCACCTCCCCGCCCACTTGGATGTCCATGGCTCGCTGAGACATGAACCTGCGCTCGACCCCTGCTCTCTCCAAATGCCCGACATGACCGTTCTCATCCACTCCAGACATTCTGCGTCCCGCCCACTAGACTGGACTCGCTAGAGGCAGATCGGATGCCCTGCCCGTTCATGGCCCTGGGGGGCTCTGCTTCTGTTGCCATGACTTCTGGGCCGTCTCAAGAACAGCAAGGAAGAAGAGGATGGGTGCAGAGAGAGGGGGAGAAGGGTCAAGATACGCGGTCAGGGACATGAGGAAGGGCCCCGTGTGAGGGCGCTGGGGCCAGTGTCAGGCCCCGGCCTGTGCTCTCATGAGGAGGGAGCCGCCGGGGGTGTGAGCGCAGACATGACACAGCTGAGTAACGTTTCACAGGCCCACAGCCGCTGCAGCGTCGAGGAAAACCATAGAGTGGTGATGAAGGCTGGGAGACCTGTGAGGAGGCTGCTGCCAGTTCAGATGAGAGACGATGCAGCTTGACGCAAGCGAAGGCAATGGGAGAGGCTGGATTCTGGGTGTATTGAGGAGGAAGAGAGAACAGAATCTCCTGCTGAATGGGATGTGGATTGTGAGAGGAGAGAGGAGCCACGGGCAGCTCCCACCTCTGTGGCCTGTGCACATGGAATGACCGAGATGGGCAAGTCTTCGGTGTCCCCGGCGTAAGTGTGGTGATGAGCAGACCACAGGAGAGCCCCAGGAGGCTACAGGGATGCTCAGGGAGGGGTGTCTCGGCCTGTGGCTCCCACTGCAGGGTCTAAGATTTGGAATTTTGTTACAGGAAATCTCTATTTCTGGAAAACACAAGTACGTAGTCACTTCAGTCTGTTTCCCATATTTAGATATTTCCAGGCCCCTGCATGCTGCATCCGCAGCCCCTACATCTCTCAGAAGGCTCTGTCTTGTCTTGCTTTTTGCCAAGTGACAGGATTTACTGTGGCCTCTTGTGTTAGCCTTAAATCAGGCTCAGTGATGTCGACATTCTGCTAGGCAGGGACTCTGGTTCAGGGACTCAGTAATGACGGTCTCTCCACAGGCCTGGTGCATTTAGCAGCTGCCAGGTGATCCCGAGGGATTTCCATGGGCGTGGACCAAAATTGCCTCTCAGTCCAGATGAAGTATGCCACAATTCCCCTGCTTTCCAGTTACTTTTTAATTTCAGCACCACCTGCTCCTGGTTCCACCAGGGCTGACTCTGCCAGCATCGTCATTACGAGTTTTGTCTTCCTGAGATGGGCCTGTCCCTGCTCAGCCACGAAAAGAAGCATTTGCCAGGGAATCGGCACCTCCGACCTGAGAGGCATGAAATGGGCTGCCACTCTTATATCCAGAGGAGTCTTGGACCCCATCGCAAAAGTGTACACAGCATTACGTTGTGTGTGTGGGTTATTCTCAGCTTTGGGGTAAATTCTACCCAGGCATCGTTCGTGGAAAGAGCAGGGCTTTTGGTGTCAGAAAAAACTGGGTTCAAATCCCAGCTTTACCTTACTGAGCTGGTGGCTTTAGGTCAGTTGGTTACATTAGTCTGTGCTCTGAGCCTCCCCGATAGTCCCGTGGGTGTGGCGCCTGCCTCTCGGGACCGCCACGAGCAGTAAGAGAGCACGAGGGACGCCGGGCACACAGTGGGCTCCTGATAACCTTGGTCGCCTCCCGCTGCCTCATGTGTGTGGTCTCACGGGTTCCTCATCTGTAAAATGGGGGTACACCGAACACTGCTGGAGGTCAAGAGGTCAAGAGTGCTGGCTTTGGCGCCGGGGCACTCGGGGGTGAGTCCAGCCCTGCCTCTCATGCGTGTGCGACCTTGGGAAACAGTCTCCTAGTGTTCAGTTCCTCCTTTGAAAAACAGAGATAATAACAACACAGGCTTCAAAAGATTGTGGCAGGGAGTCGGTGGGTTAATTAATTCTTGGAAAAGCACTTACAGCAGCGCTGGGCAGAGTGAGCCCTCTCGCAGCGTTGGCCATCGTCCCCTAGTCCCCTCTCCATCAGGACATGTTCAGTTTGTAGTTAATAAGCCCTGACATCAACCTCACAAAGTCAGCTCAGAGACCTGATTTCACTGGATTCTCACAATCCTGGGAGGTAGGACAAGAGCTTTTTTTTTTTGCTGAGGAAGACTAGCCCTGGGCAAACATCTGCCAATCCTCCTCTCGTTGCTGAGGAAGACTGGCCCTGGGCTAACATCCGTGCCCATCTTCCTCCACTTTGTATGTGGGTTGCCACCACAGCATGGCTTGATGAGCGGTGTGTGGGTCCACGCCTGGGATCCGAACCTTCAAACCCTGGGCCACTGAAGCAGAGCTCTTGCACTTAACCGCTGCGCCACCAGGCCGGCCCCAAGGGCTTTTTTCTTTTGAAACCATCATTTAACGTATGAGAAACTGAGACACAAGGGATGAGGCAAACTGCTCAAGGGCACAGACTAAGTCAGCGCAGAGCCCATGGTGGACGTGTCCCCTCCACTCCTGTCCCGGCCATGTGACGCTGGCTCCTCCCTGATAGGTGGTGGCCCAGTCCTCGGGGCAGCGAGGAGCCCGGTGGCCCGTGTCAGTCTGGTGTCTACACCCCGTCCCTGTGTGGAATGAGGGATCACTGCCTGCTTACTGAGCACGTTCCCACGTTAGGCGCTTTACATGCGCCGTCTTGTGGAATAACCCACATCCTTTGTGCCCTTGACGATTCGGAGAAGACTTTGCAAACAGGGACGTGCTTAGCAACTCTGATCTGTTAACTTTTGAGTTATAATTCACATACCATAAAAGTCAACGTTTCAAAGTATATAATTGAGTGGTTTTTAGTATAGTCACAAGTTTGTGCAACTATCATCACTATCTAATTCCAGAACATTTTCATCATCCCCCAAAGAAACCCCATAACCTAGAAATCACTCATGCCCCATTCCCACCTGCTGGTAATCACTGATCTACTTTCTGAGGGTTTGTCTATTCTGGACTTTTCCTATAAATGGAATCATATGAGATGTGGCCTTTTGTGACTAGTTTCCTTCATTTAGATAATGTCTTCAAGGTTCATCCCTGTTGTAGGAGCTGTCAGTCCTTTTCATGGCTGAGTAACATTCCATCGTGTGGCTATACCACATTGTTGATCCATTCATCGGCTGATGGACATTTGGGTTGTTTCCATTTTTTGGCTGTTATAAATAATACTGCAGTAACATTCGTGCATACATTTCTATATGAACATTTGTTTTAAATTCTCTTGGATATATACTTAGAAGTGGAATTGCTGGGTCATATGGTAACTCTATGTTAACTTTTTGAGGAGCTGTCAAACTTTTTTCCACCGTTTTACATTCCCATCAGCACTGTATAAGGGCTCCAATCTCTCCACCTCTTCACCGATACTTTTTATTGTTTGTAAGGTATTAATTTTATAGTGCCATATTTTTATTCTGAAAACTACCCATCTTGGATACCATTAAAAAGACCACACCCGGGGCCGGCCCTGTGGTGTAGTGGTTAAGTGCGCGTGCTCTACTACTGGCGGCTCGGGTTCGATCCCTGGCGCGCACCGACGCACCACTTGTCGGGCCATGCTGCGGTGGCGTCCCATATAAAGTAGAGGAAGATGGGCATGGATGTTAGCCCAGGGCCAGTCTTCCTCAGCAAAAAGAGGAGGGTTGGCAGATATTAGCACAGGGCTGATCTCCTCACAAAAAAAAAAAAAAAAAAAAAGACCACACTGCTCAAATAGATAAAAGAGAATCTTCAAAGTTCATGGGTACAAGAGGAAAAGTGCGCTTGTATCCTTGGATTTTAAAAATAGCTTTAATGGAAAAGAATACTTAATTATTGCTTGTATATTCCTCTTTACCATTTATTTTGAACATTTCTCCTTTACACCCTCCCGTCTTAGGGAATCATTCTCAGGAATGTGCGTCTTGAACAGACTGAACTAGGTGACCCGGAGGTCTGCTGACTCTGCTGTGGTGGCATCGGGTCTCTACCATGCGCCTGGCCTCGTCCATGTGCTTTGTGTATATTAACACACTGAAGCTGACAACAAGTTCATGAGATAGTTGCTATTAACATCTCCACTATGCAGATGAGGAGATTGAAGTACAGAGGGGTTAAGTAACTTCCCCTAGGACGCACAGCACGTAAGAGGTGGAGGAGAGACCCAAATGGTAGAGTCCATGTACTTACTGACTTTGTACTGTGCTTCCAATTTTTAAAATATTTGTCTGAGGTGTTGACTTATTCTGAGCTGATACACTCTCAGATTCCAAGATCTCTGGGTAGAGCCCAGACTTGTTGAAGTTGGTTCTTTGTAGGTCCAGGACCATGGTATTACCGTACGTTTGAGTAACGCTATGACTGAAACAACAAACTTCAAGAAAACGCCCAGGTAAGACTTTAAATCCGCCTCCAAGAATCCCTTGACCCCCGTTCAGACTTCTCTCTTACCCCGTTCACACTTCGTGTGACAATTCAGTCCAGCAAATACTTTTGTGCCAGACGCCGTCATAGGTGCTGGGATGCAGGTTCCTTCTAGTTCCTTCCTCCTCACAACAGTGTGGAAAGTGTTAGTTATTTACGTGTTTCTCTGGCTCTTCCCTACCCTTCTTCTCTACTCCTCTCCAAGGTGAATCAAGCTGAAAATAAAATCGGAATTTCAGGGAGAGCCTCTGTACCCTCTTTCTTACAGTCTGTGACGAAGTTCCCCCTTGTCTCTCCAGGAGGAGAAGGTGTGGGACCCACATCTCTTGTCCTCCTTCCTAAAGAGCGACTCCCCAACTGGAGAGATCAAGGGAAGGAAGGGACGTGCAGCCCCACTCAGCTCCCTTCTCTCTACCACACTGAGCACACTGCCCTCTACATCCCTGCCTCTGCTAGCTCCCTGTCTAAGGGGGTGGCACACTGTCCCCCCCCCGGTTGCTCAGGCCCCAGACCTAACAGTGTCCTCTATTCCCCTCTGTTCCTCGTCACCCACTTCGAGTCAGACACCAGTTTGTGCCCTCTTCCTCCAACACCGCCCCACGTCCGTCCCCCTCCCTCCCTCTCCCCTCCTGTGAGTCTGTGGCCTCCTACGCCGACATCTCTCGTCTGGACCACCGTTGTTGCCTCTCTCCTGGCTTCTACACTTGTCTCCCACAAGTTGTCCACCGCATAGCAGCCAGGATGATGTTTTTAAAACATAAATCAGGTCCTCTACTCCCTTGCTGAGAAGCAGGCGATGGCTGCTCCCTGCACAGACTCAGATCCAAACTCCTGAGAGGGCATCAGGCTCCTGCTGCCCCTGCTCCTGGCAGCACCCTTCCTCTGCTCCTGTCCTCATCCGTCCTCCTCTCCAGCCTCCCTGGCTGCTTGCTGTTCCCTGCACGCTGCTTGGGCACGGCAAGAGAGCTTTGCGTCAGTCTTTGCATTTGCTGTTGCTGCTGCTAAAATGTTTTCTAACCATCCCCTCTCCCCTCATTTTGGCATTTATTCCCTCTTCATTCGGACCTCTGCAGAGTGTCACTTCTGGAGTGCGGCCTTCCCTGACCTTGCCCAGTTGTCACCTTTCTCCCTGCCCCACTCCCATCCTTCTCTACCCACTTCTGAGCCTGTGGAGTTTCTCTTCATAGCACTTATCAGCATCTAACACGCTGCTTTTAAAGTTGTCTATGTGTCATGACACATCACCTCACACCTGTCAGAACAGCTGTTACTAAAAAGACAAGAAACAACAAGTGCAGGAGAGGGTGTGGAGAAAAGGGAACCCTCACACACTGCTGGTGGGAGTGCAAACTGTGCAGCCACCATGGAGAAGAGTATGGAGATGCCTCAAAAAATTAAAAATAGAACTACCATATGATCCAGCAATTCCACTGCTGAGTAGTTATCCAGAGAACACGAAAACACTAAGTTGAAAAGATCCATGCACCCCTATATTCATAGCAGCATTATTCACAGTAGCCAAGACTTGGAAGCAACCCAAGTGCCCATCAACAGATGAATGGATAAAGAAGATGTGGTATATATACACAATGGAATACTACTCAGCTATAAAAAATCATGAAATCTTGCCATTTGCTACAACATGGATGGACCTTTACGGTATTATGCTAAGAGAAATAAGTCAGATGGAGAAAGCCAAATAATGTATGATTTCACTCATATGTAGAAGATAAACAAACACATAGCTAAAGAGAACAGATTAGTGGTTACCAGAGGGGAAGGGGGTGGGAGGAGGGTGAAAGGGGTAAAGTGTCTCATGTGTACTGTGATGGACAGAAACTAGACTCTGGTATTGAACATGATGTAGTCTATACAGAAACTGAAATATAATGATGTACCTGAAATTTATATAATGATATAAACCAATGGGGCCTCAGCTAAAAAAAAAAAAACTGTCCATGTGTCTCTCCCATTAGGACACATGTTCCATGAGTTTTGTTCGCAGCCCTTGTGCCCACAGGAGCTGGGTGCATAGTAGATCCTCAACAGATTTTCCTCAAATGAAGGAAACACTGAGTGTGTGTGGCTCCATCCCCGCCCTCTGACCCCTCTCTATTTCCCAAGTCCTGTTCTCAGGATGCACACTGTCTCTGCTCCTACACAGGTAAGCTTTCAGGTAGCCGTTCTCTCTGTCCTGCCCGTTCGTTCACCAGGGAGCAAACACACAGTAGGTCTCAGCTCGAATGAGAAGTGTCTAGTGGCGCCTTCCCCGGCCCCCTATCCAAAGTAGGCCACCCTCTCTGAAGCCACTCTTCTTTCTCAGCATCCTTTTGGTTTCTTTCTTCACAGGCTTCTATCTACTCAGTTATTTGTTTATTTACTTCTGTCATTTGTAGCCGCTGCCACGATTGCAGAACTGCCTTGTGCCGAGAACTGTGCCAGGCCCTTGGAGATCTGACACAGTCATCACACTCAAATCGCCTGCGCTCCAGTTGGGGGCAGAGAAAGCAAGACAGACAGACGTCACTGCAGCAGAATCCTAATGCGCAGGGGGGAGTGTTTGTTGTCTTTGTTTATACAGCCAAGCTAAACTCACTTACAGCCGAAAGGAAGTATAAGACGTGGCCGTGCCAAGGACTCTCCGTGTGTTCCACTTCCTTGTCTCTACTATAAAGATTACAGCACACCTACCCCACTGGGATAAGGATGAACTGAAACTGTATGTAGAGAAACACTGTAAAGTGCTGCGACTAGGTAAGATATGTGCTAACTCACAATGCTTGGTGTTGAAAACAAAGATGCTTGTAATTTCCAGCCAAGTTGGATTCCTTCCCTTTTATTGGTGCTGCCAGCTTAGTACGTATTTGCAGCAGAATTTTGTTGTGTGAGTCAGGCTGGTTATGAGACACAGTGGTGCAAGGTTCCTTTCCTTCCCCACCAGGACACCCTTGCCCTGACTTCCTGGACAGCTGGCCCAGATGTGTCCCTTGTCAGGACCAGATGTGCAGGGGCTGCTCTAAGCTCTGACCAACTGGGAAGAGCCAAGAGAACAACAAATGTGGTGGGTGCTGCCGTGGAGATCCCGTAGGGGGGCCCACAGACTGCGGAATCAGGCACTCCATCCAACCTTGAGGGGAAGGTTCCAGAAGGATGGCTTGGAAAATCAGGGGGCGTTATTACTAGTCAAGTCAGTATCTAAACAGTCTCATAAATGAGAGCTCTCCTCAGATAGGAATCAAGTTTGCATTTGAGTTTGGCAAATATCGAGTGCTCCCTCCATGCCAGGCTCTCTTCTAGGACCTGGAGTACAATAAAGCAAACAGACATGTCCTCATGCAGCATACATCCCAGTGGGGGCCAGAGAACAAGAGCAGTGGGTAAGTCAGGCGGCCACGATGCAATTTTAGATAGAGTCGTCGGGGAGAGTGAAGCCTGAGCAGAGAGTAGAAGATGGGCAAGAACCCCTCACATGTGTGAACAAAGGGCATTCGAGACGAAGAGAGGGTCAGGGCCAGACTCTGGAGTGGACGGAGCAGGCCCTGCGCGTTTGAGGAGCAGCCGGGAGCTGGTGTGGCTGGAGCAGCGTGAGCGAGGTGAGAGTGGTGGCAGGCGAGGTCAGGGAGGAAACAGGCACCAGGTCAGGCGGCTCCTGCAGGGAACCCCGAGACCTTGGCTCTGACTCACGGGACACGGAGAACCACTGGGGGGTTTACCAGAGGAGAAGAGTAACATGACGTATCTGAAAGGGACCTGACCAGATGCTGGATACAGAATGCACCATGGAGGAGGGGCGCTCAGGGAAAGGAGATTCCTGGGGATGATTCCAGTAATCCAAGTGAAAGACGGTGCTGGATTGACCTGGGTGGGAGTGGCAGAGCTGGTAGGAAGTAGAGTGTTCTGGACATGTTGGGAAGGTAGCGCCAACAGGACTTTCTCAAAATGAGAGTTGACTAGTTAAATGGAGTTAACATGCTTAAGAATACTTTCTCTTTTGAGGACTTTTTAAACATTTCAGTTATTATCTTCCAGGATCCTCATGACAATCTCGTGGTGTAGGAGGGGCTGGCAGCCCCATTCCCAACACCAAGAGGTTAATGGTCCTCCTAGGGCCATGCAGCGTGTCATTGGCTGAGCTGGGCTCTCAGCTCCTCAGTCCCTGGGTCCTTTTCTGGTCTCTCTCTTTTCTCCTGGCTGCCTTTGGGTCTGAGCTCTTATTTAGATCTTACTCTCTATTTTCCAGGCTCCCGCTGGCCCATCACCATCTTGAAAAGCTTCACTCACGTCCATCCAAACCTCTAACCACAGAGATTCAACAAGGACAAATGGGAGTCAACAAGAACTTTCCAGCTCCCAGGGCTGAGCTCCCCTTCATCTCTCACCTGCCCCTCAGTCCTCTCCTCCCTCAGACACTGTTAGTCTGGACCAAATTCGGTGACTTTTTGCATTCTCATTACCATTTGACCAAGATTTATGAGTTGATAATTGTCTGAAAGTAAGACCACAAAGTCTCATTTGTATTTGGGGCCCACTTCCCAGTGACCTTTAGGATGAAAGGCAAAATGGAAAGTGTGATTTCTGCAAGAGCCAAACAGGGTAACATGACCCAGCCTGGCTAATAATTCGGAGCCTCGGATTTCCTTGGTTGAGGGCACGTTAAAGCTGGCATGGAGGGGGACGGCTAATCCTGCATGTTCATTTCACAAATTACCTGTTTGAAGGCATCACAACCTCCCTCTCTTGCTTTGGGTGCATTCTGAGTGACGTTTTCCAAACAGGAGGATGACAACAGCTCACACCTCTGAGACCTTTACTGGATTATTTTTACAGGCTACTTAAAAACACTTTTTAGAGAAGCCCTAATTGAAAACAGACCTTTCCCCTCATCTAAGTTAGCCAATGGAGCATCATGAGGGTGAGAGAAAATGAATTCATGGAAACTTTCCCAGGTCGCTCCCTTCCCTGAAGCACCACGTGTGCAATGGCCCTTCCTGGTAGCTCTTCCTCACATGCACCAGCTCTTCAAAGACACAACTGCAAAGAAAACACTGCTTGGGACGCCACATAAAGCTTCCAGCCAGCCTGAAACATTTGCGAGGCGCTTGTGGTCCCCTGATGGGAATGTGTAATACTGCGTCCCTCTGAGTTAGAAGGCCACTTCCTAAGGGAAGAGGGGCATTGGCCTGTGTGCCATGCAGTGAATCATGAAACAAAAAGGCCCAACAAGTGTGAAACTGTGATAATGCCTTCCCTCTGTGCTGGCAGCCTCCACGTTCAGTTCAGCACGTATTTACTGGACCGGGTGCTGTGCTACGTCCTCCAAAAACCTCAAGGAGCTCACAGGCTAGAATCTCCCCTCGGAGGCAAGCAAGGACCCAGAGCTCTACCCAGGCTGACTGTAGGCTGGGCCTGGGGCACGGGTTGGGCATGGGTTGTCCCTGGCCTCACAGCAAGGAGAACCTAGGCCTCTGTACTTGGAGAAAGGGACTCAGGAAGCATGGATGGCTTGGGGTGTCAAATCCAAGGGGCTGGGCATGGAAGGGAATGAGTGAGACCTGGGTCTTCATGAGGGCGGGGACTGTGCTGGTGTCTTCCACCAGCACTCACAGTGCATCTGGGTCACCAAAAAGCAAGATCAACTGCCCTCCTCTCCTCCACAGGCGAGGAGTGGTGATGTCTCTGAACACATTTATTATTTTGGACCCACAATTTGAACACAGTCTGGGAAACATGTATTTATTCCATGGTGAAGTGTTTCTTCACGTCTTGTTTTCTGTATAGCATTTGAAACCAGCCCAACACACACACACACATCTGTATTGCATAGCAGGTACAACCACTGGCTCTGGTGTTCGGCTATGTGTCCCATCTGTAAAATGGGGTTATCAGTTGTGGAATAAAGCCTGTGAAGCACTTAAAACAGTTCCATGTCTATGTTAAGTCTCCATAACAATTATTAAGTGCTCATGAACGGTTACCAAGATTACTCATTAATAAATGTGAGCCATGCAATCTCTCAGATACCTGTGGCACATTCCAAAACCTCTCACTTGTTGCTGACCTGTTCTCTTCCTGACCAAGACTTGGCCTCAAGTCACCTTTGCTCTGCACCTTCTTTGTGGTCCGGTGTTAGTACTTTGTCTCCTGTGTGTCTGCTTTTAGCTCCTCTAAATATTGGCTCAGCCCCCACCTCCAGCTGTTGCCACTCCAGGTGGCTTCAGATAAGCTCTCAGCTCACATCTGGCCTCTGGCATCCCCACCTGCCACTGGTGCCCTGTCACACTCTGTCCAAGTGGGGTCCACCCAGTGGGGCAATGGAGTGGGTCACAACCAAGAAGTGAAAGACAATTGTTGGACGTGAGGGAATTTTGCAAGCTGGTTGTTAAACACAGCCAAGACTAAAACTTAAATTATATCAATTTGCAATCAAATAAATGATACTTAAAACAGAGTTAATAAGTACTGAAAATTCATTGCTTCCAAATTATTTTATTCCATTTTACTTTGATCTGCACTCCTGAGGTTATTAGTCTGTCGTGACTGTACGGTGGAAGTGCTATGGAAGGGCACATCTCTTCCCAACTCTCTGTTCTGTGACGTCGTGTTGGCAGCTTGAACTTGGTCGTAGTGGGAGTATTTGCACCGTGGGCTTCTTTTTCCCTGGAGAGCTTGTTGTTAAATGTGACCAGCAGCCCCTGGGTCTGGCTCTCCTGGTGTGGCACATGGAGGCTGCTCAGACATCAGACATGACAGTCGCCATACTGTTTGCAATTGCTGGTGTGTTGGTTGTGTTCCTTCCTGCTCTGTGACGGGCTGAGGGTAGCACCAGCATCTCTTTGTGTCTGATACACACTCTCCTGTCCCCACACTGCCCTGCCCCAGCCCATTGTAGAATGAAAACTGTAATGTGGCTTCATGGAAAGGTGGCCTCTGGTGACATCTGCCAACCCTTCCTGGCCTTTCCCTTGATCCCACAGGTGACAGGTGGAGTAAGGGTGAAGGGCAGCAGGGGCTGGGATGCCGTCCTCACCACCATGGCTGCAGGGGGTTGGTTTGGGGTGGAGGGGGAGCTCTTCAGGACTATTAGTGGGTTATCTGCTGCACAAACACTTCTTGTGCAGTTTCCGTCAGCAATGATTATTTTTCCAGAATGGAATAGTTTGTGTGTGTGTATGTGGGTTGTGTAGATGGGAGAAAGGTTCATATTATTGGGCTGACAGAGGGAAAAGGTGAGTGGTAAGAGGCTGGTTGTTTAAAAGTTATTTAAGGATGCTAAACACGCTCCAAAGTCAGAAGAGGTTTTGGTGATCAGACTATTGGTATAAATATTTGCCTTGAATTCGATGCCTGCACTGGAATCTCTAGATGGTGAATACCAGCTCCTTGTAACCGGGAATCATTGAAGGTCCTAGGAAACAATATATGGTCCTGGACAGGTGCATTCATAAATTTCATATGACGATAACTAGTTAACACTTTTCAAAGGGGCCTGGGAAATAGCTCGTGTGAACCTTCACATTTAAGACTCAGCTTCACAGATTTTATAATTAAACTGCCTTCCAAGTGACTTATAACCCCGGATTTTTCCTTTTTCCTAATGCACTGCTTTGGCTGGCACCTTCCAGGACTTGGCTGCTAACCTGGGTGTCTGCCTTTTGGGAACTCTCTGATTTCTGGAGAATAAAAAGCCATTGCTGTGCCAGCCTCACCTAGGAGAGCTGGCCGCCTCAGCCCCGTAACCTGAGACATGTCGTTGGGTGAGTCTGTTGGGAACATCACGGGCTGTTCTGACTCTGGACACAGTAAGACAGGCCAGAGAGGAGAGTGCTCTTCAGCTGGAAAGTTGTCTTCTAACATGCAGTTTGGGACAACTGGGATCTGTAGGGCCATCGATCTGAATTTGTTTAAAAAATTGCCTCAAACAGCATATTGGTGGCTTTCTTTCTTAAACAGTCATTTTACTCATGTGGCTACAAGACTGTGGACGCACTTCCTAGGTCCAAGGTCTCCTCACTAAATCAGAGCCAGGCACTAAAACACCTTAATGAAAATTAATGCACATAAATTAATGTATTTAATTATTTATTTATTTAATTAATGTATTTAATTCAAATTAATTAATTAAGTAATGCACATGTTTTTGCTCAAAATAGTCATAATGCTAGCTAACATTTCTTGGAGTGTTGCTATAAGTATGTACAATCTCTATTAGGCCTATGTGGGCTGGTGTTTATTACCACCTCCATTTTTTTTTTTGGCTGAGGAAGATTCTCCCTGAGCTAACATCTGTGCTAATCTTCCTCTTTTTTGTATGTGAGCTGCTGTCACAGCATGGCCACTGATAGACAAGGGGTGTAGGTCTGCCCCTGGGAACTGAACCTGGGCCATGGAAGTGGAGCACGCCAAACTTAACCACTAGGCCATGGGGCTGGCCCCCCAGCATCCCCATTTTTACCAGGGAAGAAAATTGAGGCTCAAAGAGGTTAAATAACTTGCCTAAGGTCACACAGCTACTGAGTAGCTGAGACAGACTTTGAACGCAGAACAGGGCCGGGCGGAGCGGGTGGAGCAGATCTGGGGGTTAAGCAGAGGATCTGTTCTTAAGAGCAGGGCGGGTGTCATGCAGGAAATTCTGTGTCGGTTCCATGTACACACACTTGCGTGTGCTGGGTCACGTGTAAAGTGTATTTCTCTCTGTGGATACAGTAAAGAAAAAAGTTGGCAGCACACTCTAAGGGTGACAAGGACTCACAGGGTGGTGGTGGGTGTGCCAGCAGGGAAGTTACCTGGTGACGAGATCAGATCCGCCACTGGGGCATCAGCGCTGGCTGCTTTGTGCTGGTGGGGGACCTACCCAGGCAGGCGGGTGGGAGGCAGTTGTCCCAGTGCTGGCTGATTTCCCCAGCGTGGAAAGTGTCCACGGTGCATTTTAAGAATCTGGCCTCTTCTGTTCCACCGAGAGGCAGGGTGCCATGGGCAGTGTGGGCATGAGCCCCGGCGAGGGGGCCCCTGGACGCTCTCTCACCGTGGTCTGCCTCAGTTTCCTCCCCTATATAGGGGGACAGTCACAGTGCTGGCCCTGTAGGTTGTGTGAGGATCAACGGAGTCTGGACACTTTAGTCTGTGGACCACGGCTTGATACCTGTTGCCTGACATATTTTGCGATTGACACAAATATGGCAGTGTTACAGTTATGGACTCATCTACTTATTGTCCATTCGAAGCTGTTTACTGAGTAGCCATGTGTGCCTGGACCTTTGCCAGGCCTGAGGTACAGGCCAGTCGGGGGGAAAATGGTGACCCTACAGAAATAACAACAATAAACTAATTATAAGGACGCCCGATACTTATTTAGGGTGATATCCCCACTAGACTATTAGCTGCCTGAGGACACGGAAGTTTTTCTCTGTTGTTTTTATTTACTGCTGAATTTTTTAGCAATGAGAGCAATGCCTGGCACAGGGTGAATATTTACTGTTAGATAAATATTTATTTTCTAGATAATAAGTATGCCAGCCACTATCATAACTAGATTTATACGTAAGAAAGCACCTGATCTCACAGCCTCTGAGGTACAAGCTCCTCGTCTCCCGGTTTCAGCAGTGAGAGAGGTCACCCCAAGGTCACTCAGCAGTAAGAGGTGAGGCTGGGATGGGAGCCACAGGCACCCTGGTGCCCATCACCTCTGCTTCTACTCCCCTTGCTACACAAGGGGGGTGCCTTAGAGGACAGCGTATGCCCCACGGCCCCTGTATGGGCAAAGCTGACACACAGAGAAGGTCCCCTGCATGTCACCGTGTCTGCATCTGAGCTGCCACCACGGGGAGGACCCTGACCCCATCCCACTCTGGACTGTCTGCCTTCAGGAACCTTCCAGACAGAGGAACATCCCAGGACTCTCTTTTCATACACATCTCCTTTCCAAAGCACTCAACCGACCAGAGAGTTTGTTAGGCGTTCACCATGTCCTGCGCCACTGGGAGCTGTGGGGAAGGTGGGAGAAGGAGACCCAGTTTGTGCTCTCAGATTCCACAGGCTCCGTCCGAGGAGAAAGGACCCACTCCAGGGAAGTCCGCTAAGACCGCAGCTGTTTGTGATGAGCTGTGGGAGCTCGAGATGGAGGCCACGGCCATCCCGGTGTGTGGTGAAGGCTCGAGACAGAACTTGCGTTATATCAAGACAACAGGCCCAAAATGGAGTTGCTTATGCTACGTTCCACGTCACCAAACTGAGACTCGACTTAATCACCGTTTCAGCTCTCCCAGAAGTGGAATCCTAAACTGGTCCATCAGGACTCGGAACTGGTGAGGTCATTGCCTGATCAACCCCTGCATCCCCTAAGGGAAGGTGACCTTGCAGTAACCAACCGGCTTTCTGCCATCATAACCTCCTCGTCCCCGCTCCCTTCTGCCTGTAAAGGTCTTCCACTTCATACGGCTCCCCAGAGCTCTTTCTATCTGCTAGATGGACGCTGCCCGTTCATGAGTCGTCCAGTAAAGCCAGTGAGATCTGTAAAACGTACTCGGTTGAGTTTTGTTTTTTAACGCTTGGAATCACAGGTGTCCGAAAGCCACCTGAGGCTAGGAAGCCCCTCCACTGGGCTCCGCCCACAGTGGCCCCTCCATTGGACTCCGCCCACGGTCGCCCTCTCTTCTTCTTGGCCATCGGTCCCCACTGCTCAAGGCACCCGTATCACTGCTGGACAGTGAGGCCTTCTCGAAAGGCCTTTCTTACCAGCTGGGCTCTGCCTTCTTCTGGGAGGCCCAGGAGGAGAAGCCGCAGGAAGGGCGTTGAGGAGCGGGCAGCGGTGGGACGCGTGGGACACTGCAGTGGAGGCTGATGGAGAAGAGGGTTTCCTGCCGTGGTCGACGTGTGCCTCCAGAAAAGAACGATTACGGATGTTTCCCTTCTTATTACACACACTGATTTCCCACCAAAATAACGCGTCCTGAGGGCTGACCTCTGCCGGGAAACGCCGTCCTCGGGACGCTTTCTGTGCATCAGCTGGTCCGCTCCTCGATTCTTCGTGTTCCCCAAACAAAGGGGAGGGCTGTGTTTGCTCCTTCCAGGTCTGAGAAGCCCCTCTGCCTCTGGCCCAGGTCTGCACCTCCTGTGGGGGCTCCCGAAGTGTCTTCCCCCTGGGCCCCAGGAGGCCCCTGCTGAGCCGCTTGTCTTGGTTCGTGGGGCTGGCCCACCCGCCATTGGCCGTGATTGATGCAGGGCCTGGGCTCCGGTTATGTGAACTCGGGATGTTTTCAGGGGAAAATTTTGGTCATAAGGCAAAGCCTCGCCAGATTTGAGATAAGTGTGAAAAACACATCACAAAAGGAAGCAGACTCGAAGTTTCCTGAGAAGGGAAACATTTAACCCTGTTTAAGGAGTGTGAGAAGCACTCATGCAGAAATTATGTCCCTGCCGGAGAGCATGACCGGGTGTGTGCGGCAGAGAGTGTGTGCGTGTGTGAGAGTGAGTTTGTGGTGTGGCTGTGTGCCTGTGTGGGGGGACAGAGGGGGAGAGTGGATCTGCCTCGGGGAGGCAGGGATATTAATCACGCTAAAAGCAATCTGGCCCCACGGGAATTTATAAGGATCCAGCTAAAATCAATGGGAAGTTTTATGAGACAATTTTCTTCGCGCTGGCTCTGGGGATTGTTTGAACTCTCCGTGAGCTCAGGGCACTGCTGGCTCAGAGCTCCCCGTTCTCACACCTGTGCATGAGACGAGGTGCATTGTCCGAGTTAGCGGGCTGAGCTGACTCATCCCACGGCTACCACGGAGGGGCCTGGCCGCCCGACTGCCTGGATCTCCATCTTCTAGAAGTCGGGAGACGAGGGATGAGGACGGGGCGGAGCTGGGCGGTCGGTGTCCAGACAATGTGAGAGGCCTGCAGGCCTCAAAGAGCTCCTGGGTTCCACTTGGTTTCTGAAGACAGTCCAGAGAGCTTGCTGTGGCTGGTCCCCACTCTCTTCCTACCCAAGCCTCCTCCCCTCCAGTCGGAGCGATGCTACCGCACATTTAGAACAGGCTGTGCTCCTGTTGATGCCACTCCCTCAGCCTGGAAGGCCTCCTCCCCATTTCTCAGCCCAATATGAGTCTTCTAATTTAAATGGCGTTAATTATGAACCATTTCAAATTTCCATCCAGAACAGCACAGAAATTGTTTACAAGAAACTCCTATGCTGTCACCCAGCTCTAGGAGATGTTGGTACTTGCTAAGGTGCTATCCTTCCCCTGCCAGAGGTAAGTGCCGGGTGGAGTTGGTGGGCAATCATCCCAGTGCACTTTCACTATACGTAAACGGACCCTCAAATAATACCTAAGGTTGCTTGTGTGATCTGATATTTTGCATAATTGTATTAACCTGTCCACGTCCTTTGGGGAGCCATTTGGCAATACCTGGTAAGGGACATGCACCATAATTCCACTGGTAATTGTCCACGACAGGGAAAGACACATGTGACCGAGGTGTGTACAGGGTGGTTGATCTAACAGTGCAAAACTGCTCACAGCTTAACCGTCTTTAGGAGGAAAATAAAAATATGCTGTGGTTTAATAAAACGAAATACTATATAGTTGTTAAAATGAATAAAATCCACATGCATTATACACATATTGTTAGGTTAAAAAAAGGCAAGACGCAAAATCGTCTGCTCATTTTTCATGGTTGAGTTAAAAATGTAATCCTTCTCTTTAATGAAGCCTTCTCTGAAAAATCTCATCCAGATGAAACTAATCCTTCTTCTTCTTCCTACGGAACTTTAAGAATTCCTTCTTACCCTTCACTCTCCGTTACACGTACATTGTGAACCTCTGAAATACAGAAAGGCCCTAGTCATCTTTGTCCCCAGTCTCCCAGCCCGGGAGATTGCTCATGGCCCACACTCAGTCAACAGTCGTGCAGAGACACAAATGCACACGTGTGCACTTCTCAATACTCCCACATGTCCCATGACTTGCTCATGTCAGGACATCTTCATTATCCCCATGTTTCTGGTGAGGAATCTGCAGAACGTTACGTCAAGTGACCGCCCTTGGCTACCGAGGGCCGCGACGGACGAGAAGCCGTCTCTCTTGCACTAAATTAGACCTCAAGAAAGTGGGATGGTTTGAATTTTATGTCACTCGCCTGATGTACCTGGGAGAGATGGTGGAAGACCCTCTTGGAGGCAGGAGAGCAATATGTGAAGAACCTTAGAGACGGAGCCAGCACACGGAGCCCAGAGAGGGATGACTTCATTTCAACTCAGCGCAACTGAATATTCGTAATGTGCCAAGCTACCGCTCAGGCTCACAGGGTAGAGCAAAGGCAGAAATCACGGGGGAAGCGCCTGGAAGCATCGCCACAGAGTAGGTTTCAGTAAAGGTCAACTCCCCGTCCTCTTTTAAGGGCAGAGTCGGGACTAGAACCCAGATCTCCAAATTCCGAGTCCAGCATCCTTTCGACCCTGTCGTGGTCATCAGGGGGCACCAGGAAAACCCATCTGTAGGGAGGTCGTGCCTGCATACCCGTGCAGGTAAAAACGACACCACGCATTTCTGACAGCTCCTTTGCTCTGTCGCCTCAGCCCCAGGCTCATTTTATGCTCACATGGCCATTACTCTCTATTAGCATACTAATAAATGTTTATGAGATTATACTGTATAAACTATAAACTTTTACATATTATTAATTAACCTTGTACATCGGATTTCCCAAACGCTCCCCTGAGCGTTTACTGACTTGTAAAACAGGGGAGTGGTGTAGAGGGAGCCGTGTCTGCAGAACTGGTCTCATCTGCTCTGTCTGGAGGGAGGCGTGCGTTTTCATCTGTGTGTCTCTTAAGAGGAGCCACAGACAGCTTTGTATTTGAAAACAGCAGACCTGGTCTTCCCTCCTCCCAGTGTGACCTTGGGTAAGTTTTCTAACCTCTTAAAGGCCCATTTTCTTTGTTTCCAAAGTGGGTGTTATGGAATGCCTGTCTATGCAGTGCTCGGCACCTGGCAGGTACCCAGTAAACGAATAGGTGCATCAATAAACTGGGTGAAATGGAACCAAGTTGGAAGCAACAAGTGGGAATGGCCGGGAGTCAGTTCTATTTGTTAACGGCAGGAAGACCGATGATGGGGGTTCCCGGGAGTGGATGACCCACATCCCAGTGTAAGAAGGGTGTTCTCGCTGAGGTGTGCAAGGAGAAGCTGGAGGAAGAGAGAGCTGCCTGCAGTGGGAGGGAACACTCGTGAGGTTCCATCTATTCTAACATCCGGGGATCCTATGACTGATCTTTCAAGACCGGAGAGAAGGCAAAGTGGGAGGGGGTCACTCAGGGTCTTGGATTCTAGTTTCACTTTGTTGCCGACTAGTTTTACCGTTTAGTCAAGACTTGAGACACTTATGCTCCCTCTGTTCTTTTATCTATAAAATCGCGATAATGCACCAATTCACAAGTTTGATGTGATGATCAGAAGAAAGAATGACTAAGAAGGCACTTTTAATAATAGAAGCTGATCTTTAACCATTAAGTCAGTCTCACCATTTGGAAAGCAAAGACACCCCCAGCCCGGGCTCTGTCACCAACAAGTCGCGGGGCTTGGGTTGACTATTTCGCCACTTGCTTCCCAAGTAACTGATCTCATGTGAATGAATCTGCTCTGCCAATCACTGGGGTGTGCTGAGAGTCAGGTAAGGAAAGGATGTGACTTGGTGCTTTGTAAACAGAAAAGGCCGTGCGTGTATGAGGCACCCTCAGAACACCCGCCTTATTTCAAACCCGTTACAGCCTCAATTTCTACCCTGCCAGGCCGAGACCTGTTAAGTACAAAGCTGTCGTTCAGATCTTTATGTTTGCCAGTGCATAGCCAAGTGAATTCACTGATTCAACACACATTTATCCCACACCTACTCTGGGCCAGGCAGAGTGGTAAGCGTTGGAGTTAGTTCAAGGGGGCATCCTGTCTGCGAATGTTACCACCTCCAGGGCGGGAACGGCTTCACCCACTCTGCTCTCCTACAGTCCAAGGATGATGGGAGCCAGCTTCTACGTTGTTGACGGTCCCGTTTCTGGATGGCCTGGCAATGGCTGGTTTTGTGTGTTCCTCTGTCCTCGGGCACATTCCGCTGGAGTTCACAATGGCACTCACTTGGGGTCCACTCACAAGGTGGCTGGATGTAAAAGACTGGTGAAATGATTTACAGCTTTTGGAGACAGGTAAGTGTCTGGGGCCTAGGAGGTACTTTCCAAGGAGGAAGAGGATGCCTCTTACAAATACAAGGACTATGGATTGCTGTCGGATTCCTTTATCTGACTGCTGCCCATCAGGCCCGCTCTTGTTGCTAGAAGCTCTCTCCTGCCCTTGCCTCCTATCACCTCCAGAGGTGCCTCTTACCTGAGTCCTGTGGGGTCCTGTGATCCCTGAGTAGCTCGGAGGTGTTGTGAGAGCATCCGGAAGAATACTTCGCAGCTTGACAATAGATAACCATTTTACGGTTACGACATGGGTGGAAAGGGGCCATATCTCCTTAGTGCTCTGTCTCAGAACGAGAGCAACAACAGCGAGGTCCGTTGATCTCTATGCGGCTGCCTAGCAACCCAAGGCTCTGGGTGGAGACCGCCAGTGGAGCGTCTAAGGGACTCCTGCAGCTTTGCCCCAGCACATCTCCCCTTAGCCTTCGGGAACAGACTCCACCTTTGCTTTGGGAGAACTTCCCCCTATCATGCTCAGTCCTGTGCTTTTGGATGCCCCAGGGGTGGAGCACTCGACGTAGGCATAAATCAATATATCAGTTCTGTCTTCTGGTCACAGGGATGGGCATATGATCCAGTTCAGCCCAATGAGAGAGTTCCAGGCTTCAGGAAGAACCTACCGGAAGAGACAGTGTTGGGTGGCGTGATGGGTGTTTGAAGTTGCTAGTGGTGGAGAAGGGGACTCCAATGTGAGCCTGGGAATGGAGCCACCGCAGGAGCAGCAGAGCCAGGATTGGGACCCTGGTGACGTCATCGGCGCCTGAGTCAAGCCGTGTCTGAAGCCAGCTCTGCTTGCAGACTTTCCAGGACATCCTTTTCTAGCTTGAGCCAGTTTAGTTTGGCTTTTCTGTCATTTGCTTCCAAAATGTTCCTACTGTGGTACAATATGTGATGATTTACTGCATTTTTGCAACTTGTCTAAGCAATACTATATTGAATTATTTTATTTAACTATCCCACAAGGTTAGAAGGTAAGCTTTATGATCTTGTTTTACAAATAAGGAAACTGAATCTCACAGAGCATGTGACCCGCCTGAAGGAACACGGTAGGTGACGGGGACAGGACAAGAACATAGAGCTGCCAACTGCAGTGATTGTTAAAGACACATTCTCCCCAAACCAGACACTAATGGAAAGAAAATACGAAGGAGTGAAGGAAGCCACAGGTAAAGCGATTACACAATGCATTATTTGCTGGGAAGTTCCACCCAAAAGTACGTGGATCCATCCAAAATGAAAACACCCTCGACCACCTTTGCTGTGGCCACGGCCTCGGTCCTTCAGGCCGTCGTTTCTCACTCAGTTCACTCCAGCACTTTTCTGGGGGGGTCTTCCTGCTTCCAGTTTCGTTCCTCTACTGTCCCTCCTCCACCCCACGAGGGAGTCATTTTCCTAAATGCAAATCAGACTATAGCATCGCGTGCTTATAACCCTTCAATATCTTCCATAGCTTTTGAGATGAAGTACAAATTCAGCTTTGCACTCAAGACAGTTCACAATCTGACTCCTGTGTGTCTCTTGGGCTTCATCTACCCCAATCCTCTAGTCATAATGAGCGACCTCTGGTTCTGCAAATGCTGATTCATTGCTCTGCCTTTGTGTCTACCATTCTCTCTGCATGGAACCTGCATCCTTTTTTGCTTGGCAAACCCCTCCTTATCCTTAGAATCACCTTCATCCTCCGAATGCTCATTCCCCTGGGAAGCCTTTTGTGCTCCGTCACTGAGCTGGAGGTGTCTTCTTTGTGCCGCCACTGCACTCTGGACACGCCTCTCTCACCACACTTCTTAGACGGCACAGTAACTGCATGTTCCTTGCTGCTGTCTCCCTAGACCGTGGGAAACGATGGTGCCCTATTCAGTCTTGCATCAAGGGGCCTAGCAGGCTGCCTGGCACATGACAATTGGTCGATGTTTGTTGCATGGAGATGGAGAAGGAAAGAACAGAGGGAGGGAATGTGGAAGAAGAGATCAGTGATTTCTCTCCTGTTTGACACTGTTCTTTAGAATATCATGCGCTGATGGTATACATTTTCTTTTATTAAATTCAGATAGTATGTTCTTCTTGGCTTTGATACTTGACTCAGTTGCTTTGTTTTATTTTTGTTGTATGAGTTTCTTTTAAAGAAAAATTTCATGGTGTTGCAAATTAAATAAACAATGTTTATTTTTCTGTGATCTCAGAACAATTAGGAAACATTGGGTGATGGGCTGGGGAGGGGGTGGTGAGGGTTTGTGGAGGGTGAGAGAGAAAGTAGAGATCAGGACTCTAAGAGTAGCATCTCCTCGTCCACTGCTGAAGCCTTTGGCAGGAAAGCAATTTATGCGAGGGATCTCAGAGCAAGGAACTTCAGTCTTCATGGACAGAAAGATTTCCCTTCCAAACAGGCCAGGTTTGGGGTCTTTTGCTTACTGAGTCTGAAGTTGGTGAAGAATCTCATCTCCAAGGACCTTATCTTAAGCTTGCGCCTGAAAACTTCCAGGGGGATGGTGCTTGTTCTGTGGGCTCATGCATCTCCTTCTAATTATGTTGCTTGCCTGCTCTTTCCTGTGAGTATTAAGTGCGCACGTGCTGCACAGGGATTTTCCATGTCAGGGCTATTATTCTATGAGACTGAGCCTCAGTCATTAACTCTCACCTACTCGTAGAAAGTTTAGCTTCCCTCTCTGATTTGAGAGATCTATGCCTCACAAGAGACATTTTATACTGCCTTAAAAGTGTGAAAGGAGCTTTTGGCAGATTGATTTGTGATTGAGACACCTCAGTGAGCCATCCTTCCATCCATCCATCCATCCGTCCCATAACCATTTTCTGAAATCCCATGCTGTTCCGTGTACTTTGCAGGAGCAGGAGGAGCGATGCCTGAACCAGAGTGGGGGTGAGGGGGGTGGGGTGGGAGGTAGGGGCAGGGAGGTCTCCCTGGAGGAGCAGATGCCTAAGACGCATGGGCACTGCTAGTGAGCTAGGCGGGCGGGTGGGTGGGGGCAGATGGAGCCCTGCGGGCAGGCACGAAGAGCTTCAGGAACCACAGTGGGAGGACAGACACTCTCTGTGCCTGCAGGAGCTGTCCTGGGATCTCCTGGATGGGCATTGCTGCCCGATCACCAGCGAGAGGGCCGAGTGCTGTGCTGTTTCCTGAGTGTTTCTCCTCATGGAACATTTAATAAACAAGTCAGGTGTTGACGGCAGCAGCAACGGAGCAGCACGAGAGGGGACGCGATTTTGTTTATTGTCTACCAGGTGCCAGAAGCATGCATTCAAGTGCTCTGTGATGCTCCACGCATGCTCCAGGAACAAACCCCATTAGAGATAAAAGATAAAGAAATGGAGTCTGAGAAGAAAAGCCAAAGTACATTGCCAGCTTTGGGGACTAAAATAATCCATAATCTTTCCACTACACCATCTGTCTGTCACCAAGAAAGCTTCCCTTTGATGAACGGCTCTGAGGATCAGGACCTCCCTCCCCTCCCGACAGCGCTGGAGCGGAGCTTAATCAGCAAGCCTTGGATGTCGAGTCCCCTCTGGAAGAAGAGCCCCTTTCAGGGGAGACTGGACAGGACGTGGACGTGAGAGAGTCCCTTCAGTCAATTGATGGCTACCTTGAACCGTCTCTCAAGACTCGTCTTAAACCCACCCTCTTTGATAAGCCTCCCCTGACGACTCCAGAACTCTCTCTCTCTTTCTCAGAGTTATTGTTTGTATAGTACGTTTAGCAGCTAACCTCGTCCGGCCTTGTGGCAGCTCTTCTACCGTGGCCTTATACTCGTATTTCTCTGTGGCCTTATAAGTCATTCTCGTGTGTATGTTTTTCCCCCGATTAGATGATAAGCACCTTGAGGGCAGAGACTTTGTCATAAACATATTTTAGATCCTCCTCCCTCTCCAGTGTCCAGCACAGGGCTGGATGGTAAGGGCTCAGCCAATGTTGTTTCAGTTTCATACAAAAGGCCACTGCGAGAATTTCTGAGCAAAAATGGGATAGACCTCTGTTCGCTGAGCTTGAGGACCAGGTGTTTTGTATTTATTAGTGATGGTAGAATTCAAAAATTGCCTCTGTAATTTGAAGCACCTCTCATCAAGGGCAGAGCCTGTGTCCCCTCCCCTGGGACTGGGCTGGCCTTCGATTTGTTCTGACCAGTTGACTGGGATGATGCTGTGTGAGTTCTGAGCCCAGCAGGACAGCCCCGCTGAGGCTGGCCCAGACTGCAAACCCACAGACTTGTGAGTTAAATAAGAGGTTGTTATAACAAATCACTACATTTTGGGGTGGTTGTTAGGCAGCAAAAGCTTGCTGATGTGTAATCTCCTTAAGTCATCATGATAAAGCCCCTGAAATAAATGCTATTATGCCTGCTTTGTGGATTAGGAAGCAAGGGCTCAGGTCACACAGCTGCCTGAGGGACAGAGATCTCTCTGATTAGGAAACCTGTGCTTTTTTCCTGTCTCTAATCTGTAGGGCATTACCTCGGGCTGTGGCTCTAACTGGCCGAGGGTTCCTGAGAAGACTTTCAGACTTTAGTAACACCCGGGGATGCCTTCTACGAAGGAGGAGTTGGAGCAACGTGGTGGAGAATGAAGGTTGGTGGAGTCCTTAAGGGCAGTCGTGAGTTCGTGTCTTCTAGCAAATGTTCCCTGGATGGGGACACATTGGGAGGCATGTGTCTCAGCAGGAACTGGCCCATCTGAGGGGAGGGGACAGAGGAGTGTTTGTCGGCAGAAGTCAGGAAAGGTCCAGGGAGGCATGGTCCCCAGCGGGATGAAGAAACGGGCGAGGAAGAACTTGGGGGCTCTTGGGTCCCTGTGTTCAGGCTGAAGTGATGGACGAGGGGTCTCTAGAGAGGGAGAGATGACTGGATTCACTGGGCATCTCCCAGTCGGGGTCCATCTCTCGTCCTGGCCGCCATCCTAGGGGAGGCTGAGAGGGTGAACTAGGTCACAGCTTGAAAGGGATTTAACTGGCCTTGAAACTTAGACGTGTCCACTCTAAATGGAAGTAATTAAAATAAGTGTCCCTTCACCATATTGTCTGGTCTGTCACATCATGTTCTACCTAACTTGCTACAAACTGAGGGGGCACCTACACGTCACTGCTGGCAAAGTTCTTGGGACGCCGTGGAGCAGAGCCGTACATAGCAGGAAGCTCACCACTTGCCCCATATTGGACACAGAGCAGTGGTTGCCCCATGAGATGGGGTTGGGGCCCATCTGCAACGTAGTTTTAT
This sequence comes from Diceros bicornis minor, assembly GCF_020826845.1. Taxonomy (NCBI): domain Eukaryota; kingdom Metazoa; phylum Chordata; class Mammalia; order Perissodactyla; family Rhinocerotidae; genus Diceros; species Diceros bicornis. The sequence continues at coordinate 831,412 of NC_080743.1, read as the reverse complement.
GGTAACCTTATCTGGCTTCACACGAGTTCCACAAACGGGCTCCCTCGGAGGGACTGTCTCTCCTGCTTCGGCAGTCAGGTGGGAACGGGCCTCAAGCAGAGGCCTCCAGAGACCCCCAGGAAGTGGGTTTGCCAAGACTGAATTCACCACGCCCGTTCGTTTGTCTGTAGTTTCTGCCCTGTGTGCAAACACATCATGTTGGATTGAGTTGCACGACAAGTCTGTGGGACTCGGGGCAGCTTGTGTGATCCCGTGTTATAAACCGAGGAAACTGGGCAAGAGGACGTTACCCGACGTGCTCAAGGTCACAGAGTAAATCTGTGGTTGAGCCAGGCCTGGGCTTGGTCTGTTTGACCCCTATGCCCATGGTCTTGAGCTAGTCAGTTAAGTCAACTGAGTTGACACAACAGCACTTCCCACATGTGAGGCGTGGGGGTGGAAAACGCTTTAGACGGGTCCTGTGCACATACAGTGAACGCCCGTGGGTGCCTGCCGTACGCAGACACTGCTACCTGCTCTACGCGGGGTGGCTCACTCAGTTCTCACAGTGGCTCTGAGAGGGCTACACTCCTTATCCTCATTTCCTCTGGGGAAACGGAGGCACAGAGCTGCTGAATAGAGCTGGGGTCAGATACAGGGGGGCTGGGTCAGAGACCTCTCACGCGGTCACTGCCCCACCCTGCCATGACATTCAGGCTACTGGGGGAGACAGGAGCTGCTAACGACAAGGGAGCTCTCACCGCCTCCCGTCAGCAGATCTGTACTGTTTGGGGTCAAACACTTGTCCCAGCACCTAAAGCTGTCTGCCTTTGTTCCTTTGTTATTTGTGCATCGCGTTTCACCCGTAGAATGGGATTTTGGTATTATCTACCTCACGGTTAGAGAGTTATGAGAATTAAGTGTGTGTGTGTAGCTTGGGACAATCCCTGCCCTCAGTGGGGATGACCTGCATGTATGTCCTCATTGTCATCACCAGGGGCCGTGAGAGGATTCATTCCCAGAGGCAGGGCACAGAAAAGGGTCATAAGTTCTCAGGGGGACAGATTTATTTTCAATGGGATGGTCAGGATGGGCTTCAATGACAAGGTGAGAAGATCTCAACAGGAGAGTCACAGAATGAGGGGTTGAAGGGACTTCAGCATTTGTGCAATCCAGTGGCCTTATCTCACTGGGACACTGGGGGAGGTGACTTCTCCATGTTTGCCCAGCTGGTTGGGGGCAGGGCTGTGACTAGAACTCAGTGTCCTCCCTCCCAGATCCACTCATTTCACAGTTCTGTCTCCAGCGTCTGCCTGTGATGTCCCATGCTGGTGGAATTAGAGCCACACTTCCTCAATCCACCCTAGTGCGGTGCTTAGGGCACTGAGTTTGTCCTGGTTCATTCGCTGCTTTCTTCTGCCATCACTTTGGGAGTGACCCCCCCGACGGTCACGGGGAGACCTTCACAGAAGCGAGGACTCGAGACCCGTCAACAGCCTCTGGATAGAAACAACGGACTCTCACTGAGCATCTGCTATGTCAGGTGCATCCTAGATTTGTCATCAATACGCGGGAACCCTATGAATTCCGTTCTTTATCTTTCTTTACACAGAGAGAAAAACTAAAGGCTTAGTTTTGTGGTGTCTTAGTTTCAGTCGCTTTCTCCAGGTCTCGCAGTAGGAAGACGATCAAGTCAGGATCTCGCAATGGTCTGTCAGACCCCAAAGCCCATAATCTAACCCTGGGACAGAAGACGCATTGCATCCCGTTTGATGACAAGTGGTACCTGCCTGGAGCCCTCCCTGGGAGATTGAGAGGAAAGGTCTTGAATGTGTTGGCAAGAATACTGTGCCCTGTTAGCGACATCTGTTGTGGGTGAGAGCATGGGGCCTGGCAGCACTAAAGAGTGTTGCTGGCCTGCTAACCCCAACCTGTGTGCCTCCCTGGAGATCCAGACCAGGCTGAGGCTCCAGCTAGAGGATGCAGTGCTTGTAGAGGGGTCAGAGCATCTTGGCTTACTTTGTTCTTCTATCCACCCATCATTCACCCACCAAGCCATTCATCCACCCATCCACCTATCATCCATCCATCACCCATCCATCCATTTCTTTGTCCCTCCATCCCTCCATCTGAACAAACCTTTACTGAGAGTGTGCTCTGCGTAAGGCACTGGGTATGGTATGGTATGGTACTAAGGAGAAGCATAAGTCTCCTGGCCCCGTGGAGTTGAGTGGGGCCTTCTTCAAGCTGCTGTTGGGATAGCGTTAGGGAGGAGAGAATGAGGAATGGTTGATGCAGAGGCTGGGCATTTGGTAGACCATGCACAGAGAACCAGGCAGGTTGCTCCCCACTCCTGCTTCTATGGCCGCAGATGAGTGTCCAGCCGGCCAGCTGGCCACTGGCACAGTCTGCGTCTTTGTGTGAAAACCAATGGAATCACATATGTGCTGCTCCCAGATGTGGTCCCGGCACCAGCACTTTCCAAGCGGGAGGGTCTGTCGTGGTGTTGCCTGCCAAATCCTGTCCAGAGGACTGAGGCCACTTGGCCGGCTGAGCCGGGCTCAGTGCCTGTGCGGAGAACTGTCTCGCTACAGAGATCAGGCTGGGGGCGGAGGGAGGGGCAAGACCTTGGCTGGGGTGTGTGTGTGTGTGTGTGTGTGTGTGTGTGTGTGTGTGTGTCTTTAAGCTGGATTGAAGCCCTTTCTCGCTGGCTCTGTACTTGAGATACTTCAGCAGGTGGAGGACAAAGAGGCTTTGTGTGCTCTTCACGGTGCTCTGTGCTGAGCATGATGTACATCCAGGAGAAACCCAGCCCAAAGCCATGATGTTGTCCCAAGCTCACACCCAAGACATAATTTGCATTGGTTAGAAATGAGAAGGGATGGGTGGTGGGACCCAGTGGAAAAACAGTGAAACCCAGTGGACCTTAAACAGATGTGAGGGCAATGATTTGGTTTTTCAGGTGAAATCTTTACGAAAATCTTATCAGACACTTCATACCTGCACACACACAAAAATCGGTAGAGTCTACATGTCACTGCCTGTCTGACAAAGGTAAGGGCCACTTTAGATTTTCCTTGAAGACTATCATGTTTTTACATTTAGAGTCTGTGTCGGGGGGAGGGATGGGGCAGCCCCTCAGATGCCTTTCTTGTCTTTTTAAGCCTCACCTGCTCTTAAGAGCGACTTACACTTTGTCAGCCGCAGAATAATGCCTGGCGTGCAGGCTAGCATTTTAGATATAATTGAATTGCTGGGGTGCGTTAAACATTGCAGGGTTTTAAGCCGAGAAATAATTTAATGATGTGGCCTTTAGGATTGTTAATTAGCACTGTCTGTATGAGCATGTAACAATAACACCACCTACCGTAAAAGCGAATGTTCTACACTTCAGAACACTCATTTCTCTAGGGCTTCCCACAGAGAAGCTGTCATTAACTCTTTCTCTGACCAACGCTTTTAGACACGCTCTGTAGGGTCATGAATTCACCTCCTGGCCATTCCCGATTCCTTCTCTACATTTATCCATGAGGAAAGGTGGCACCCAGGGAAGCATGGAGATCTGTGAGCAGAGCCAGCTGCAGTGGCGCGAGTGAGGAAGAGGTGATGGCTCTTCCCTGCAAAGCTCTTGAGACACTGTCACTCCAGAACCAGAAGGAGATTCAAGCGCAGTATGGAGACATGGGACCCTGTGCATTGCTGGTGGGAGTGCAAAATGGTGCAGCTGCTATGGGAAACAGTACAGAGGCTCCTCAAAAAATTAAAAATAGGACTACTGTATGATCCAGCAATCCCACTTAGTATTTATCCAAAAGAATTGAAATCAGGATCTTGAAGAGATATTAACACACACATGCTCATCACAGCATTATTCACAACATCCAAGATGTGTAAACAACCTAAATGCCCACTAACAGATGGATGGATAAAGAAAATGTGGTGTACATATACAATGGAATATTATTCAGCCTTAAAAAAGAAGGAAATCCTGTCATATGTGATGACATGGGGGAACCTTGAGGATATTATGCTAACTGAAAAGAGCCAGTCACAGAAGACAAATACTGCATGATTCCACTCATAGGAGGTACCTAAAATAGATTCCTAGACTGGTTGCCAGAGGCTGGGGGGAGAGGGGAGAAGAGATTTCCTCATCAGATGGCATAAAGTTTCAGTTGCAAGATGGATAAGTTCTAGAGATCTGCTGTACAACATTGTACCTATAGTCAATAGTACGGTATTTTACACTTAAAAATTTGTTGAGAGTGTAGATCTCCTGTTAAGTGTTCTTACCACAATTAAAAAAAGTCATGAGATCAGGTCATTGGAGGCAAGGTTGTTGGTTCACTCCCTGCACATCCAGCTGGAGGAAATGGCCAGTGGCTGACTTCTCCACCAGAGTTGAGGTGGGTGAGTCTGAGCCGTGAGTCTGGAGGAAGCCCATATTGCAACATGCACTGTGTCCTTTGGCTTGTTGAGACTGGAGGCTGAAGATAATGGAGGAATTTACATTATGACAGCCAAGTGCCTTCTATCATCCACTTTTCTCTTGAGTCACAAGTATCTTTTTCTTCTGAAGACATGTCTCTCCTTCTGTGAGTCAAAAGCAGCTGCATTCAGGTGTTCCAACACAGACTGTGCCTTGTCCTCTATCCAGCCACACCTCCCCATGGCCATTCTGTGAGCCTTGACATCTCCCACGAGAATTCCACCTTGGGAACCTCAAGTTCCCACCTCTTCCTCTCTGAGCACAACCTACTCTTCCCGCTCTCTCTCTCTCCCTAACCCATGACCTCTTCTGGCCACTAGTCCAGAGGTGGCTGTCGTCACACTCTCCATGCCCGTGGGGAACGTTTCTGACTGATCTCGCACTCTTTCCTACTAAGCACAGAGGCAACTTTGGGATCCTCCTCCTCACAGGACTCTACCCCATTGGAGTTGACACTTGAGATGAAAACTATTTACCGTTCCAACTCCAACCACTTGGCCCTTCTCTTTCAACCCGTCAGGCTAGATGCTGTGGTTGATCATCTGAGCTCTTCATATGCCCCCAGTCCCCTTGCACACGCACGTGGTGTGCCGTCCAGTGACGTGTGCCCTGCACTCTCACGCTTCTTCAAGTGTTTTCTTTCTACGTGGAATTTACGCCACCACACGTTTGTGGTTTCTACGTAGGAGCTCCTCCTGCTTGTTCTCTAGTAGCGTCTTCTTACATTCTCAAAGCAGCTTTCCGAGCATCGCCTGCTGTTTCGGTGCCCCTAGACCCCCCTAGCGCCCCCGTAGCTGTTAACCTCACCTCCTGTCTCCCTGGGAAAACTGGTAGAGGCTGCCTCAGCCTCCTTGCTCAGCGTCCTCCCCTCTTCCACAGGTTCTCTGAGCTCCTCCACATCTCACTTGAGTCTTTGCAATGACTCCGCCCGGAGTGCTGTGTCCTCCCCCTCCTCTCTCCTGAGACGCTCACTTTTCTTCCACACCCGGTGAGAGCTCATCCACTTGCTAAAACCTTCCTTTGCTCACTGTCTCTCCCCACAAGCCAACGTGGATGTCCCTCCTTTTTCCTACCTCGTCTTCTTCTTCCTGGAGTGAGGTATTGATCCCAGTGAAGTGGCATTTCTCTCCTTTCTAGTCTGATTTTCATTCCAAACTCTGACAATATCTGGAATGTGGCAAGAATTCAAGTCATATGTGTTGAGTACGTGAGTGAGTGAACTGGGAAATGGAGGCAGAGACCAGACTTTGCCAATCTCCCCTGGCTGGTCATCCCTTCATCCTTCCTGTGAAAGCTCTTTATCTGCACTGTCTTCCTCAGTGATATCTGTCATTCTCTGTCGCTGGTTTTGTTGTCTATACACAAGTCTATACACCACAGGCTCCTGGAGGGAGTCATCTGCATCGAGATCAGGTATGTGCCTCCCCAAATGTCTAATCCAGCACCTCACATGTATTGTTTTATTAATATTTGTTGAATGAATAATTCTTCAGTTGCCCTTATATTATTTTTCTCAGAATAAATGCTCAATACAGGTTTGTTGAATTAAACTGAGTTTAACCCTTTGTCACAGAAATGCCTAAATATCTAAAAAGGCCTAACAACAGACTGGATTGTAAAGTTCAGGAGGGTAGGGCTGGTGTGCCTATCATGTTTTTATATTGTTCTGAGCAGAATGATGACAAATGATAAGTACTCAATAAACATTTGTTGATGAAATGATGAACATCTTTTGTCCTGTCCTTAGGAAGAAAGCAAACCCAAGGAACTGAGTAATTCTCGAACCACTTTTTATGAAGGTCCCCAGAACAGACGGCGTTTTTCCCCTGAATACAATTAACCAACCCAAAGGCAGGAGGGCAGCTGTCATGGACCCTTACTCCCTTCCCTGTTCTGTGAACTCAGCTCCTTTGGATTCAGTTCGAGTTAGACATGTATTTATTTAATCCTGAGGCTCTGCCCTGGTGTTTGGGTTTCCAGAATCACTAGCTCAGACTGACAGCCATGTCATCTTTCTGCTGAAACACTTTCCTCAATAGATGGAGTCTGGGCCCTTAAACACAGTGCGTTCCCACACGGGAGGGCGGCCCTGTAGTTCAGCATCGAGGGTGGAGTGGGCAGCGCTCTGAGATCTATTACGTATGGGTCCGTCTTCTCCAGGGTTCCCTCGGTTGTTTCTCCTTCTGACACTGCACCGTGTGCCCAGCCTTCTGTCTCCTGGAGCCAGACCTGCGACCTCCGCATGCTGCCGGCTGTGGTCCCTCCTGAGGACGTGACGTGAAGGAACGCTTCCCCATCAGACTCGCCATGATGCTCCAGGTAAATGTTCCCTGATTTCTGGAACCGGAACTTAAACCTATGTGGTAGACAGACCTTCCTCGAGCTTTCACCGACATGCTGTGAGGAGATCCAGCGTACCTCAGTTGCTTCCAAACACATGAGGCGGTGCCTTGTGGAGACCTCCGTTCTCTCCTGGATCACCTCACTTTCTGACGTAACTGCTACTCCACCACAGTAAAGAGGACAAACCGTTGTGGGGCTGGTTCGGAAGCGGCGGCTCCCTGCAGGTGGTTTTCTCTTGTGTCTGGGCTGCTGTGAGCAGTGGCAGGAGCTGTTGGGCTTCCCGGCAGGCGTTGTTTTCTGTGAAACTTCATGAAACCCTCTCCTGGGGCGAGCAGAGGACATGACGGCATCACATTCTGTTATTTCAGTGGCGCTTTCTTAGTCTGACTTGGCAGAAGCCAGCCGATACACCGAGAGCGGGCATGGGGGCACCAGCGGGGTGCGGAAAAAGCCGCAGCTCCCGTCCACGCACCGGAGCGCGAGGCGGCAGCAAGGTCAGCTCTCCCTCAAGATACACTCAGGACGCGTCCACTTCCCCACATCTCCTTGACTCCCACTACAAGCCAACAGGACCGCTCTGGCTGGACTCCTGCAGCGGCCTCCCCACTCGTCTCCCGGCGTCCTATCGTGCCCCCTCAACAGCAGCCAAAATTATGTTTTTAAAATACAAATCAATTTAAATGCTTAAAACTGTTCCATATCTTTGTGTCTTTCTTAGAATAAAACCCAATTCCTTACGATGGCCTGCCAGGACCCCGGAGACCCGGCCGCCCCTCCTTTCAGACCTCGCCCTGTCCCACGGCCTCCCTCAGTACCTTCTGACCCGCATGGCCTTCTCCCCTGTGGATGCACCACGTTCCCTCCTGCCGTTTGGTCTCTGTGCTCGCTCTTTTGCCTGCCTTTTCAACTGGAATTGCACGTGGTTAGACTTTTCTTGTCATCGAAGTCTCAGCTTACGAACAACTTTCTCGGGACACCTCCCTGACCCCCCAAAACAAAGTGGACCCCCCACCACCCTGTGTTACTAGTGTATTCCTCTCTACTTGGGCTTCCTTGTTTGTCTTATTTGTTCCTCATTTAGAGTAAGCTGCCCCTGAAAGACCGTTATGCAGGGATCATCACTGCATCCCTCAGGCTCAGAAAAAGGCTCAAGGTGAAGTGGGAGGTCAATGAATCACGGTTGGACATTTGAGTGGATGGCTGCATTCCCTGGGTCCTTTTTGCCTCTACTTAGATGGCCCAGCCATACCTCTCATTTATCCGTCCTTCAAGAAGCATAGGATGTAGCTGACAAGAGCGTGGGATCTGAGCCGATACTGTTGTGTTCAGGGTCTCACTGTGCCCCGGGCTAACAGGGTAACTCTCCCAGCCTCATCGACTCACCTCTGCGATGGGGATAATAATAGTAGGGCAACCTCTAGACTGGCCATGTAGACCAAATGGCATAACATGTTATTGGCATCTGACATACAGCAATTGCTCAATAAAACGTCACATTTGGTCAGTTTATGCAGGGCACATGGATACAGCTCAAAGCCTTGGGAGGAAGAGCGACGCCTGCCCGGCCCCATTTTCAAGAGAAATGTTCACACACAGGCCCTGGTGCAGAGATCTGGGTTCTGATCCCGGCCCACCACTTAGGAGTCCCATCATTGGCTCTAGTTCCCTCCCTTGTAATGTGGAGAAAATTATGCACCCCTTGCAGAGTTGAGGTCAAGAGTAGAGATAATGCCTAGAAAACACCAAGCTGGGCCTGGTTTAGGGCTCATCAAGTGGCATCCACTGTTCCGTGTCCCCGGTGCCCAGTGGCGGGTTTGCCGTGTGGAGAGGAGGGGGGAGGAGGAGGGGGAGGAGGGAAGTGACGATCTGTGGAAACCCTTCCCAGCCCGTCCAGAAGCACGAGCGTGGCCGTCCCTTTTGACATCCTCTCACTCACTTTCCTGCCGGGGCGGCAGGGACCAGGCTACTCCCTGGGGTCTGCATGTTTTGTTCCCCCTCCGGCCCCACTCATGAAAAGTGCTCGCATCCAGTGAGTCTTTCCTTTGCTGCTGTGAAGGCACTGGGCGATGGTCACGGAGGTCTGTTCTGAGTCAGGTGAGAATCAGTAAGGCGACCCCTTTCTCACTCCAGCGGGCAGCCAGCTTTTTTCTCAGCCTGCACTCCGGCCTGGGGCCCACGGGCCCCACAGGCTCTCGGCCTGAGTCACCTTTGCAGCAGTGGAGACCTCTCCCCTCACCTCCTCTGTCCCCGATGGCCTCAGGGATCCCAGGTCCAGTGCCAGCCCTGCGCTCTGCCCAGCCGCAGGGGGCAGGATCACGACCAGTCCTGTGATTGGAAAGTGCTCCTCGACTCTAAGGGCTGTGGGCGGTCAGAGCCCAACCACAGACAGTCTCGTTTTGCCGCCGTGTCTTTGACACTCTCTGCAGCACTTAGAATGGTCGGCCCTGTGCGTGCAGAGCAGAGCCCTTCTCCCACCTCAGAGCTCAAACCCCGCTTTTGCCAGGAAGCCTTCACCTCCCCAGGAAGATGTAGTCACTTGCCCCCTGTCACATTGTGGACGAAGGTCACTCTAAGGCATGTTGCGCCACATCTGGGCTCTGCCCTGTGCTCTGCCAGTCTGTGATCCCCTCATGGGCAGGGCCTGGGTCTTAGTCATCTCTGCATCATTAGGACCCATCCTAATGCCTGGCGCACAGCAAGAGCTCAGCTGTGTTTGCTGGATGGGAAGGATGGAAGGAAGGAAGAAAGGAAGAAAGGAAGGAATTAATTACTTTATGAACCTGGAAATTAGCATAGATTCAAGTCCTGGCACTGCCAATGATTGCTGGGTCACCTCAGGCAAGACATGCAATCTACTCCAGCCTCAATTTCATTATCTGTCAATGGAGGAGATAATCCCCCAAATTCCTTCCAGCTGAAACATTTTGCAATCTTATGCCTCTAAGCCTGTAGTTCTCACCTCTTTCATACCCAAAGCCACTTTACGTAACAAATATTTTGAAATCCTCTTTTGCCAACATGAAGTGAAATGCTCTTGTAGTATAACACACCTCCAATCAATTAGAAAACAATGAATAAAAGGAAATTAATTTATGATAAAATAATATGTGTTCCTTTATGTAAACACGGAGCTGGGACCCCACCAGAAGACACAGCAAAGGAGTCAGATACTTGTTCTTCCACGAGAGTCTCTTTGAACGATGTGTTGCCATCATTAATCTAACTGTTTTTAACAATAAATTGACAGAATCGTCACATCCAGAAAATTCTGGATGTGTAAAACAAAGATAGATTTTAAGCTCAGACAATTATACACAGGCTTTCCAACTGTGTGAATGTCTGAGGGAGGGAGGAGGACCCTTGATAGTGCAGGGCTGGCCCAGACACTGAGGGTCTCTAGAACCTTTGGCCCACGCCCACTACCTACCAGCAGGGCCTCCAATCATGCACCAACCAAGAACCTCCCCACCCACCAATATCCAGAATCCAGTCTACGTGATGGTGCCCTTCCCACCAAGAACCAGTCGCGTGCAAGGCTGGCTTCACGGGCGTGTGACCTGTGTTAGTCGCACAGGCCCCTGTGCTTAGAAGGGCTCTGTGCTTGTTTTAATGCTCTGTCATCTCTGTCTTAAAATTCTTAATGATTTTTGAACAAGGGCCCCCACATTTTCCTTTCGCACCAGGCCTTGCAATTTACGTAGCTGGTCCTGGCCATGCAACCGGAGAGGATCCTCCGTCCTAAGAATCTGAAAGATTAATGTTCTAATGATTATCTTGCTTTCCTACCAGTGCTTTCTTTTAATTAGATAAATTATCCCTCATTATTTTTGTCTGTTGATTGATGATCAATTTATTTATTCATTAAACCAATACATATTGAACTTCCATTCCATACCAGGTGGACTCTGGAGTCAGAAGACCTGAACTCCGATCCTGGAAGAGCTCACATACCCTCGGGTTCTCTTTCTTTAACATGGTGTTATTAATAATGACTATCCTTGCTCTTGGACAGAATAAGTGGGAGTGCAGAAAGACACTGTGCATTAGGAAGCAAATAGTGTACTGTGATGCAAATGCCAATTGCTAATTATATTATTGTGCTGCTCTCCATCTGTGGAGTGAAGTTTTCTCCTTTTCAGTTAAATATCATGGAATATGACACTCTTGACAGGGCATCAAATGTTAACTTTCCTATGAAAATCAGGAAATGAACAGAATAATTGCAGTCAGCAAAATCTATCAATTTGGGTTTCACTAGTTTGGAATTTATGATAATTCATAAAGAATTTTACCAGATTGAAAAAAAGGTATGTTAAATTCAGCTAATCACAGAATTGTGGACGTTTAGGCTGAAAAGGACTTTGAAAAGTTATCCAGTGCTTAATCTGCTGTAACGCCCTTATGAGTCTTCGTGGTGCCAGGGCTGGGTGACTCTCGTGATGTGGGCTGTGGAAGCATGTGCTTCGAACGCTAAGAACTCTTAAAAAGGCAATTTAGCAGTCTTCTTATGCTAATTACAAATTGTTCTCATCTACCCGTTAAAGCAGGGCAGGGCAGCGGGCCTTCTGCTCGACAATGCTTCTTCAATCTAGTTGTATTTGATAGCAACAAAACTGCTCAGAAGAGACAGTTTGTAATTCACACTTTTCACTAATTCAACTCAACCCTAAGCAATTAATTTTTTATTAGTAAGATATTACTGTATTAAGAAGAAATAAAAAATATAAAGACTAACTTTAAAAAGCATTATGCTTAGAATCCACTGGGAGAGAGTTAATTGGTTCAGAGGTTGTTACACAGCAACAATTTGTGCTTCGGAGGAAGACAGAAGCTGGTCTTGCTTTAATTTGGTGGAGTTACAGGCTGAGTCACGGTACAGTCCAGGTACAGTGTTGTGCCAAGGGTGATCCTAACACTGTCACTTATGGGAAGAGAGGGCCTGCATTTGGAGACTGGAGTCCTTCACTTTGTGGTGCCTTTATGCAAACAGAATTGATAGGAGCCAAATTCTTGAATGGATTATTAGCTGTATATGGTTTATAGCTGAGAGCTTGAAAATTAATACTTTTTGATAACATTAAGGAAATAGCAGACTTTATTTTGATAGATTTTATATGCCAACCCGTTTATACACACGTGGATGTGTGTGTGAGTGCGCTTGTGATATGAGGCACGAGAGGTCAAAAGTCATGCCCTTTGATGATCCCGGTGGGGTGACTCAAGCACCTTGCAGGCAGAATGTCACTGTCAGTGTGACATCCTCCTGCTGCTGCTGAAGCTCACAGAATGTGGAAACAAGGCAGCCACCTGAAACGGAGGGGCAGAGGTTCAAGTGAGAGAGACAGGGAGCTGCAGCAAATTACTGAAGGCGTTTTCAGAGTGTGTTGGAGGAATCAGAGGTTCCCTAGAAGTAAATTATTTAACACTTAGTATTTAAAGGCTGAGCTCTAGGAAAGTGTGCAGGCAAAGACTAAGGCTTATTAGTAAGGGGTCTGAAGCCAGAAATGGGCATTCCTGTGTGAAGGGCGGGGCACAAGGGCCAAGGGCCTGAAAAGGACAGACATTCTACAGGCTCCCCATTGCAGTGTTCTTCAAAGCGTGGTCTGCCGACTACCCTCATTAGACTCACGCAGAGCTTGTTAAAAACGCTAACTCCTCAGCCTCACCTCAGTTTGCAGAACCAGGAGTGTGTGTCCATAACCAGCCTCCTGGGTAATTCCTAGTCACACTGAAGACTGAGAATCAGTTCTTTCAGGAGGTCTAATGTCTGTCACCTCTCTGGAATCTATGTCCCACGAGGACAAAGGACCATGTCTTGCTCTCCAGTGTGTTCCTCGCATCTAGTCTAGTACATCGACCATAGAAGCCACTCAATAAATAGTTTTTGGAGAAATAAATGAATAAATGAATAGAAGGAGCCATAAACTGACATCAAAGCCCACTATGCATCTTTCATAGTTCTTTGGATTTTGGTAGTTGAGCCAACAGATTCTAGATCTTACTTTAGAATGGGATTAGACATTTTCATTAAAATCCATTTAATTTTTTTTTTTTTTAAATCTAGTCTCTAAGAGCTTTGAGGAATTGTTATACATAGGTACCTCGAGTAGGCGGATTCTTCCTGATTATCGCAGTGAAGATTTTGGCACTCGGTGTGGGGAACGCCAGGTGTGTAGTGTCCCTTACCGAATCCCTTCTTAAGTAAGCCTGTGTCTGTGTCTGGTGTACGTTACACACCTAGCGAGAGAGGTACCGAGAGGAAGCGTGCGTGAACTCACAGCTCAGCCAGAGGGAAGCGTTCAGAGACAGAGCGCATCGTACTCTGGAGTTTGAACATCTCTCAGCTTCCTCCCTGCTATATGACCTCAGGACACGGCAGGGCTGCAACACAAGCCGAGTCTTTCTGCCCCAGACAGAGGTTGTTTCTTAAAACCCACTCAGGCCCTTCTTCTTAAGTTCTTCACACACTTTTCTCCAGAAAAAAGAAATCCTTCATATCTAATGGCGAGTCCTGGATTCTTTGGATAGTTTCCATTTTGAGTTCTTGGCATCACTGTTCCCTCGGCTCAGGTTACCTTTCTGATCTCCCTTCTTTCATCTGTTGAAAATGGATTATTTCCTTATTAGCTTGAAACCGTTCCTGTTCACCGGGAGCAGCCTGCGTGTGAACGATGCTCCCTCTGGATATTGCTCAGGACCCGTGGGCTCAGAAACTCTCCCTGAAAACAAGCTTTCCTGAGAGTGGGATGGCACTGTGTTTTCTGGAAAGGGCCGTCATCACCAGGAGACTCTCCAGACCTCTGTCCTGAGAAAGCTGAGCCCTGCCGACCTGCGCTGGGAAACCACAGCAGAGTGTTTCCTGGGGTCTGAGAGATGCCTCGGGGGCCTGTCCACAGGGGTGCCTGGGCCTCAGGGACGTGGCGAAGAGACGGGCGAGGGTCTCCAAGCCCCTCGTGCTCTGCCTCCATCAGTCCTGCTCCGAAGTGTTTCATCACTGAAATTCTGCTTCTTAGTTCATAAGGATCTTATTTCTAAATATTTTAGACATGATTCTTATAGATTCTCTCAAATTTGAAACATTTCCCAAGGTTCTTAACCAGGGTGCATGGATATTATTCAGGGATCTATGAATTTGGGTGGGAAAAATTTACATGTTTGTGTTCACTAACCTATAACTGCAGCTTATCATTTGTATTAATTATGATACAGACAAGTCACAGGCGTATTAGCAAAACCCGTGGTTGTGTCACCAATAGAAATCATGGATATTTTCATGTCACACGGTGCTTGCTGAGGATATCTTGAGACATTACATTTACCATTCTTGGAAATTCTGGTTGTCCTTCATCCCTCCCATAGGGCTTCTGATGCATTGATGAAGACGCACATACACCACCACAGCACAGTGTTTTAAATATTTTGATAACTAGATTTCAGTATTATTAGTGTCTTTGGTAGTTCACTGCATTTTCTTTTATTTGAAAAGAATGATTTTGACCAGAGGTTCGTAGTCTTCCCCAGACTGTTGAGTGAGACCACAGAACAAAGGGGATGAGAGCCCCTGAGAGCAGCGGGCTGTCTGCAGTTGGTGGTCGTAGCTAATGGGTTAAAATGAGAAGTGAAAAGAGCCCTGGGCTTGGAACTAGAGGCCTGGGTTTGGCCCCAGCTCTCCCTCTTGTCAGCACAAGAGTGAGTCTGAGCTCCTTCTTGTTACCCCCGCTGGGTGATGGAGGCTCAATACACAGCATGGGCTCGCCCCGTCTATGGCTCCCGTCTTACTTCTTTCATCACAAACATGCACGCGTTTGCATTTTTCTTCTAAAACAAAACCCTGACGATGCTGCCCCGACCTGCCAGACGATCTCGCCCGCCTCTCAGCCCTGCTCCCCCCGCCGCTGCCCCGCGTCAGCCCCAGAGGACTGTCTGCCACGGCAGCCGTTCGTTTCCTGCACACCTGTGCCCTCCCAGTCGCTTGTGCTTGTAATGCCTCTCCCACCTTCTCCACCCAGAACACGCTACTCAGACTCCGCCTCTCTCTGCAGCCTCCGTGATGCTCCCAGCAGAACCCCCTCGTGCTCCTGAGCACTTGTTCCTCTGTGACATTTCCCGCATGTTACATTAACTTGTTTTTTCCACATTTGGGTCTTTCATTCTCTGTTATGCTATGACTTTTTCAAGCTTGGGATAAGGAATTGTATGAGAGAGGAGGCTTGTGCAGCTTGAGAAAGCATGTTCCTATTACAAATGCATTCATTTGATTTTAACCATGGTATTCCTTTTATTTTGAAATTCCAGATACCAAAGAGGATTGGCGATTTTTATGTGAATCCAAAGGTGGCATTTACAAAAGGTTGAGAAGCATTGGTCTACTGAGGGAAATGGATGAAGAAATCCAGGATGAAGATACATGTGGGAAGTTCTGGGGAGGCACAGCGGGGACTTAGCCAGGGGTGATCATCGTCCCTGAGAAGTTCCAGTCTATTTTCCCCTCCTGAAATAAACTTGCAATCAAGCCCTCACCTCTCTCCTGCCCTTCAACGCCATAGAGTCCCCCAGGAAAGAAGCAGCTGCCAGGCTGGAGCACCAGCGAGGACGGTAGGGTCTTCTCTCCTGCCCTTCTCCTGCTCTGGGTCTCAGACTCCCGGTTCTCAGGGTGGTATTCTGGCTGGAGAGTCACTGGCTGTTGGTGGGGCCATTCCGTCCATCCGCCCAGATCCCAACAGCTGAGGCCAGAGGGGCCGTGGGTGGACCTGCTGGGGGTGCAAGGGGGCTGTCTCTTGTGGCAGAAGGTGGGAGAAGGACCTGCATCTGTGAGGCCCTGTGCTGTATGGCACCTTGTATGGCACCTTGAACCGTGTGACAAAAGTGTACGTTAGATAGTCTTGACGTTTTATAGATAAGGAACTAAGGATTAGAAACGCTACGTGATTTGCTCGCATCTCAGCGGTGGTGCTGGGATTTGAACCCAGATCAACATGACTCCATTCTTTCTACTCCATCATCTACAGCGTGGCAGGTGGGAGAGCCACCCCCCTTGTCTACCCCATGGTTTCCCACAAAAAGGCTAGAAAAGTACGTTTATTCATTTTTAGCTTTACGCTTTTAGACTAATTCTTAAAAATCTTCTTTGGGTAAATTGAGGACAATAGGGATGTATTTATAATACATTAATGTCTCATCGGTTTGTAAAGTGCTGTCACAGAATCTTCTTTGACACAATGTCCCCCCATCCCCATTTGTAAACGAAGTTGAGGCACAAAGTGGTGAGGTGACTGACCGAGGGGAGGTTGTTCAGGCCTAAGATGGGCCTGGACTTCCTCTACTTTGCATTCTGACTTGAAAGGCAGGAAACGCATGCTTGAGGGGGAGATCTCACTAAATGTCGTGTCAGATTGTCCTCTTGCTAATTTAATCCTGTCATTCCTAGTTATGTCCCTTTGGAAAACCACCACCAGTCCTTCTTCTTTTGATATTTTTATGCTAAAAATATTCCCTGCACAAAGCTCCTGACTCTTTCACAAACACTCAGCTCTGAATGCCCCCTGAAGCGTCTACTGCACTTCCCCCAGCACCGTCCCCAGCTTGCGCCCGCTTCCCCTCCAGCTGGGATTTGTCCAGAACCTCCCGCTGTAGGAGGAGAAGGAGGAGGCAGCTATCTGTGGATGGGGCTCTCCGGAACCCTGTCAGTGTGGTCACGTCCCAGTTAGAGTGACAGGCTCCCCAAAGCGGGGGGGGGGGGGCTGTTTAAGTTTTGTAAAAGCTGCCCTCCCCAAACCACTCGACATAAATGTTTCACGGCTGGCCTCCACGAGGCCAGGGCTGGGAGGTTCAGCTGTGAGGGTGTTTATATTTGTGGAGCTCTCATGAACATTTGCTGTGGGTTTCAAACAGCTGCTCTGCTGAAGCTCTGGGGATGGGAAGATCATGAATATTCAGGTGAAGCCACCAGAATGAACAGCCGTTAATAGAATAAATGCCTAAACAGTTGTGTGAGGCTTATTAAGACCTATTGGGGCTGAGATAATAAATCCCCACTCTGACATGTTGCAACCACTGTCGCTTAAATACTCTGGACCACCTCTTCCTAACCGAAGGAAAAAATGATGTTAGTTCTCTGCGCGAACACAAAGCAACACCTGGAAGCCTTGGCAAGGGGATGAGGTTTGGCAGAGATCTTCCCACGTACCAGCACATCCTCAGGAAAACGATGTGCTATTCGTTGTCCGTGTTGTTGAGGATTTCTCAGTTGACGGCAGGCTGGAGTGGGCATTGCTCTTGGACTGAGAAAATCTGTCCTGACTCCCTCAGACGCTGGGACATCAGCTGAGCGCCAACACAACCTCTGGGGCACAGAGCCCGCCCCGCAGCGCCCTCCCCATAGCCCCTGTGGCCTGGGGCCTCTCCCTCTGCCAGCCCCTTCCAATGCGGTATTGGAGGGACCAAATACATGCTAATATCAGGCCCTCGTCCCTTCTGCTCCATAAATCCATAGTGGGAACACGATGCAAAGATGGCAAATGTAAACGTGACCTTTCCAAGTGGCAACACCTGGTGTGTTGAAAAACCCACCGTAGACTGGGTTGGAACGTGCGTGCTGCAAACATGGGGATGGGCTGGCGGAGAGGTCTGTCTTCTCCTTCCGACATCGGCTGTCACATTGTGTTAGACCCAGTCAAACTGCTCAGTGCTGACACCAGAGGCCCAGGCATCAACCGAGGGGAGACAGAGGAGCCCACTCAGGTTCGCACCTGGAGGCAGACTCAGTAATATTTGATCAGAAACCTGCTGTCAGTTCAGATAAAGGGCGCTTGACTTCAAACAAAGGGGACTGACTTAACGAAGGAAGCTTGTCCATGTCGGGCCACATGGGCTTCTCCAAGTGCTCGGGAGAGTGCTCTACACCAGTTCTGTCCAGTGAGTCTCCACACCTCTGAAGACACCCTGCCGTCCTGCTACAGGCCCTGAGTCAGCAGACTTTGGAAAACACACAACAGAGAAAGGCACGTTTCCCAGTGCGGCTTGGCGGGAGTGGGGATGCGGCTCTGGGGACGAATTATGCTCTGCCTGTCAAGGCCCCAGTGACGGAGACAAGTGATTGCGCGTCTCTGAGGAGCTGTTGCCCCTCCTGGGATATAGGCTTTATTCGACCTCATTTTGAGGATTAAAGGCATGTCGGCGCCAGGTAAAGGGGCCGGCCTGGTGGCCGCTCGGTTCTTGTGGTTCATTCACTCACCCAACAGTCATTCACGAGTCCTTCACTGCTCTCCCTGCCCGTTCCTCCCACCGATGACTTGAACAGGGTTAGGTTTAAAAAATTCCCTTGCAAAGTAGAGATTAGCTTCTTTCTTACGTAGTTTCAGATGTCGCCATGCCTTTAACATATTGGATAAATTGGCAATTTGCATAAAAGCCAGGCAAATGAAACGCTGTGTTCCTCCTCGGTGCCCTCTCCTCAGCCCTCCACACTCCACTCTCCATCGATTGCAGGCGACTTGGTTTTTAATATAAGAACCAAGTCTGTTCCGGAACCTTTGTGTCATGGTCAATGTTCCGGAGGAAGAACAGATGGAATAAATTAATTAGTCAAAGCATGCTTAATGGGAGGACATTTCTTTCCAAGAGTGGCCAAAGGGTAGGGGACATGGAAGGGACAAGCCTCGGCTGACGACCAGGCATTGATCTGTGTTTTAAATTAAGATATACAGTTTTTTTCCCATTAACAAATCAGTCAGGAGGGTCTGACAGTTGTTTTTCCAGAGATGGGTCACAGAGTGACCCTGAAACTGTCCCAATGGCAGACTCCTCCAGGAGCAGGGAGGAGGCTCCTTCCACGGTTCTCGGGAGAGCTGAAGCGGCGTTTGTCTGTAATGGCGTCTCTTGGGAGGACTTGGATGGGTTGGTTGATGCCTGAGGAAGCAGGGCCTGGCTGATGTGAGCAGATCACACCCCATTTCTCTTTCTCTCTTTGTTCCCTCCCTCCTTTCATGGGCTAACAGTCATTTCATCACCTCCCTGCTCCCCGCTCGGCACCCCTCGAGAAAATGGTACTGCTCACTCCCTGGGTTCTGATCAGAAGAGTCCCCTCCAGGATGGAGACCTCTGGGAATACCGCCTTGTTGTTTTTATCACACAACAGGTGTGTGCTCTGGGCAAACGCATGCAGAGGGAAGACCCTCCAAAGCCCGGGGTGTGGGTTTCACACATTGACTGGACCTGCCCTCCCGTCCCGGGTCCCAGTCCCATGAAGCTACTCTACCATTCCTCTTTCCCTCTGAACCTGAACAAACTGTCCACAACACATGCTCTTTCTTCCAGTGCTGGAAAAGAAGAGCTGTTCCAGGCCGAGCGGAGTCCCTCTGAGATAGCGGTTTTATTTTCATCCAACAAACAGGAAAAAAATGCAAAATGAAGGTTGCTTTATAGATAGTCAATGCAGGAGGGGACCTCAGAGAGGACAGAGCCCAACCTGCCAGCACAGGTGAGGAAGCCTGGTGCGCAGCGTTCAATGACGCCCCAACGTCAGGGAGGTGGGGAGAGAGCCGGGCTGCACTTGGAGGCAACACTGGGGATCCGGTACACCCATGGAGGACTTGGCTGGAGGTCCTGCACTCCCTCATTAGCCCTCACCAGCCCTCTCTGGTCAGGTGAGGAAACAAGCGCTCGGGCAGTTAGGGACACACCTGAGGTCACACACCCGGTCATTGGCAGACGAGGACTCACACTGGGTCAGTTTGGTTCCCAGGCTGCGGGCGTCAACATGACTCAGCCGAGACCACCTCGCACACTGCCCGCTTGAAGGAGAGCCCTGAGTCCAGGAGAGGACCGAGGGTTCCGTGCCCTGAAGCGGCCATGGTTGGCCAGACTGCCCGTGTTAGTTGCCCACGCAGAGCCGGTAAGACCAGGGGAAGTGGGGACGCAGATCTCCCAGGCTGAACCTCAGCAAGCGAGCCGAAGGCACTTGCTTAATCTCCTGCAATCTTTGACTCAAAAAGACTTATTTTGCAGTTGTGATTAGAGGTAATTTTAAACATGTTCCAGATGTGACTGGAGGCTGGTGACCAGGTCTGTGGCACGAGGGAGCCGGGCCGCATGTGCGTGGGACCCAGGGCCACTCCGGAAGCAGAAGCAGGTGTCTCAGCTGAAAAGGTAAGGAGCTTCCTCTCCCTCTGGCTGGAGGAAACGGGGTAGGAGGGAGGGTGCCGCAGGTGGGCTGGGCGACTGGGAGGACAGGGCGGCCCCAGAGGGGAGGTGGCCTGATTCAGTCTCTGTGCGCGAGGCCGGGGCTGCGTGCTTTCTGGACCCAGGTGGACGTGGGCCTGCCCTGCACCAGCTGTAGCTGATTAGCAGCTTAACTGCTCTTAGCCTCCGTGCACTCGTCTGTAAAACGGGGGTCGACACCTGCCTTATAGGGCTGTTTTGAGAATTAGGGAGAAAGTACGCAAGGAATCTAAGACAGAAAATGTTGGCTATTATGTTTTTATTTGTGGCGGGAGCAATAATTAAATCAATAGTTTTTGGAATTTTTCTCCAACTCTTTCTCTTCCTGCTCAAAAGTTGCTGAATTTTTACAGTGAGTGGATCCTAAGGAATATTTTTAGGTTTCCTGAGTTAGTGGATGGGGATATCCACGGTTCTACAAATAGAAGCGATGCAGGGCGTGGTGGAAGTGGCCACAGGGGAAGGAGTCTAGGGAGGCTGCATGGAGGAGGAGAGGTGGCAGCAGCTAGAGGGAGCTTTGGGAGAAACACAGGGACTTCCAACGGGGAGTCAGAGGAGGTTTTGCTTTGTGATATGAAATGTGCCCTCCTGCTCCATCTTCACTGAGACGCCTTTGGTAAAAACCTGTGCAGTCGTGAGCCACAGGACGTTTCGGTCGAAGACAGCCCGTGCATACAACGGTGGTCCCATAGGGTGAGTACCGTACAGCCGAGGCGTGGAGCAGGCCGTACCATTTACGTTTGTGTAAGTGCACTCTGTGACGTTGGCACCACGACGAAACCACCTAACGACACGTTTCTCGGTATGGGTCCCTGCCGTTAAGCAACGCATGACTGTATGACACGTCAGTGCTTTGGGGTGTGTTTGTGACATCCACCCATGGCAGGCTCCGGGAGGAGGATGGCTCAGGTGCCTCAGTTGCGCTGGAGTCACTTCCAGGAACTGTGTGCTGGGCGGGGCTCCTCTGCACTCTCTGGGTGATACCCAGTGCGATGAACCTAGCAGACTCATGGAGTGGTCATCAGCTGGCACGCTGGCCTGACCGGCTTTGGAGCTCAAAGAGCTTTCCCCTCGGTCACCTCCTTGAGTGGGTGAAATGGTGGCAGTTTGTGTGTGTGAAGGTGATGACGTTCAGTTTGGGGCTCTCAAATCTGGAACCTTTGAAAAATCTCGAGGAATGGGCAGCGTTTTTTAGGTGTCTTCCTCCATGGTGCATGTAGGGTTGGGGTGTAAAGAAGGAAGAACTCACGGGGGCTGTTTTAGTTTTGGGTACGCAACAGGTGAAAGTGCTAGTTGTCCGACAGTACCCATATGCGATCAGGCCTGCTCTCTGGAGGTCATGAAGGACGTTTGCACGGGGTGGGGAGAGGCCAGAGGGCCCAGGCCTGGAGTCTCGGCTCTGCCACTCTCTTGGTGACCTTCACCACGACCTCCAGCCTCTCAGGTCCCTCCTCCTTGGAGGGGAGTCAACAGTGGCCAACAGGGCCCTTGGGGAGATCTACAGGCTATCATGAAAGTGCGCTGTTAATAATAACAGCCTGACACAAATGTGATAAAGCTCCGGACTCGGCCTTGGCTCCCATGCTCTCTGCTCAGGGGCCTGGGGCACCTCCTGGGACCTCCTGAGCCTCTATCTCTCGGAAGGAAAGGAGGCAGCAGTTCTGACTCTGCGGAGTTGTTCTGAGGATCAGAAGAGTGACACTGCAAAGTGTTTCATAAACAGTACGGTGCTGTAAGTGTGCAGGTTTACTGCTCTTACTCTTCGGGAGTTTTAGTATTGATCTCACATAGATTAAAGAAAAAATGGAGCCGTTATATTAAACACTGCACAGGACACAGGGCCTTTAGTGCATGTAACACTCATTTCCAGGCAGAGGAAGAGCATAAGCCTCTCTGAAATGAAACACTCTTCCAAGCATTTTATTTGAACCTATTTTACCACGTGGCTGGCGGGGACAGAGTCCTTCTGTGGGTAACTCATGACTCACCCTCAAGCTTTTCCAACAACAGTGAAAGTTACAGCTATTTGATTTCCCCAATAAAGAGTTATTAGCAGTAATAATCCCTGAGAATATTAGGTTAGTGCCCTGTTCTCAGGCAGGCCCAGGCCGCTTCCCGAGAAACAGAACAGACGCAGAGACCCGGGCTCCGGCCCTGACCGCCGCTGCCTCGTGAGTCAGTCCACAGGCCACGGGCCTGGTCCTCCTAGCTCAGGGGCTGGAGACCTGGGCTTGTATGGCCTGCTGGACCGAGGGGTCTGCGAGTCCTGAACTCCACAGGCCCTAAACCAACAGAGCATCATTTCCTCAGACCTGCTCCTCGTTGGTCCCGTCCGGCTGGTGACACCACCTCTCCCTCGTCCCGGAGACCCGAGGTTTCAGCATCACCATTGGCACTACCCTCTCTCTTCCCAGGCCTGTCAGGACTGGACCATGGCCAGTCAGGCAAATCACCCGCCAACATCGGCCATTTGTCACGTCGTGCCCGTTATGGCCCCCACTGTCCCATTCAGGCCCTTCCTGTTTTCACGTGGACGCGGCGGCTTGCTTGTCCTTATGATCCTGTCACATCTAGGTGTTCTACCTGTCCTTCCACACGATCCTCTCTCCACGCATTTGCATTCTGGGTTCCTGAAAGCACGGGTCTGACTGTCCCACCACCCTGCTCGTAAGTCACCCGGGGCTCCCTACTGCCTAGAGTGTAAGGCTTCAATTCTAGGCCCCCACAATCCGGTCCTTTCTGACTGAGGCTTAGCTACCCCCAACTACCGGCTGTGTCCCAGACGCACTCTGTGGTCCTTTCTCCCTTCCTGTGTCCATGCAGCTCTCTCCACATGTCACATCTCTGCCCATCCTCCCAGGAGGCCCAGAACTGATGTCTCTCCCTGAGGGGTCCCTTGGCAGGAGGCAAATGCCTTTCTGAACTCTATGCCCACAGAGCTTTCTGCGTCTCACGTCAGCTCTGGCCCACACCCTGCACCATGACCTACGTGTCACTGGCAGGGAGCACAGGGATGCCTCCTCAGAGAGGACCCTTTAAAGTGTGTTGTCCCCTATTATTCTCTCTCACAGAATCTCATTCTTTTCTTATGAAACACTTAACATTTACGATCTTGTGTTCGAATGTACGCTCATCGCTTAGCATTTGCCTCGCTTTCTGCCCTGCATACTCCCTGTGCTCATGGACGAAGCTGGCTTGTGTCTGTCGCCAGGGGGTAGCGGGGTGCTGGCTCGTGGTACAAGTTAGAACAACAGCTTAGTAAGCGAGCAGGTGAATGACCTGTGGGCCTCCCTGCTGGCCCGCCAGCCTCTCAAGGGGCCCCTGGCGTCTCAGCCGTCCGTCTACCCCAGTCCTCCCTCCAGCAGGCACCCACCCAGCAGTCCCTGAACTGGACTTTAATTTGGGGTCTTTGTTTCTTCTGACTGAGTGAGGAAACTGCTGTGGCTGACTTGTTGGCCTTTGGATTCGTCCATGAAAGAAACGTGACAGAAAAGTGTGCAATTAGATAGGCTGCTTGCACTCTCGCCGATTTCCACATGGAAGGCCCCAACACGCTTCCCAGTAAAGAGACTCTTCGTGGTAGTGCAGATCAACAAAGCAGACGTGAGCAGCAGAAAGATAACTAACCAATTTCTGACGTGAGTCTGTTTACACTGTGACTGTCGAGGGTAATCATGTTAGTTTAAGAAAGACCTCTTGCCTTAATTCTAAGCGTTCGCACATGGAAATGTTGTCAAGTGTGGGCTCTGGCTGTGAAATTGGCGTGTGTAGAAATTTATGTCATACGTGTTCATATTGGGGATAATCCATAAGTTTGATGAGGGCAGAACATAATTTATTTGTGAATTAGTTGATCAAATTGTGCCACCGTTCGTCTATTTATTATTTAGTTCTCTCATTTCTCACTCACTCATTCATTTTCTCACTTGACAAGGACCAGAGTGGGGCCTGTGGGCTGAGTAGAGCGAGGCCTGTAAGCAAAAACATGGCACAGACCACGAACCCCTGGTGAGAGCTTAGGTGCTTAAAATGACCACAAAAGGCTGCACGGAGAAGTCAACATGAAAAAGGTGATCTTCCCTTTGACGAATAAAGGGAATATGTGGTCTTCGTTCAGGAACTTAATATTGCTCTCCTTTGGGTGCATTTGGTCATTAGACATATTGTGTGTGTGTGTGTGTGAGTGTCGATTCATCATGTATGTGTGTGTATGAGTATAGTGAACTAGCCATGCCTAAATTCTGCCTGTGAAAGAGAAATGGAGGAAATTAAAATTTCTAGTTTTCAAAATCCATTATTTACTAAATAATTATTTTAAAACTGTAGAACTCATCGTTCAAGTAATCTCCCAAGTGGAAAGCCAGTAGGCAGTCAGGTGAAAAGGCTGGTGAGTGGCTGGGGTGGGGCGCGCGTGCGTCGCTCCACCTTCTTTCTCCAGAGCGTCCAGGGCCTCAGGTTACACAGCATAACTCCCCAGGATTCAATCATTATCTCTGTTGTCTCTCTTCCATCTTTTTCCTTTAATTTTCAAAGTTTTTTTTACTAGATACACGTGATTAATAGATCAAGAAGCAATCAAAATACAACTAGCTATGGGCACCGCTCTCCAGGTATAAGATCCCCTCAGACACACAAGAATCCACCAATACCAGGTAAAGAAAGAGTGGGCATGTGTTAAAGTCTCTAAACCTGCAAGAGGGTCATCCACAGCGTCCTCTGCAGCCTTTGACCAGATCACAGAGGTGAACGGATCCCTAATGTGATTCCTGTGTGTCTGGGATGATTCAGGCCCATCCAACAGTGAGAAAATGGTGCATGCCCATGTGCCAACCGTCGGCATAAGAATAAAACCCAGCAGCCACTATGGAAAACAGTATGGAGCTTCCTCAATATATTAAAAACAGAAATGCCATATGACCCAGCTATCCCACTACTGGGCTTTTATCCAAAGAACCTGAAATCAACAATCCAAAGAGGCTTATGCACCCCTATGTTCACTGCAGCATTATTCACTATAGCCAAGACATGGAAGCAACCCAAGCGTCCCTCGACAGATGAGTGGATAAAGAAGATGTGGTATATATATACCAGGGAATACTACTCAGCCACAAAAAAAGACAAAATCGTCCCATTTGCAACAACATGGATGGAACTTGAGCGTATTATGCGAAGCAAAATAAGCCAGACAGAGAAAGACAAACACCACATGATTTCACTCATGTGTGGAAGATAAACTAACACAGAGATAAAGAGAACAGGTTAGTGGTTACCAGAGCGGAAGGGGGTGGGGGGGTGGGTGAAAGGGGTAAACAGGCACATAGATAGGGTGACAGATAAAAACTAGACTATTGGCGGTGAGCACAATGCCATCTATACAGAAACTGATACATAATAATGTACACCTGGAATTTATACAATGTTATAAACCAATACGATCTCAATTAGAAAAAAAGAATAAAACCCTGTAACTTACTGGACGCCTCTGTTTACTCCTTTCACTGCGCCCTCCTGCCCTCATACAGCCTCTCTTCCCTCCCTTCAGGCAATCATTCCTCTGCATTTGGGGTGGTCACCGTCAGCCTGCCATCCTTTCTAAAGGCCAGAGGGCTCGTTTGTTTTGCATGAACTTTAGATTCAGTTACTCAGTAAGGAGAACTTCCAGTTCTTTGAGATTTTCTACCTTGGATTTCCACCAAGTTCCTTTTTTATTCGTTGATTTGCCCCTCTGAAGATAATTTAAACTCGACTGAGATAGTTAAGTAGGTGGTTTCACTCAAGTGTGTTGTTCCACGGAGCCCACAGTCAAGCTCCCTGTTAATTCAGTTCACTTAGGGTGAATAGCAATAAAATCAGGAGGAACCAGGATGGTTTAAAAATTGAAACTGGGTTATTAATCCTGGGGGAAGGCTAATGAGGAGACATTTTGGGAGCGTAATTGCCATCCAACTATGTTAGGGGCTTCACCCTCCTTCCTACTCCTGACACCTGCTCCGTCACCAAGTGTTCTCAACTCTGCTTCTTAAACCTCTCTCAGCCCCGTGCCTCCCTGGGCATCGTGCACACAGGCCCTCGTCCCTCCGGCCTCCTCTATTGTAATAAGTTCTCAGCCCTTAGTGATCCTGGTCTCTCCTCACTGACCTCATTCTTTCTACTGAACCCAGAGACATCTTTCTAAAACACAAATCAGAGAAGGTTACCCCGTTTTTCTCAACATCTTCCAGTGGCTCCCCACGGCTTTCAGGGTCAATCCAGTCTTCATGGTCGAGGTCCCTGCCTACCTCGGCACTTCACCCCTCAGCCCTCTCCCCTACCGCTCGTGCCTCAATCGTGTTTGCTCCACTTAGTTTTCTCCTCCGTGTAGATGCGACGGTGCCCCCTGTGAGCTCCTACTTGTCCTTCGAGGTTTAGGTCCAGCGTCACTTCCTCTGGGAACATTTTCTTGATTGCCCCTTGAGTTCTCATGACACCTGCACGCTCTTCTTCTTCACACCCAGTGAACTGCCTTGTAGGGTTTTACTTGTCTGTCCCCCTGTCTGGACTGCAGGCTCCTTCAAAGGCAGGACTGTTGCTTATTTCTGAACCACTCCCCCATGCCTGGTCCAATCCATCTTCGTGAAATGGATGAATGCGTGAATGGACGAAACTAGAGGGAGATGATTGAAAATCATGCCCCGCTTGAAGGTAAGCTCCAAGAAGCGTGGGGTTTCCACTGCTTCCTTCCTTGCCATAGGCTCTGCACCAAGAACTGTGCAGGATACATAACTGGCTCTCAATATACAGTTGACCATCAAATAAACTGAGGTTTCTTCTGTGTGGCTCTGAAGGGTAGAACTTTGACAGTGGGTGGAAATTCCAGAGAAATTGTCCAAGGGAACGTTCTAGCCCAGTGACTTACCAGCAGGGGGCTCAGTTCTGTGATGCCTTAAGCCAGCAGAGGTCAGGTCTGGCAGCATGATTGGCACTCCCTTCCCATGGGATAATTTCCAAGACATGGTCTGTGAACCCCCTGGGAAGCACCTGCACCGAGTTGCCTGAGGTGCATGTTAACATTGCAGGTCCCTGGGTCCCAGAGTCGCGGGATCAGAATTTCTGGGGTGGCCCCAGGAATCTGCATTTTCACCAGCTTTCCACTTGCTTCCTGTGGACACTCGGAAGGCTCACCAATGCCATGGGCCACTCTGAAAGGCTAGCGAATACCCTGTGACTGCGGGAGACCTGCAGGAGGTTAGGCAACGTGGTGGGGCAGCACGAGGCGCGTGGCTGACTCCCCCGCCCCACCCCTCGGCAGTCTGCAGACAGCACGGTGTAGCCTCAGTGATATTCGCTGAAGAGAACGAATGGCTTCAAAGACTTGTTCATGTAAAGTCAGGTGAACACACGTAAGTGATACTAACTGTTCTCTGTATACTTAGGAAAGACTGAACGATTCATATGAACCAACAGTCAGATCTGGTTATTTTTTGGACTTGAAATTCCCTTCATATTCTCAAATAACACCACAGATATGAAGTTGCTAAATTTCTCCCCTAACTTTTTTATAAACGTCACATTTTTTTGAGCATTACGAAATCCCCATAAAGAGGAATCCCTTCAAGTTCACTTGAAGCTGACCTGGAACAGGGAAAATGGGGCTTAAAATTGAGGAACCACAGTCATAACGACCTTAATCAATTTGCAAAACTCACCAGGAAGGAGGATGTAAAGATATATAAACACAGCGCTTACAACGTAAACAAATTATTTCGTTTGGCAGGAGACGTCTTTGGGGAGGGTGACAGGGGCTCCTTCTTCCCTGTGTGGCGAGTTTTGTCTTGAGCCTTTACAAGGCCTCGGCACTCTCAGGAATCCTATTCTAATCACCTTGACACTTGCCTGCCTGGGATCTTCCCTTCCAATCAACAGAAATACCAGCAGCAGAAGGAATCAAGAAATCCTGTCTGGCTGCAAATGCCACCTCTAAACAAACTGGAGGACTTCCCAACACTTGGTTTTGGAATTTTCAGCAGGTGACATTGATTCCTCCAAGGATAGGCTATTGATCTAGAGAGCAGGTAATCATTTTTACCCTTCTGGTTTTAATGCATTTCAATGTCTGTATTTCCTATTGATTTGGGTGTTTAAAAGAAATGATTAAAATGCTGTCGCCCAGCTAATGATCATTTGCTCTTCAGACATGGCCTGAGGTATTGCTGAATATTATCTCCCCATACCACATGTCTTTCACTTGATGGGGGACACTGTGTATAGTGGGTTGGAGGGTGGCCCCTCAAAATATACATCTACTCAGAACCTGTGTATGTGATCTTATTTGGGAAAAGGTTCTGTGCAGTTGCAATTAAGTTAAGGATTTCAAGATGAGATAGTCTTGGATTATCCAGGTAGGTCTGAAATCTAGTGACACGTGTCCTGAGAAGAAGAGAAGCCTGGCACGGAGGAGAAGGTGATGTGAAAACAGAAGCAGGGATGGAGTGATGCATCTACCACCCAAGGAGCCCCAAGGGCTGCCAGCAGCACCAGGAGCCAGGAGAGAGGGGCAGGCCTGCTCCTTCCTCACAGCCTCCAGTCCTGTTGACACCTTGATTTCAGACCCCCCAGAATGGTGAAAATATAAATTTCTGTTATTTTAAGGCACCCAATTTGTGGTAATTTGTTATAGCAGGCTACCCAGGAAACTCATCCATGATGCTTTGGACCCAATATTTCCAGTTTATTGCCAGCCCGGTCTGCTATGAGGCCAGACTGATCCTCAAGTTTGAGGCCTCCTCCTGTAGGTTCTGAGGGATTTTACTCCACAGTCGATGCTGGGCATCCGTTGGTAGTTGACGGTTGGTCCGTGCTGTGCTAAGAGACTGACGTGCATTAGCTTATTCTGTCTTCATGGTACATCTCTGAAGCTGGTCCTCTCATTTTCTTCCATTTTCTGAATCAGGAAACGGGCTCAGAGGATTTACCTACTGCAAGTTTGGACCATTACAGTGTTGAGAGCAGGGCTGTGCTCTGAACAGGCTCAGCCTCTCTCCAAAGGCTTCTCTCCAAACCGTCGGAATTTCAGGGCAGAGAGGCACGAGGGCCGGGCCAGGCTCAGAAGAACTGTGGCACCGGTGAGGGCGTCCCTGCAGACCTGTGTGACTTCTTAGATTCTAGAAGCCTCTCGACTTGAGAAGGGTGGTGGACTAACTCAGAAAACGACTCCCAAGGTGAATAACTCAGATCCGATTTAATTCCCCAAACGGCGTTACGAAAAATCATCATTGACACTGTTGCAAGTTCCTTCAAGTCCTGAGATGTTGAGGTCACTCACGAACAGAAGAAACCACCAACCTTAAATTTCAGAATCTACTTAGTTTGTGAATCATTTCACATTGAAAAATGTATCTTTATGCTAGAAAAAACATTGGCAAATAGCTCTCTAATCTCTGTGTAGGAGGGATTTTTTTAAGTTTAAAATTAGTGGAAGGAATCAGACAGGAAAGTTTAGATAGGTTTGACTGCATAAAAATCAACTACAGACTGCAGGTCCACAGTATTTTAAACAAAATTAAAGGGTAAATAAACATCTGGAGAAACACTTGCAGCAAATATAAAGGCAGACTTAATAGCTTTCAGGTATAAAGACTTCACGCGTGTCGATGAGTGAAGTAAGAGAGTATCGAGGTAAGTTATGGTATGTTCATGCGAGAAGACATTAGGACACCCGCTACAGGGTGTTAGGAAGGGTCTTCAGCCCCAGGAAGATGCTCATTATGACACGCAAATCCACAAAGCAGGCTCTAGGACATGCCATAATGGAAGGCAGCATTTATTCAGGGCTCCACGTGCACCAAGCACAGCGTTGAGTGCTTCCCACACCTTATCTTGCGAGTCCCACAAACCTAATGAGGTAGGTACTATTGCCGTCTCCATCTTATATCTGAGGAACCTACGGCTCAGAGAGGTTGAGGAACGTGCTTAGCGTCGTCCAACAAATTCATAACATAGCTGGGATCAAATCCAGGCCTGTCTCCCAAGCTGTAACTCTTTCCGTTTCTAATGGCTGTAGGTCCCTTGGTACCTCTCCCAGTCCCTTGCAAATAATTAATGCTTGCAGAATTGGGGAAGGCGGAGGAACTTACTGATTAGGAGAAGAGGCCTTACAATCAGACAGATCTGGGTGGCCCTGGAGGATGTGACTGCTCCCAGCCTCAGTGTCTCCACTGCAGTAATTGTGGTGAGGACGGAGGCAATTCGCACACTTGGAGGACTTAGCACGCTGCCTAGTGGATAGAATGCGTCCAGAAGCTGGCAGGTGATACTGAGTGGAATGGAATCACGCCTCTTTGTGTAACAAGGCAAAGTATTTATCATCTTCACAGTTGGTACTAACGTGTTTCTTAGGGAGGAACCTGTCTTGGTTTGGGGAAACAACCTTGGAGATTCCCTACGGGGGTGTGAGGTCTGAGTGCTGTGTCTGACCTTCAGCACTCCAACTCCCACTCCAGGGAAAATGGCTCACACAGTGGCATCAGAAAAAATAAGACGTTTTTCTCCTGAGTGGGAAGGGAGGTGGGGAGTAACAGGGGTGGAGAAGCGTGAGGTGAGGCTGAGCTGGGGGAGGACGTGAGTGAACTATGGAAGGGCCGAGTGAAGAGCCCTTGAGATCCCGGCTGCCGAGATGGGCCAGCCTCTGACATTTCCAGATGCAACTCCACACCTTGCCCTCCCGTCCACACCCCCTGATTTCTTCCAAGCTCTGCAGAGTTCACAAGCTTTGCATGAACTTTTAAATAAACAGAAACGACCTCTTTCATGGCCAGGTGGGCATGGGCCTCAGCAGCGATGGCCTTACAAGAGCAGCCTGGAGACCTGGATGACAAAAGCCCCTCCAAGAATCATCAGAAATCTTCAGATTCCCACGAAGTAGTGGGACCCACACTGACATATGGAGCCAGGGGACCCCTATGGATATTGTGTTCCCCCCGTTGCCTTCCTATCCTTTGCACATGATAACTGCTCAGCAGAAATTTGTCGAATAACTGAGGAGAACAATGAAAAGCCCATCTGTGTGGCTCAGACTCTAACTCGAGGAAGGGAGAGACCCCCGTGCCAGCGGAAGCCGGGAAGGCTTTGTTCCAAAGGACTCACTTCCGACGCCTTGGAGAGCTGACCAACAGCGAGTGTTGCTGTTGTCTGGGGTTGGGAGGAGCAGAGGAACGGAGAGTGTTGGTGCAGCCAGCCAGCTCTGCCCCGTTAGAGTCTAGTTCTCGCTATTTTGGATACCTCTGGAGGATACAGGGATTTCACTGGAGCGTGGTCAGAGAGAATCAAGCTGTTGGCATCACAGAGGAGAGAGGCCCAGTGGGTTCATTCTGGATGGGAGCAGATGATGCCCAGACCCAGGTGCAGGCGTCTGGTGTGACCGGAGGTGGGGGGTGCTGGGAGCCCGAGTGCTCAGAGAGGAGGGGGCTGAGCCACAGGACAGTCAGCTTGCCCGTTGCCTAGGAAAGGGCACCTTGGACGCCTCTCAGTTGGAAGATATTATCTCCAGATGGAGTCCTCTGCCTGCTGGCAAAGTCAACAGCATTATTTGGTAATATTTTGATGTGCTATTTATGTGGAAAAGGGGTTTATTGACATGTCTTTCACATCATGCACAAACAGCTCTAACTTTTCTCTCTGAAAGGGACTGTAGCCATGAAGATGGCAAATCTTGGAAAGGGATTAGGGAGCAAAGAATGGGCCGGGCATGGGCTCCGGCCCAACACCATGTGTCCTGGCTGAAGCGTCCAGGCCAAGGCTTGATTTGCATTCAGGCTGTGTCCCTGGTTGGTGAAGCTGGACTCGCTTGTTGTCCTGATGAATCTGGCAAAAGCTCGGACGAGGGGTGATGCTGAACGGGAAGCACTGCGGTGGGTGGGGCGGGGGGGCTTGGGAGGGTCACCAGGGGCCTCATGTCTAGCGTTTGCCTGTTCATCATCTCCACTGGGAAACAACTTCAGGAAAGCAAGCAAAGGGGTTCACGTTGTTTTAGTGACCCCTGAAAAACCTTGCCCATCTCTGTTCAGAAACGGGTGTCTCCCCTCCAGGCAGCTTTTGTTTTAAGCACTTAGCTTCCCCACACAGTTGCAAGTTCATTTACCCATTATTTCCCTCTCTCTCTCCCTCTCTCCCTCTCTCTCTCTCTCTCATGAAATCACTTTAGTCAGCACAAATTTGGAGGCAGAACCAAACCCAGTAATAGCATATCTCATGCTGCTATCAATTTTCCACCAGAAGAACACTTTGGGACACCAAGTCCTTTGTTTCCAGAAGCTCGATTCAACGACATTACATGAGTGACTACACCATAGCATGTTCTGCACCGTTTCAAATTGTAACCTGAAAAAGAGAAGAGCTTGGCTCGTGGCCAGAGGGTAATGATTTCAGTTCTTAAGAAAATCTAGCAACCATTATACCACATGCAACGTTTTTTTGCTGTGGAAATTCAAGAATCAGCTCTAATCAAATAGCAAGCCCTCCACCCCTCCTCCATTTTGCTGTGGTTCCTGTTACTAGCAGGCCTCCCACGTCTGTTTTGGCTTAAAAAAATAAATAAGATTACAATATGTTTTAAAAAATTGGGCTGAATCAGACAACTGTATATTTTAGAAAACGAAGGGAAAATGTAAAACCGGCTAATCACGGTTCCAGATTCAGTCTTCAGGGCCCTAATTGGTCCCATCCCAAAGGTAACATTCTGTCTTAATTGATGAGCGAGATGGTTACAATTATGTAAAATAGAACTGGGCCTGCTGGAAACGCCATGTTTTCTCGTTGAGCGGGGACGGCCAGCTTCTATGACAGTTGATTGCACAAGGATGTAGCCACTTTGCTCCTCTTCCCTGTCTTGGTTTGGCCCTGGCGCGTGCGTGAGGTCGCCTCCTCAACGGAGTGTGGACGTCAAGGGGAATTGCATGCCACTATGTTCTCCCTGGGGTCGGGGGAGGCAGCATAGAGGGTCAGCATTTCCAGCGTCCACTTTGTAAGTCAGTTAAAAAGAGCGGATGGGGCCGAGCGCTCGCGTGTTGTTGGCAGAGCGGTTTTCCTGAGCGTTTGCGCCCACACGCGCGGCTCACGCTCGGCCTCATAGGAAGCAGATGGCAGCGAGTGGGTGCTCACAGGAGGTCACAGGATGCCAGCCCACGATGGACCCGCAGCCCTGCCGGGACTCGCGGAGTCTGAACAGCGACGCTGGTAAGGAGCCCTCGCCCCCTCCTGGACCCCGCGGCCCGTGTGCCTCTGCGGAGAGCGCCCTGCATGGAGGCCGGGGCTGGGGTGCTGGATGTGGCCGGGGGTGGGGGTTATGCAGTCAGGGGAGGCAGAGGCCGCCTCGAGGGGATGGAATACCTGCGCCTCCCTGGAGGGCGAACCCAGTGAGCCCCGAGCGTGGTTGTGTGTATTCACCGCCCTCCTGCCCGGAACGCCAGCCGTCAGGGCGCCTTCATATCTTGTCTCCACTCACTCTCTGCCTCCCAGGATGCCAGTCTGTCAATGTCCCCACGGCCTGGTATAGTTCAGAGCCTCCTCATGTCTCCCCCGGACTGTCGCAGTGGATTTCTACCTGGCCTCTCTGCCTCCAATCTTGCCGCCTCTAATTCACATGGTGGCTGGAGTGAGACAAACCTGACCAGAAGACTTCCCTGTCTACACTCTGCACGGTTCCCAAGAGACACAGAATGGAACATACCTGTGGCTACCTGCTTATTTGTGTAATTATTTGTGGAATGTTCTTTTGGCTGCCAGCTCACTCCTGGGTCCCGGGCATTTGCACTGCACCGGGCTCCGTGTGGTGGGGGAGCAGGGTGTGAGGGGGGGCCCTTGGTAAGCTTCTGTTGACTGAGTGAAAACGTTTTCCTTGAGCACCACCCCCCAGGACATTGTACAGGTGTGCTCGTATATTTTTCCACAAGCAAAGTATCAGAGCTTTGTCAGTATTCCTCTCTTCCTCTCGGCCCACATAGATACATAAACAGAGAAAGCAGCAGCCCTTGGGCCGACGGTGCAGTGTGCACATCCTTAGCTCCTCGGGAAGGCCCTGGGACAGTAACGGTGGGTTCAGCAGAGAGCATTGTATTTTGCTGTTACTTTTTGTAGGCCCTCAAGACCTCAGGGCTGCACGGTCTTAAATCTCCTTGTTCAACAGTCTAATGTCACAGAAGAGGGAACAGAGGCCTGAAGAGGAGATGTGACTTCTTGGGTGACCAGCGCTCAGTCCAGGGCGGGGGCCAAGATGAGAGCAGGACTCTGGCCCCAGTACCTTGTTCTGTGCTGGCAGCAGCCCCAGGTTATTTGGAAAACAAGCAAAATCCCTCCATGGCGCCCCCTTTGGTTCCATTTCACTTTTATAGCACCCCATTCATTTCCTGTTTTTATGTTATTTGTGCTCCAGGCCCCAGGGGGAGCTGTTCTTGAGAAGCAGGCTGGGACAAGGGAAGGGGTTCACCCTGGAGTCGGAGCCGCCTGGGCTGCAATCCAGGCTTCGGGACTTCCTCGCCTTATGCACTTGATCAAGTAGCTCTCTGAGCCTCGGTTTCCTCACAAGAGCCCCTCCTGGAATTGTTATGCGGATTGGACCAGCAAACGCATGCACAGCCCCTGCCTTGTTAGAGAAACTCTGTGAATACTCAAGGGCTCTTCCTTCCCTCTTCTCGCAGCCATCGCACTCCCCCACCCTGAGTTCTCTGTCACACTCTCCACGCGGCTACCAAGCTACTGCATTTCTTCCTTCTTTCTGCCCCCTTTGCATGTATCCCGAGATGACATGTGCATTGAAATAGGATCCTTCTGGAATAATTTATAATATTTTGATTCTTACATAGTATAAAATATGTAGTTTATTATATACTATATGTTTTTATTATGTAAAAATAAAAATATCCTTTTCTACAAAGATAAATAAAGTACTGGAGTCAGTGGATGAAGTGGAGATGTTGTGGCCTTTGGAATCAGACGTGGTGTTGAGTCCCCAAGTCCCCAACTGCCAACGACACGTTCCTGGGAAAGCTGTTATAACCTCCGAAAACCTTAGTTGTCTCTCCTGTAACCTGGGGCTGGTGATTTCTACCTCCCGAGCCTGATGTGTGGATGGAGTGGAATGACGGCCGCTGCCTGGTTCAGAGGAGGCTCTTGGGAAAATGCTAGTCCCTTCCTACCATCTAGTACAGCCTGGGGCCATTGGATGTAACCCCAACAATTCTTTGCTGAATTACCTTGAATTTGTAAACCCTATAGGATTGAATTTCAGGTGGGGTGTGGTGGAGAAGAAGAGGGGAGTTCACCAACAAACATGCCCTGAATCCCCTTGTGTGCCAAGGGGCAGAGATTCTGGAGGGGTTCACCGGGTCCCCATGACCCCTCAGTGGCCTCACCGTCTAGGGATCAGCAGAACACACATTTCACAGTAAACAAGTGTCATAATGTGGCCATCTCATCTTCCTCTTGAGGTGGAGAAGAAATTTTTCTCTTGACTGGGTCTGGCAGGACATCTTTCCAGAGGTGCTTGGGTGTGAGGTGGGGCTTGAAGGGAAGGCGACCAGTCAGAGTTCAGAGAAGACCAGGCCCAGGAGGGAGGGGCTTGCTTGTGGCCTGCTGAATCCCATCTTACAGTTTACCTGGAGGTGGGATTGCTGGTGGGGTCTGAAGCTGTGGAGTACCGCTGACTGGAAATGTCCTCAGTGACAGTCACAGAAGCCATTCCGGATCCCGGTTCCTGGTCATCACCTCTCTAATTCCACCACGTGGGGGGTAGGGTTACTGGAGGAGGGGTGGTAAACAGCATCAAAGCAGACAAGCTATGGGGTGGGGGTCACACCAGTCCTCACACGCTTCATTCTCAGTAGTTGTCACATTCATGTTTTAGCTTATCCTATGCCAGGTATTGTCTGTGGCAGCGCAAGGGCGAATGGTATCCACAGCTAAGGTAGTGAACCTGTGTCTCTCCCGCCACCTGTTCAGTCCATTTGGTTCTAGAATTCTCAAGAGTAGCATCTTTGTGGTGGCTCCATGCGCTGGTTCCAGGGACGTGTGTCCCCTCTGACTCCCACCCTGAGGGTTGGTGTTTGGCACAGTGGATACCACAGTGGTGCACAAGACAGTCATGCTGTCACGTTTACGTCTAGAGCATCAGTCAACGAGTGCAGAGAAAATCTCCGTGGAGTCTGATCAGTGCTATGACAGACGTAACCACGCGGTGATTTGAGGGAAGAGAAAAGGGAATTGAAACCTGATCATGGTGTCAGAAAGACTTCTTGGAGGAAGTGATGCCTGAGACAGGGCCTGGAGGGTCAGTCTGAGAGAGTAATTCAGGAGAGGTGAAGACCTACTGTGTGTGAGGCACTCTTGTAGGTATTGAGGTCACAGCAGTAATGAGAAAAAGAGAGTTCCTTGTCTCAAGGAGGCTTCCTTCCAGTGGGGACACAGTGACGGCAGAGGGAGCAGCATGTACAGAGAACTGGAGGTAGTGAGGGAACCGCCTGTCTTCAGCATGGCCAGAACCTAGAGTCTGTGGGGGCGGGGGAAGCAAGGAGCGGGGCTTGGAGAAAACAGGAGGGCAAACCTGGCCCTGAAGATGGTGGGAGCCACTGACAAGTCTTAAGCAAGAGGGTGACGTGATCACCTTTCCCTCTTAGAAAACTCAGTCTGGCCACAGAAATGAAAACGAATTGGAGGGAGGAAAGCTGTGTGACTTTGGACACGTTGTTTAACCTCTCTGAGCCTCAGTTTCTTCATCTGTGAAACGCGAGTGTTGCCCATCTCGCAGGATAGCTGCCACGTTACACAAGGCAAAATAAGTCAACTGGCTCTAGCGTTTCCCAGCCTGTGCTCTCCACACGTCTCAAGATGACTTGTTTCTAAGAAGCCCAAGTGCCAGAGGGATTTCAGGGAGTGGCTCCAAAGGAAGAACTAGGTAGGCTGGGCTGGGCCAGGTTACAGGCAGGTGGGGAGCATAGACATCAGCCCCTGTTCAGAATAGAGCTAACAGTGGGTGCTGTGTGTCTAAGGATTATTGCTGGAGTAGAATGTGTGGAGGGGGAGGAAAAGTGCTACTTTGAGACAAATACTGGTAGAATCCCCGCCAAAAGAGCAGAGCCTTGTCTGGGACACACCCTCATGGGTGCATTTGATCCTCAAGAGCCTCTGACACAGCCAGCAAGAGCTGCGGGGACAGAGAAAGAGAGATCCCGATGGATTTGAAATTAATGGGAATGCGTGGGGCTGGGAGCAGACAGAGAAGAAGAAATGAGAGGAATCGAGGGAAAGAGTGGAGAGAACAGTGGCAGGGAGTCGGGGAATCTGAGGAGAAGGCAAGCAAGTGAGAAGTTCCAGGTGCAGGCATGGCCGAGAGGTTTTGAGAATAGGAACATCTAACTGTCTCATAGTGACTCTTACATTATCTGCTGTGTTCTATTTTGTAACCACCCATCATTGTTTTATATTCTCAGGAAACTGTTTGAGAATGATATTTGGGGTAAATCAAGGAGAAAGGTAGACCTGTGTATTTGAGTCAGCACGGAACAGAGAGTAGAGGACAGACACTGGAAGGGAGGCAAGGATACTTTTTAGATTTAGCAGGAACAGAAGATCTGAGTGACAAGAGATCAAGAACTTCCAACCCTGGGATCCACAGTAATCTTGGGGAGAGTTTTAGATTTGATGCGGAATGGGAGTGGGGGTAGTGTCTCAGCAATGTTATTAGAATCTCAAAGGACAGAGTGATCCGAGCTCACATTTGAATTGAACATGGAATTTGTCTCAACCATCCCAAGAAGCACAAGGACTTTGAGAAAGTATGTGTGGCTTTTTGGGGAAAACATGAAACAAGTGGCTGAGCTAGAACCTTACCCACTTGATCCACATTTCAAAAATTTTTCCCATCTACTCACCTACCACCCACCCATCCATCCACCCACTCACCCACCCAGCCATCCATCCATCCATGGATCCATCCATCCATCCATCCTTCCACCCATCCATCCACTCACCCATCCATCTACCCACCCACCCATCTATCCAGCCATCCATCTATCCATCTGTCTGTCCCCCATCCATCCATCCATCTGTCTGTCCCCCATCCATCCATCCATCTGTCTGTCCCCCATCCATCCAGCCTTCCATCATTTCTATCTGTTTCTTTCATTGCTCTCTGGAGCCCAAACTGATAAAGCAAAAAACCAGGAAATCCTCTCTCATCCTTTAGAATTTCCGCTGAAAAATGTAGAACTTTAGACCTTTTTGGCTTCTTTCTTTGCTTTATTGAAGAGTTTCCTGACAGTTACCTGCACTGCCAACAGGATCATCCTGAACCAACGTCAGCTTCTCCCTTCACAGTTTGTGATCTAGATGTGGATTTGGGACTTTAGGATTTAATTAGAATCTATTTTCTTCCATTTTTAGAAGCTGTTGAATAACATAAACTATATTTCAAATCCCCTTAGCTTGACCTGAAACTCTCGTATTTTTCCCTTAACTATTCTGATTGGTATAGACACTTGGGGGATTTTGTCTTCAGCCATTAAAAGAAAATGAACAGTTTTTCTTTTCTTGAAAGAATCCCTCCCATAAATTATTATCCATCTTCATTTCATTCAAAAACTATTTAAAAATGGCATTTACTTTATCAGTAATTCACTGAGGCTCCCAACCTGGCCTTGAGCATGTTGTGTGAACAGATCTTTAGTTACAACTCTGTAAGTCTGATTCTGGGACGTAAACTCTAGGGCACAAATGATTTTGAAAGTAGTTTGAAGCCATGTTTTTGAACTGGGGTTCTGAACGTGGAAATTTATTATGTGAGGGAGTCTGAGGTTATATCGTAGAGACAGAGGCAAACCTTAGCAGGGCCTGTGGAGAGAAGCACCTGGAAGCCTTAATGATCAGCTCGCTTCCTGTCTCTGCAGTGCCCTAATCCCCCAGGTGCAGCCACTTAACCTGCACCTGGGGCTCAGCCTTGCCCCAGAATCTGGATTCAATCCTCTCCCTATTTAAGGGGAGTTGCAGGAACTCTGGGCCATTAGTTCCATCACCCAATGACTAGTTCCCAACCACTCAGATTTGCATTTGAGTTCCCCTGGTTTCATAGGGCTTACCCCATCCTGACCCCGGTGCTGTGTCTGAAGTTCAGCTTCCCGGGAACCTGTTCTCCAATCCCCCACACGGACCACCCACACGTCTGGATATTGCCAGTGCTGTCGAGAGACACTGCTAGAATCAGGGTGTCTCTCACAGCTGAAGCTTCCAAATGCCAGCTGCTACCCCGCCTACATTTTCCCTATTTCAAGCATTACCTTCATTTGTCCCCTTTAACTGGGTTTGCCTGATCGTCAGATGCGGGTCCATTTTAGCATCTTTGTTTGGAAACCTCTGTGAATCAGTCATCATACTAAATCCTATGAATACAAAGATGATCAAGACACCGTCTCTGTCCTCTAGAAGTTCCCAGCCTGGCAGAGCAGACAGATGTGGAAGTGTATGCAAAATGCCT
Organism: Diceros bicornis minor; assembly: GCF_020826845.1. Lineage (NCBI taxonomy): Eukaryota > Metazoa > Chordata > Mammalia > Perissodactyla > Rhinocerotidae > Diceros > Diceros bicornis. The sequence goes on along the minus strand of NC_080743.1, from coordinate 791,888 downwards.
GGAAAGAACAAGGAAGGGTGTCCTCCTGCAGCACTCAGGAACGGCTCCACAGAGGAGAAAACTGGAGCCTGGAAGGATGGGTAGGAGGTGGCTCACGGATAAGTTAGATGAGCATTTCAGGGTAGGAGCAGTCAAAAGCACATGTGCGTTTGGGGGCATTTCAAGCAATCTGGGAAGGCTGAAGTGTGAGATGGGTGGGAGGAGAGGCTGGTGAACTGGGCAGGGCCAGGCAGGCGATGACCTGTGTACCACAACGATCATGACCTTGGCAGTGGTAAGAGTAGAGAAGGATGCTGTTAATAACACCAAATCCAACATTTCTCTTTATAATATTAACATAATATGAATAACCTGTACAATAAAATGTGTCCCCAGATGAGTTTCCTAGGATGTTTCTGAGTGTTTCTCACACCCGTGGTGAGAGGTTTGGGAATTGCTGGGTTACAGGGAGTTAAGCAGATTTCTCAGAGCACTTGGTGTGTTAACATGCTTTGTGACAGGATGTGGTCGGCAGCACTTCCCAAATTTGACTACCACTTTCCTCTCCTCCGAGATTACAAGGGATCAGAGTTTCGAGCAACACACTTCAGGGACAGACCTAGGATGTTCTTCACATCCTGTCTGGGTCAGAGCGTTTATGAACAGCCAGTCCTGGCTGTGAGAAGATGCCAGCTGCAGGATCCTTGAGAAGGGGGATGTGGCTCACCCTCTAGCCTGCTCTGTTCTGTCCCTCGTATCCTGTCCCTGGTAGCCTGGCCTCTGACACTGCACAGGACAAGGCTGTTGAGAGTCACGGTGTCTGAAGCGAATCACTGGGAAGATGCAGCGTGGAAGGGGTGAACTGTGGTGAGGGAGAGGAACCAGCAGGGGAAGAGTGAACTGGGGAGGAACACTTGCACTGAAACCTGGACACGGAGCCCGTTCCCAAATTGCCGTCTTGGCTTGGAGACTTTAGACCTGGGTTAAACATTTGGGTGACAATGACCAGGAGGCTGGTGTTCCCTTGCCCTTGAAGGCAGGACTCGCCTGACAAACTGTGTGACTCCATCCCGCCCTGCGTGAGGTAGGCGCTCAGTCGACGTGTGAACTGAACGCAGGTTTTCTCTCTGGCCTCGGCCTCTGTGACCAGGCCTGCTGGTTTCTGTCGACATTAAAAGTTACATTCCTTTGAAACCAGTGGTGAACTTTGGGACGAAGGACTGTGACTGATCTACACTTTGTTATAATAGATGTATTACCTGTATAATCAGGAAACTACCATAATTTTTTGAACAGCACATCCCTAGTTCTCCCTTCAAGCCTCTTTTGTAGGTGGAAAGAATGGAAGGTTGAGGGATCAGCTTTCGTGGTGACTCAGATTGATCGTTGCCCATTTGGCAGGGAAGGGTGGAGAGCAAGGGTGAAGTCTTGGGACCTAACATTCCAAATCTTGAGGCCAGCGTAGTACCCGGTGTGCGGTAATGTTCTGTAAATATTTGTTGAATGAACGGACATCCGACATCGGGTCGCTGGTAAGCCTCATTAGTCCATTCATTCGTTCCCCTTTGAAAGGTCTTTCCAGTTAGAGACGTCCTCCTGTGCCCCCAGGGGCGGGATGGGTGAGTCAGAACAGGGTCCAGACAGGTCGAGTGACCTGCCTGGTCGCTCCACAGGTTGGGGGGCTGGTTAGCAGAGCCAGAGCTAAACCAGGGACGGGTGCTCCCCTGGGCCGGGCCCCCCAGGTCCTGCAGGATCCTACAGTCAGGGCAACACACGGCCATGACTGCACACATGTTGGTTCCACGAACGGCGGGGCTGTGTGGAACATAAGGGCCTCAGCCACACGGAACAAAAGTAACTCTGAAAGGAAACCCTCACAGGCTAGCACCCTTCCTGCCGGCCCTGCTGTGCTTCTGCAGCGAGGGTGCACTTTAATCGACGAAATGTGCCACACAGCCTAACCACACTGTGGAATAACAACCTCCACTTAGCATTTGGAGATGTGACAGAGGTGCCAGAAGTTAGACTCTGAGGCCTAAATGAAATAACAGAAGCTCCCCATCCTCTCCTGAAGATGCTCATTAGTCTTTGCTTTCTCACATTCTGTTTGCTGTGGCCCACTGCCAGAAATGGCGACGCAAAGATAATAAGTGAGAGTTAAAAATATGTGCAGAGTGGCCAGGCTGTGTGGACCCTAGACAGCTGGGGGGAGCCCAGGTAGGGAGGAGCTGGGAGGGAGGCAGAGGGGGAAGGAGGAGCGGGGAGGAAGGCAAGGCAGAGAGACAGAGAGAAGAAGAGAGACACCCTCACAGAGACACACAGGGAGACGGGGAGACAGAGCAGGGGGACAGAGAAACGGAGAGGGACAGAGCACAAGAGCACCTGGGAGACAGTGCACTCACTCAGAGACAGACAGGCAAACACCAAGATGGGGAGGGCCGGGGAGAGAGGGAGGGAGAGAGATGAGACAGAGAGATGGAGAGAGGGAGGGAGACAGACATGGAGCAAATGTCTGTACCACTGGAGTGGGTTCAGAGTCAAGGCCGGCTGCGGGGTGGGCGGGGTCAGTCGCATCTGTTGCTCCCCTCTCACCCCCCCCACCCCCGGAGCAGCATTTAGACACGAGAAATGCTGTGAATTTCCAGGGCAGCCTCGGGACGGACAAGCAGGAGGGAGGACATCTCAGACGGGGTGGCCGGGCAGCGGGGAGCCCCCTGGTCTAGGACTGAAGCCACAAGGGGCACCCATCCCATCCCAGCCCCCTGACCAGGTAAGCTGGGGCCTGTGGCTCACTCCCTCACCACTTAGTCCCCACAGCCCCAGGCCTAACACCAGACCTGGAGGGAGGGGGCGTCCTGAGTAAGTGCTGGTGACAGGAGCCCCCGTGCCCCCTGTCCTCCCGTCCTGCAGCATCTGGATGTCTGTCCACTCCTCTGCTCGGCAACCCCCTCAGCAGCCACTGCGTGCCGGGCTCTGGAGAACGGGCACAACCCTTCCCCAAAGAACTCCCATTTCCTGGGCCGGACAGCCCCATCAGCACCCCACCCCAGGCAGAGCACAGGGGCCCCGTTACAGCAGCTGGGCTGGGCTTGGAGGAGCGGTCCCGCGCACAGCCCTCGACAAAGGCCGCAGCGCGCAGGCAGACGGCGGAGAGCAAAGGGAAAAGGGAAGGAAGACTGCTGTGCTGCGCCCTGCCACACGCGCTGTCCCAGTGCCCACACAGAGACCCTGGCAGGTGGCAGGTTTTACACCCCCCTTTTCTGTAGACAAGGAAATGAAAGTTCAGAGAGGTTAAGGAGCCAGTCCTCGGTCCTCAGCTAGTCAGCGACACAGTCACCGCCTGGGTCTGTCTTCCCACCCCCCAGGTTCCTCCCGAGGCCCCGGGAGGTTCGCCATCCCCCGGGAGACAAAGGGCCCAGCGCATGGCCCGGCTCTAGCTGCTGCCCAGCCTCCATAAACATGTTTTTCAACAATGAGGTTTTCTCTGCAAGTTAGTGATTTTATGGCTCTCAGCAAAAATCTGTGACACCAGATGTTAAATGCAGCAGGAGAAAGTTATTTCCATCACTGGTGAAGTCTTGCAGAGTGCACGGAGGCTGGTCACATATTTGACTTCAGGCAACGTGCGATCTGATTTCTGTTCACAGACAGGCTCTGCGAGGGAGGGCTGGCGGAGACACACTGCTGCGGGGCCTCTGGGTGTCGGGGAGGCAGCGGTCAGTCTGTGACTTCTCCTGTGAGCTGGCTGGTAAACACACCTGGCTTGTTTGTGGACCAGACCCTTGGCCAGACACCCCGCAGTTTCTTGCCTGGGCCTTGTCACAGCCCTCTTGGGACCTGTCCCCACGGCAGCCGTTGTCCCCTGGAGTCCTCGCTGCTGTGTCATGCTGACACCCCTCTGTCCACTCCCTCCTCCTCTGTTCACTCCCACCAACGCACTCCAGCCTGGCAGCCCTCATGAGGAAGCAACTCTCAGGTCGAACCACATGAAATCGCCATTTTGGGTAGGTAAACAACGGCCAAATATTGGCAATTGTGCGTCATTCATGCCAATATATCGACAACCTCAATGTTGTGTCCAGAGTGGTTTCAGTGTAAATCGGGTGCTGTTGGTACCTGGATCGAGGGTTGTTGGGAGATTAAATTAGACAGTGTTTATAGAGACACCAAGGACAATGCGTGGAACACAGCCAGTGCTCAAGGAGCCAGCACAGGGACAGGTCACTATCGTCCTCCTCACCCTGTCTGCCACCACGTGGAGTCTTGCCCCAAACTCCTGCTACAGCTTATTTGTCCCACTGCCCACGGCTTGGGCCTGCCTGATACCCGGGCCCCGAGGCTGGGTTCCCGTCACTGAAGACTGCCTGCAGCCCGTGTCTGGCTCCCCCTCGGGCCTGCCCTCGCCTGGTTCAGGCGCTGCCCTGTCGTCTGACTGCCCAGCACAGCAGCCTCAGGGCAGGCAGTTCCCTCCGCCCGTGTTCCCCAAGTCTTAGGTCTGCTTCCCGTGGTATCTAGAAGAAACGAGACACAGTGTCTTCTGGGGGACCAGTGACTGTCGGGCTGGGCAGTCCTGTACGTTTGGGGACACGATATTTGTGATGAAACTTGAATGGAGGAGGGCTCAGGACAGATTCCTACTGGCCTGGCTTCCGGGAGACGGGTTCATGAGCGGGGCCGGTGTGTTCCTTTTCAGTGAGAAACGGAGCTGCCTAGGAGAAGGAACGCTTGGGTCAGCACATTCCCTGCAGTAAATCCCAGGGATGGTTTCCGGGTTTTTGGTGGAGTGAATCTGAGAAAAGGGGGCCGAACCTCTTGAGGGGCGATGGGGCCCAAGCCTCTGCCCGCAGCAGAGCGGCCTCTCCCATAGCCAGGCTTGCTCTGGAGCAGGGCCAGGTAAAAACAGCCAGGTCTTCCCTTGAGGTTTTTTCCTTCTCCACCACGGCCCCTGCCCTTTGGGGAACTCCATCTTCCATCGCACATGGCGACATCGTCTGACTCTCTTCACCAGCTATTAGCTTCCTGAAACACAGTTGATCTCAGCTTTGCCTCCTGAAATGATCTGAGTCACGTTCGGTTTAACTCAGTTCAACGTGACAGATATTTACTGTGTATCCACTGCTTGCTGGGCCTGCCCGAGAGGTTCCAGGTCCTGCCAAATTCAGTCTCTTCAGTTAAAGCTAACTCGACGAGTATTTACTGAGCCAGGCCCTGGCCTAGACCTCGGGGCCGTGGTGGTGGACGGTACACATGGTCCCGTGTGGTCGTCTGCTTAGAGAACTAGGAGGGTCAGTTAGCCACTACAGCAGTGTAGACGGTTCAGATGGGGAGGTGCAAAGTGCCCCAGGGGTTGCAGGAAAGGCGTCCACTCTGCAGTGAAGGTTCCAGGAGGGCTTCCTGGAAGCTGTGACGTCTGCTCTGGGGCCTGAAAGAGCAACAGGAGTGGGGGAGGTGTGCATTTGTGTGTGTTTGTGCACACGTGTGCATGTGTGTGTGCATGTGTTTGTGTGCGTGCATGTCTGTGTGTACGTGAGCATCTGTGCACGTGCCTGTGTCGGGCGTGGTGGAGACAGGACTAAGCGCTCCCCGGGGGCCAGGAGAGAGGCAAGAGGGGAGACTGAAGGGCTCTGGCCCCCGTTTAGGACATGGGGCTTTGTCCTCACAGCTCGGGAAGCTGTGAAACGCTTCAGGCAGGTCGTGAAGTAATCTTGCTGTGGCCTGGGAGGACCACTCCGCCTGCAGGGAGGGCTTTGGGGTTTCCAGTATCCTCCACTAATACTTTTATAGACACGTCTCGATTTCTGCTTACACAGGATTAAATTTTCCATAAATTATGGCTTTTCTAGTTTATCTCATCCATTATTTCCAAGTTTCTGTGGGTTGGGGTGTGTGTTAGGGCGACCTTTGTCACCCCACGATGGAGTACGTCCCCCTTCCCTCTCTCCTCCAGCGGGGGTTGCTAGAAATGACCCACCGCCCCTCACACCTGAGACTAGTAATAAAATATTGGAATGACGCCCACACAGAAAAAGAGGTGTTTCCATTAGAGTTAAAACACTTTTTTGGAGGGAGCAAAAGGGCCGTAAAGATGACTTTAATATGGGAGGTATTAGCTCTGCGTTTGGTTATTTAGGTGAGTAAATGATGTCTGTGTTACGGAGTCCAGCATGAGTGCGGAGACCTCCGTGACGACTCCATTAACGGACGGAGGAGGCCCTGGGGAGGCTCGGGGACAATCCTGTGAGGGAGTCAGCTCGTCCTAACGGACGCAGAAGCCGGGAGGGGGGCAGAGGCTCTGTTACTTCTCCTTCGCTCGCTGTCAGCACGTTGGGAGGAAGCAAAGGTGGGCAGCGCTCCTGGAACCAGGTCTCCCTCTGCCCAGAGGGCTAGGAGGGCCCTGACCCTGACCTGTCCTGCGCTTCCCGTGCCGTGGGGAGGGAGCAGATGCAGCTTCTCCGGACGTAGGGACTCACTCCTCACTGCGGTCTGGGCTAGGAGACCCACCCAGGACACATGGAGGAAGCTCTGCCTAAATTTCCCATCCTTTCCACTTAATTAGCATTAAAAGTGCAGTTTTTGTGTGCTTGGTATACGTGGACGACAAAGGATGCAGCTCCTGACAGGTGAGTTCTTGACAGCTCTGGAAAGCAGGTCTACTTGCTTGTGGTTCCTCATCCTCCTTGGCTGTGTGGGCCTCCACCTTCCACCTTCTGCCTTCATGGGATTTCCCTTTTTCCCTCCCTCTCTCTTTCTCTCTTTCTTTCATCAAACCCCCTTTCAGGAAAGATTAGTGACCTGCATCTTAAACCCATTCCACAAACATTTCTAGGGTACCGACTATGAGCTATGACAGTGGAGGCTAAACACGACGAGGAAGCCACCCCTTCCGAGGTGTACAAGCCACGAGTAGCTCTTCTCCACGGCAGAATGTCCCGAGGGCCAAGAGAGAGCACAGGGATTCACATTAATGAGCAAACACTACCGGCCAGCTCCTTCCCACACGTCACGTCTTTAATCCTCATGAAAACACTGTGAGGCAGGAATGTAACCCGACTGTGCTCACGGGGAGGTGAGATGGGCAAGAACACAACCTGCACCATGTCACAGAGTTGGCTGTGACCACAGGTCCTTCTGACTGCAAAGCTCATGTTGGTTTCACTTGGGTTCCCCCGCCTGTACTGTGGGTCCGGGACCAGCAGCAGAGCTCGTGGAGAGGCAGCCTGGAGAGGCACAGGGAACAGCAGGTACTGTTCTGATATTTAAGGCTGGCTTCACAGAGATGAGCTTTGCAACCAGACAGAGAGGAAATGCGCATCTTAAGTGACACAAAGTATCACGTAGACACATTTGCTCTGCAAATTGGGTTTTGGACTAGGGGGAAAAGCAGAAAATTGCATGATTTTGAAATCACACAAGCCAGGTTCAAGCCCTGGCCCCACTCATTGGCTTACTTATGTGATCTTTGGCAAATGAACCACTCTGGGGCTCAGCTTCTGCATCTGTGAAATGGACATAGTCATCTCCATGGTCATGTCTGTGAAGATTCAGTGAGCAGATGCCACAACACGCTGGCTCGTGGGAGGCCCTCAGTCATGTTAGCAATTCTCAAGATGCACAGCGACCCGTGGGCGCAGGTCCCCATGGAGGGTGGAGGTGAGGGAACTCTCAGACTCCCGCTGTGGTGACAGCTCAGAGCAAACCACTCCCTCTCGTGACACACGCTGGCCACGTCTGGGAATGTGACTGCTTCCACCTTTTATTGTACAGAGAGGAGAACATTTTACGGGCCCTGGTTTTCTCAGAAGGCAATTTTCAAAGTGTTTGTTGTCTCTGGAGCTCGCTCAGAGGCTTGCTTGCCTTCTTTGCATCCGTGATGCGAGGTGGAAACGAGAGGTGGGCCTGAGACAGGGATGTTAAAACCTCACGGCCCACGCAGTCTGAGGAAGTGGGTCTGTGGACACAGGAAGATGCAGCCTCCCAAAGGCTCTGCACTAGCGCCGGGGACGGGGTACGGGCCCAAGAGTCAGCGAAGGTTGAGCAAGCGCCGTGAGAGCTGCAGGAATGAAAGGTCATCACAAAGACGAATCTCGTCCCCCCAAACTTAGGGACAGCAATTCACGGAACAGCAAAACCAGACCACATGCCTCTCGACCCTCCCGCGGCTTCCGTGGGTGCCTCGTGGGCTGTCTTTCCCACAGCACTTGTCACCAAGTCACAGTGTTAGTTATCCTGCTCAGTCATGAGTCTAAGTTAGAATGTTATTCTAACACTGTTGTGGGCTGAATTGTGTATGTTGGAGTCCTAACCCCCGGTGCCTCAGAATGCCACCTTACTCTGAGAGGGTCTTCCTCGAGGTGATCAAGTTAAAGTGAGGTCATTAGGATGGACCCTAACCCACCACAGCTGGCGTCCTTACGAAAACGGAAAATACAAACAGCGTACACAGAGACACAGAGGGAAGAGGGCGTGAACACCGGGAAGACGGCCGGCCAAGCCAAAGAGAGAGGCTGGGACGCCCCTTCTTCCAGCCTACGGAGGAGCCGCCCGCCTCACCTGAGACAACACCGTGCTGCGGCTGGGCCGCCCCATTTGTGGGACTCTGTTCCGGCAGCCCCAGCAAACCAACACACATTCTCTGCGATTTGCTTTTCTAAGATTGAGTTTTCCTTTATCCCCCGGGGTAGGACATAAGCTCCGCCAGGCAGAGTTTCTTCTGTTTTGCTCACTGCTAGGACCCTGCATGGGAACAAGGCCCAGCACCGCTGCTGTTCATTAAACACTGTCGAGTGAATCCATCAGAAGTCAGAGAACTGATGAACTGACTCTCCGAGTGCCCACTTGAAGAGCGAGGCGGGGAGGGCAGGTCTCCCTCATAGGGTGGGGCGCCTCCAGCAGGTTTCAGAAACCGAGCCTTTCTTCAGAAGACCTGTGAGGATGAGGAGGGAGCAGCCCTCACCAGTGTTCAGAGAGCCCTCAGGATGGAGCACTCAGGGCGTGGCTCGGGATCCAGTTAAGCCCACTGCCCGAGCTGTCCTGCGGTGAGCTGGGCGGGGACAGGTCCCCCGCAGTAAGACAGTTCTCTCCACGTCAGCTTGGCAGGGGCGGCAGTGCTGGGGTAGAGTTGGGTCGCGCTGTGCTGGGCAGGGGCTCATGCAGAAATTCTGGGCTCCCCAGCGCGTTCCTAAGGGAGAACCACCTTCCTTTTCTGCAGCACTGAACGGTTTTCTGGAGACACGAAAAGTCCTCATTCTTTGGCTCTTCTCTCGCACCGCCTCGGTGAAAAACTGAAGTGCTGGCAGAGAGCGGCTTTACTGAGCACCTACCAGGTGGCAGTGGCTATTCCAGCAGGACGCAGAGGTTAGAGACAAGCTGGAGAGGCGTCTTGAGGATGCATGAAGGGAAATTAAATTAAATGATAAGGGAGGTGACGTGCCAGCGCAGGGCCTGGCTGAGAGGGAGCACTGAAGAATGGACGCTTCCTTTCTTTTTCTCTTTCTTGCCTTTCAGTGGAGGTAACAGTCTGCGGCGGAAGGCAGAGCATGTGGAAGAAAGGCAGGTTGATTTTTGGTGTCTGCTGGTGTTAAAGGCAATCACATGTCACAGAGATTCAGAGGGGGGACACGTGGTGAGGGCTGGAGGGTCAAGGGATAGGAGTCGGCCCGAGGCTGAAGGCATTCTGGCAGGGGAGACAGGTGGAAGTATTTGGTCGAGGCTGCGGCCTGTGTGGGCTGTGGGGACAAGGGCTCAGCCGTGGGAAGACATGTGTGGGTTTGGGGGTCCCTGGGAGGTGGGGGCCGGGCTCTGTATAAGGACTGTGTGTGTACTGTTTCTTTAAACGTCCCTTGCCTCCTGAGCTGAGTTCAATTATCATCTCCAAGTACAGCTGAGAAGATGGAGGCCCAGGGAGAGACTCAGTCACTGGACCGAGGCTCCGCTGGCCACAGGAGACAGAGCAGGCGCGATCTCGCCCATTAGAGTCTTAGGTTGTACCCGCCACCGCCAGGGACCACACCATCGCTCCGTTCCTTCTCATTGCCAATGGGTCCTTGCTTCTACCCAGCTCTCGCCCAGGTGAGGGAATACTCTCTTTATTCAGCAACGTATCTCCCTGGGGAGTGCAAAGTGCCTGTCTAGGTGTCACTTCACATCCCTTTGCCTTGTCCCTGGGACGATGGTCGCACCTTCGCTGAGATGAAATGAATGTCTGTGGGCATGCGTTAGTGTTTTAGGGCAGCTGTAACAAGAACCACAAACTGGGGGCTTAAAACAACATTCACTGTGACGCGGTTCTGGAGGCCTGAACTCCAGAATCAGGGTGTTGGCGGGGCCACACTCCCGCTGGAACCTGCAGGGGAGGATGCCTTCTTGACTCTTCCCGGCTTCTGGTGCTATCCTTGCGTCCGCGGCTGGTACACACTCCAGTCTCGGCCTCCATCTTCACGAGGTGTTCTCCCTGTGTCTGTCTTCACTTGGCATTTTCCTTTGTTATCAAGACACAAGTTGTTTTGGATTAGGGCTCACCCCAATGACCTCGTCTTCACCTGATTACATCTCAAAGGCCCTCTTTCCAAATAAGGTCACAGTCACAGGGACTGGGAGTGGGGATGTTAAGAGATCTATTTGGGGGACACAATCCAACCCTTAATAGGGTACCGTAGTCAAGGTCGCACCACTGGCTGGGACCTCAAATTGGATTATATTTTGTGTTTTTAAACTTCTAACACCTTCTTAGTAGTGGCTCCTTGCTTTCACCCAACTCTCTACATTCCTTCTTACCTCCTTGTTTTTGTTACCTCTTCACAGTTGGGATCATCTTCTTCCTTCCCCTGTGCTGGAATCTTCCTCCTTCTTTAAGCCCAGCTACCTCTGCAAATCGTCCTCCTCCAGCCCAGCCCTCCTGGCTGCTTCTCCTCTAAATGCTGTCACAGGTAGAGCCCTACTATAGTTAGGTTGACTGTTGAACAGACCACTAATTCCTACTTGTCCCTCAGTCTCACTTGCCTAAATAAACCAGAAGCTCCTGATTCTCGAGACAGAGACTAATCGTGACTTTGTTGCTCTGGGGTTTAGCACAGGGTCAGCGCCTTATAACTCTCCACAAGACCTTGCTCTTTTGTTTCAGATCCTAATTTTCTGTCAGGGTCCCTTGGAATAACGTGACCGTGCAGCCTGGTGACAGGGAGGACCAAGCAGTGACGGGGGAGGCAGAGGCTCACAGGAGGCCAAGCTGTGCCAGGGCTCCTCCTTTTGCAAGATTTGACTCATCTGGATAATTGCCTTCACTTTCCACCTGACTTAGCCTGTGCCCACTGGGCCAAAATTGATGGAGATTTGGCTAATCCAAGGACCGGTAGACTGGAAGCTGAACTGATTACACAACAGAGCAGGCCCAAGAGGAAAGTGTGAGGGCCCCTTTGTTCCTGGTGTCCTCAGTGAGGCTCTGCCCCGGGGGATCACATCGCAGGCCTCCCCCAAGGCTGGCAGGAGCCCCGAATGCTATCATCCTGCCCCCGACAGCTGTTTACCTTGCTAAGCGCACATCCTCTGAGGGGCCCTGGGCTTTCCTCTTCCTTCCCAGCACTTCTCTTGAGACTTTCTAGGGATGGAAGCGGGGAAGGATGAACAGAGCAGATGCTCTCTGCTCTTTGTTCCCGGAAGTGACTGTCCCATTGTTCATGACACACAAGGAAGTTCGCAAGAAGTTGAATTTTGGAATCTGAGAATTTTAGGTTGGATGATTTTTCCCAGATGCATCTTGTTTGCGTGGAGGGAAACCAAGGCATCAAGAAATGAAGCCATGTGCTAGAGATATGCTTTACGAGGATTAGAGGACAAAGCTGAGATTAGAACACATGGCTTCTCTGTCCAGACCAGCACTGTCTGCTCTCTCGGGTTGCCTTGGTCATCATGGAGCCCAGACCCAGGCAGGGACTCTGCTCCATACACGGAGTCTGGGGAGGTTTCCCCTGTGTAGAGGATTAACCCCTTGAGCTGGTCTCTGCTCATCTCTCTAGCCTCACCGTGCACCTTTCTTCCCCTTGTTAACAAAACTCCAGCCATCCAGGCCTTCTCTCATTTCCAAGCCCCTTCCCACCATCTTCACGAGCTCTTCCCACAATCTAGTATCATCCTAAATGTCACTTTCTCAGAGCCTTCCTTGGGGTCTGCACTGAAACAATACTCACCACTAATTGTGTCCCCAGAACTCTGCATTTTCTTTCACAGATGTGTCTGCCTATGTGAAGTCTGTGATCCCCACCTTGCCTGAACCGGAGGCTCGGGAGGGCAGGGACCACAGTCGCCGTGCTAATTATTGTAAAATCTGGGCCAGGCACGTAGCAGGCACTCAGTACATGTTTGCTAAACAAATGAATGAGTGAACGAAGTAGAAGTCTGGCTTTTTGGATGTGGGAGGGCCAACCTGCCCCTCTGTTAGAGCTTTGTCATTGCTACCATGTTGTAGAGAACACACTGAGTCACGTTCCAGCAGGCCTGTGGCTTATCCTCAAGCTTTCTGACAGGGCCAGTGAGGCCCAGAGAGGACAAGCAATTGCCTAAGGTCACCCACGCTGTAAGTGGCCAAGCCTAGGCTGAAATGCGTGTTTGCCTGGCTCCAAGCTGAAATGTTTTCATTATTTCCTGGTGCCTTCATTGCAGATGAGAAGCCTTCTCTGGATATCAGGAGTGTCACGATGTCCCCAGTGTGCATCAGACAGCTCAGGCGGTGGCTTTCCCTGGATTGCAACCTTCTTAGTGGAAGAGCCAGGTCTTGACAAAGGTCGCTGGTTCTCAGATCAGAGAACCATCCAGCTCCACACTTGGGCACCCCTTGGGGATGCACTCTTGGGGTCACAAGGCTCCCGGGGTGCACACTAGCAGAGCCCTGGGCTGTGCAGGGTAAAGAGGAAACTATGACAACATCCGTTCACCATGAATCCTGTTTCTCATTTTACCCTTAGTACCGGAGAACAAAGCTCATTTCACCCAAATGTTCTGGTGCCAGGGGCCCCTGGAACTCCCGTTTTCAATCATGCGACCCCAGTTAAGTGGAGACAGTTAACACGCCCGCATGGCTGAGCCGGCGGGTCCTGCTGCCACCTGTAAGACATTTGGTGCAGTGCAGGAAGCAGAGCTTCCTTTCCAGCTTACATCACCACCTAATCTAATTACTCCTTCCAGTTTAGCTTTCACGTACTCCATCAGAGAAGAGATTGCTCATTTCCTTGCGAAACTATATACATCCACTGTAACGCTATTTTTTTGCCTCTCATAAGTAATCTGAGATTTCCCAACCTTCTCCCCCTACTGTAGTCTCTGGTTAATGTATAAACTTGGAAGAGATTTCTTGACAGAGGAGTCAAGAGGGACTCACCTGTGGGAATAGCGTTTACATTTCAGAGAATTTGAGATCTCAAAGGGGCCTTTCAGTCTCTGCGTTGAGTCCCCTGTTTCCCAACTGAGGAAACTGAGGCACAGATGGTGAGCCAATCACTGGGGAAACTCGTCCTAAGCTCCTCCCTGTGTCAGGCTCCAGGAAAAAGGGGCGGTCTCTCTGGACCATGCCCCTGCCCTCAAGGAGCTTGTGTCCAGAGGAGAAGAGACAAATGACTGTAATTGAAAATAATCAACAAATCCCAAATGCACCAAGCAATGTGCAAAAGAAGTACAGGTTATTTGTGGAAGATTCCCTGAGTAAGTGATGCTTAAAACGAATCATAAAGAATGAGAAAGATCACTAAGTGAAGAGCGGAGAAAGGGCATTCCAGGTGGAGGGAAGAACATATGGTTAGGGCAACGGAGAGGGGTCCGGAACAGCCAGAGTGGGCCCATTAAGAGAGCATACAGTCAAAGAAGCTGCAGAATGCGGTGGGGACCGGTCCGTGACGCGTGTCCTCCGTGTTAGGAGCATCTTCGTGAGGTCACCAGTGGATGTGCTGTTTGCCCCTCTAGATCTACTCTCCACCCTCTGTATTCTGTGCTGTGCCCTAGGAGGCTGACCTCTAGAAGCTACCTGGACAGACCCCTCTGACTTCTGGTTGGGTTTGGCCAATAGGAGGCCCAGTGGAGACTGCAGACTGTGAGGAGAGAGGTCGGGGTACTCATGCTTGGGCTGCCTTCTGGCTGGGTGGTGGGTTGGCAAAGTGCTATGTTGTGGAAGGGGACAGTCCCTTGTCAGGTGGCTATTCCTACAGATTTCCCTTCACTTGTTCCTTCAGGCTTGGGGGTGGTAATGGCTCTCTGCTTGTGCCAGCTTCAGGTCACCTCACATATCCTGTTGGTCTCACCATACCCTGCCCACTCCCTTCAATAAACTCCCTTCAATTACTCCGTCTGAGTTTTTCATCTGCTCCCTGAGTCCTTTAAAATGGGCTCCTTCTCCAAAGGGACCTGCCATGGAGAAGGCCCTCAAGGTGAGGACACCGGTGGTATAGCTGAGGAGGGTCAGATAAGAGAGAAGCAGCTGGGGGGCCCTCTGAGGCCCCACGAATGTGCACATGACAGAACAGGGCGTCTCTCAGCCCCGCCAGGCCCAGTGATGGCAAAGTCATCTTAGGAAGGTACCTATGAAGGAGGAAGTTTCCTACAGCTTCCTTCCAGCCCCCGGCCCCCATCCTCCCTGTGCCCAACTACAAAGGGGCCAGAAGTCAGGATAAGCGAGCTCAGGGAAGAGCTGGAGGGGCAGTGAGACAGAGCGAGGTGCACCCAGTGTGTGGCCGCATGGCAGGAGCCGGCCCAGAAGACTGAAGTGTAGACGGATATATTCTCATCTCAGTGGAGTCATTGCCTGAGGGTTGTCACAAGAGTCCCAGGACTGCCTGAGTTTTCATCCAGGTGCGGGCGAGTGACGGCGGCTCCCACCAAACAAATGACAGGGACTGTTGCGTTAAAACCCACAGTCGTCTTCAGGATTCACCCACGAGGTCCTGCTTGCTCAACGTCCTGGCTTTATAATCTTAGGAAATGCTGCAAACCGAACTCTACTGTGAGTTGACAAGTGACCTGTTTCACTTTGTGAACGTGCTTGACTGCGAAATGCTTTTTCTGAGCAACACGTCTGTAGCTGATGCTCCTCCCAGTGTACTTGGGAAATGTTGCCTCTGATACCAAATACACAAGTAAGTAGACAAAAAAATATTTTCTTCCTGGAGAGGATGTTAGAATGGCTGGTTAGAGCTGCTCTGGTGAAGCAGCCTATCCCAGAGCGCAATTTTGTCCTGACAGTATAGCTGTAAATAAAAACTGATGCTTAGACTGGAAAGTTATAAACTACCATCAGAGAACTCTTTGCATGCCTGATATGTTACAGAAGCGGTAGGTCATATACACATGTGTATGCATATACGTACATGTATAATGTGGACACTGAATTCCTTAGTGCGCTCTGGGCCCCCACAGCTCGTGGAGAGTCCCGGCAGGGCCTACCGACTGTTAAAGAGTGTGCTCATGGAATAATGAGTCTTTGTGTATCACACAGTGGCCGTCAAAAGGAAACCCGTGGACTTTCGTTTATAGAGTGATGTCATAATTTTGTAACTGATTCAAAATACGTACTAGCATCTTAGCAATAAAGCAATAAGTGAAAACGAGGTAGAAAAAACACCAGGTGAAACCCAGAGGGGCTTTGAAATCCACCTTTGTCTGCGTGATGGTGGACTGACCACAGGCCTCTTAGACCCTTCATGGAGCCCTGCAGACCTCCATCCTTTACGTTTTCCCCCCCGGGAACCGATATCGAGGCGCGTGGTGCTAGTGTAGTGATCATCACAGAGATGGTGTTCACGCACTTGCCTGAATGAACGGCTGAGTGGTGCCTTCCTATCACAGGCGGGACACAGGCGTGAGAGCTTCAGTTCCTTCCTCTCTCTCTGCTTCACTTCCGGCCTCACTTCTCACTTTAGAGACTGAAGGGATAAACTTCACAAAATCTCTACTAGGCAGGAGTTATGGTTCTTACTGCACAGAAGAGAAGACTGAGGGCCAGAGAGGCCACACAGCTGGTGAGTGACAGAGCGGGACTGTCACCCGATGTGAAACACAGTAATGTGCACCTGTTTTTGGGTTTGCTGGGTTGTGGCACTTTGGACACCAAGACGATAACCATATAGCATGGAGGAGACCCTTGGTACCTTCCTAAAAAGCTTCGAATGTGAGAGTTTTGGGCCCAGTAGTTCTGACCACTTTAGGAAACCAAATATAATAATACTTGATGGGCATTTCCAAGGGGGTGAGGTTGCGAGATGCTGGAAATGAGGCCTAGAATTGAGAGAGTGAAGTTAAGGAGGATGATACACATTCTGGTATTTGACAGCACGGTGAAAGCAGCGGGCTTTGTCCTTGGTGCCTCCCAGCTCCATTTACTCCAGAATCCACAGAGCTGGGCGATTAATGACGGGATTCCAGGGCTGCCGCAGGCAGCGGGGGCACTGCTTTGGGTGTTAAATCACAGAGGAGCCCCTCCTTCTTCTGAGCACAGCCTTTGGCATTCCTGTGAGGTCACCAAGTTCATCTTCCCACTCAGTAAAGCCTCCATTCCTGTGGTCTAGTCTCTTTCACAAAAGCACGTCCCGAGGCTTGGAGAGCCAAGCCAAGGGGGGGCCAATGGCATTCTCCTGTGGCCTTCAGGCCTGTTAGCTGCTTGACTTGGAGAATGCCATCGCTCCTACCTTGTTCCTTTACCCGGGGACACTGGACTGTCTCCTTACACAAAGCTCATCTAAACAGATCCTGTCGACCATCCCTGCCACCTCCATTCTGACCACATCTCTTACTATCCACCCTCACTCACCCTGTTCCAGCCACATGGGCCTCCCTGATGTTCCTGGGGTACATGAGACTGCTTCCCCTCAGCCTTTGCACTGGCTGTTCCCTCCCTTCCTCCAGACAGCCACGTGGCTTATCACTCACCTCCCTCAGCATCGTACTCAAACGTCAGCTTTTCAGACTCAATTTTCCTGATCGCCCCATTTAAAATCAAAAACCTCCCCTCACCTGGACTCCCTTATCCCCCTTCCCTATTGCTGTATCTGCTTCATCCAGAACAGTGCCTGATACGGAGAAGAAGGTACCGTCAAGGACTGCATAATGACATCTCAGTCAACGACGGACCACATATACGATGGTAGTCCCATAAGATCAGGACCACACAGCCTAGGTGTGTGGCAGGCCGTGCCATCTAGGTTTGTGTATGTACACTCTGTGACGTTCAAATACGAGGAAATCGCCTAAAGACACATTTCTCAGAACTTATCCCCATCCTTAAGTGACACGTGACTCTACTCAATAAATATTTTGAATGAATCAAGCAACCTCTGCTTTAGTTGGATTTTCTGCAGCCACTCAAGACTCTGAAATGCCTGTGCCTGGGAGGGACTGTTCTTCCTGCTCAAACTCCTCCGTATTTTTTTTTTTTTGTAAGGAAGATCAGCCCTGAGCTAACATCCGACGCCAATCCTCCTCTTTTTGCCGAGGAAGACTGGCCCTGGGCTAACATCCGTGCCCATCTTCCTCCACTTTATATGGGACGCTGCCACAGCATGGCTTGACAAGCGGTGCATCAGTGCGTGCCCAGGATCAGAACTTGCAAACCCTGGGCCGCAGAAGTGGAGTGTGCACACTCAACCGCTGCACCAGCAGGCCGGCCCCCAAACTCCTCCCGTTTTTGTTAAGCTCCTTCCCTCTGGCCATTTCTGTCAAACCCTCTGGCCAACATTGCAAACAGGAAGATAGGTTTCGTCAGGCACAGTGAAAATGCTAGGAATGGCCGGGTATTTTGATCTATACTTTCCTATGTTAAACACTCTTCGTAGTCTCTCTTTATTCCCAATAAGGCTGACCAAAAAGAGCCAACGGCCCACAGTTGAGTTTGGTCTTCAATGTTGAATCAAAACTTAAGTCAACCTTCATTTTTATCCATCTTATTTTATGATTAAGAACGTGGGTTTTGGAGCTACAGCATTTGGGTTTAAATCCTTGTTCCACCACATTAGCTGGGTGACCTCAGATAAGTTACTGCACATCTCAGTGCCCAGTTCTCTCCTCAACAGAGAGAAGGTAGCAGCATCTACCTCACGGGTTGTCGTGAGAACCCGCCAGGCTGACGTATGAAGCCCTTAGGACTGGACGGTTCAGTTCTTCCCCATGAGCCTCGGTGGAGGACATGGCCTCTCCTCTCCTCCCCTCGGCCCCCCATCTGCCTCACCAGACCCGTGTTCTGGGGGGCCAGTGATTTTCTGGGCCTTGTGTCCATGTGGCAGCATGACGCAAGGAGAAGACTATGCCCAATACATCCCCCTGGCCAACCCACCCGGGGCCCCAGTGGTTAACCCTACCCACTGGGTCCCCGCTCACTAGTGGCCGCTGCCTGTGGATGCCTGGCCTGCCGGCTGGAGGACAGACCACCCACGGGAGGCGCTCTTCCCGTCGTGAAAGGCAGGCAGGGCTTGCTCGGCCCCTGGACACAGGAGCCCGTTGCCCCAACCAAGATAATTTCCTCGTCACCAGGCCCGAAATTCTTACTCGATGTCATCTTCACGCTGGTGTTCCGAGAGAGCGCCAAGCCCCCCGCCGAGCCTGCAGGCTGGGGAGTGCTGCTCCCTAAAATGCACCTGTCTAAGGAAAAGGAAGGACTTAATGCTGCTCACCAGGGAGGATTAAGTGCCAGCGGACTTTGTTTTTGGACTGCTATTTGGAGACAGGATGCTTCAGAGTCTTTTGCAAAAACAGGAAAAATATTTAAAAAAAAAAAAAAAAGAAAGAGAAATCCCTCACCTCCCTGGGAAGACGTTTGAGAGACAGTCCAGCCTGAGGGGAGTTTGATGCCAAGAAAGCCGTGTTCCCAGCCAGTCAGAATGTGGGCACGGCGGGCAGGATTCGGGTGGCTGTACCGCTACTGGGCAACTTTCTATTGAAACCACTCTGGCTGAGGGGAAATGTTCTTTCTTTCATTCTTTCGTGACCTCTGTTTTTTTTTTAAGGAAAAACCCCCCACCACTTAAGATCCAGAGACACATTGATGTCACTGAGAGGGGAGACCCAGGTCATAATCAAAAAAAGTTGGTTTCAGGGCACCCCCCGACCCCCACCTTCTCTCTAAAAGGCAGCCCAGACAGCAGATCAGATGCCAGACCCTGGGAAGTGCCCAGAGGCAGCTCCAACTCCCGGCCCACCAGCAGCTGAGGCTGCCAAGGAACCAGATGCTGTAGCTTTAACAATATCTTCCGCTGCTTGGCATCTGCAGTGCAGGCTGCTGCCTGGGAGAGGGCGGGCAGGCGGCAACCGGTGTGTGTAATGGAGAGGGCCTCTGACCACGGGGCTGCCCGTTTGGCCTTGTTAAATCACCCCAGCATATGGTGAGAGACATCTGCCCAGGGTCTGGACCTCACAGGCTGGAGGCGGAGGGCCCAGCACAAACGTTCTGAGGCCTGGGAGACCCAGGCAGCTGGGAAGGCACCTCTGGGGCCAAGGGCCTCCTTTCACAGAGGAGACAGGATTCTGGCTCAAGGTCACACAGCAGCCTGCCGTCAGAAGGATAGGGAGCAATTCATTCCTTTCTTTGGGCCTCCATTTATCTGTCTGTGAAATGGGGTAAACGTGTAGCTTACAGGCTTGATGTGAGGGTTACATGAAACCATGGCAGCGAATGTCCCCTGCCCAGTGCACTTCCATCTTCCAGTTGTAATGTCAAAAGCAGCCCCCGACGTGTTGTACTTTCCAGGGGCTTTGGAAAAGATCCAATATTTTGCCTAGTTCCTCTCCACCTGCCCAGTGCAGGATGAAATCCCCCTCATGGGAGCTGCACCCTGTGACTGCGATTGAAACACAGCCTCACGTGCACGGGTGGAAACGTGGACTGGGGAAATCTGCCCTGAGGTAGCTTTCCTTCTTGGTAGGGAGTTATCGTGTGAACCTCGTGGGAAGCTGAAACCAGCAGGCACACCGGGAGGGGAGCCAGCGTCTTCACTGAAAAGCAGCTCTCGGCCTCTCGGAGCCATTTAACTTCCCTCTCCTCAAACCTCAGCTCCAAATATCAAAACTAGGGTTTTCTATTTTTTTTTTTTGGCTTCCAGATGACACTACTGGATTATCTTTGTACCACTACCCTCCCATTAATGAAGCCACTAGTAAGTAAATTCTTAAGTAGGGCAATGGCCCAACCTGGAATGCAGTGGGAAATACATTCCTGGGGTGGTATTAAAGAAGGAGAAATTCAGCCGGATGCCCTTGTGGACACTGGCCGCATGTGCACGCCTGAGGTGACAGCAGGTCCACCGCCTTTCCCCTTGTATCTGAACACTTTGTAAATGTCTCTGAAGAATATGACACGTCCTCGGAAGTATCCAGTATCTTTCCCAGATCAAATCCAAAGACCGCCCGTCAGAGCAACGTCACCGCTCTCTCTTCACTGCAGTGGGTCTTCGTGGCTGCCCTTCATTTCTACCTGTCTCCCACCCCAACAGCTTCTAATTGCCTATTGGAGATCCCAGTGTTTCCAGGTTCCACTCTAGGTGTGGGCTTGTGACTGGGTCAATTCAAACAGTGTCCTCCATCCTCTGACCAGAGTTTTGGTTTAAGGATGGGCCGTAAGACCAACATGGATACAAAGAGTCACTCTTCATTTTTTGTTGAGAATGCTGGGACTCTTTCTTGTCAGATATGAATGGGGAAGTAACTCAGACAGATCCCTGCCTGAGGATTTCAAGGAAGGCAGAACAGAGAAACTGGGTGACTGAGTTGCTGGATCAAGCCATGACTGAAGACAATGCTAATTTTGGACTTTTCAATTATAAGAGCCTTTTATATTTTATATCTATAATATTTATATTACATTTATTATTTAAGCCTGTTTGAGTCATGTCTTCTGTATTTAGCAACCGAAAATATCCAGCTGTGCTCAGGGAGGCCCTAAGAATTTGCGTTTATAGACGTTTGGCTTTGGCTTATATTTAGATTGTCAATTAAGACTTAAAGTTGTTCTGGTTAGTCACCTATGCTACATGACAAGGACATTGGAGCTGGGCTGAGGCTGATCTTGCTCTCACAGCACGAAGAAGAGAGTCCTCCTGGCCCAGGAACGAGCATAGTGGGGCAAGTCCCTGTCTGCCACCAAAGAACACCTTCCTGGTCCTTCGTGTCTCTACTTGGATTGACAAGTGGGTTCTATTAGATTAGGGTTTGCCAAACTTCAGTCATTTCTCTATCATCCTCAGAATTGTTTCTATGTTCACTTGTGCTATATTTTTAAGTTAACTCACTTTCCTTAATTTTATAAATCATTTAGGAATAAAGTAGAATGTTATGATAGAAAATGGAAAAAACAATATTTAATACACATTTAAAAAATACATCGTTATTTGCATAAAAATGTTTGTATGCTATCTGAAATAATCCTGCATAGATCCATTGGGAAAGTCTAAGAGTTGATCAGTGGTTTTCAAACTGTATTTTTACCGAACTAAATTGTTTTATTGTGGCAGTGTTAGATGCAAATGTCATTTTTAACTATTTTGAAAATTAAAATAAAAATCCATGAATATACTTAAGTCTCTCTCTCTCTATATATATGTACATAGATTTGTTTTATTGGAGTCCACCAACATAATTATTTGAGCTGCTAGATTGCTAATTTTGTATTAACACAGAAGACGACTTCAATAATCCCTGTGAATATGTTTTATTTTATTTTACAAATAATTCTCATCAAAATTTTAATACAGAAAAAGACAAATAAATGAGATACAAATGGCCAATAATCCCACTGCCCACAGAATCCCTTTGATGTTAGAAAAATAATAATACGTGTCTGTACATACATTCTAATTTCTTGTAAATATGTCATTGATGAGGAAGATTGTGGCTCTGCAGTGGTCTTTCGGGAATTCAGACTTTTAACTTAAAACTGTGTGAGTCACAGGTACCCCAAATAGATGCTAGGTGACCCGCAATCAATTGCTTCGACCAATCCTCTCATTGAGCTGTGACATTCTAATTCAGAGACTTGGGAACTCAAGACAGGCTGATCTCCAGGAATCCTATTATTCCCCGCGTCACTGTTAGTGTAAGTTTTTGGACTCCTCGTGTCTGATTTTCATATTTATGTCAAAGAATATAGAGAACCCTCCTAAGTGTTTTTACCAATTCAACTTTGAAACGGAAATGTCTCTCTATCCTTCCTTCCAGTTTTTGGCCCGATTAAGTGAAGAATATCTTGAGATTTTGAGTCAGGCTGTTAGCAGAAAACAAACAAAGAGAAAGCCCACAGATGTTACCGCTCTCACCACGTATCAGTGCGATCAGGATTTCCATGAGGCCATGCACTCAGAGTGAAATACTCAAGTCAAGACGGTCCTGAGGCTGATAGGACTGCAAATCTTATCCGTCACTCCAGTATCAAGTGTTGGGGTTAATCCGAATCAACTCATTGCTCCTTTATGGTGGAACTTGAAGAAGTAAGTGTTACCAATTTGAAATTATAAAACAACGTTCTGTGCATGTTATAGAAATGTATGCATTTACACTCACATACACACATTCATTCTGAAAGCCAGTGGACCCTCTGATCTTTAAGACGTTCTTCCAGCTCTGCAAATAAAGTCCTCGTCTCCTCTTGAGCTGACTTCACCTCAGAGTTGTGCCCGTGAGAGAAAATAAGAAAATGACAGCTGGCATTTGCACAGTGCCTTTCCGATTCACAAACGGCTCTCACGTGAAGGAAGAGTGTGAATTTTAACCTGGAACCCTAATTGGACGTCTTCTGTGGAGCCTCCCCTCACCGCCCAGGAGCGTCAGGCACTCAGCCCTCGAGGCCCTGGGGCTCTCGCTCCGCAGCGTTTAATTCTGTACTGCCCAGTTAGAACTGTCCCTTCACGGGCTTGCCTCGGCCCCTGGATGGCTAGCGCCTCCGAGGAACAGGCCGTAACTTGCTCATCTTTGTGTTTTCAGTGCCTGGTCTGGTGCAGAGTATTTGCTTAATAAATGTTTGGGTGCTTAATGAATGAATGAACGTTGTGGGAGCCAATAGGAAAACTGAGCCCTGGGAGATTAAGTTTGTTTTTTTTCCGTCAGCTCAGCACATGTCTTCCCCATCAGGAATATTTATTAACTTACAGCATATGTTGTCCTCATCAAGGAATATTTATTAAGCAACGAAATTGCGCATAAAATTTGGCAAGGTACCACTCTTCTGACGTCCGTCCTCTCCTCGCAGTCCTGACTGACTATCCTTGCTCACGTCCTCAGGAACCTTTCCTGGGCCTATTTCCCTGAAGCCTCATCAGCACACGCCTGACCCGTTCGTCCCTCCAGACCCCCGAGCATGTGTCTCCACCTGGGACACTTTCCTCATCTGTCTGCACTTTCGTTATCACCGGACTCAAGTCCTTCCTGAGAGCCGCTCGGCCCGGTCCTCGCCGGGATAACGGCGCTCAGATGTGGCACGGAAACTCTAACTGGACGTACGGCTCGTCTACTGCAGACACAGCTACTCATCAACAGACCTCCATTCAGCTGGGTCTATTCTCCTGGAGAGGGGAGCTTGTGTTGAGTCATCTTCCTGTCCATCAGAACACCCAGAGCACATAGTAGATGCCGAGAGAATAATTTGCATGGCCCGTGGCTCATCCTGCCTCTGTCTGAACTTACAGCTAGTCACTGTCAGAATGGGAATAGACTCCTGGAATCTTGAATCACATTCACCCCTCCCACCAAGAAAACAAAGGGACATTATCGGTGCTTTTCACTGATTCCTATGTATCACCCCTGCGTGTTCCCGTGCAGGCGAGCTAGTGTTTCCAATTCCCCAGCTTTCCATCTGTAACCCTGCTCAGTAGCACATACTTAGAGAGTGAAATTAGGTAGTATATGTACAGGCACGATTACAGGGCAGAGGTTGAGCAGACGGTCACTATCATTACCACTGTGGTCACTGTTATTGCCAAAAGATGCTGTCGAAAAAGCTTGTAAAAATTGGAAATTAAAAGTCACGTGAATAGAGGAAGAAAGTTAAAGCTATTTTGTAGCAGATGAACCAGTCTCTCCTGACGGAGGACCCCAGGGGTTGGTCCTGCATCCCCAGCACTCAACACAACCCGGTACAAACAGGGACGGTTTCGAGGCTTTCCACCGGACCTGCATGCCCCTGTTGATGATGTCAGCGGTAACCTGAGCATGTGACTGTCCACTAGTGCCCAGCATGTCCCGGCTCCTTTACCAACTATCCCACGTACCCCACGCCGCACTCCCATCAGAAAGTCAGAAACGAGCTACTCTCCCGTCTTGTGGCACGGGCCACGTGACTTGCCTGTGGTCGACAGCTAGCAGGTGGCAGAGCCACGACTGAGATGCAGGTCTGTCTGAGTCTAAAGCCCACGCCCTGCCCACAGCCCTGCACGCTGCGAGCTCTCCCCACCCTGTCAGGAGGCTCGTGGAGGGGGCCAGGCCCGAGCTAGGGCGGCGGCAGAGGTGACGGTAAGACAGAGAGGGAAGCAGACGTGGTGACTGGCCCCTTGGATGGGGGCTCAGTGTGTGGGGCGGGGAGAGGAAAGCTGACCACCACAGGAGGATTAGCATAGAGGCCAGCTGGGGAGCAGAGTGCCCGTCTCTGGCACGGACACTGCCCACACCCGGGTCAGGCCGGCCCCCGTGGAGGTTTCCAGCAGGCCCTGAGCAGCGCCGCCGAGGGCGAGGCAGGCCGGAGCTGTAACGGCTGGTGGAGCCTGGCCCTGCCCCAGGCGGGTACGGAGAGCGGCTGTTGGCTCTCGTAAAAGTCCTCGGTCCAGACCGGTTTTTCCACACAGAGAAATTCACCGCCCCCAAGAAGAAATGCCATCGCCTGTGCCTGCTGCCAAACTCGAGGAAAATCAAGCGGCGAGACTCTCTCCGCTGCCTGGGAGAAATGACAGAGAGCAAAAGGGCTTTCAGTTTCCTCCACCCCAAAAAAAGTCTGCCAGAGATATAAATATTTAAAAACAGGAGCTAGACTGAGAGGGTTAGCTTTCACCGAGTCTTCTCCGGCGAGCTTGTGATGCGCCCACCAGATATCACTTCTTCTCTGTAATGGAATGGCAGTTCTGGGTCGCACGGCCCAGCTCCTGACACGCGGAGCGGAGAAAAGCGCCCGTGACCCTTGAAACTATTTTTGTAGTTAGAAACAGACACAGGCCCAGGTTGTGGAGCCGACTGAGCGCAGCCGTGAGAGGTTTAAGTGGTGGTGGTGTTTTCTCCTGCTGTTCCCTTGTTTTCCTGCTAAGAAGTCCCCTCTCTGATTCCTGTCCAGCAGGATAACTCCTATTCCTTCTTAAAAGGGATTTATTTATTGATTTGACTGTTCTCATCTCAAAATGGTTACACAAAGACAAGGTCCATCAGGTGCCCAGTCTGCGTTTCTTTGTTCCACTCACAGGTGGTCCCCGAAACAGTAGGTGTAGAGGACGGTTCAGGCATTAATTCTCTCTTTCATATAGAGAAGTGGGTGCAAAACTCCGTGACATTCACTAGGTTCGGATCCTCACGGATGACCTTCACAATCTAGGTCTTCACAATTTTAGGCGGATTAGAGGAAACTAATGAGGATTTTGAAACAAGCTTTGGACTAAAACCCTCATCACGCAAATCTGTTGAAAAATCCCATAACTTTACAGCACAATTAACTCGATGCCCAGTCCCCACCCTCCTGTCTGATTTATTTTATTTCCTGTATTCTACTTTCCTTATAAAAGAACAAAAACAACAAGGCAGAGGGTATTCTTCTCTAATTTTCATTAGATTCTGCAGTCCTTTTTTTTTTCTAACTTGCTGTGTCCTCAGAGTCCTTTGGATGTTGTTCAGGACTCACAAGAGTTAACAGGCAAGGGGGGAGGAACCCACTTGTTTTAAGCCTGGAGCCTGTCACCTTTTCTTGGCAATTACGCTGCTAATGGCTGGGTCCCAAGCAAAGTGGCAAAGAATATCTCTTCTCACGTTCCCCACTCACAGTGCATTCCCAAATACCAGATGGTGTTTTTGGAATCCATTTCATGATGTTTGATATGACAATACTTTTGTATAATGTTAAATTATATATAACTATTGCAAATAGCTGAGATCAGAACAACCAAGAAGCGGAAAATTAGACACAAGAAGGAAAGACGGAGACTAAAGGCTGCGGACTTTCGTGTGCCCCCATTGTGTCCTCTCTCTCTGGGATTTTCCTTTAATCTGAAGAGGATTGGCAGGAGGGGCTGAGGCGGAGGGGGAACGGGGGGACAGGAGGGCGAGGGGAGCTGCCATACTGTTGCGGTGCAATCACGTCGAGGGATCCTCTCCTTGCCTCGTTTGGTGCACAGCACAAAAACTCGCCAGACATCTCTAGACCAGTGTCATCTCATTTCAATGGCCAAAAACCTCAAAATAAGCCAAAGACAACGATAAAGCCCCATGTTCAACCCCTCTGGAAACTGTGTGTTTTTATTCTTTGGGGAGGAACAAGTGAACGAATGACCAAATCTCAAAACCCCGGTCACTGCCTTAGGAGGCATTAGAAGGATGGCAGGGAGAGAGCAGATGTGACTGACAGGGTACAAAGGAAGCCCGCAGCATCGGGTGGGGGGCTTCCCTAGTTCGGGGCACGTGGACATATCGACTTGATTTCTAGAACAGTGGATGAACCAGACCCTTCAAGACGAGCATCTCAGAGAATCCAGCCCCTAAAACGTGGGTAACACAGAGGAGCTGTCTTTCTACCCTCAGACGCCATTGGGGTGAACGCATCACTCGCATTGTCATTTTCTGGCTATTGGACAATAGGCCACCTCAGGCCTCGTCCTCCACCCGCACACAGGCCTTATCTCCACGTTGCAGGACTTACTGGTTTCAGCCAGAGAGAGTGCATTATAGCCAAGTGATAAATTGCTTAAAATTATTCTTAAATGAAAACACTGGAAACCTCTGACGTGGCTTTTTGAATGGAGGGTGGGCAGGACAATTTCCAGACTGCCCTTAGGAGAGCTCCTCTCAGCCGGGGGACTCCTCCTTCTCAGCGATGTCACTCCCCTCGGAGCCAACTCGCAGAACCAGGGGCTGACCCTGTTCCTGCTGCTCACTGGGGTCTACGTGCACATGAGCAGCCCTCCTTCCCACCTCTTCTCCCAACAGCCGCCCCTCCCCCCATCCTTCTCCCCAGCACACAGCTCACTGTCCTCCCGGGAAGCTCCTCCAGCTCTGGTGACTACTACATAATTAACAATAACTTGTAGTAATGCAATTTAAGAGTCCTTTTAATGGGCAGCGACGGTAGAGTGTGGAGCCCATCTTTCTTTGTCATCTGAGAAAAGCGGCCCATGCAGAGCTGCTGGTTGCTGAGTGACGCTTTGTTGTCTGCACCAGACACAGTGCCAGCTGCACTGGCAGGTGGCCGAAGGGCCAGAGAGAGCTGCCAAGCTACGCTGCACCAAGGG
This sequence comes from Diceros bicornis minor, assembly GCF_020826845.1. NCBI lineage: Eukaryota > Metazoa > Chordata > Mammalia > Perissodactyla > Rhinocerotidae > Diceros > Diceros bicornis. The sequence continues at coordinate 764,484 of NC_080743.1, read as the reverse complement.
AGCTGTGCCAGGGAGGAAGGGCCTGTGCCCGTGAGGACCTTTCACCCTCACGCCAGCATGGATCCCATGTTCATCCCTTCCAGACAATCGCATCTTTCATTCCACCACAAAAGACGATGAGACAGGGGCCGTTTGTGATTGGGGTTGGTTGGCTTATAAGTTCCCAGCAATGGGCTTATTGCACTTTTTTTCTTCTGTTCTAATGGTGACAATATTTCCCTTATCTAGGGTAGGAAGAGATAAGCAATTAAACAAGGAAAATTATAAAGACAAATCAGTAACCCAGGCAATGGCACGGGGCAGGGCTCGGTGAGGGTAAAGCGTGTAGACAGTGACCATATGGCATTGAGAAAGTCAAACGGAATCTGACCTCTCACCTGATGGCGGAAGCTTCCCGAAGGAGCCCCTGGACCGGTGCGCTCTGACGGCATCGCTGACTTACCCGACCCCGCTCTACAATACTCTTTCCTCCCACCAGTAAAGCTTTTGTTCGGTTAACTTAGATTAATGGGAAACAAACAGTTTGTATTTGAATGTGTCCTGGCAAGTTCACTTTTGTTCTTTTTTGAAAAACATCAGCCATCTTTGGAAAACGGCTTTTATTTTGTGTTTTAAAGCCATTGTCCATTAGGACTCGTGAAAAGACGCCTCCAGCCTCCAGTAAGGACCACCTCCACGTCCCAGCAGCCTTTTGAACCTAACTCTTGGCTGTCTTGTCCGGGGGCAGAGGAGTCAGTGTCAGCTCTGGGTGCCCCCCAGCGCATACCCCAGGGCACCTAGGAGACGCTCTCACAGCAGCCCCAGTGCAATGAACCTGAGTTTCAAATTCTACATCTTTCCAGAAAAAAAAGAAGTCTGTGGTGTATGTTGGGGGCAATCCCAGAGCCCTCCCGGCCACAGCGGCTATCGGGACAGCCCTTCTCTGATCTATCTCCCTGTGGGCACACTGTTCCTTTGAGGCAGGGAGATCCGGTACCTGCGGGCAGGCCCGGAGGAGCGCACCTGACTCAGGCTCCCACTCGAGGCCGTCTGCTCTTTATTTTCGCTCTGTATGACGCTAATGGAATTTGCCGTTGATTAACATCAAATCTGGAGAAGTGATCCAGGCGGAGACTGCAGCTGGCAGGGCTAAGGCTACGTGTACTTCTTAAGCGAGTCAGACAGCAACAAGTGCTCTCCCACAAAAGCGAAGCCCAGAGAAGTGGGCCTGCGAGGAACGGCCTGCAGGCACAGAGGCAGACTGCAGCTGGCATCTGAGCTCCAAACGTAAAATGTGTGTAGATGACAAAGGAGACCAGGAACCTGAATCTCCTAAAAAAGGAAGAGAAAACCCTGACCCACGGAGGCTTTCCTCTGGGCAGAGGCAGAGGGTGGTGGACAAAGTGTGGACGCTGGCGCCCCTGCGTACTGGCTGTGTGGCTCCGGGCAAGTTCCTGAAGGTCTCTGTGCCTCAGTCTCCTCACCTGTCAACTGGGGATAATCATGGTAATCACGGAGTCGTAATGATGTCTACGTGAATTAACATGTGTAAAGTCCTTAAGTGGCCCATTGTAAGCTTATATGTGTTAACTTAAAGGTACCTGGATTTTTTTCAGAAAAATGTGCAAATATACATATTTTTCTATCAGGGACATTATTCTTATTCATATTGCATTAAGAAAAATTAGGTACTTCTCCACCAGCTTCTAAACACAAAAGACAATAGCACAGGTTTCCTGATATTCTGTTTGGCTAAAAAAAAAATTCACAAAACTAACTCTCATGGTAAAAACAGTTGAGAGAGCAAGTAAAAACAGAGTTGTTTCTTATTGTTCTGCGTCAGACGGTAAAGGTTGCTGTCAGATTTTCTGAGGGAAAGCTTCCACATATGGTATATTTAGTGCATGAAATGTGGCAGTTGGATTCCTGTGTGTTTTTTTTTAAATTGTCATATAAACAAATAATTCCAAACATATTTCTTCTTCGTGGATTTGTTTCTATTTTGCAAATTGTTTCAGGCATCAATAAACAGGATTACACAAACGTGCACACAACTGCAAACCTCACTTAGTTCAGCAAGTGCATCTCACATATTCGTTCCTCAACAACGCCACCTTCAAGTCATGTCAACAGTACTCTGCTCCTGCCTCATGACTAATACAGTGTTGCTTAAACCCGTTTCGTGTCTCACGTCCGAGGACCACCACCAACCTTTTGGGTTTGTACCACCTGGTTTCTAATTAAAATCAAGTTGAGAAAGAGGCCTCTGCAGAAGTTAGGCTCTTCTCGAGACCACTTAGGGGTCCTCAGCAAGGGTTTGAAACAGATCAGTAACGTGGAGCTCATTACAGGAAAAAGCACGGAGTGAGAAGCACATTAGACCAATTAAGAGGCTGTGATGAGAGGCATATGGGCGGCCGCTGGTGCGACGTCTCATTGTCCGCTCTTTTTATCCAGGAGGGTGAAAAGAGTTTTTCACGCGTAAAGTAATACTTTGCCAGTTTCAAAATACTCAAAGTCGGGTCTGTAACATCCGGGGGTGATGGGGTGGGGATCCTGCCCCTCGCACGTTAATAAGAGGATCTGCTGTTCTGTGTGTCGAGTCGCAGATTTCTAGACGCACCACCACTCCAACCACAGCAAACAGGAAACAATACCCGTTATTCACCCGATTTTCTTGAGCTAGAAAAGGCGAATGATACAACATATGCTCACAACGTGACCCGTGCAGTTTAGCTTAAAGGCAAAATAAGATAAAAGTCAGCGCTGCACACGGAGTTTAAACAGAAACATGCGTATCTATACCCCCTCCCTCCGTCCCCATATGTCACCCTGCGGTGGGAATTGGAGTGCTGTGCATCACACCTTCTCTCGAGGATCTCGAGCCCTCTAGAAGGGAGCACAAACCCGCACACCAGCCAGGGAAGCAGGCGGTAAGGACGGTTAAGACCGTTTTGCAAATGGGGACACTTGGTGCTCCCAACTCCAGTTGAGTGACTCAAGGTGCTGGCACTCTTTAGCGGGACATTCTCTCCCTTGCTCTCTTTTTTTAAAATTTTATTTCAGTGACAACACAAGTGAATTGTAGCCCTCAAAGGTGCTAAAGTTTCAATGTAAAAGGATTTGCTTGCCTTCCATTGACTTTTCTCCATCCCTGAAACTGCCAAATACAACCTTCAGCATGCGAATAATGAACTCAGACTTCCTTCTCTGTGCATCTCTTTTCCATAGAGCTTGGAAAGTCACAACCGGGGAAGCGAGCTCCTGAGTTGGGCGTTTTTATTACCAAGAGTAAAAGCTGTAATTGGAACTGACAAGTAGCACCCTCCCTGATCCACGCTCAGGCTGTGGTTGGATGTCAGTGTGGACGCCTTCCCGGAGGAAGCAGCCCAGCCTCTGAATCCAGCACAGACAGTGTGTTTCACAGCCAAGTCCCCAGGACAAAGGTTCAGTTGAGGTTCTTTAACCCAAGTACAGTGGCTTGCAGACCTGAGGTCCATGTCGGTGCACACAGAGGGGTCCAGGGAGGGGGTCCAGTGACACAGCCCTCCAGTGTCGAGCCCGCCCAGCTCAGGAGTTTCCTGGGAATCACCAACCTCCCGCGAGGTCCATGTCCTCTGGAGTAGGACTTCAGTTTGCTACAGCTGGTCGGTGACACCCTTTCTGAATTTGACTCAATGGATTCTTGGAGAAAAAGGCTTTCAGAAATTATAAAAATCACTTTGCTTTTCAGGTCCGTGTATCTAAAGGGAGAAACGCTCATTTTGGTGACATCACATTTATAAATATATGTGTCCGTGGGACAGAACATCCTTACATTCCTGATGAGACCCAGCACAGTGTGAAGTACAGAGATGCTCGCCAGGGGCTCCGAGGCCCTTGGTTTTATTTTTAGGAGGATCACATACAGCCTGAGGGGGAAAGAATATGAGTCAGGGCTCCCTCCTCCCGCCCCCGCCAAAAACACAAACAGAAGCAAAAGCAAAAATAAGAAACCTTCAAACAACTAAAGGAACAAGAGGACGTATTGACCTAACAATAACAACACTAACATCCCAGTGCTTGTCACACACCGGGCACCGCGCTCAGCGTTTCATCAGCTCACACCCTTTAAAAGGAGGAGGAAATGGGGCCCGGGTTCCGGAACGTCCTCACCCTCACACAGGAGGTGCTTTTGGGCATGAGGTCTGCTGGTCTCCGGAGTCCGTGCTCTTAATCATTGCTTATGCTGCCCGAGGACAGATATTATTTGTGAGCATTACTATGGCCTAGTCAAAATAGGAAGGGAATGAGGTAGCAAAGAAAAGAGTTCCTTGTAACGAACGTCATTTCCTCATGAAGAGCCGCTGTGCTGGGTAATTACGAACAATGCAGGACCATCCTGCGTGGCTCTGCTCCTCTGGATTGACCTCATCTCATCCACCCTGCACCAGGACCCCCTAACACTAAGGGGTTCTATCATAATTGCCTTTGTCTTCTTAGTGGCTGGGACGTGCTGGCCATACACTTAATAAAAGTTTATTGAATGAATAAATAAATGAAACACCTGAGCCATCAATGGATTGTTTTATTTTATTTGTTTTATTTTAAAATAGTGGCTAATTTTCCCAGGCACTGAGCCAGCCCCCCTTCCCCTCTAGTCTGTGTGTACTTACGGCACATAAACGAATTAATATCAGTTGTCGGAACCATGATTAGGTCCAGGGACAGCACGTGTGGTGAGAGATGACACCTGGAAAGTCATGCTACCAGCAGCTAGTGGAGGAACTCAGGAGACACTGGCTGAGTGAGAAGAGGTGGCAGCAAGTGACAGAAATTCTGGAGAAGAGGCCAAGTCCTGATTCAAAATCTATCCTCAATCAGCACAGGAAAAGATGCTCAGCATCACTATTATCAGGAAGATGCAAATCAATCACAAGGAGATATCACTTCACACCCATTAGGGTGAGCGTTATCCAAAAGGACAGAAAGTAGCAAGTGTTGGCAAGGACCTAGGGAAATTGGAATCCCTGTGTATCGCTGTTGGGACTGTAAAATGGTGTAGCCACTGTGGAAGACACTATGGCGGTTCCCCATAAAATTAAACACAGAATTACCATATGGTCCAGGATTTCACTTCTAGTTATACACCCAAAGAGCTGAAAGGAGGGACTTGAACAGATATTTGTACAGCCATGTTCGTAGCAGCATTATTCACAACAACCAAAAGGTGGAAACAACCAAAATGTCCATCGACAGATGAAGGGATAAACAAATGTGGTCTATACAAATGGTGAAATATTGCTCAGCCTCAAAAAAGAGGAAATCCTGACACATACTACAACGTGGATGAACCTTGACCACATTATGCTGAGTGAAATAAGCCAGTCATAAAATGACAGACGCTGTATGATCCTGCTGATATGGGGTCCCGAGTGTGGTCAGACGCATAGCGACAGAAAGTAGAACAGTGATTTCCAGGGGCTGCGGGAGGGGGATGAGGAGAGTGTTTAATGTCTTCTTAGTGTCTGGGACATGCTGGTCATATGCTCAATAAAAGTTTATTGAATGAATAAATAAATGAAACAGAGTTTCTGTTTTGCAAGATGAACAGAGTTCTGGAGATGGACGGTGGTGATGGTTGCACAACAGTGTAAGGTACTCAATGCCATTGAACTGTACACTCAAAAAAGGTTAAGATGATAAGTTTTACGTTACGTATATTTTACCACAGTTAAAAACAACCTATCATCTAGGTCAGCGGATAGTGGGCTGGAAGTGTGAAAATGACTGTCAGCTTGGGACAGGCCTAATCTTTCACGATTCATTGACAAACCCCCAGCGCCCACCATCAGAGTACAAGTGTGCTTGGTGAGGGTGCTGATGGCCCCCGGCAAGCCCCAGGCTTGGGGAAGGCGGGCAGGTGCACAGCCCGAGGGTGTGGTGCTTCCGGAGCCTGCTGGTGGGTTCCACCATCGGCACCGGGGCCCAGAGTGCCCAGTCTCTGCTTTGAACTCCTTTTGAATTTGAGCAGGTCTGGGGATATGGAGCATCAAGTCTCTGGGTTAGAGAGCTGGTTCCCTTTCTCCACCTCCTGTGGCTTTAACGTGATTTCTATGCCAGACGGGAAAACACCTTCTGTCCCAGGTAGACTTAGGGGACATCGCCCCTAGCCTAGCTCCTCTCTCCTTACAATGAGGGCTTTAATACGGGGCAGCAGAATCAGATTCTCATGATTTATGAAGATGGAGACGAATTCCTTTCATGCCAAGTGGAACTCAATATGATTGTTTAGGAATCTAGAAAACTTAGGAATCTAGGGCAAAGGTGCAGAACCGAACTTTGGTTACTTCAGACCTGAATTATTAGAACTTTAAATTACATGGGTAATGATAATAATGTCTTCCTGTTTGTAGGCTTTCAACATTTTACAGCATTGCTTTCACATCCACTATTGCCATGAAGATCCTTACGATAACCTGCGAAGGAGACAAGGCAGAATTTATCTAGTCCATACGTGAGGAAATTGCTAGAAGTTCCTGAAGACCAGGGCCTGGGTCTTATTTCCCATTGTGTCCTCGGTTCATGGCCTTTTCACCCTAACTTGGAACATGATAGGTTTTCCATAAGTTCTTGCTGAATGACTCAATGAAAGGAGGGAAGACTTTCAGCTAATTGCTTCAGGTTCTGTAGTAACTAGAGTGGGAGCTGGAACACCTTTTGATTTCTTTTCCTATAATGACACCTTGATAAAAACAGCAATTTTCCCTGTGCCAAATTCCTCCTGGAGAATCTGTTAACCTATAAGGTTAAATACATCTTAGCCGACCAGCCAGTAGTGTGGTGGGCTGAATGCCCCAGTGGTTTCTTCTCAAGGAAAAGATGTTCATCTCGATTGGAAGCTGGCAAGGTGATGGCACTCCCATCCCAGCCTCGAAGCCACACTGCAACTTGCAGCCCCTCCTCCCGCCCTGAGCGCCGTTGCTCGGCTTCTGTCACCCTCGGCTGCCCGAGTCAGGTGATTCCTTGCCTGCCTTCTAGATGAGCTGCTGAGGGCCAGACTTCCTTTATCTCATGGTTTTCTATCGCTGTCTTATCAGGCAATCCCACTCCTGTTCCATCCTTCCAGCCTCCCCGCTGGGTCTTGAGCCTTTGGTAGCTGGCACCCCCTGCCCCCCATGGGTGGCGAGCTGCTCCTCTCTCCCTTCTCTCTATCACAGTCTGCTCTGTTTCCCATTAGGGAGCATGCGTTTTGAATGTCTCCGCAGCGTCTGTCTCTGCAGCCTCTGCTCCCCACCCCCACCCGCTTCCCAAGTCAGACACTGGAGTGGGAGCATCAACTTACAGTCTCTGGCCAGATACCAGATGTGCTGGGTGGAAGCAAATTGTCATAGAAAATGTTTGTAATTTCAGATAAAGATCAGCACTAAAGTGGTAAGGATGAAAAGGAACAAAAAAGAGCCACAGTTTTTATTGTTGTCACGATTGGTAATGGTCCCAAGCAGTCTCTCTCTCTCTCCCCTCCGGTTGGAAGTGATTATAAAGTTTCTGTCTGAAGCTTCCCCGGTGGACAGCCTCCATCCTCTCCAGATGCACCACAGTACCACAGGGAGCTGGCAGGGATTTTTGTTAGATGATGGGAAAGTGATAGGTAATATTTCCCGGAGAGACCTGTGTTTCAATGAAAAGGTGTCACAGACTCTTAGGGATGGAAGATGGAAGGGACCACTGAAATAATCTAATCTGACCTCCTAAGTTTAGAGGCTCACAAAAGTCACTTGCCTAAGGTCACCCAGCAAGATTGAGAAATGTCACTTATTATAAGATTGTTCTTGGAGAATCATAAAGCACAATAGCATAGGAAAGACACTGAAGTTCAGCTGTCAATAAATAAGTTTAACTCTGGCTGGTCAAGTGTGCTCCTAACCTATTGAACCACAGAATTTTTTTTTTTTCTCCAGGTAATTAGGAATTAGTATTCTTCAGAATACACTTTCACAAAACCTGGCTAATATATTAAAGACCAGCACTATCTCTAGTCATTTAGAGGTCTTAAATGGTGTATTTGCACTCAAATGATGCTTCTAAAATAACTGGAATTATTCCTGAAATAATTTCATGGGACTTGTTGACAACAACTCGCCATGTCTCATGCTGTTTGCAAATGGTGGCTGGAGACGTGAAACAATCACATTGGGTGGCCTATGCTGATTTCATCTCCAAAGGAGAGAACAGCCCCTACAGTGGCACATCCAGAGTTAGAGGGGAAGCCCAGAGAAAACCTTTCACGTGAAGACTAGGTGAAGAAAAGTCACCAGAGTTAGCACGTGCCAGGACTGAAAGGTGCTGGCTGGGTACCCACGCGCAGGGAGCGGGGACTAGGGGTCAAGACCAAGTATTCTGAGGTGTTGAAAGGGCTTCAGAGGGAAGACAATAGAATCAGTGGTGGGTCTTTGAGAAGGGGAGTGGGTGATTTGGAGCCTCACGCCCCCGTGTTCCAATCGCTTCCTCCGCTTTCTTTGCGTCTTCTCTCTCCTTCCCTGGTGAGTGGGGGCGAGTGAACCAACTGAACACCCACCTTGGGTCAGTCAATGCTAGGACTCTGCCGGACCCAAGAAAAAAGGCTGATGATCCAGTAAACGAATTCACTCGGAAGATGAGGGACATCCTGCCCCCACAGGGGGCATTTCAGCCATGTGACAGCTTGCAGTAGACGCGGTGGAGAGTCTGCATCCTGGATTCCAGTGAGTGGGTGAGTGCCTCCTCCACCCACATGTGACAACTGGGGACATAACGTGAACAAGGCGAAGCAGCTGATTCTGTACCTTTCACCGCCGTGAGCTCCAAGGGAAAGAGCTAGGCAAGCAAGGAGGTGAAATAGAGCAATTGCCGCGTTTTCAGGAGGGAAGGTTTTGGGCACCTTCAACTCTCAGAACTCTGATCCACAGGAGACGTGTGGCACAACCCTCAGGTTCCCCAGTCAATGGGAACGGGAAGGAGCAGAGAGAGTTCGGAGAGGAGAACAATGCGTGCGGAGACCTGAAGTCCTCCCTGACAGGGAAGGAGCAAACGAGTGACCACCCGGTCTGCCTCCTACCACAGCACACGACGTACAGCGCAGTGGGATGGAGAGGAGCTTGCCCAGCAGTCTGAGCGCACGAGAGATGGCAAGTCTTGTGATGTTTGTGCAGAGGTTGCCGTAAGCTGAAGTTCACATTGTTAGCTCATTGCAGACTCCACTTAATCCACAGGCCCTGTTGTAACAAGGGATTTACTCTAAAGAAAATAAACAAAACACTTGATTATTCTGAACTAAATTAAGTGGAAATGTGCATTTTTCTCTTGCTTTCTGATTGTTAAAACAGGATAATATGCAACCATAATGACAGAAATTGAAATCAGAATTTTTCTCAAAAGCGTTACTTTCTACATCGGAATTAACCGGGAAGACCTTTCCAAGGGTACACGCTTGCTCTCCCATCCGAATCGGGGGGCCTCGAGCGTGTGCTGAGGGAACCTCAACGCCCGGTGTGCTGGCAGTGCCCTGTGTCAGAACCACGTTAGTGAGTTTGTCTCCAGCTTGGGTTCAAAGGAAAGACCCTGAGATTTGGGACCACCTTGGGGTAGTTTTATGACATGGGGCAATTTGTTGCCTCTTTGAAGCCTCAGTTTTCTTGTCCAGAAAATGGGGACAACAATACCTACACTGGAAGAGTGTGGATCAATGTGATTGAAGATGTCAGGCAGGGCCTGGCACGGCGCACGGTTCTCCGTGAACGTTAGATTCCTCCCGTTCCCAAGTTTAGAGTCGTACACTCACGCTCATACAGTGACTGTGAGCTCTGCACATCCTCAGGCATTAAATAAAGATTCATGCTGAGGCAGAAAAGTACACTATTGTGTTTTACAAGCAACCTTGGCATCTGGAGTGCAAACCAAAAGCATCTTTGGGTTAAGTCTCAACTAACTAGACAGAAAAACCAAGTAGACCAGCTCTTCTCCAAAACCTTGACTGACTGAGACATTTTTGTAGATGCCAACAAGTGCCCGGTGGGTCAACCAAGGGAAGAATTTGGCTCTGAAAAGGCAAAAGGTCTATGAATAAAATGCAGTTCTCCAGATTTGCCTACCTCTACTCCACAAGTGTAGAGTGTGTCCTGCTTTGTAGAAACAGCGTTTTCAGGGTTGAACTTGCAAAGCAAATAAATTTCTGGATGGGAAGGGTGGGTGGGGAAGGGTCTTAAAACAAAAGTTGAACCCTTTGTTTGTTTTCACAGCAGCCTGCTGGGGACCATAGAATGCACGGTTGGTTTCAAGACTTCAAGAAGCACAGCGGATGGAGCTCTCAAACTTACGATCGACGACTACTAATAAACCCCGTTGATGTGGGGGCCTCGCCCGGCCGCCGCTCCTCTGCCTCCCCTCAGCTCGTCTCTCGCCAGGCCCCCGAAGTCCTGCTCGAGCTGCGTTGGGTGGACGCTCCTCTTCCATCTCGATGCTCCTGCAGGTTCTGTTTACTTCAGTCAGATGCTCCCATTTCTGTCTGGAGAATTTCTATTTGGTCTCCAGACTCACCTCCCATCCCTCTCTTCTTAAAGTGTCTTCGATAGCTCCAGACTGGGTTTTTGGCTTCCTTTTAGCATCCTGGGCAACCCCTATCATTCTGGTTACCCCATTGAACTGTAATTTTCTGTTCCCCTCTCTGTGTCCCCTGCTAGAAGGTACCTGGCATATCATAATCGGTCAATAAATATTTACAAAATTCATTTATTCTCCAAATATTTGCTAAGCATCCGCTATGTGCCAGGCACCTTTCTAGATACAGAAAATATAGCTGTGAAGGAGATGGTGTTCCTGACTTCTATTTTAGCAGGGATGGGCAGACACTAGATCAATGGTGAAAAACACAAGGGAGAAAAACAGAACTGGTGAGGAGGAAAGGCAATGTATTTGTGTATGTGCCAGGGTAGCCAGGGAAGACACCGTCGATGACACCTGAGCAGAGATCTCAGAAGGAAGGGAACAAACTCTGGAGATCTGGAGGAAAAACATTCCAGGCAGAGGGAAAAGCAAGTGCAGAGGCTCTGAGGACGTGTCCACTTGTCCTGACGGCAGAGCAGCAGGGAGGCTGGTGTGGCTGTGCGGAGCAGTGGTGAGACACGCAGGTGGACACGGTCCAGCAGAGGGGGTGCGGCAGGCCCACCTAGCCTCGTGCTCCAGCCTTGGTCCTTCCTATCCATCCTCAGTGCAGCCGCCAGAGCAGCTGTTTATAGTGTGAGTCTCCTCCTCTCACTGTCCTGTCTGGAATTTTAAAGTGACTCCTCAGCATTTACAGAACGATCTTCACGCGGCCAGCGTGCTCCTCTCAGGCCTTCGCGTCCCTGCCTGCCTCACGCTGTCCGCGCTTTGTGAACGGTCCTTCCAACATGCCAGCTTGTTCCCCTCGTCTGGAGTTCTGGGTGCTGTTTTTCCTCTGAGTGGTGGCCTCGACCTCTAGGCAAATCTTCCCGCCCCTCAATTGGCCTTCAGAATTCAGCAGCAATGGTCACTTGTTGTGGGAAGTGTTTCCAGACACGGAACTTTCTTCGAACCCTCTCCTCATCCTTATACTTCCCCCTAAACATAAGCCTAAAATTAAGTTGAACCCAAACCTTAGCCAGACCCCAAATCCTGACCTAATCTGGCTCCAACTGCAGGGCTAACCGTAACCCTAACTTCAGCCTAATCCTAAGCCCACCTCGAACTCCTGCCCAGATCTCACCCTGACCCCAACCTCGACCCTCTGTTAACCAGCCAAAGACTGTTTCCTGTGAGGTGCGTGGCCCTTGGGAAGGCAGTGTGTGAGCCCAGCCCTCCTGTGTTGAGCTCACTTCCAGGAGCCGCTCCGAGTGGGCACTGCGGAGAGCTGTCAGGTCTGCAGCTTCTGCAGGTTGAGCGAGATACACCCGTTCCTCTTATCTGCTATCTGCATATATCTGGTAAGTTGCTCAGTCTCTTTGTCTCAATAAAGTCACCCATAAAATGAAGAAAACTGAATTTATGTCACAGATTTCCAATGATCACACCATAACCCAAGTACCGAGGAACACTGGGCCCTCGGCAGGTCGCTGAGTCGCCTCCTCCACGACCCGGGGGTCTCTCTGAGGCCTCGGTCTCTCTTACACCTCTTAGGGGGCCTACCCTCAGCGAGCACAGTGTCTTCCACGTCACCAACCTAATTATCTTATCTGGTGACAATGTTATCCTTGCAACTTGTTGTAATAAAACCTCATTCTAATGTAGAAGATGGTAATCTCCATCTCTTACATTTATGTAGAATTTTGAAGTAAAAAAGTTTATTCTCTGATATTTAAATTCCAATAAGCTACAACAAAGCAACAAACTCCTGCAATGACTTAGATTAGATTTTGACACGAATGGCAGTGAGAGAGAAACCCGTTATATTTGCGATGTTTAGGATGTAGTGCGTTATAGCCCCGTATTGGGATCTATTTATGAAAATCTCAGCATGATTTATACTTTATTCATTTAGGTTGTGCATACTACTTGTTGGGGTGACTTCTAGGTGTTTTATGATTTTGTTTCTGTTACTACTAGGAATGGAGTCATGTCCCACTATGTCTCTTTTCTGCCATTGTTGTGTAGAATCAGCTTGTGTCCATCACTTTAGTAATCTATTTTATTAATTGCAACAGTTTTTCATTCGGTTCTTTTGGATTTTCTAAGTGTTTAATCAGGTCACCTGAAAACAACAATACTTTTGTCTTTCTTCAGTGACTATACCTTTTATTTCTGTTCCATATATTTTGAGTGGGTCAGAACTTCCAGGACGACATTAAATAATAACAGTAATTATGGGCATCCTTACCTTGTTAACTGATTTTAATGGGAATGCTTCTTGTTTTGCCACTAAGTACGGTGTTGAATATTCTTTGTTATCACTTCTGAGCTTCATTGCATGTGGCTAAACAAGGCAGCCTGAGCAACTTCCACTTTTGGGATTTATTGTGCGCGTAGGTGTACCTGCAGCTGCATGACATAACACATTTTTGTAGAGGTTTTATGACTGCTTTTGAGGATGGCAACACTGTCTAGTAGCCTTAATATTATTAATTATATTTATTTACATTCTCCATATTCTTATTTCTGGCTTGTCTAATTGAACTAGCAAAAGTGGATAAATCTAGGTTAAAATTACACACACAAATTGTGGTCTTAGTCTCTCACTTTTCTAATCATTTTTGCTTTATATCATTTGATATTAGATTAATTGATGCATAAAGGGATTAATTACTACTGTAGCTTCATTATGCTATTCTCCAGTTTATAAACATAAATAATACAAAAAAACTATTCCCCCTATTTAATTGCTTTTGCCTTGAAGCCTACTTTGCCAGAAATTAACATTGTCTCTCCTGTTTTTAATTTTATTTTACTTAAGAACTCTTTGCCTTTCCTTTTACTTCTAAGGTAAGCATGTCTGTTTTAGGTGTGTCTCTTGGAGGCAGCAGATACTCGGATTTAATTTTTTACTCCAGTCTGAGAATCTTTCTTTCCTAATAGTGAGATTTAACCACTTACGTTTATTGTCAGATGGATGGTTTTGTTAACTTTTGTCATTCTGTTCTACATGATTTGTTTTCTTTTTGATTTTTTTGCTATTTCTTTTGCTTTGTGGATTTGCATATGTGGAATGTTGTGCGTTTTCCATTTCCTTAGTAATCGGGAAGGTGTATATTCTGTTTTCAACTTAACTTTAAATTTCCAAAAGATAGACTTGGGTTTATATTTTTCTAATGGTCGGAGTCAACAATTAAATAGAATTTTAGAATCTCTTGTATGTGAGACAAGGCATTTAGTGAATTTTTACCCCCTTCCCACCTGATTTTGTAGATAATCTTTCTCCTGCTTCCTGGAGAGCAGCCAAGCTGGTGGGTCTCTCGTTGACCTTTGCCTGGAATATAGGCAGCTCATTTCAGGCTAGGCACATCTTACTCTGTCCCCTCTTCTCCTCCCTCTAGTTAAGAAAATGTATTTTTCTCCTGTTCTGTCTTAGATTACTGCTTTCTATCCAGTTCTTCTGTTTTCTTTGGAAATCCCTTTGTGATCCTTGAGTTGGGTCTTCAGTTTCCGGGTAAAGTGTCGTCTCTGTCACGAGCTTTGGACTTTCTGTAATTCGTGTCTGGGAAAGTTACTGAAAGTATGACTTTGAAGTCACCAGATCAGTCTTTGCAGAGCTAATTCTGCTGCAAATGCTCTCGAATTACTGCCTTCTCCCGTCAATCTCATCTAACATTTTATCCTCCAGATTTTATTTCATCTTATATATTTTCCTTCTACTCTTGTTTTAGAGAATAGAAATTTTTCTGTTTTCCTTACTGTTTCTGTACTTTGTGATTTTCAGATGTTTTCTTATTCGGAGACCCCTGTGATCTTGGTCAGCAGCATTTAATACTTTCTATGTTTGTGTGTTCTTTTTATTTACCCATCTTCAAATGGAAGAGAATTATCTGGACCCGTTTTTCCTTACATATGATGTATGTGGGTATCTCCTGGCCCCTCTTGCTCTCCAATCGGGTTCTGATGAAATCCTCCTTCAAGATCTATAATTGTATTTCAGATTGAAGTCCTGGCCTGATTTCCACTGTGTTAGCATCTTTCTGCTATTTTGCTGGTCTGTGATGAGAATTTTTTCTTATCCCGATGCCTGACTCCCTACTATTCAGTGCAGATGAAACACACACAAATCCCAGCATGAGGGGACTCTGTCGCTTTCTCCACTTCTGAATGTGACCACAAGGCCGGCCCCGTGGCTTAGTGGTTGGGTGCGTGCGCTCTGCTGCTGGCGGCCCGGGGTTCGGATCCCGGGCGCACATCCACGCACTGTTTCTCCAGCCATGCTGAGGCCGCGTCCCAAATACAGCAACTAGAAGGATGTGCAACTATGACATACAACTATCTACTGGGGCTTTGGGGAAAAAAAAAAAAAAGAAGGAGGATTGGCAATAGACCAACCGGCTCAGAGCCGGTCTTCCTCAGCAAAAAGAGGAAGATTAGCATAGATGTTAGCTCAGGGCTGATGTTCCTCACACACACACACACACACGCACACCTAACTAACTAAATAAAAAAAAAACTGAATGTGACCACATTTGGGAGGACGTATTGTGTCACCACCGCTTCCCTGACACTCCTACTCAGCTGTTTTGTAGTAGTGACAGTATCTGGATGAGTATGGGAATATTAGTGGCAAAAGAGGAACGGCTTTCTCCATGTGCTGCAGAGTTTGTTTATCAATTAGCAGAAAGACAACGTGGAAGGGACAGAAGATCTTTCTACCCACTGCATGTGTTTGTGGGCCTCTTATTTCATTTTGTTTTATTTTTGGAGCTTAGCAGTCCTGGGCCACTGACTGTGTGTTTCTATTTGATATCATAGATGGGTAGATAGTGGAACTTTCTACCAGAATTGTCAGTGGGTCATTTCTTAGTACCAGCTGCTGGTATTTTTAACAAGTCTTGTCTTCTTTGGTATCTTAAGTATTAGAACATTGGAAAGGGAGCATAGGGACCCCTAGTTACAAGCCTTCTTAAACCAAACTGTCCAATTCCTTCCATTGACTCAGCACTGAGACGGAGCCTAAAGAGGTTTGGTTAGTGCACTTTCTCAAAGGTCTTCAGTGCTGTGCCCTGGAGCCCTGGATCCCAACGGCAGCTTTGTGGTTATTAGTCTCCATGTGGAAACATATTAATAATATGATTCATAGCTAATACAAATGTTAAACAGCAAACATTAAGATGACAACAGATTAGGTTAGGCATGTTAGCCAAGTGGCTGAGACCATGAGTTTTGGACCAGGGTTCAAATCCCAAATCAGTCACTTACTGGCTTTTTGAACCACACTCAGGTAAGTTACTCAACATCTCCACATCTAATCTGTAAAATGGGCACATTTGATAGGGCTATTGCAGGAACAAAGTGATGTAAGGCAAGTGAAGTAGCCAGGGTGGGCCTGGCACATAGACATGCTCAGTATGTGCTGTCATGTCATTTTTTTCCATATTATCATCGGAAACACTCAGAATTTCCTAATGTAGTTTCCCTGAATCAGGAGATATTGTTGTTTTTACTGTGGCCTGCAGTAAGAGATACAGCTCATAAGTTAGTTGTACACAGGCCATGGTTCCATCTCCCAAGGGAATAAGAGGTCATTGGTACTCCAGGAAAACTGTTGAGTAAAGGTTGTTAAACGACTTGAGCAGGGGACAGTCCAAGTGTGGAAAGCCTGCTGTGGTTCAGCGTGAACTTCAGTGACACAGCAATTCTTCTGCAGGCCTCTCTCACTAATTGTTTTGGAACACGGAGTTTGTATCTTGAGAAGGGAGCACATTTGCTTGGAGGAGGTTTTATCACAAAATGTGTGAACTCCACAGTATGGGATTAGCAATTGTTAGTTGGATGTTCTTTCACAAATTCTCTCATTTCTGAGAAGGTGTCTTAGCCACACGGCCCTTGTATGGTGCAAGCTGAGTTGATGGGGCGAGTTAATCTACACACCGGGGAGCAATTCTGAGTCTCAAAATCCAAACACACCGTCTTGGAGGAATGAGTCTGTGAGGTGTTCTTTAACTGCCTTGCTCTCTTCCTAGGCCCCTAGCTATTGATCTCCTACAAAGCAAAGGCTGACATGATGATGATGATGACAACAATGATTGCGTCATAATTCCAGCTGACCTCTGTCACATGTATGAGAAGTGTTGGGCGCTGTTCCCCGTGGTTTTCACGGATGACACAATTTAACCCTTACAACAGTCCACGAGGCTGGAACTAGCATTTGTCCCATGTCACAGATGGACAGGTTAAGCGATGTGCCCAAGGTCACACTGCTGGGAAGCTACTGAGGTGGGACAGATACAGGCATTTTCATTCTGGAATGTGTGTTTTTAAAGTCTACTCTCTCCATCACTTTCTCACCCGTCTCACACGCTCACGTGAGTGCCTTCAACTGTTAACCACTGGAAGTCTCCGTGGAGTAGGGGTGTGGCCCCACACTCATTCTCCCGTGTGGTCTGTCACGAAGAGCAGGTCAAGAGAAGGCCATGGGAACTTTGGTGGGAGGTGTCATTTGGAGCCTGGGTTTCTGAGGGTCAGCAATAGTGGTTCTTACTTGCCTATCACACTTTACAACTTTCAGAGAAACTTTTCCACCTGCTGATTTATTTGACCCTCAAAACAGCCCTGTGAACCATGTAAGGATGACATCATTATTTCAAAGATGATGAAGCCGACAACCAGAGAGGTTAAGGGGTTTTTTAAAGGCCATACAGATGATTAGAGGACGATTTGGGATTATCTGTAATAATGATAGCAATAATAAACCGTTGCTAAATATTTACCATACGCCGAGCACCATGCTACGCACATCAATGACATTAACTCATTTAACCCCAACAACCAAAGGTGTGAAATCACATGGCTAAGGGGCACGCCCAGTACATGGCGGAGCCAGGACACGAGCCAGGGTGGGCTCTCAGCTCTTCATTTTAGCCTCTTCTTCTCTAACTCTTTCACTAGGGAGAAGTGAGTTTTCTTTAAAGGGCATATCAAGGAGTCCTTGTCCACTTTTAAACACCTTTCTGTATGTGGAGAATATTAATTATGGTAGCGGTAATGAACACTATCCCAGGGTTCGCTGTGGCAGGCGCTGCACCATCCATTTGCTCGTTGAATTGATAAGTGCTGACTTACCGTCTACTACGTGCCAGGCCCTGTTCTTGGTGCAAGAAAACACTATGAGTAAAACTCTGTCTTTCATGGAGCTTATGGTCTTATGAGACAATCAGAAAGTAATCAAACAATAACACACATTTATAAACAATGCTAAGTGCCCTGCAGGAGAGTCTGGAGTGTGGGGTTCTCTCTCACCGTCTGGGGACAGGGAATTTGTCCTGAGAATCGTAGGTGTGGAAATGTCAGCTGTGGGAGAATGTGTTTTAGGGGAAAGAGAAGAACATGTGCAGGATCTGAGATTTGGGGATTTTGAGGAACCAAAATGTTAACTAACTGGATGGAATATGTTTCGGGAGAAGAAGAATGGTGCCCGACAGGCTTGAGAGGCAACACCATGCTGACTGTGTCAAGGGTTTTCTCTCTAGCTAGGAGAAAGGATAATCCGTTGAAATGACAGATTATTTGTGTTTGAAAAGATCCTTTAGCTTTATGTGTGCAGGATAAATTGTAGAGGGCAAGGATGGATGCAATGAGACCAGGTAGAAGGGGACTGTGGTAGTATGGGCTAGACAAGATGGTAGCTTGGACTGGGCAGGGTGGTGAAGACGGAGAAAAGTGGATGGATTTAGGAACTACTTAGGAGGTAATTTCAACGGGATTTATGCTGAATTAGATATGTAGAGTAAGCAAGAGGCAGGTGTTAGAAGGCCTCCAGGATTCTGGCTTGTGTGGCATGCACTGCTTCATTCTAGCCTCACAATTGCACCATAATGATTACATGTCCAAGTTTCAGGAAACAGCTTCTGAATGTGTGTGGTCACTGTCCGTGGTCATACAGCTCACGGCAGAGTCGGGATTCACCCCGGTCCGCCTGCATCTGAAATCTGTTTGTCTGCCACGCTACACTGGGAACGGAAGAAATTACAGGACCCCTTGTAGGAAGTGGAGTGTTAAAAAGAGTGGAAAGTGTGGAATTTAGTGAAGGAAGTGGGCATCCCTCAACTTTGAAAGTATGCGCGTCCTCACGACGTCCGTGCAGGTTTGCAGCTGGCGCCACTGCTGCTCTTCTGAGGTCAATGAGCACAAGCTCATGTCTTATGTGAGAGTGATTTTGTTAAATATCATTGTTATAAGTAAATAATACAGAAAAATGAAAGAAATACAGAAAAGCAGAAAGGAAAATAATGAGAATCTCCCGTAACCCTCAAAGGGGGAAATGCTTGCTTTTAATTCAACAATGCTGCACGCTAGGTTGCTCACTGCAGGTATTTAGTGGAAACATCACTAGAGACCCCAGGTCTCGACCCAGGCTTTGGGAGGATTTTGACTTTGGGGAAATTTAGCCTCTGGGGCTCTAGCTTCCTCCTCATAAATGGAGTGAAACTCTGTCCCCATTTAAGGACCAGTCTTCTTCTGAGCCCTAGTCAGTGTGGCAGTGCTGGGCATAGCCCAGGAGTGAGAAGCACAGCTTCAGAGTTCCTCAGACTACTGACGGGCTCTGCACTTCCCCTCGGTTCCTCATGGATGGGGGAGATGATGATGTCGGTCTCACGGGGATGCTCTGAGGACTAGTTCACAGGTGTGCAGAGCACCTGGTGGGCCCGAGAGTCAACACACGGCGGTCCCACACCTACACGTGCACGTGCACGCATACACACACACAGAGACACAGACACACACATGCACACACACAGACACACATGCACGCACGCGCGCACACACACACGGCCGGCGGCGGTCTGCTGAATGACCTCCCGTCTCCTGGAAGCCCCTGCTCGGGGAAGCAGAGTCATGGAAGGCCTGCTGGCCCCATTGCTCTCCCTCCCCCAACTTATCCTCTGGGTGAGCTGCACAAAACCACTGTTTTTGGGTTCTTGCCACAGGCTGGCCCTTAGAGATATAAGGAATCGTAAGACCTAGACTTTATACCTAAGGAGCAAGCAACGTGGTGGGGCCGTGTGGTAAACAGAAAACTCCAACATGATTTAATCAGTGTTGTTGTAATAATGCGCAATGGGCTGTGGGGCCAGGAGGGCGGGACGTGACTTATTTGTCTCAGGGAAGTAGGGGAGCTTCATGGAGAAGGCCTGGGGCTAGCGGGAGGGCGGTCTGCTGGCTGGGGAACCGCGAAGGAGCCTGTGTCCTAGTGAAGAATCCTCTTCGGAACCCACAGCCCACAGGACCCTGGAGATGCCAAGGCCACCTTGGACATCTGGGGCAGAGCAGAGGGACCTGGGTGGGGGCACGTGGGGCTCAGGTGGGAGGTCTCTGCAGCCGCTGCTCCCCATCCCTGTACCCTCTCCACACCCTCCAATCCCCCAGCTCCCCTCTCTGCTGACGCCTTTCCTGCTGAGGGCCCGCGTTAGATTCTGATACGTCCTCTGCCTCCTGCTACCATCCACAGAGGCGGCCAGGAGAGAGGGCTCGGGTGGGAACGGAGGACAGCAGTGTCGTTTGCATGCTCACGATGCCGCGATCCCTCTCCCTAGCTAGTTGTATTTAAGCTCCTTGTTTTTTGTGGAATGACACACTGATGCTGGAATGCCCTTCTGTCTTCTGATGGGGAGTGTGCTCCACAGCCCCAGGACCCTGGTCACAGCTGCACTGGGATGCACCGGGTGGCCAGTGCAGGTTGGTTAGTGGTGCGCAGTCTCACTCTCCACTTCCTCACGGGGCCTGCCGTTCCCCACCAGGCTGACTGCATCCGCGTTGGCTCACACGTAGCCCACCTGCCTGGTCTAAGATGTTTGTGCATGTGGCCCCTGTGTTAAGCTTTGTCATTTCTTGACTTTTCAGTTGAGAAGTTATCTCAGCCCCTCCCATAAAAATTTCCCTTCAGTTCCTTGCATTTTTGCAACGTACTGCAGCTCTGCCAGCAATGCCATGCACTCCTGGACCCCAGCATTGGGCAGTGTGTCCAGGTGTTCAAGGGCTCCCTCCTGCTCACCAGGAAGGGGTCCAGACCACAGCACCTGTTATAGGTTGTTTCTCACATTCTTACACAAATGAGAACCGAGGTTGCCGTTTTTCTTAAAATAAAACACAACAAAACAATCTATGAGGATTTTAATCGATTCTTAAATGAATAGATGACATCAATTATTTAGCCTGCAATGTCGATCTTTTCAACATTTGAAGGGAGCTTATTGAGCCATCTGCTCAGGCCTTCCATTAGCAGGACTACACGTCATACACCTGTGGGGGAGAGGCGGATGAGGATTATTTGGGGCTGGGGGAGGCAGATGAGGCCATCCTGGGAACAGAATTCTGCTGCCCATGGTGGGTATGGACTTTCTCTGCACCTGGGTCACGTGGAAGATGATGCATACGATGTGGTATATGCGGGGGGAAGAAGGGTCGGCCACATTACTGAATGTCTGATTTAGCTAACAAGCCCGGCTCTCCCTGTGAGCGCCCCCCATGCACCGTGACTTTGTGGAGGGCGGGTCTGCCCAGGGTTAGGCATCCCCACCTCTGACCTGGTCATTATTCCCAGTTACCATCCATTGCAAACAGTCAGCAGGGCACTAGCGTGTGCGTATCAAGGATCACAAAAAGAGCTTGGATTATGAGGAACAAGAAATCTGTCCAACATGTGGCACCACTCAAGACGCCGGCTGAGATGCACTGTTTACAGTCAGCAGTTGTCTGGAAAATAGATGTTTACTTGTAGGGAGGGTATTAAGATTTCTGCCATTAGGCAATATAGAGTCTGCATTGTGTCTTTTCTTACAGAAAACTATGTTGGAATAAACCTTTAATTAGCAATTCTTGTGGCTATGAAAAATATTACACAGCAATCCAGGTCTATATTGGCATTTCTGCTTACTAAGAGAGAGAAAGAGAGGAACACTGGGAACCTTTCTTTGGAAGAATGGCCTTTTTAAATGCTATGTTCCATTGAAAATTGCAAGTGAAATATTTGCTAAAGAGTAAATTACACACAGAAAAAAATTTCCCTAATATTCGGCAAGAAGTTAACACACAGAGTTTCCCTGAACCATCCATCTTCTGATGAAAAGGTGTATTTTAACACGACCAGGGGTGTTCTTTGCGTCAGGCTCGCTCATGTCTCTCGTTAGTTTCTTTAGTGGGTGCTGAGACTAAACGTTTCTGTGAATAATAGGAACTTTTTTTGCACAACTCTTCCAGAACAGGGACTGGGTGTCACAAGACCAGTGGTGTCCTATCTTGCTTTTGACACATAATAATTTTTCTGCATATTTTCTTAGCAAACAGACTTGTGCTCCCACAATACCATCATATGAGTGGATAGTCCTAATCCTGTAAAGTTCTGAATACTGTTCCATTCTCATGCTAAAAGAATCAATTCATCTACGACAAGTTTGGTCCAAGATGGAGCCAGCGGACCCTGCCGTCTGAGTGGCGCATGCTAGGTGGGCGCACAACGTTGGGCAGCAAACGACCTTCTCTAAGTCTTGGTTCCTTTGCATGTAAAGTGGGGCAATAATGCTTCCTTCACAGATTTATGACAATGATTAAATGAAAAAAAGTATGTAAAGCAGGTAGGACAGATTCTAGCAGGTAGTTCGTGCTTAATCAATGGTAGCTGTTAGGATGAAATATTCCATTAGGTATGGTGAGGTTGGCTTCCCAGAGCCTCTAAGGCTTAAACGATGGCAGCTGGAGGCAGCAGCATTGACGACCAACCCCCCGCCCCCGGCCCCTAGCAGGGGGCTTGATACCTATTTGGTGAGTAGATGAAGGGCTGCCAGGACAGGTCCTAAATGTTAACTCCCAGATCTGCCAGTCCAACCGACTGGCTCGTTTTGCCAGACCATACCCTCCACTTTTCTTCCTTTTCTATTTTTCTCAGTAGAACCCACTATTTCAACTAGAAGCAGGAAGAACTGTTACCTGTTATTCTGGAGCTCTCTTAAGCCAAATCAACAAACACTTATTGAGGGCAAGACAGCTAAGCAGAGTGAGGTCAGGGAAAATCATTCTCAGCATGGTTTCTAGAACACAGCTCTGCAAATCTACGTGACGTGGTAAAATCTAGGACGTGGGCTTGTTTTTATTATTGATTTTCAATTTCAAATGATGTGATGGCATAAGGTGAGTCCTCGCCCTCGTGTCCCCGTTTGCTGTTTCGTTCCCTGACAACCGCCATTTCACAGCAAGTGCTCACCTGGAGCATTCAGACCTGCTGTCACGTCGGAGCTAGTCCTTGCTCAGTGGTGCCAAGGGGATCTCAGATGGCTCTGGAAGCCGTTAGATCAACCCCTCCCTCCTGACAGGACACCCTCTCTGCTCACCCAGTGGTGTGGGGTTTGGAATTCTGGGCAGAGCTGAGGACAGAGGGACTGCACAAGAGCTTTGCCATCTATTTTTCATTCCCAAAGTCGTGCCTCTTGCTTTCTCCCTTTTAGTATTTCCGTATTTGCTTGGTTTCACAGAACTGTTTTCATAAGAAAGTTTCGAGACTATCCTGGGATTATAGTCTCTGAATGAACTTTCATGCCCAGTATAAGCCCCTATGGTTTAAATCTGCCCCACTTAAAAGCCTCCGCTTTTCACTACCAGATGCTGGTTCTTTTCTCTTCATGCTCACGAATGACACACAGACTCATGTGTGCACATGTGTACACACACACGCCGTGTAGATGGAAACATCCAGAAGAAACAATGCATTGTAAAAGCTGTCCTGTTGAGTTTGTAATCCAGCGTGAGTTACCGAGTGCTGATAAGTAGAGGAAGTTCAACCAGACAGTTTAATCCTCCAATTTCCTGTCTTCTAATCAGCCCCTGATTCTTTTGGTTTTAAATTAGAAACATTCCTGACAATATTCAGGACAGGTGAAGGAAAATCAACTAGAAAATAAGGACAAAGCATTTATTTTACTGTCTAAAGTTCACAGGAGAAATATGAGCGTAATAACAGGAAATCAAGATTTTTAAAAAGATAGAAATACATGGGCTGGCTTAAGTAACCAGTTACATTTCTGAATGAAGTGCATTTGGATCATAATTTGATTTAAAGAAAAAAAAATAGAAACATAGCTTAATGTATGTGCTTCTCCCTAAGCATAGTAAATGGCAATGTAGAAGGTACTGAAAAAGCTAACCTAAAAGAAAATGATATGGATAATTTCTTAATGTACATGGGAGAAAAAAAGCTACTTCATTCAGGTTTTGCTTGCAATCAATTATTGCTAATACCGTGAGAAAATAATGTTTGGAGTGTACAGAAACCTTAGAAGTTAATACATATTCTTAGAAATTAATATAGTCACACATAATTATAATAGTGGATAAAAATAAGACCATTGTGCATTTAAAAATAGCTCAGGTAGCACGTGCAAATGCTTGAAATAGAATGTATGTAAATGTTTATCACAAACACTTTCTTTTGAAAATATACTGGGTGCTGAGAATATAATATTTATTATTTACTGAATCCCCTCCTTTTGATTTTTGTCATTTATAGCCATTGTAGTGATTTCCAAGTTATTTTAATCATTATCATGAAAGAGCTAGTACAAATGCATAAAAAATATCTCCGTTAGTCAGCATCTTCCCACGAATACAGACGACAGTCATTACAAAAGTTGTTCAGGTGAGAATTGACATGTTAAACGTTGCAATCATCAATACAACTGAAGATGGGAACCAGGCAAACGCAACAACAAAGGTTTGCTTGGAGCAGGAGTTCTGAGTTCTGTGTCCGCAGCAGTGGGGGCAGCCAATCATCCGGGGAGTAGCCTCGAATTGAGAGTTGTTTTTGAATTGTTGAACACAGTAAGACAGTGTTTCACAGAAGTACCTTGTTAATTTATATATATACTTAAAAAAAGGCATTTACATTAAAGGCAGAGCATATCCTTCCTGCTCAAGTATTTTCCTGGTATACAAAGTCTGAGTTGTAAAAATTTGGATTAAGTGATGGGTAATTCTTGGTTGAAAAATTACATGGCAATTTCTAAAGCGGATGCTCCCAAGTCAGTGCTTGGGAACCTAGTGTGGGGTGAGGTGGAGGGGCGGGTGGTGGCTGGATGATTTAATAGCTTTCATTTCACAGTCACTGTGAGTTTTTATATTGGATCGCTGAAACAACACAAGTGTATTTTGTAATTCACATAAAAAATAGTCTTGTAATATCTTGATATCAGTAAATCATTAGAAAGAGGAGCATGCTTATTTTGCCTTTATTTTAACGCCACAGGGGTAGGATGGAGGTAATTCCCTGGATAGAATTATATTTTGAAGCATGCACAGGCATGGGATTTGAAATGGGGAAAATTTCACGAGGGTTCTCTTCAGTTTTATGTCGGAAGGCTTCAAATAGAGATGTCACAACATAGCTAGGTTACGTTAATACGTAATATCTATTTCTTGATTTGCATGATTAAAGCATTAGAGAAGTGGCTCAGATATCAAAAGATTTCTCGTAAGTGGCAGCGCCAAAGTTAATTACTGTTAAAATGCACATGCTCAGACCCTGGTCGCTTGTTAACTTCTAACTTGTTTACAACAACTTGGGTTGGAATAAAAGTTTTCATTTGACTTTTGGATATCAAGACCCCTTTCTCACCCCATTTTGATATCAGAGTGTACTTCGAATTTCTTATACCCTACGTCCCTCAGGGCACACCAGCTTCAACCAAAAAAAGCCATAGGAGACAGAGAAAGCCCTTGTCAGTATTTCACATTTTAGAACAATTGCTTCTTAGACAGGAGTAGCCTTTTTAAGACAAAGCTAAAATTTATCCTTAGAAAAACACACCCAATTAGTTCAGTCAACTGACCTCCAGTGAGTTATCAAAAGTGCGGGGAAAACCCTCCCATCATCCTGGTGCATTTGGGAGAGTGGGGATGGGGAGGGAGAGAGGAGAGGCTGTTAGTCTCAGTCTTTCACTAACCAGCTTCTTTCATTCCAGTGGGTCTTTGTTATTTAGAAAAATAAAAATGATTTGAGACTCTCTCCATTCTCACCTAAAATTTTGGAGTATGTCATGGCAGTGTACAGCCTGGTCCCACATA
Source organism: Diceros bicornis minor (assembly GCF_020826845.1). Lineage (NCBI taxonomy): Eukaryota > Metazoa > Chordata > Mammalia > Perissodactyla > Rhinocerotidae > Diceros > Diceros bicornis. The sequence continues at coordinate 738,792 of NC_080743.1, read as the reverse complement.
TGCCCCCAAATTAAAACAAACACACTCATTTGCCATACAAATTGTTTACGATTCATTAAAAAGCAAAATTGCATATCCCTGTGCTGGCAGCTGAGGCCGAGCTCCCGGCGAGGGGCATTCACGGCCTCGCCTTTGTGTGCCGAGAGCACCAAGCGGAGGTTCCCACTATGCAGCCGGGTCGGAGCGGCCAGATGACTCGTGAGGTAATTTTAAAGCTTTATTTGCCTTTAGTGTGAAACTTGGATCTTGTGCTGTCCGTTGGTTAAAGAACCATGTCAGCCAGGGGCAAGTTTAAGTTTTGTTTTAGTTGGGGAAAATTGTTCGGGGTATCGAGATGGGGGTACGGAGGGAGAGGGCGTGCACGCCGTCAAGGAAAGGGAAGAGCTCAGAGAAAATGCAAACTTGTCTTATTTACTTAATCCTCTCCCCCTTCGTCCAAATCCTCAGTTTCCCATCAATAACAGGAAGTTTATGTTGGAGTTATTTGTAATTGGCAGATTTAAAATGCTGTGGTATCTAGTCACCTTGGAGGAAAATAAGAAATCAATTTATTCTCTACGGTAACTTCCACAGCTTCTTGAAAGAGTCCTATTTCTCACCCCTTTCAGAGCAGAGACCTAGAAGCATTGACGTTGAGAGAAACTTCCTGTAGTTTGCAGCCTAAACAGCAGCCCGTGAGCTCACAGCATTGTTTATTTTTAGTCAACTGCATTGCTAAATGTTTCCACCACTTTTATATTTTATATTCCCGGCGGTAAAACATCTGTAAAATAATTTTAAATGAAAAGCAACTTCCAAGTAAACTTTACAAAAAAGAAATGACAGTTTTCCAAGTTAAAAAAAGAGGAGCATTTGGTGATCTTTGCAAGAAAAAAAGATGACACAATTTGCCATAAAAAGTAACAGTCTATAAAATCTATGAGCTCTTGAAACACAAGGAAGTGGAATGTCACCCAGAATGTGACATCAGCGCGCAGATTTTTTTTAAAGCTTACAACTTAGCTTAGAAAACAATAGCGAAAGGCATCAGTGTATTCGTTTCTAGTGTTTAACAAGCTGTGTTAGGTGAAGCCATAGGCAGCCTCGCAGCACACAGCAAACCAGTCCTTGCTGGCAGAGACTGCGATGGGAAGTACGTGTGCTGAATGCACATTCAGGGTCCAGTGGACACTTCCCGGCAAGTCTAACTGACCCAGAGCGCAAGTAACCTTGTCCCAAAGTCGCTGGTAAAGTTCTAATGTCCACTTAAGAAAGTGCAGGTTACAACACACGTGTGCACACACACCCACAACCACCTTAACTCAACTGCGAGTCCTAAAGGACCGACACACTGCAACCCGGGAAGCAGCCGAACAGAATCCTGCGGTAGCTCACTTTTAACAGTCTCTCAGTCCTCAGAATTCCTGAACTTGCCAGAACGACACCACCATTGGTCCAGGAAGGGGAAAGGAGAACTCTCCGCAGCTTGTACAATGAAACCGACCACGTCCCGTCTTGCAATTCCATTCGCCAGTCTCCCTCTTCAACACCACTCTCTCTCTCTTTTTTCTTAAACTGATATCTATGTGAAATGAGCTGAAGTTCACGGTCCAGTTAGGAACGGATAATACATTCATTGTCCTGGCAGCAAACTTTTTTTTCACTCCCTGGAAGAATTCACGCTTGCCGCAAGAATAATAATTACGGAAAACTAGAAATGCGCTGCTAACGAAGTAATCCTTAACGGACACCACCCTAACGAGGGCAGTAATGATCTGAGGACTCTCTTCCTCACAGGACTTGCTTCTCCCGTGACAATGAGCTATTGTGCATCCTCCCAACTCACTCTACCTCGTATAGATCCAAGATGTCAAAGGTTGTCTGGCCTGGTTGACCAGACAACACGACATGTGAGTTAACTCATTCTGCGGCTGCATGGTAGAACTTTATTAAAACTTATTTGTACGCAGAGTAATGAAAAGATAGGATGTGTGGGTCTTTTCCACTCAGAGCTAGAGTTCCTAAGAGACTGAAGACCTGCTCTGACATAAACAAACGGAGAAGGTCAGATGGGAGCTGTGGGTCCCTGGATGGAAATCAGGCGTGGGACCCAGCGTTCTCTCACAGGTGACTTCAGGCAGCCCAGTTAATGGGGCAGGAATGGAGTTCACCAGCGCGTGCTTCTCCCCAGCACCCACTACGCATCCTCAGAAAATACCACAGCCAAGGACAACCATGCCCCACAGTCCCTGAAGACAAAAGTAAAGGATGTGAGGCTAGAGAGAGAGTAACCGCAGGGCCACGACAAGCGCTTCGCTTTCTACCCCAAAACCAGCGTGGCTGGAACACCCACCTCCACCTTCAAACTTCTCATACTCTTAAAAAACATTAAAAAACCAAAAGCCTCCCAAAGCCTGTCCCGTGGAGACCAGGGCCAGCATCCCGGGCACTCAAGTCGCAGAGTGGCAGAGAGAGGGAAGCAGCAGGACGCAGTGTGAGGCTGCCTCGCTGAAGAGTGTGAAAAAATCAAATGTGAATTTGATGAATGTGAGGTCTGGGACATTTTGTCAAAGAGGGAGGGAAAGTAGAAAAGGGAAAAAAAAAAGCAGCCCGGCTGCCAACTCACCATCCACCAAGTTCTGGCCGAGATGTCGTAGCAGAGCTGCCATTTGATGGAGCCGTCGGAAGCTTTCCCTGCCATTACGCTGTCAGCAAGCTTCATCTGATGCTAACTCACGGGAGATAAGACACCTAATTGAGAAAACATTTGCAGTGGCATGTGGGGCAACATGCAGTCCGGTCCATACCATATGGAATCACGGGTAAACCCTCCTTGACAATGGACCAGCCTCCACAGACCCAGTGGCAAGGTGAAGTGGGGAGAGATTCGAGCCTGCTCCTAGCTGTCTTCCCTCCTTTTAAACGAGAACCCACCGCCACACATCAAAGAGAGGCGGCTAAAGTTAGGGCTTCATCACTCAGATGATTTTGGTCTGCAAGGTTTTTCCTTTCCTTCCAACAACCAATCCCCCTCTTTTTTTTTTTTTTAGGAGAATAAAGAGATTTAATAGGACAAAGGCAGGTAGTGGACTGCGGAGGGAGATCGCCACAGGCTATTAGCCTAAAATTTCTGCTTGACAGATGGAACTGCTTAGAGACTATCATGCGATGTTTTGGGCTTTTTTTTCCCCTACCCCCCTCCTCGACTTGAAGTCTGATTCAGTATCTGTTTTTCACAGCCACTTTTCTCAAAAATGTGAGCTGTGCATTTAAAAAAAATGTTTAGTTCAGTTTTCCCGTCTTACACGTCTCATTGGAAGCAAAGAGAAAAGTCTAAAACTAAATCTGGGAACAGTTGAACAGGTTTTCCAAGGAGTAAAAAAAATCCTAGGGAAAAATATTTCTCCTCCCTTACCTTATTTTTTAAGAATTAATTCATTAGTTGGTTTGGTTGTGAAGGATCATAAGCGGGAGACGCCGCCTCCGGATCCCCTGATTTTGGTTCAGCTGGCGCCGTGTTGAGAAGTGTGTTTTCATGTGAGGAAAGACGCTACTGATAGTTCACAAGTTCTAACCTAGGCTGGGCGCCATCTCTATTTTTGGTGTCTTTTTTTAAAAAAATTAATGCTGGGCTTTCCTATTCTTTGTAAATAAAGTGATCAGTCACCATTAATTCAGTTTAACACGAATCAGGCTAAACTTGACATGAGAACTTCCCTGTTCAGGGAAAATCTATCTGACTTCCTTCCTGTAACCAGCCATCCTCCTCATCGGGGTTTTCAACCACACATCCTCTCTTTAGCAGGAAAAGCCAACCACAACATGTGCCTACCAATAGGAATGCCTGTAAAATAATTTTTTATTTTTTTTTAGTGAGAAGTCAGGGCAACTGCTGCATTTCAAGTCATTTTACTTCAAGACTAAAGGGGAGAAAGAGGTCGCGAGAATGCCTTGCATGTGTTATATTTTATTCTTTCAAACTGTGTGGAATTAGGAACTGAGGAAATACGTTTAGGAGAACAGGGTACCAAACACATCCTGATTTTTTTTCTGAGTATGAGCAAGTCCTGGTCCCTGAGCCCTGAGCAGGGACGCTGCGATTCCCTGCACTGGGGTCTTCTGTGTAGGCACACCCAGTATGGAGAACTTATCTGCAGCGTTTTTCAGGGCGGTTAAACTCAGATTATTTAAAAAGTTATGCATTTACAGCCCTACTATCCAGTGGATTTTTTTCTAGTGACATTTTTGACTGAATAATATTTAGATGATCTTATTCAGGACACAGTTTAAGTTCCAAAGAGATTAAATTGTGTGGCGTCTGCTTTCCTGTTTCTGACCTCTTCCTTAGTAGGTGTTGTTTTAACCTTTTAGCATAAGGTAAATGGCTGTTTTGACAAAAATAATTTTAGTAAAGCAAATTTTATCCAGTTGTATCTGAAATGTTTTATGATTTAAAGCCTGATGCACAGACTGCTTCTACAGAATGAACCACAAATACAATAAATAAGTCATTTTTTTTCTTTCTCATCCCTCATTGTAATGGGATTTCTTCCAATAATATGGGAGCAGGAGGGGGTATCGGGCATTATCACCAAATATGGGTATTGCCATTACTCTTAGAAGCATCTTTGTATTCTCTATTACTCGGGCATCACCTGTCTTTTCAGAAGAAGAGTATGCGGTAGCACAGGAGATGTTAGGTTGCCTTCAGTGACCACAGGCAAGTGGACCTTCTGCCAGGACCTTGCCCTGAGCTGACCAGCCAACATATTTCTTGCCTTGTGTAACTGCAGTGACATTAAGCTGCCCATCTTTCTTCAGTTTACCATTTAGAGAAAAAAATGAAAAGAAGTTGGTAATTCTATGGAAAATGTAAAGTAGCATAAACCAGGACAAAAAGGGAAGAAGAAGAGGCACGCGGCAGCCTCTGTCTTTGGATCCGCCCTGCTCCGTGGTATCCCTTCCGCCTGCCCCTCTCAGCAGACAGGCTGGCTCTCCTCCGCGTCTTCCCGGGGCACACAGGCACAGCGGCGATTTGGATCCCTGGGCCCACAGCCTCACGGTTTCCAGTTCTCCCCCATGTCTCTCAAGTTGGAGGGGTCTCTCCTCTGAGCCACGGTGTTTCTGACACTCACAGCACCCTGTGCGTGCCCATTATTTATGAATGAGTGGGGCAGACTGAAAACAAGTTCAGATTTCACTTTGTGAATGGTGGGGTCCTCAGGAAGATTTTACAGGAGAGGGCACAGTAGTTTTGAACAAAGAAATGAGAAATACTCTTGGATAGCAGTGCTTTAAATCCAGAACAATTAGGTGCATTTAACTTGATCGTTGTTCCCTAAGAGGCTGGGGGAAGCTGCCCTTTCCGTCGTAGCAATGTCTTTTCACAGTGTGGCCCCTTGTTAATAGCCTTAAAACAAGATTAAATAAAACATGTTAAATATTGCAATTATTGTGGGAAATAAAATTATTTGGTGAGCATAATGGGGAGCAATTCAAGCATTTAACAGGATCCAGGAAATGCTACTCCAAACAATTGCATTTGCTTCATGCGTTTCCCCCTCTGATTGCTGACAGATGCCTTTTTGGAAACAAACATCTAAATGGTTTGCTTTCAGTCGGAAAAAAATATACCAGAGAGCGGCTACATGTTTTGAATTTAACTCTTGTCACTTGAATACTTCTTCCCCTGCATGTGAGTGGATCTTCACAGGCTCTCATCAGGAGCCGAGCCCAGGAGGGTCTGGACGTCCTTCCTTCCTTCCTCCCAGGGTGTTTTACAGGGCGGGAGTCCCCCTGGCCGTGGAGTCAGCTGATGGGTTATGGGGGCATGGTGGGGGAGCACAAAGGGGAGTTGTTTTCTCGTGACACGAGGCCCCCGGCAAAGAGTGAGCCCCTTTCCAGCTTATTTGGGTGCTGTGGCCCACACGCCTCAGACCAGCTCCCCGCTTTGTTGAACGAGGAGGACCCGGAGCCGAGGGGATGGGGGTTCCATCATGTCTGTGCTGCCCTGTGTTTGGATAAAGGCCTCGAAGACGCTGCTGCCAACAGGTGCAAACACCAGGGCAGGTTTCGGTGTTTGTCATGTCGTTGAAAGGCAGTGTGAAATGGAATATCAATGATTTTCAGAGGCTGGATAGTAGAGTGGTTGCGAGCACTGTTTCTGAAGTCCAGTTGCCCACATCCTGGCTTGGTGGGTTCTTAACTGTGTGACAACTCCCAGGTTACTTAACCTCTCTGGTTCTCTGTGTTCTAATCATGAAAACGAAGGTAACAATGGTTACTAAGTTAGTTAGTGGCAAAGACACGTATCAAGTCACTAGTTCCTGATCTGTAGTCAGTGTCCGAACAGAGTTATTGTTTGTTACCATTATTCCCCTGTTGTGGGGAAATCCCTTTCTCGCCTTCTGCCCTTGTCTTCCGTGATGATCTGTGCATTGCTCCGTGCCAGCTCTTGGCATCCTGTCCTGGGATCATCTGCCTCCATGTCGGCCTTCCCTCCCAGACCTGGAGGTTCTTGAAGGAAGGGCCGTGTCTTGTTCATCTCAGCAGCTGTGAAGTCAAGCTTAGTGGTGGGCAAACCATGGGGGCTCCCGAAACGGTAAGAGAAAGAGAGTGAAGAGGCTCAGAACACTAGTCGACTTGAAATTTGATCACATTCTTCTCATGGTTACTCAGCTTGTTCATTTGCCTTGGCTCAAACCACTGCCCCTCATAGCACATCACCTGCCTTTGCAGGCTGACCTTTCTTCAGACCCCGGTCCACAGTGACCTCTGGCACCTTTGAATTCCTGTGGCCTTCCTTACGCATATCGTCTATTGGTGCTTCATAGACCAGCCCTATTATTATTTGTCTTTAACGGACATATGTCATTCACTCATCCATTCATTCATTCGTTTAACAGCAACTTCTGCAATGTAGGCAACTAAAAATTTTTTTTCTCCTTCTTTTCAAGCTTTGTTTCTAGGGCCCTCTGAGATTTGAAACTCGAGGAGAGCAACTTGGTTTTGAATGCAACATATAATCACAACTAAGATGTACTGAGTGCTTCCGCTTAGCCAGGCACTGGTATAAGATCTTTTCATTTCAGCTGGGTCCTTATGAGGTAGGATCTATTATTAACCCCATTTTACAAACAATTAAACAGCCTCTAAAACTTGAAGCACCTTGTTTAGGGTCCTGGAGTTAGAGGTGGAAAAAGGAGTCAAGCCCGGGAATTATGGCCCCAGAGCCTTGCCACCGTGTTCCTCCTGAACCATGAGAGGAGGGAGATGCAGGACTTAGCACCTGCTGTGTGCAGGCACTTTGTAAGTGTCATACGATGTGCCATTAACTTTCAAACAACCTTGGAGGTTGGTAGTAGCATTTTCAACTTTCAGGTCGGGGTCAGAGAGGTAAGAGTCTTGCCTAGTGTCTCCCTCAAAGCCAGAGGAACAGAGACGCAGCCATGTCTGTGTGACAACATGCCCGTGCTTTTCCTCCTCCAGTTAGCTAGCTCTCAGAAGATTTCTTTTGTAGAGTTGGATGCTGGGATTAACGAGTTTGTATGGCCTTGAATCTCCAGGCTCTTGGAAATCATGAAATTTGAAATGCGCACAGTTGCTGGGGTTGTAGAGCAGTTCGGTTTAGAGCAATAGGTGTCTAAGACTTTAAAAAAAGCCTGTATTGAAGAGGGATTATCTACTGTTAATACCTAGGTCTTTTCTCTAACCTTATTCAGGTGGAGAATCCTAAAATGGTGTTCAGGACACCACTGTCTAACCCTGACAATGAGTGAGGACTCACATGTAAGCTTTAGGATAAGAGGAAGAATCACACAAAAGGACAGACAGTCTAGTTCCTCCAAAGCCCAGAAAAACCCTAGGCCTCTGGTGTGAGTTTATCCCTTTTTGATGAAAGTAGCAAGTCTTCTGCTCAGGTGCACATCAGCACCGGGCACGAGTGTGGTGACTTAAAAAAGCCAGAGTTCCAAGTCACCTGGCACGGTTTCCTCACCGTATGGCCGAAGCAAATGCTGCAGAGCGGAAAAGGGCAGAACTGGAGAGAATGCCAGGGGGTCCAGGCAGTCCCGTTCGTTTTCATGATATGCCCAGAGATTGCCCAGGTTTTTGATCTAGGAGATATACGTATATTTTTTTTCTCAAGAAAAATATTGATGATTTTTTCATTAGAAACGCACCAGCCATGCCCTGCAAAGAATTAGTCTTCTTAGTGGCAGTTCTTGCGCCTCATTTCCATTTAGGGATTCTTTGACTTTCACTTTCTCTGTGTTCTCTGTTAACCAGCTGCCACCCAAGATTGGACTCAGCCCTCTGCCCCTGGTAAAAAAGAAAAACGGAAAAAAACCCAAACAACACAACACTCTAATAAGTATATTTGCAACTTCTACACAAGGCGCTTAAGAACACCAAAAGGTTAATGTATTCTAACTAGATGTTGGGTATAGAATGTCAGATCTGTCCAATTTCATTATAACTGGCTGCTCGTCGGAAAAGACGTGATTTCCTTTGCCACTGTCCCACTATGTTCAAGTCACAGGCTGCCAGCAGCAGCCCACCGAAGACCCAGGCTGGCAGCAAGCGGGCTCGGGCGGGAAACCGGCCGCAAGGACCATCTGTTTCTGATTTCTAGCTACGCCAAGATGTGCAGTGAAGTGCACTCGGTTCACCAGGCCAGCTTCTCCCCGCTCAAGTTATTAGTGTTACAAGTGCAATTGTCGCTTCCAACCAGCAGGGGAGCTATAACCCTCATGGAACGGGGCCTTAGAGCACACACATGCACTCACAAACACACATGCACTCACAAACACAAGCACAGACACTCACAAACATACACACTCACACACACCCCCTCGCACACACATGCACTCACAAACACAGACAAACGCAGACTCACACACACATGCACTCACACACGTGCGCGCACACACACACACACACACACACGGCATCCAAATATCTTTCCAAGTTGTGCAGACGGCTGCTGGTGAGTTGAATTGCAGCCTCATGGGTGTGTAAAGTGTGTTTTATTAAGCACGATGACCTCGAGGCAGCAGTGTGTACGTTGGCCTCATTTAGTCTAATTGAATGGTCAAGTATCTTTAGGAGGCTTTTTGTGGGCACGCTTAAAAACGAGAAGACGCATGTATTTCAACCATCTTAACACGCAGCGGCTTTCAGCAGCACGGTGGGTTTTTAGGATTGATCAACAGGAGCTTTGCTCGGCTGGCCCGATGAGCCAAGCTCAGGCAAGTGGCCTTTGCTGAGGCTGGTTAGCCAGTGACTCAGTCCTGAAGGGGCCAGTGGCTGGTGTCACCGTGGAGGTTGGGAGACTGGAATAGGCGAAATCTTTGTTATTTGGCGCTGATCTGTCTCAAGATTGATCATTTTTAGGGAAATTCAGAGGTGAAGTAGAAGGCTGTGTGGTGTAATGGAAACGGCAAGAGGAGAAGTCAGGAGGTCTTAATTAATTAATGTTCTAAACAAGCATTTAGTAACAGGCACTGGCCTCTGTGTTAGGTGCTCAGGACACAAATAAGGAAGAGGCGGGACCCTCCCTCAGGGAGCGGGGAGACAGAGGAGCAGGCGCTCGTAGTCAGTGTGATGGACCTGCGATGGGCCCTGGCCTCGGTCCTTCACGTTCTCGGTGCGCGACTCTGGATTGTGACATGCCCTCTGCAGGCCTCGTCTGTAACAGGGAGATGGCGATGGCCGACTTTCAGGGCGTGATGTCAGAATTAAATGAACCAACATAAAAGCACCACAGTCAGGATAGGAACTGGGCGAGTGCTCAGTCTATGTGGGTTTCCAGTGCCCGAATCCTCGGAACCGTGTGAATTATAGAGGGTCCTTCCCTCAGACTTCCCGTTTGTGGACGAGTAGCGCATTGCATCCAGGTGGCTGCCTGGTTGTGCCTCTCTGTACATGGCAGCCAGCCTCACACCACCATTTCTGCGGGCAAGGCACTCCACGGAGTCAGGAATAATTAGGCACCTAATGTATGCTTTTGGTTCATGGTGGATGAGAGGCCGATTTTTCCAAAAATGAACTCTTTTTTATTCTCAAAGTGGAGATCACAAAATTCATTTAAAGTGAGGAGAAGGAAGGAACATAACAAAGCCTCTTATTTTGTAGATTAAGAAAATGAGGCCCAACAGAGAGAATTTCCCGGAGTCACCCAGCAAGTTCGTGGCAGAGACAGGGCTCGAACCCAGAGACCCTACATGCAGCGCGTGTCGGCCACCGCTCCACTGGTCTCACAGCGTGTGAAGAGCCGCGTCCTGAATCCTGTGGTTCAGCTGAGTCAGATCACACGAGACCCTGCGCTACCACCTCTGCCGCCTGTATAGCACACCCGGCAGGTGGATCCCCGTGCTTTACTCACATTTACAGACAGAAACGGGGGCTATGCCTCACGGGATGGACGGAAAAGCTAAGGACCAGTGTCCCAGGTAGGTTCCCTGAGAGCAGACTTGGAGTCTTGTGTGAGACTTGCGAGACTTGTGTGAAGGGCTTTTATGGGGGGCTGTCAGGACAAGCCTGGCAGGGCAGAGGGAGGGGTCCTAACGAAGGCCTCACTAATCCTAAGGGAACCCAGGAGGTGGGATGGCCCTGCAGAACTGCTCCAGGTTGGTCAAGGGGGCCAGGCCTTGGTCTTCTTGCAGTGACCGACCAGTCATTGAATGTGGGCCAAAGCAGGGAGAGAGAAGAGACTTTGGACTAGACGGGTCTTTCAGCCAAAGACAAAATCCAGAGGGGTTTTCAGCTGAGAGCTGTCGGCTCCAGTGTTCTTGATGGCTGGAGGGCATCTAGTTGGTGGCCGTGGGGTCCACCCATTCTCTGCACACCCATGTGTGCAGAGAAGTCACAAGCTTACTTCCACCTGGAAAGACATCACCAGGTTAGTGGCAGACTTGGGCCTGGAATTCGTGAGTCCCAGTCCACAGCTCTGTTCATTTCCCAAATGGCTGGGAGAAGCCTTCATGCCCTATTTGAGCAGAGTCTATGCAGTAAGTCCAGGAGCACCCCTTCTCCTTGAGAAACCGCAGGGGAGGCAAAGGAAGCCAACGCAGTGAGGACAACGTTGGGCCTTTCTCGGCTTCCCCTCCAGCTGTCCAGTGACAGGCCCTTTCTTGGCATGTACAAGAGTGCAGGGATTGGAGGAGAGGGATTGGAGTCTGAGCTCTGCTTGAACCTCCAGGGGTCTCCCAGCAGCAGTGTGTGTTGGCATCTCTCCAAGCATTGCTCCAATGGGGAAGAGGATTTGGGGGAGGGACGGGGGTGGAGTGGCGAAGGGCAGCCGTGGAGTGAAAATTGGTGTTTTTAGTTCTTTTATTTTAGTCTCAAAGAAGATCTCCCATAGAGCCCTGGTCACGGAGAAGAGAAAAGAAGAAACCCCCAAATCTGAAGCATTAATGGTGGGAGGATTCCACCCTTTGCTTCAAAGGAGAGCTTTGGAAAACGAATCTAGCTCCCATAATCTCTTAAAAACAGCACATTTGTTTGGAACTGAAAGGCTTTTAGATATCCACTCCCCCGTCTCACCCCTGACTCTTTAATTTCTTTGTCCTTTGTGTCAGTTGCGTTCTTGTATTTTTATATAACGTTATAGCAAATAAAACAAATTTAGAAGAAGCCGTGTTAGTTTTCAGGTCATCATCATTTCTACTGTCCACTGGCAGAGAATGTGATGTATGTGACGTGGGAATCCATGGGGCCCCCAGAATCTCTGAGTTGACACCTTTTCCCTGGGCCTTGATGGGACAAATCTGAGAGACTTGCTCTGCCTCGTTCTTCACTGTCCCAGCACTACGGGCGACCACTTTTATGGGGGATCAGGGACTGCCTCATGAGAAGCATCCACTTGGGCAGTCTTTCTTCCACTTCTCTCCTGCTGGTTGGGTGTAGGCTCCGCCCCTGCTCTCCCACTCCTCCACATCCCATTCAGAACCTGCATTTCTTTCCCCTATCTCTTCCCCCTTCCCTCTGGTCCTTCCTTCCGATGTTATTGATCTCCTCTCATGTTCCCGACACTGTACTAGTTACTAAGCGGGTCCAGTGACAGTCGAGATAGGAACTGTCTTCGTGGTGCTTGTCCTTAGATCGGGTAAGCCGGCTGTTCCAATGCAGTGCAATGGTCACCATGGTGGGAATGTGCAGGGTGCTGAGGCGGAGCAGCGAGGGCACCAGACTTAGTGTGGTGGCAGCGGTAGATCTGGGTTGGTTGCATTTCCTGTAAGAAGTAATAGCGAAGTTTGGCTTGAAGGATGGCAGACAAAGGCAGATGTTGAGAAGGGCGGTGGTGGCAGGAGTTTTGTAGTCCAAAGGAATAACCTAGCAGGCTCTGGGGGAGAGCCTGGCGACCTGAAAATAGCCTCGTGTGCCTGGAGAGTCTCACATTACCTGGCCATCACGTTCTCTGAAGATGGATCTACAGCTCACTATCTGTCCTTATACGGCCCGCAAGCCAAGAATAGTGTTTACCTTGTAAATGTTTGGAAAAAAATGAAAAGAAGAATAATGTATCGTGACACATAAAGGTGATATGAAATTCAAATTTCCATGTCCATAATAAAGTTTTATTGACACAGGAATGCCCACTGGTTTATGTGTTGTTTGTGGCTGCTTCCACACTGAAGGCCAGAGTAGAGCATGATGAAGACCATACGGCCTGAAAAGCCTAAAACTTTTACTGTCTGGCCCTTTACAGAAAGGGTTTGCTGACCCCTGGCTTAGTAGTCGGGACTGAGGGCTTGGAGTCCCTTCAGCTAATTTCTTAAAATGCGTATATGTCAGTTTGCTCAGTCGAAAAATGGCAACAATAATACTTCACAGGCTTGTGAAGACTGAAGAAGATATTGTCATATAAAGCTCCTGGGAATAGTAAGTGCTGAAATAAAATCATTTATTAAAAATAGTTAATGAGGATTTCAACCAATTTGAGCTATTAATAGCATTTGTGATAGGATAGATATGATAGCATTGTGAACTGCCTTATTTGTTGCCAGAGAGACTGCTCTGGGAATTATCAGTTAAAAATGTATTTTCTGGTAATAGATAAATGGGGAAAGAGAAAGTCGTGTTTGTGAGTGAGACTAAAAAGCTGTGAGGGAACAGACAAACTGTTGCCAGAACTCGTCACATAACATGATTACAGCCACAATGGATTGCTGGCTGCCGTGACACCTCCCTGAGGCCTCCACAGGCATCGTCTGCGCTGGTCATGGTTCCAGACCTATGTGGGAGCAACGGTTGTCACCTGGTTTTGCAGAGGGGGAGATGGAGGATTACTAACAGAAGTTAGTAAGTTAATCTGGGCCACACGGCCAATAGGAGCCGAGTCATGACGTGCACCCGGAACGGTCTGAAGCCAAACTTTCTGTCTTACCACTGACTTTGGAAGCCTCTTCCGATGAGAACCGGAACCCACGTTTCAGGGCCCACAGCTGTTCTGGGGGCTGGCACACTGCAGCATCGCCTAGCTGAGCTCTGAAGAAGTGCCAGTTTAGGAAAACACTGTTGCAGCTGCCTGCGCCCATTCCAGGGTGAATTTCCCAGAGACCCCCGTGAGAGCTACAGCCAAGATGACCCCCTAAGTGCTGTCCTGTGAGGGGCGGTCCTGCACGCAGTCCCTCCGTTACTTGAGTATGAGGAGGTGGGCGTGGCTGCGCTGGGGGGTGTGGCTGTGTGACGGGATGAAATGTTGCCATTAACAAATAAAATCTGTCTGGTCACCAAGTATCATTTATTGACATGGAAATATGCTCACAAACTATTCTACCAGAACCCAGACCCACACACGATGGTCTCAACTGTGCATGTACATAGATGTATTTTCAAAAAGCTGGGGAAGGAACATGCCAGGAGATTTGGTAGCTGTCTGTCTCTGGGTCGAGGGAATAATGGTGAGTGTGATTTATCTATACTTCTTCCTCTTTCTAGAGTTCTAAAACAATGTTTATATAATTATGCATAAATAAGAAAATATTATAAGTGATGTAGCACTATGTACCAAAAAACTTAAAAATCTTCAAATTTTTTAATGCCATAATTTCACCTTGGTACACCACCATAAACGTGGATCAGTGATTATATACACAGACATATGCTCATTTTAGCATTATTTGAAGTAGTGAAAAGATTAGAAACAATGTTCTGTTTGGCACAACTACTTCAAAGCATATTATGTAGCCAACAAAGAAAATGCTGTTTACAAATGGAAAATGCTTATGTTATAATATTGTGAATAAGGCAGGATACAAAATTGAACATACAGAATAAGCACAGTTTGTTGACAATGCAACAATCCATTCATTAAAAGACAGAAAGAAAACACAGTCAAGTGCTAAGGTTGTGTAAATAGTTGGTGCGATTATAAATTTTCCTCCTTTTTCTGCTTCTCTGCAATTTCAAAAATTCCTTTAATGAATGGATATTATTTCTGTAACAGAAATAAATAGGCTTTTAAAAATGGGTGGAATTGGAAATCCGTGTCGACTGGTAATTACTCTTAAAAATCCCCCCTCCCTCCACATCCCACTGCTTGAACCTTCATCTCTGTTGCCTCTTATGGTTCGCTGGATATTTCCCAGGTTAGTCACAGGAAGCTGAATGAGCATGCGAGAGCACCAAGCTGGGAAGCAGGAAACGGGGGTTCTAGCCAGGGCCACGCCACCATCTCACTGCATACTCGGGGTGAGCCCCTTTTCCTCCCGGGGCCTCAGACTGTTTATCTAAAATGAGGAGAGTATAGATTAGATCGGGGGTTCCCTGGGATTGGGTTGAAAGAGAGAGAGGTCTCAGTGACAGTGTGTACTGTCCGAAGTCTGGATCCCTCCCCTCCAACCCAACTCAACACAAACAGTTCTTCTTTTATAGTTTCCTCATTGAGTTTAGTGGAAAATTTTAAGTGAAGAATGATTCCAATGTTAATTAAAGTTTCAAAACCACTGGACTAGACAATTTATATTGTCTGTGTCTAGATCATGAACTGTTTACAGAGTGTAGCTGCTGTTCATCTCTCTCTTTTAATTTTTCTTGTGGTAAAAACATGTAACATGAAATCTGTATTCGTAACAGTGTTTTCAGTGTACAGTACAGCATTGTTAAACATGCTCATCACTGTACAGCAGATCTCTAGGACTTTTTCATCTTGTATGACTGAATCTCTTTACTTATTGAACAATGTCTCCCCATTTCCCCCTCTCACCAGCCCCCGGCAACCACCACTTTACTTTCTGCTTCTGCGAGTTGGACTGCGTTAGAGATGTCATGTGAGTGGAATCACGCAGTGCTTGTCCTCCTGTGACTGGCTTATTTCACTTGCGTGATGTCCTCCTCAAGGCTCATCTATGTAGCATATGGCAGAATTTCCTTTCCTTTCAAGGCCGAGTAGTGTTTCATTGTATGTATATATTATATTTTCCTTGTCTGTTCATCTTTGGTGGACGTTTAGGATGTTTCCACCTCTTGGCTACTGTGAATAATGCTGCAATGAACGTGGAAGTTCAAATATCTCTTCAAGATCCTGATTTCAATTCTTTTAGATAAATTCCCAGACGTGGGGTTGCTGGATCATGTGGTAGTCCTATTTTTAATTTTTTGGGGAAACTCCTTTCTGTTTTCCACAGCAGCTGTATCTTTACATTTCTACCAATGGGACACAACGGTCCCAATTTCTCCACATCCTCGTCAGCACTAGTTACATTCTGTTTTAGTTTTTTTTGATTTTTTTATTTATAATGGTCATCCAAGTAAGCATGAGGTGATATCTCATTGTGGTTTTCATTTACATTTTTCTGATGATTAGTGATGTTGAATATCTTTTCATACACCTGTTGGCCATTTGTATGCCTCTGTCTATTCAAGTCTTTTGCCAATTTTCTAATCAGGTTACTTGTTTTTTGTTATTGCATTGTAGAGTATATTTGCATATATTTTGGATATTAACCTCTTATAAGATATATGGCTTGCAAATATTTTCTCCCATCTGTAGGTTGCTTTTCACTCTGTTGATTGTTTCCTGTGCTGTGCAAGAAGCTTTTTAGTTTGATGTAGTCCCATTTGTCTATTTTTGCTTTTGTTGCCTGTGCTTTTGGTGTCATATCTAAGAAATCATTGCCAAGACCAATGTTACGAAGCTTTCCTTCTATGTTTTCTTTTAGGAGTTTTATAGTTCAGGTCTTACATTTAAGTCTTTAATCGATGTTGAGTTGATTTTTGCATATGGTGTAAGATAAGGGTCCAATTTCATTATTTTGCATGTAGACGTCCAGTTACCCCAACTCCATTTGATAAAGAGATTATCCTTTTCCCATTGTGTAGTTTTGGCACCTTTGTTAAAGATTGTTTGATCACGTATGCATGGATTTGTTATTCCTGGGCTCTCTGTTCTGTTCTGTTGGTCTATATGTCTGTCCTTGTGCAGGTACCGTACTGTAGCTGTGTCATATGTTTTGAAGTCAGAAAATGTGAAGCCTCCAGGTTTGTTCTGCTTTCTCAAAATTATTTTGGTTATTTGGGGGTCCTGTGTGGTTTCGTATGTATTTTAGGGTAATTTTTTTCTATTTTTGAAAAAATGACCTTGGGATTTTTATAGGACTTGCACTGAATCTGTAGATGGATTCAGTATGGATATTTTAACAATATTAAGTTTCCAAATCATGAGCTTGGGCTCTCTTTCCATTTCTTTGTGTCTTGTTAAATTTCTTTCAGTAGTGTTTTGTAGTTTCCAGTGTGTAAGTTTTTCACCCCCTTAGCTAAGTTTATTACTACGTATTTTATTCTTGTTGATGCTATCATAAATGGGATTGTTTTCCTAATTTTCTTTTCAGATTGTTTATTATTTAGTACATAAAAATTTATTTAGTACATAAAAACACAACTGATTTTTATGTTGATTTTATATCCTGCAACTTTGCTGAATTTATTTATTAGTTTAACCATTTTTGTGGAGTCTTCAGGGTTTTCAACATATAAGATCATGTTATCTGCAAACAATTTTACTTCTTCCTTCCTGATTTGGATGCCTTTTATTTCTTTTTCCTGCCTAATTGCTCTGGCTAGGACTTGCAGTACTGTTTCAAATAGAAATGGTGAGATTGGGTATCTTTGTCTTGCTCCTGATCTTAGAGGAAAAACTTTCAGTTTTTCACTGTTGAGTATGATGTTAGCTGCAGGATTTTCATATATAGCCTGTATTATGTTGAGGTAATTTCCTTCTGCTTCTAGCTTGTTGAGTGTTTTTATCGTGAAAGGACATTGAATTTTGTCAAATCCTTTTTCTTCACCTATTGAGATGATCGTGTGATTTTTATCACTGTTATGTTAACGTGTTGTGTCGTATTGATTTTTGTATGTTGAATCATCCTTGTATCCCAAGGATAAATCCCACTTGGTCATGGTGTATAA
This sequence comes from Diceros bicornis minor, assembly GCF_020826845.1. Taxonomy (NCBI): domain Eukaryota; kingdom Metazoa; phylum Chordata; class Mammalia; order Perissodactyla; family Rhinocerotidae; genus Diceros; species Diceros bicornis. The sequence continues at coordinate 721,404 of NC_080743.1, read as the reverse complement.
TCCTTTTAATACACTGTTAAATTTGGTTTGCTAGTATTTTATTGAGGATTTCTGCATCTATATTCAACAGGGATATTGGCCTGTAGTTTTCTTTTCTTGTAATATCTTTGTCTGTCTTTGCTATCAAGATAAGGCTGGCTTCATAAAATGAGTTTGGAAGTTTTCCCTCCTCTTCAATTTTTTGGAAGAGTTTGAGGAAGATTGGTGCTAATTCTTTGTTGACTGTTTGGTAGACTGCTCCAGTGAGGCCATGGGATCATGGGCTTTTCTTTGTTGGAAGGTTTTGATTAGTGATTCAACATTCCTCCTAGTTATAGGTCTGTTCAGATTTTCTATTTCTTCATGATTCAGTCTTTCTAGGTTGTATGTTTCTAGTAATTTATCTCTTTCTTCTAGGTTGTCTAATTTGTTGGCATATAATTGTTCATAGTAGTCTCTTGTAATCCTTTTTATTTCTGTGGAATCAGTTTTAATGCCTTCTTTTTCATTTCTGATTTTATTTTATTTCTATTTTCTTAGTTTAGCTAAAGCTTTGTAAATTTTGTTGACTTTTAAAAAAAACCACTCTTAGTTTTGTTGATTTTTTTCTATTTCATTTATTTCTGCTTTAATTTTTACTATTTCCTTCCATCTGCTAAATTTGGGCTTAGTTTATTTTTCTTGTTCATTGAGGTGTAAAGTTAGGTTATTTGAGATTTCTTCTTTTTTTAATGTAGGAGTTTATCACTATAAACTTCCTTCTTTTTTGTTTTATTTTTTATTTTTTTTGTGTGTGAGGAAGATCAGCCCTGAGCTAACATCCATGTCAATCCTCTTCTTTTTGCTGAGGAAGACCGGCTCTGAGCTAACATCTATTGCCAATCCTCCTCCTTTTTCTCCCCCAAAGCCCCAGTAGATAGTTGCATATCATAGTTGCACATCCTTTTAGTTGCTGTATGTGGGACGTCGCCTCAGCATGGCTGGACAAGCAGTGTGTCGGTGTGCGCCCGGGATCCGAACCCGGGCCGCCAGTAGCAGAGCACGTGCACGCAACTGCTAAGCCATGGGGCCGGCCCTAAACTGCCTTCTTAATACTGCTTTTGCTGCATCCCGTAAGTTTTGGTATGTTGTGTTTTCACTTTTGTTTGTCTCAAGATAATTTCTAATTTCCCTTTTGATTTCTTCTTTGACCCATTGGTTGCTTAATTTCCATATATTTGTGATTTTCCAGTTTTCCTTCTGCTGTTCATTTCTAGTTTCGTTCCATTGTGGCCAGAAAAGATACTTAGTATGGCTTTAATCTTCTTAAATTTCTTAAAACTTGTTTTGTGACCTAATATGTGTTATAACTCGGATAATGTTCTGCGTGCACTTGAGAAGAATGTGTATTCCATTATTGTCAGTTGGAACATTCTGTTTATGTCTGTTAAGTCCATTTGATCTATAGTGTTGTTCAAGTCCTCCATTTCCTTATTGATCTTTGTCTGGATGTTCTTTCCATTATGGAAAGTGGGGTTTTGAAATTTCCGGTTATTGTTGTTCTGCTGTCTATTTCTCCCTCCAGTTCTGTCCATGTTTGCTTCATATATTTGGGTGCTCAGATGTTGGGTGCATATATGTTTAATAATTATATTTCCCTGGTGAGTTGACCTTTTCATCATTATATAATGCCTTTCTTTATCTCTTGTGACAGTTTTTGACTTAAAGTCTACTTTCTGATATAAGTATGGCCAGTTCTGCTTTCTTTTGGTGACCATTAGCATGGAACGTCTTTTTCTATTTGTTTACTTTCAGCCTATGTGTGTCTTTAAATCTAAATTGATTCTCTTGTAGACAGCATATAGTTGGAGTTTTTTTTTTTTTTAATTCATTCAGCTACTCCATGTTTTTTGATTGGGGAGTTTAATCCATTTACATGTAAAATAATTACTAATAAGGAAGGACTTACTATTGTCATTTTGCTAATTTTTTTCTATCTATCTTGTAGCTTTTTGTCCCTCTTTTCCTCTTTTTCTGTCTTCCTTTGTGTTTGACTTTTTTCTCCTATTAATTCCTTTCTCATTTTCTTTTGTGTTTCTTCTATAGATATTTTCTTTGTGGTTATCATGGGGCTTACATAAAACACCTTGTAGTTATGACAATTGAAATTGATAACAACTTCAATCACATATGAGAACTCTACTCTTTTATTCCCCCCACTTTGTGTTATTGATGTCACACATTACATCTTTTTATATTGTGTATCTATTAACACATATTTTAGACTTATAATTATTTTTATACTTTTGTCTTTTAACTCCTATACCATAATTAAAAATGATTTACTGCCACCATTACAGTATTGCGATATTCTGTATTTTTCTATATATTTACCTTTACCAGAGAGCTTTATACTTTCATATGCCATCATGTTGCTGTCTAGAATCCTTTTTGAAGGACTCCCCTTAGCATTTCTTGTAAGGCGGGTCTACTGGTAATGAACTCCCTCAGCTTTTGTTTATCTGGGAAAGTCTTAATTTTTTCTTCTTTTTTTTTTTTTTTTTTTTTTGTGAGGAGCTCAGCCCTGAGCTAACATCCGCCAATCCTCCTCTTTCTTTGCTGAGGAAGACGGCCCTGGGCTAACATCGGTGCCCATCTTCCTCCACTTTATATGGGACGCCGCCACAGCATGGCTTACCAAGCAGTACTTCGGTGCGCGCCCGGGATCCGAACCAGCGAACCCCGGGCCGCCGCAGCGGAGCGCGCGCACTTAACTGCTTGCGCCACCGGGCCGGCCCCTTTTTCTTCTTTTTTGAAGGCGAGTTTTCCTGAATATATTATTCTTGGTTGGCAGAGTTTCTGCTGTGAAATATGTTGATAGTCTTAAGGGGGCTCCCTTGTACGTGATGATTCACTTTTCTCTTGCTGTTTTCAAAATTATCTCTTTGTCTTCAACTTTCGACAATTTGATTATAATGTATCTCTGTGTGGATTTATTTGGGTTCATCCTAGTTGAGATCAGTTGGACTTCTTGAATCTGGATATCCATTTCCTTCTCTAGATTTGGGACTTTTTAGCCATTATTTCTTCGAATAAGCTTTCTTTCACTTTTTCTCTTTTCCTCTTCTGGGACTTTATAATGCATATATTGGTCCACATGAGGATGTCCCATAAACCACTTCAGCTTTATGCACGCTTTTTCATTCCTTTTTTTTCCTTCATCTGACTGGATAATTTCAAGTGAGTTGTCTTTGAGTTCACTGATTCTTTCTTGTGCTTGATCAAGGCAGATGTTGAGCCCCTCTAGTGAATTCTTCCATTCAGTTATTGTGTTCAGCTCCAAAATTTGTTTGTTCTTCTTTAAACTTTCTGTCTCTTTGTTGGTATTCTCATTTTGTTTATGCATCATTTTCCTGAGCTTGTTTTGATGGTTATTTGAAATTTTTTGTCATGTAATTTGTATACCTCTGTTTCTTTAGGGTTGGTTTCTGGAGATTTATTTTCTTCCTGTGATCGGGCCATGTTTCCATGTTTCTTCATGTGCCTTGTGTTGGGCTTTGCATATTTGAAAAAACAGCCACCTCACCCACTCTTTATAGGCTGCCTTTGTACAGGGAAAGACCTTCACCAATCAGCCTGGTTAGAGATTCTGGGGGCTTCTCAACCCTTCTCTGGGGTTGCATCTTCTCTGGCTTGGGCCTAAGAGGTTTGCCCACTTCTTTTTCAGGAGTTTGTAGTTTCTTGGTTCCTGTGGTGTCTGTCTGTGGCATTACAAGTTCTTTGGGGCTGCCACAAGGAACACTCTTTTGTTCTCTGTGGTCCCCAGGTATCCAAGGTATGCCAGTTGCATAGGCACTCTGAGACAAGCAAGACAGAAACCAGTCCCCCCAACAGTCCCCTGGAAAGCTGGAATGTTGGATGTACATTCTCCTCTTTCCTTCCCCTCTTAAGGGAGAAGCTGCATGTTGGACTTTTCCTCTTGATCACAAGCTGTACCACCTTGGGGAAGGGGCCAATGCGGTTGACATGAAATGACTTTTCTTACCCATTTCAATGTAACTGTTCTTGGCTTTGAAATTGCCTGGATTACTATAACTTCCTAAATGATTTCTGGAGTTCTCATTAAGGCTTTTTGGGCTGTATATATATTGTTGTTACTGCAGGAACAAAGTTTGGGGCTTCCTATGTGGCCATCTTGCTGATATAACTTCCTCATATCTCTTAAATAGTGAGAAATGAAAACTTGCTCACACTACACTCATATGTGCAAAGCCACACACCTCCTACCCCTGATTCTCCTACCTCTGGCCTCCTTATTTCCGCAATCCTTCCAGCAAAGTACCCTCTCCCTCAATATTGCCCAGCCAGCAGGCTCTGAGGTCTCATGAACAGATTTAGTATGACTTTTGGACCCAAGCCATAGGAGCCCCCTCTCTGGGCTTTGCATCAGAGGGTGGTGCGTATCACAAACACAAAATGGCAGATTTATTCAATGTGTTCGGACACCTCTGTTGCTCAGGATCTGTTGTTGAGGGCTGAGACACACAGCCTTTAACCCTATACATCTGCTTTCATGATTAACACCTTTCAGACCTCAAGGAAAACCTTTTTTTTTTTACATCTCTTGCTGTATGTCCTCAAAACATGCTTTACAGGCTGCTGGTTTGTGCCATTGCCAATATCTAACATAGTCTCCATTTCAGAACGTGGGGATAATTTTTTTCCCAATTTTATTGACATAATTGACATATAACATTGTATAAGTTTAAGGTATGCAACATAATTATGTGATATATGTATGTATTGCAAAATGATTACCGCAATAAGTTTAATTAACATCCTTCACCTCACATAGTAACAAATTTTATTTTCTTGGTGATAAGAACTTTTAAGATCTACTCTGTTAGCAACTTTTGAATATACAATACAGTATTGTTAGCTATAGTCATCATGCTGTACATTATATCCTCAGAACTTATTCATCTTATGACTAGAAGCTTGTAAGTTTTGATGATGTTCACCCATTTTACCCCCTCCTCCACCCCCTGCATCTGGCAACCACCAATCTATTCTCTGTTTTTATGAATTTTGTTTTTTAGATTCCCCACATAAGTGAGATCATACAGTATTTGTGTTTCTATGTCTGACTTATTTCACTTAGCATCATGCCCTCAAGTCCACCCATGTTATCACAAATGGCAGGATTTACTTCTTTTTTATGGCTGAATAGTATTCCACTGTATATATTTACCACATTTTCTTTATCAATTTATCTATCAATGGACACTTAGTTTGCTTCAATGTCTCGGCTATTGTGAATAATGCTGCAGTGAACATAGGGGGGCAGATATTTTTGAGTTAGTGGTTTCATTTCCTTCAGATATATATCCAGAAATGAAATTGCTGGATCATATGGTAGTTCTAGTTTTAATTTTTTGAGGACCCTCCGTACTGTCTTCCATGATGGCTGTAACAGTTGCAATCCCATCAACAGTGTGCAAGGGTTCCCTTTGCTCCACATCCTCACCAACACTTGTTATCTTTTGTATTTTTGATAATAGCCATTCTAACAGGTGTGAGGTGATATCTCCTTGTGTTTTTTTTTTTGTGAGGAGGGCTAGCCCTGAGCTAAAATCTGATGCCAAGCCTCCCCTGTTTTCTTGAGGATGATTGGGCCTGGGCTAACATCCATGCCCATCTTCCTCCACTTTATATGGGATGCCGCCACAGCATGGCTTAACAGGCAGTGCATCAGTGCATGCCTGGGATCTGAACCTGCAAACCCCAGGCTGCTGCAGCGGAGCACATGCACTTAAATGCTGCGCCACTGGGCCGGCCCCTCTCCTTGTGGTTTTGATTTGCATTTCCCTAATGATAAATGATGTTGAGCACCTCTTCATGTACTTTTTGGCCATTTGAATATCTTCTTTGGAAAAATATGTATTCAGCTCCTCTGCCCATTTTTCAATTGGATTATTTGTTTTTTTTTGCTATTGAGTTGTATGGGTCCCTTGTGTATTTTGGATATTAACTTCTTATCAGATGCATGGTTTGCAAGTATTTTCTCCCATTCTGGGTTGCCTTTACATTTTGTTGATCGTTTCTTTTGCTATACAGAAGGTGTAGTCTGTGGGGAATATTTGAACAGCAGAGACACTTAGGTGAAAGAAGTGGCAAATTAGTCAACTTGTCAAATCTTTTTTTTCAGATAGCTTGAATGTGGTAGATTCTTGCTCAATAAAGAATCACTTCCCAGTGATGTGGAGGGTCCCTTTTCTTGCTTCTCTGTCTTCTAATGGGGTTCCAGAGACACGCCAATTAGTGTGGTATTTGTAAGAGTTACATGTGGCAGATGAAGAACATTTTGTAATAGTTAAAATTCATATTGCTCTTAAATTTGTATATAGGTAAGTCTAGAAGTAATGTGTATGAAGTGTGATATTCTTTACTGTACTATGTGGATCTAGGTATTGTTTGAAAAATGGTGAAAATAATGATATCAGTAATAATTTATACAATGAAATTAAAATAGTTTGTAAAGTTTTCTTTGATATTTTGTCATATGTAATCCCATTTCAGTGTTTGAATTTTGTATCTAAAATTCACAAATCTTTCCAAATCTAAGTATTGCTTGAATAATTTTGTTGACAGTTCCTGTTGCTACTGCCTCTAAAGAGTGAGGTTTTTCTAAATTAAAATAAAAATAATTATCTGGGAATGGCAGTGACTCAGGAATGACTGCAAGATTTGGCATTGCTATTAAAGGAACAAAGTTATGTGACAATCTTAATTATAATAGCATAATTACAGATTTTGCCAAAATAAGGAAAGAAAATAAACCTTGTGGAATTAGCACACGGGCAACTTATAAATTACGTAGGCTTTCACTTGAGCACTCAACAAACGTCACCCACTGGTCAGTAGAACACACAGACGTGCACATAAATAATCCAATTCTGCTATCTTTGATATCTTGCTTATTTCCAGTCATATAAAAACCATAGCTTTACACATACTTTTAGATTTTTGTGCTTATCAAAATATATTAGTCAAGGTGGGTTTGTAGAGTATGTTTTATTTAACACTTTACGGGCTTGATTACGACTTTCGAATATGCAGACGTGCGGTGCTCTTGCGCGGAACCACGGCGTTTGGGGCTGGCCTGAGCGGGTTCTGGCGTGACAGCCGCTGCGGTCTGCGTGGGGGGAGCCACCCCGCCAGCCTGCAGCCGGCACTGCGGGGCGGTGGCGCTCCTTCAGGACGGTGGCGGGGACGGCGCAGGCGGGCGCGGCAGCCTCAGGGTGCGGAGTCGCCCTCTCCCGCTGCGTCTGATCCCGTCGGGGGGTCAGGCGAGCTGCGCGAGGACCGCGCTCACCCTGCAGCCCGCGTCTCGTTTCCTCTTTACAGTACTCGGTTTGAGAACGTTTGATTGGGATCCACGCCAATTTACATTTTCGAAATAAATCTCAACATTATCTTTGTCCATGAAAGAAAGGCGAGGTCTTAGAATCTTTATGATTTTAACTGTTGCACATTTCTGAACAGTTTTAAAAGTAGTTTGGATTTTTATGGATCACCTACTTGTAAAGGATAAAATTTCTTTTTCGTAGTGATTATTACAAATTTGAAGAGATTATGAATTTAAAAATCTAGATCAAAGACTGCCTGTGGCTATTTCAAGCATAAAAAGTCCGATAATGAAGACTTAGTCATAAATGTAAGCTCCAGTCTCGCCTTATAATTTGCAAAAATAATTTTGAGAGTTTTCTATAAATTCTAAATTTATAATCATTTATAATAGTTTCAAATTTTTATATCATAGTTATGTAATAATGAAAAGGTATTTTCTAAAACCAAGGCCTATATTTCCATATACCAAGCCCCTAAATCTCCAACTTATTCCTGTGTCCCTTATAAATAGACAATTTTTATTGTACCATGACATAAAAAACACTGGAATTCCTGTTTTATCTGAGGAACAACCTTGGCTCCACTTTTATCACTAGGGGAGCTTACCAAGTAGTCAGCCTGGTCCAGCTGTGAAATTATGGTTTAATTGGTCTGGTTTGGGGTGGGAGTTGGAAACTCAGTGTCCCCTTTGTTCTGGGAGTAGATCTGAAGCTTGAAGTGGCCAGAAGAGCTTTGAAAATGCAGATAGTTGAGCTTCACCTCAGTCCATGGAGTCAGAATCTCTGGACCATGGGCTCTGAGCACCATGTTTTCTCAAAAAGAGCCCCAGTTTGTGGTGGTATCCTGTCCTCTCCTTCTGTGTGGCAGCAGCCTCGTTGCTCAGCCTTCCAGTGGAAGACTATAGAGTGAGCAACTGAATGACATCGGCTTAAAGTTTACAAGATGTTACCTGCATTACATCCAGTGACCTGAGACTTGGGCTGTAGAACATTTAGGGCTATTGAAAGCCCTTTTTCAAGTGGTGCCAGTTGCATGATGCTGGTAGATCCTGATGACTAAACAACGGTTTTCAACCCTGGCCATACATTAGAATCACCTGGAGAGTGTAAAAAAGAAAAAAAGAATAAAACAAACAAACACACCTGGGTCTCACCCCAGACCAATTAAATCAAAATCTCCAGGGATGGGGGGCATATACTCCCTGCTTTTTTTTTAAAGCTTCTTAGACCATTTTAATGAGTAGCCAAAAATGGGAATGATTACTTTAAAGGAAAAGTACAGGATTTGGTTTCCAGTTACTTCCCTGCCCTGTTTGTCGAGTCACACTGGTCTACTCAGCGTCCAGTGTCCACCCCATTCCTCACTGTAACTCGGTGGTTCTCATTGGTTGCACGATTACCCATTCTGCCCTCTTTTATCAGCTGTCTCGACCTTTATTGTCCAGTTAATGACTGACTTTGTCTGCAAAGCCTCCCTTTATTGCTCCTGCTTTCAGTGACTGCTGCTTCTGTAATTTCCTCTAATTTTACTCCATATGCCACCTCCATCGTCACGTCCCATCGCAAGCAGTGTCTACCCACTGCAGGCTTTTAGGGAATCCTTGCTGCTTCCAATTGTGCTCTCCTTAGGGAGGGAGGGTGGATTCCTTTTTGTGGAGGTAGTGGAGAACTGAAGAACTGAGAGAACTCAAACTTGCCTTCATCTCCACTTTTTCTCTCTCCTTGTGAGGCGTCTTTAGAGTGAAGATGCGAGTCCAGGCTCACCTGGAATAGGATTGGAGAGGGATCCTATGTTGGTAGGGTTTTCTATTTTGCCTTCCTTATTCACTCCCACACCATGTGAGAAGATGTTAGATCAGGTGTGATGTTCATTATAATGACAAAACGCTTGAGCCAAAAAGCACTGCCCTGGTGGGGGCCTGGAGTGGACCATAGCTTGGGAATATACCTCTGGTTTCTAGATCTCCTTTGGCAACTTCTAAACATCTCTTGATGTTCTCTTCCTTGGAAAAGGAGTCTTAACTCTGTCCCAAAGCTTATGTGAACCATTTTGACATTCATTCGCTCATCCCTTCATAACTCACTTGCTGAATGCTTCATGCACCAAGCCCAGGTCAGGCCCCGGGAAGCCTCCATATGGCCCATCTACTAAGTGCCTACAACTTTCAGAGCTGGGGTTGAAAGAGTAACAGAATAGTAGTTCCTTATTAAGCTTTTCCACTCACTTTATTTTAAACTCATTTTAATTTATTAGTGAAACACTTGAGCTAAATTGTGCAGACTAAGCACATTTGGAAAAATGAAACTTTTACCTGAAATTAAAAAATGTAATCTTTGCAAGTGTTTATGAATGCAAGGTAAATAGGTCCACATTCATGCAAACACGGGACTGTAAATATAAGGCGCATGCACATAGGATATGTGTTGCTAATGCCAATGCAGATCCTTGTAACATGTCCATTTCAACAATAAATATTTAAATTCTCCTTAAAGATGCCAACAGTTGCTAATTCATGGTAATTTCATTCCACTCTAAAATTTTACAACAGTTCCAAGTATAACTGTACATAATTTCAGTGCTGACATTGAAGCCTCAAGTTAGGAATTAGATAATTACTGTGCAATTGCGTGGCTTTTGGTGTCTATGCACACTGATGGTGGCTGAAGGAGGGCTCGGTTCATTTTGTGCGCTTATAAATTATTCACCTGTTCTATTGGAGTTCTTGAATTTGCATTCATGTATTCAAGTAGCATCTCATTTTATGAACATTTGCCCTTGGCTGCCAAATAATAGTCTAATGAAAACAAAACCAAGTCGTTGGTCTTTGCTTCACAATGTTCCTGAGAAGTGAATCTCATTTTAAAATAATCATTTCCAATCTCTAGATCTTTTGATGACATAACCAATTCATTTGAATTTTGAAGGTTGAAACTGTTTTTTTCTTTTAAGATTCTGGGTATGACTGAGGCACAACAGGTATAATTCTATGAAAACTTTAAAAAGAATTTACACAGAGCCATACTGGAAATACGAGCCAAGCAAACTGCAGCCACTTCTGATGCCATCGTTGGCTCGTATAAAAGGTATCAGCAGTTTTGCCTGCTCGTCACCCTTTCTGCCTTTGGGAGCTATTCTTTTCCCGTAGTGTATTGTCCTGGTGGCAATGTCGACGAGGTGCTCTGCCACCCCAACCAGAAGATGAGAAGGCAGCTTACACTTTCCCATTCCAATCTTACGCCTGGGAATTTGAATCTTGAGTGGAATGACGGAGGGATGAAAAATGGAGCGGATTCATCATGTAGGCAGTGCCTAAAGAGACCACCCTTCTGCCTAGACTCCCAAAGAGGCTGTGGTTTCTGATGTTTCCAAAGTTTTGTTCTTAATGTTTCCTTAGACTCTGTCTTTTCATATCCTTTTAATACATTCCTATTTTTTGGGGGGAGGTGTCTTATGTTACACTGAGTTTGTGATGTTTATAATCCAAGAACCCTAACAGAACTTGGAATTTTGGAGACAATCAGAGATTCAAAGAGATTTTGTGTCTAGAATACACCCAAGGGATCATTTAGTCCAACTTTCTCATTTTACAGGACAGCTGACTTGTCCAAGGTCACCTGGGTATTTGGTGGCAGAGCAGGAAATAGAATTAAATTTGCTCAGTTCTACCAGTAATCTTGGAGTTAGATCCATAGATTTTAAAGATATAAGAAAACTTAAAGGGGAACCTGGTTCATTTACCCAATTTAGATAATGGTGTATTATTATCTTATAGATGAGCTGAGATTCCAAATATTTGTGACTTGCCTGATTTTGTAGATATCGATGGTTTTGCCATTAAAATCCGTGCCCATTCAGATTTCCTATGGGAAGCTCTCTTTCCCCAATTCTTAGCCTATGTGATTCCAGGGAGGCTGCATTTCTGTTTCCATGGTTGCTGGTGAGCCTATGACCAAAGCCATGGCGTGAAAGCCAATGAGCATCAGCTTGAGACTTTTGCTGGAACTCTTGGGAAAGAGAAGTTCTCCTTCTGCTGGTCTACCAACCAGTGTCCCAACAGGAAAGAGATGGCACATTCAGAGTAGATGATTTGAAGAAGGTCTATTTACAAAGGGACTTTTTACAAGAGTACTGCAAGGGGTAGTTCAGTATTGAGGTTAGTAAGAGGGCAAGAGCTGTCTCCATGTGGCAAAGGAATGAAGGCAAGGAGCAGGTGTAAGTAATCAGACGGAGAGAGTCAGGTGGAATAGACCACTTTGGTCATGGACACAGGCGATCCGAGGTGGCCTCTTCGGGTTGGAGCCAGCTGGATGAATACCTTGCCCTCATTCTCTTTCCTCTCTCCTCCTGCCGTGGTCTGATCTAGTCAAAAGCTGGAGGGCACAGGAATCTCTTGATGTAGTCCACACGAGACAGCCTCCCAGGGTGGAGAGCAGGGTGGACAGGGTGGAGAATGGGCATGAAGGGCAGATAGAAGGTATCTGGGATAAGTGGAGATACTAAGATGTTAGGGTGATTTTTTTTTTGAATAATCTTCTCATTATTTTTTTCAGCTTTATTGAGGCATAATTCCCAAAGAAAATTGCAAGATATTTAAAGTGGACAACATGCTGATTTGATATATGCATATATTGTGAGAGGATTCCCCCCCTCAAGTTAATAAACACATTCATCACCTCACATATTAACTCTTCCACTTTTTTTGTGAGAATATTTAAGTTCTACTTTCTTAGCAAATTTCAATCATGCAATACAGTCTTTTCAACTATGGTCACCATGTTGTGCTTAGATCCTTAAACCTTGTTCATCTTATAGCTGAAAGTTTGTACCGTTTACCAACCTCTCTCTATGTCCCCCACCCCCAGGCCCTGGCAGCCTCTTTTCTACTCCCTGTTTCTGATTTGACTGTTTTTTTTCTCTTTAAGATTCCGTATATAAGTGATACCGTGCAGTATTTGTCTTTTTCTGTCTGGCTTATTTCACTTAACACAGTGCCTGCCATGCTAACCTATGTTGTTGCAAATAGCAGGATTTCCTTCTTTATTAAGGCTGGATAGTATTCCATTACACACACACACACACACACACACACACACACACACGCACACATATATATAAATATAAAATGTAAAATATAAAAAATATAAAAATATATAAAATATAAATATATATTTTTCACATTTTCTTGATTCATTCATGTGTTGGTAGACACTTAGGTTGCTTCCGTATCTTGGTTATTGTGAACAATGCTGCAATGACCGTGGGAGTACAGATATCTCTTTGAGGTAATGGTTTTGATTCCTTTGGATATATACCCAGAAGTGGGAGTGCTGGATCATGTGGTGGTTCCACTAATTTCTTGAGGAACTTCTGTAATGTTTTCCATAGTGGCTGCACCAGTTTATATTCCCACCAACAGTGCACAAGGGTTCTGTTAGGATGAATTTTTGTGGCCATTTTCGCCTTTGCACAGGGAGTCTATGACTGAGACTTAAGACAACTCCAAAGAAAGCAGAGTCAATAAATGGGAAATACAGATATGTATGGCATCTCTTGAGCCCTAGATCTAGATGTGCCTGAAAATTCTATCCCTAGCTGTTTTCTCTCCATGGAACAATAAATCCATTTCATGCTTAAGAGAGTTTGAATTGGGGTTAAGTCACTTGCAACTGATATGAGCCCTAAATAATACACATGGGGTCACACAGCTACCAACTACCCTGAAAGTGGATTGAAAGCCGCACATGCCAGGACTGGGGAGGGGTTTGTTCAGCTACTCACTATGTGATTGAATCCCTTGATCCTCACACTCTATTTGAGCACATCTAAGAGGTGAGGAACTTGCTACTTACCAATAGTTCTTTCCTTCTTTGGGGGAAAAAAGGAGGAGGATTGGCAATAGATGTTAGCTCAGAGCCGGTCTTCCTCAGCAAAAAGACGAAGATTAGCATGGGTGTTAGCTCAGGGCTGATCTTCCTCACACACACACAAAAAAAGTTCCTTAAAGTGAGTCCAAATCTATCTGCAATAGTGTTTCTAAATTCCCAATAGATCTTAATTTTGGGGATTTGGGAGCAAGCAGTCAGAATTTCTAGGAATTCTCAAATTCTTAAGTGATACTTGGATTACTTCAAACATTCTTCATATTCTTTATGCATTAATATGAATATCTGAAAAGCTTACTCAAGAAGTAAGAAATATTGTTTAGTAGTATTTGAAAGAAACAAAGTCTATACTAAATATTTAAACACTGGAAAATACCAGCAAAAATTGCCAGAAAATTCAAATAACATAACATTCAAATCTCCTAGCAAGGTTGGCAGCACTACACAAAATCTCTTGTCAAAATTCTCAATTTAGGAACTTGTTTTGCTTCCAAATTGTTATTTCTTGGTACCAATCATAAGATTTATACAAAGTTTATATACAATGCATATGAAATTATTAATAATTATTATATTTTTAAGACTGGTTCACTGTTAGCATCAGACAGGGTCACAGACAAACACTCACAACGTGTCCTCAGCTGCCATCAAGATGATGGTTGGAGCAGGACCACCACCTCCTCCATGCTCTTGTCCTGCCTCCCGGGAGTGCTGACATCTTCTTGCTCTTGTTTTCAATTTGACACCAGCAGATTCTTTTGAGCCAAGATGTCTCTATGTCGAGAAAAACTTCATACGCTTTCCTATTTTCCTGGTTTCTTGATTGGTTTTCTTGGGGTTTAGGATTTGGAAAAGCATGATTTTCTCAAGAAATGCCAGGAAGGAATTCCAACATGGAAACAGTAGTGTGCACACAATGTCTACTAACTTGTTCTTGACTTGCTCCTTTAGGCTGGGTGAAACAAATCTAACCCTCCTGCAATAGTTAACCCTTCATGTAGCTGGAGTCAGATCTCGTGCTCCTGCTTGTGTGTCCTGTTCTAGGAAAGCCGTCCTATCTCCAGCCATGTGCTTTGATATGATGTGCTTTTCAGTCCCTTCGCCATCCTTTTCCATAAAAGTATTAGGGAGGAAAATATGGCTTCTGCTGGCAAAGGATGCTCAGAAGAATTGGAGTTCAAGGTCCTCAGTGTCACTGGAATCTGCTCATATGCACTATCCCTATTTCAAAGGTCTTACTTCTTCCCGTTCGATACCTTAACTTCACTACAAAAGACCCTACGAGCTTGTGATTCATTTTGCTTTGTAATTCAGCTACCTTTAGGATTAGATTTTTGGTTTGGTTTTCTGAACTCTTGACCTGTGGCTATAGGAGATAAGGGTTTCTTTTAGTGTAGTCAGAGAAGCTTTCTGGTTCTTTAATCAAACTTTGAACTGGGTATTTAAAGACCTACGCTCTTCATTTCCTCCTGAAATTCTCCTTCATTCTTAGGAATAACCTACCAACTCCTTATTTTTAGTAAAGTGTTCTATGGTAGCAGCTAGTTGGTCACTTAAGGACTTCTTTTCTATAGGCACTTGCTTCCAGGTGCTACAGATGATAATTTAGGTAACTATTCTTCCACTTCATGCTGTGGACGAGCAGTGTCCCTTTTACCATTGGCAACTGGGTCATTAGTGCCTTTTGACCTAGTCAGATAAGAGAACCAGGGCCTGGGGTTAAGGGAGAGATGCACAGGGTGCAAAATTTAAGGCGGCACTTGCACAACCCTGAGAGCGAGCACCTTCTTAATATCTGTATTCTGGGTCACTTGCTTGCCTCACCCTAGTCTCTGTACTCCAAAGAATCAATTCTAGATTTCCATCTTTAAGGTTTTGTTTCCCTGAAACCTCCTCAGCTTTCATTTCTGCACAACAGCCACCTACAAAATAAGTGGTTTTGCAAGCAGCCATTTATTTATCTTTAAATTTTATTTTATTGTGGAAAGAATACTTAACATGAGATCTACCCTTTTAACACATTTATTTTTTATTGAGGTAACATTGGTTTATAACATACATTTCCGGTGTATATCATTATATTTCAATTTCTGTGTAGGCTACATCATGTTCACTACCCAAAGACTAATTACCATCCATCACCACACACATGATCCCAGTTACCCCTTTGACCCTCCTCCTTCCCCTCTTCCTCTCTGGTAACCACCAATCTAATCTCTGTCTCTATGTATCTGTTTATTGTTGTTGTTGCTATCTTCCACTTATGAGTGAAATCATATGATATTTGACTTATTTCATTTAGCATAATACCCTCAAAGTCCATCCATATTGTCTGCAAATGGCAAGATTTCATCTTTTTATGGCTGAGTAGTATTCCATTGTGTATGTATACCACATCTTCTTTATCTATTCATCCATTGATGGGTCCTTAGGTTGTTTCCAAGTCTTAGCTATTGTGAGTAATGCTGCTATGAACATAGGGGTGCATAGATCTCTTTGTATTGTTGATTTCATGTTCTTTGGATAAATACCCAGAAGTGGAATAGCTGGATCATATGATAGTTCTATTCTTAATTTTTTGAGGAATCTTCATATTGTTTTCCATAGTGGTTGAAACAGTTTGCCTTCCCACCAGCAGTGTATGAGAGTTCTATTTTCTCCACATCTTCTCCAACATTTGTTTTTTCTGTCTTTTTAATAATAGCCATTCTGATGGGCATGAGTTTTGATTTGCATTTCCTTAATGATTGGTGATATTGAACATCTTTTCTTGTGCCTATTGGCCATCTCTATATCTTCTTTGGAAAAATGTCTATTCAGATCCTTTGCCCATTTTTTAATTGGGTTGTTTGGTTTTTTGTTGTTGAGTTATATGAGTTCTTTATGAATTTTGGATATTAACCCCTTATCAGATATATGATTTGCAAATATGTTCTCCCAATTGTTAGGCTGTCTTTTCATTTTGTTAATGGTTTCCTTTGCTGTGCAGAAGCTCTTTAGTTTGATGTAGTCCCATCTGTTTATTTTTCCTTTTGTTTCCCTTGCCTGGTGAGACATGGTAGTCAAAAAGATACTGCTAAGACCAATGTTGAAGAGTGTACTGCTTATGTTTTCTTTTAGAAATTTTATGGTTTCAGGTCTTACATTCAAGTCTTTAATTCATTTTGAGTTAATTTTTGTGTATGGTATAAGATAATGGTCTACTTTAATTCTTCTGCATGTGGCTGTCCAGTTTTCCCAGCAGCATTGATTGAAGAGACTTTCCTTTCTCTATTGTTTGTTCTTGGATCCCTTGTCGAAAACTTGCTGTCCATAGATATGTGGGTTTATTTCTGTCTGTTTTGGTGCCAGTATCATGCTGTTTTGGTTACTATGGCTTTGTAGTATATTTTGAAATCAGGAATGTGAAACCTCCAGCTTTGTTCTTTTCTCTCAGGATTGCTTTGGCTATTTGGGGTCTTTTGTTGTTCCATGTAAATCTTACAATTCTTTGTTATATTTCCATGAAGAATGTCTTTGGGATTCTGATTGGGATTCCCTTGAATCTGTAGATTGCTTTAGGAAGTGGGGACATTTTAACTATGTTAATTCTTCTAATTCATGAGCATAGAATGAATATCTTTCCATTTCTTCATATCTTTGATTTCTTTCAATAGCATTTTATAGTTTTCAGTTTATAGATCTTTCACCTCTTTGGTTAAATTTATTCCTAAGTATTTTATTCTTTTTGTTGCAATTGTATTCTTAATTTCTCTTTCTGCTATTTCATGGTTAGTGTATAGAAACACAACTGATTTTTGTTTGTTGATTTTGTACCCTGAAACTTTACTGTATTTGTTCATTATTTCTAATAGTTTTTTGGTGGATTCTTTAGAATTTTCTATATATAAAATCATGTCATCCGGAAATAGTGACAAGTTTTGCTTCTTTCTTTCCAATTTAGATCCCTTTTGTCTCTTTTTTCTTGCCTGATTGCTCTGGCTATGACTTCCAATACTATATTAAATAAGAATGGTGAGGGGCCGGCCCGGTGGCGCAAGCGGTTAAGTGCACGCGCTCCGCTGCGGCGGCCCGGGGTTCGCTGGTTCGGATCCCGGGCGTGCACCGACGCACTGCCTGGTAAGCCATGCTGTGGCGGCGTCCCATATAAAGTGGAGGAAGATGGGCACCGATGTTAGCCCAGGGCCGCCTTCCTCAGCAAAAAAAAAGAGGAGGATTGGCAGATGTTAGCTCAGGGCTGATCTCCTCACAAAAAAAAAAAAAAAAAAAGAATGGTGAGAGTGAGCATCCTTGTCTTGTTCCTGTTCTCAGGGGAATAGTTTTCAGTTTTTCACCATTAAGTATGATGTTTGCTGTAGATTTGTCATACATGGCCTTTATTATTGATGTACTTTCCTTCTATACCCATTTTATTCGGAGTTTTTATCATAAATGGATGCTGTATCTTGTCGCATGCTTTCTCTGCATCTATTGAGATGATTGTATGATTTTTTGTTCTTCATTTTGTTAGTGTGGTGTATCACATTGATTGATTTGTGGATTTTGAACCATCCTGCATCCCTGGAATAAATCCCACTTGATTATGCTGTATGATATTTTAAATGTATTGTTGTATTTGATTAGCTAGTATTTTGTTGAGGATTTTTGCATCTATGTTCATCAGTGATATTGGCCTGTAATTTTCCTTTTTTTTGTTGTCCTTATCTGGTTTTAGTATCAGGATAATGTTCACCTCATAAAATGATTTAGGAAGTGTCCCCTCCTCTTCAATTTTTTGGAAGAGTTTGAGAAAGGCAGGTATTATGTTTTCTTTGAATGTTTGGTAGAATTCACTGGGTAAACCATCTGGTCCTCAACTTTTATTTCTCTGGAGGTTTTTGATTATGGTTTCAATCTCCTTACTAGTGATCAGTCTATTCAGATTCTCTATTTCTTCTTGATTCAGTTGTGGAAGGTTGTATGATTCTAAGAATTTATCCATTTCTTCTAGATTATCCAATTTAAAAAAGCCATTTATTCATGATTCTGTTGACCGGCAATTTGAACTGGGCTCATCCGTGTGATGACTGGGCCCCTCATGCATTTAGAGTTGGTTCGTGGGTGTGCTAGGGAGCTGCTGTCTAGATGGCCTCATTTACATATCTGGGGCTCAACTGAGACTCAACTGGCATGGCTGTAACAGTTGGGATGACTGAGCTGCTCGACTTCCATGTGGTCTCTCTCACCATGAGTGTTTCATCCTCAAGGAGGCTAGCCTGGGCTTGTTCATAAAGTGGCAGTGTTCTAAGAGAGTGAGATGGAAGTGGCACATGCACAATGGTGAAAGGAGAGGCACTAAGAAGTCGCACACCATCGCTTCTCTTGCTTTCTATTGTCAAAGCAAGTCACATGGCCATCCCAGATGAAAGAGTGGGAAAGTAGACTCTCTGCATTGATGGTAGGAACTTCAAAGAATTTGTAGCCATTTTTATACTCCTGCCCCCATCCCACAGTATATCATCTGGTCATATTTATGTACATTCTTCCCACATACAAATACATTCATCCTCTTGTAATGGGATGAGACCCACCAAAGACTCATCCCGTTATGGCAAAGGCTTGAAGTCATTATCTCACAATCTGCATCAGATCTAGATGGAGATGAAGTTCCTCTTTGCAGCTCTTTGGGGGTAGCTGCTCTTGATTCAGAGAACTATTAATTAAAAAGACAAGTTGTCTGTCTCTCACACGTCCAGCGTGCAATGGTGAGATAGGGAAAGGATAACTGCAGAAGACCCATTCAGAAAGGGGAGGATTGGGAGGTAAGCAGCAGTAGCTGACACACGGAAATTCTGAACTCCAGCAGGTCACGTGTTGTCGGAGCTCCTGCTCCAGAGGTAAGGCAGGTTTGTTGACTAGAGTTCAGTTCTGTTCCCTGGGCGTGGTTCTCTAAACCACTGTTCTCCTTTGCTCTTGACTCTCTTCTGTTTTTTTTTTTTTTTTTGTGAGGAAGATCAGCCGGGAGCTAACATCTGTGCTAATCCTCCTCTTTTTGCTGAGGAAGACCGGCTCTGAGCTAACATCTATTGCCAATCCTCCTCCTTTTTGTCCCCCAAAGCCCCAGTAGATAGTTGTATGTCATAGTTGCACATCCTTCTAGTTGCTGTATGTGGGACGCGGCCTCAGCGTGGCCGGAGAAGCAGTGCGTTGGTGCGTGCCTGGGATCCGAACCCGGGCCGCCAGTAGCGGAGCGCGCGCACTTAACCGCTAAGCCACGGGTCCGGCCCCGACTCTCATCTGTTTTGATGCAGCTCTCTGAACTCTTCCTTTTTTCTGATGAGAGGGCCTGTGTTTGCAGCTGAGTATGTTCTCAGCCTACTTTCTGTCCATGGAGAGTTTGGGGCCCAGAGGGCTCTCTTCCCTTTGAAAAGAGTGTACGTACATATCACTCACTCTCTCTCTCTCTCTCTCACACACCACACAAAGGTGTTTGTACGTAGCAGTCTTATTTGCATATATATAAAAATCTGCTTGAAAATTGGTCATTTCTCTTTTTAGTTCATATCTCTCTTCCTGCAACTTATTGTATGTAGACAAAAGATGCCAATTGATACTTTCAACATGCTGCTTGGAAATGTTTGTAGGCAGATCCACAAGTTTATTAGGTACATTTTCTATCTTCCAAATTACCACAAGTGACAGCTTTGCCAATCGTTTCATCCCTACATAATATGGATTGCCCTTTATCTGGCTTCCAATAACAATGCACACACTGCTTTTTTAGCCTCTACAAACAATATCCTAATTGCCCATCCAACCTCTGCTCGCTTCCCAGTCTCAAAGGCAATGCCACATATTTTAGGTTTTGTGCACTTCTTACTTGTATGCAGAATTTACTGTATCTGTCAGGGATCAGTCAGGGACCCAGGGCTCCTGTGGGTGTTTGGATAAGGGATCGACTAAAGGAATTAGACCTCACACAATTGTGGAAACAGATGATGAAGTGAAGGTCCAAAAGGATGGTGGAAGTATCTGCACTGATAGACGAGTTGGAGCTTGTAGGAGTATCTGAGAAGCCAGACTCGTCCCACTGCTGAAGCGGGACCTCAAGGGAGCAGTGAAGTCCGTGCGAAGTGGTCTCTGTGTAGCTGCAGCCTGTGTGGGTCTGCCGTCAGGTGCCTGGTGGTGAGCTGTGGTATGGAAGAAGAGCTGGACGTGTAGAGGAGGAGAGTGAGGACAGGCTGGAAACCACAAGGCCTCTGCGTCTGTCTCACTGACCACAGTCAGATGGTCAGAGAGCAATGGCCGCTGTCCCGCTTCTGCCCCCAGACTCATCTGAGTTCCTCTTCTGGCTGCAGCTAACTCAGAATCACGTACGGAAGGCAGTTCTGGGAGACCAGTTTACCCGAGTTGACAATGGAACAATCACCATAAACTCACCCATATCTTTGCCATCAACGGTTACTACGTGCACACACAATAAGAAAGTTTTGATGCTATCATTTTATGTTTTCCCAACTGTGTGTTTTTTCCCCTTTTTTGATTATCTAGACATCAATTTAGTATACCTCATGTTTCCCACTGGAGAAAAATCAATGTCCCTTATGAGAGCACTGTTTAAAGAGCCCATCAATTTTAACAGCACCACCACTGGCTTTCTGTGGACCACGTACAGCCTGTTGGAGCCATGTGGTTCTGACCCACTAACGGGACTGTCGGGCAGTGCGTCCTGCCCTATGTTAATCAAACCGTCTTACAGGAGTGATTTCCTTCTTTTCTCGTTTCCTCTGGGAGAAAGCTGTGCTTATTTTGTTGTAACCAATTCCCCCTTTGACCTAAAATATTGGGGGATATGATGCTTTTCTCGTTAACGTTCTTGTGGTGAAAGTTCAGTCTGTACTGAAGAACTTCCTCCGACTCCAGGAGCAATTCTGGAGAAACGGCGGGCTTGAAAGGACCTGAGAGAGCATCTACTGTAATCCTTGGGTTTTATACATGAGGAGACTGCAGACCAAGGTGACCCCATAAAGTAGGTGTCATTATTCCATTTTACAAATGAGGAAAGACAAGATCACAAAAGTTAAACAAATCGCCCCAAACACACAGCCAGCTGGTGGTAGGGCTGGGCTGAAGCCCACATGGGTCTGCTTCAATAAATCTCTTAACAACCACTGGGCTGTCATTCGACTCTTGACATGGCAGAGTTTGTTTTATGCAGGGGATCAGCCATGAACTCCAAACTTAGGAATGATCTGAGCAGAGCGGAGCAGTGTGGGGGTGTTTACTGTCCTCTCTGTCAGAGTCCCTCTCTTCTCAGCAACTTCTGAATACTTAACCGTGTAATGGCTGACTTGAACACTATCCTACTCACTAGATTGTTGTCACCTGAAGTCCCTCTTGTTCTAGCTGTCCTTTGAATACATTTGATGGTGTCCTGTGTTCTTCCCACGTCTTTTTGCCTGTATTAGAGTAGATTGTTTAAGGTCTTTCTTAGGCAACTGTGATTCTTGAGTCAGTTCAGCAACTCCTTCGGAAAACTTTCCTGGAATTCACGGTTTTAGGTTCCTGCACCTCTTCTGAACATAGCACATCTCATCTCTCATTGCAGTGATTCAACTGGGTTCCCGTCTGTAGCTCAGACTATGAACACTTTTATGGCAGGGATTCTGTTTTCCATTTTGCCTCCCCAGGATTAGGACAATGCCTGACCCCAAGCGTGTGTTAATCAGTATTTATCAGTGTGAACAGACACAGAGGACACACTCAGTTGGAGTCAGTCTGGTAAGCGTAGTAAACGTGGTTGAGTGCTCATTCTTAGGACTGCACACTGTTAGAACCTCCTCATTCTGTAGATGAAGAGACAGACCAGAGTTGAAATGAACTACTCAAAATCGCCGAGCCATATTTTAGCAGAATTGAGAGTAGTGTTTAGGATGGATCCCTATCTCACAGGACCTTTTTACAGCACGTGTGGTTTTCAAACACTTTTTTAGCTATAAAAGTCTTTCTTGAAATAAAGTGGTGTCCAGACCACTACATCACATTGCTGGAAGAAGAACTGCTCTGACTGTTGGTGGTGGTGTTGGCAGGGGCAGGATGAGGCAGATAGAAGCCTGAGGCTGTGCCTGCTGCTCCCACTCACCCCATCCTCCACCTCTAGCCCTTGGGGTCTCCCCTCTTGGAAGGGTTCCAGGGAATACAATTTGAAAAGCACTGTGCTACGCTCTGCCCTCTTGATTTCTCCTTTAGCTCTATAAAGAGGAACAAGACAAAATCACCTGCCCCCACTGCCATGGCCCCTCCCCTAAGCAGGAAGTTTTGCCCGCCTGGAAACCCCAGTGGGGATCAGAGGAGCAAGTGTCATTTTCAGCCCAGCAGCACAAAGTGCCCATTCTTGCCCTTTGAGTGAAGGCAGCGTGGCCGGCGGGCCTCTCGCGGTGCATCTGTGGGGCTGCATTGCTGCGAAGCAGTGCAGCTCTTCAGAGATACGTTTCACTGGGGAACAAAGGGAGATTTTGTTCACCGTTTCAAGAATGATGCACTGAACCTGGACTTGGCTCTTCAATTCATGTAGCTGGAAATGGCAAAAATAACCCAGTGTGCTCCTTTCTTCTCCTTCCTGAGTCAGGCAGAGTGGCCTCCTCCTCTTGCCTCCAAAGAGATTGGGGAGCACCCTCTCCCCTTTCCTGTCGCCATCACTTCTGCTGCACCCCCCCCCCAAATCCAGCTTGAACGTTGATAATTGTGCTTCTTTCACACATTTTTCCCCCTATGGGAAACTGGGCAGTTCAGCATGCTGACAATAAGCTATTGTTAAGGGTCTTTCAACCTGATGGTTTCAGCCAAGTTTTACAGTCACAGTGCAGAGCTTTCCCATTTGGGGAAGAGTGTGCCTGGGAGTCAAGACGGCAGACGGGTTTGATGTCCAAATTCCTTTGACTCGATATTCGACTTTGACCTTGAGCAAATATCTAACTTCTCTGTACCTGACTTTCCTCATTTGCAAAATGGGAATAATGAGACCCCTGATCCCATTTTCAAGATGAAAAACTGAATCCCAGAGAGGTGGAGTGTGTTCCTTGATGCCCCACAGCAAGTTCGCATCAAGGATGCCTGGGCAGGTCGTGATGTGCGCTCAGGCAGCCGGGCTGCTGGTGCAGCAAACCTCCGACCCTCAGCTTTGTGTCTCTGCCCCAGCACCAGAGGCACAGGTCTGACCACTGATTTTCCAGAAGTCGCACATTTCCTGCAAGATAATGAGGTGTGGTATGAAGGCAGGCAGGATTTATAGGGCAGTTAAATGTAGTTTGGTATCAAAAATATGATTGCGTTATTCACTGTGGCGTAGCAAAGATCATCTCTGCCCCCTCGCTTTTGGCTGGATCAGCAGATGTAGGCCACAATTAAGGAAACACTGTCAAATATTTCTTTATAGTTTAATTTTCCTCTTATTCTCCACTGCCTGCAATGCTCTTGCCTTTGGGGAAAGGGGCAAAATAAACATGACTTTTATCTGTTTTGTCCTTCCTGCTTTTAGGGAATAATTTAGGAGTTTGGATTGGCTCCAGTGGTGTGTTAAGGTCTTTGGCATGTTGCGTGGGGAGTGGGTTGGCTAGTGGGGACTGAGAATCTGCTCTCAAAACAAACCAGAGTCCTTTTGGCAGCTGAGAGTCCTGAGAAGGGGATTCACTGCCCCCTGAAGCAGCCCGTTTCGTTTCAGGAACATTTCATTGTCACAGCAAACACTTTCTAACAGAAGAGTTCCTGACGGGTTGGGTCAAATGTGGATTTATGAGCTCTTAGTCTCAGAAAGTGGTTAAACGTAAACTAAATATTCCCTTTTCAGGGAAGCCATCAAAGGGATTCCTGCATGGAGATTAGGTGGCCCTGGGCTTACACATTAATTCTGCCCCTTCATTCTCTAAACTCTGAGGCTCAGTTTCCTCGTATGTAAAATGGGGCTGATCACGCTCACCCCACTGCATTGTTCTGGGGGTGAAGTGAGACAGTCTCATGAAATGGCTAGCGTACGATGGGTACGCAACAGATGTAGTTCTCTACTTGCTCACTTCTTTAGGGACGTAGATATTTGATCTTCGGAAGAGTAAATACCTCTACCAATGGAAAGAACTGATAAGAAGAGATTTCAGGCACTGCAGGAAATGGAGGGGAGATCATTCTGGGGCTGGTGATGTGAGCAACTGCGTGTGAGGCCAAGCTTCTCTATGGGAGCATGATCCGTCTTGCTGTTGTGGGTCAATGTAGGGTCACGTGAAGCTCAGGAGAGCATCGTGGTCCAGAGAGTCTGAGTCTCTGTTGCGGGATGGGAGTACCTATATTAGCAGACACCATGGACTTGGTTAGATTGGAGGGGGAGGCGGGGTGGTGCGAGGCAAAGGCCCAGGATTTTTTTTTTTTTTGAATTCTATCAGTTATCCATTTATTACCTCTCAGTTCCAAATGCACCTTTCAATATATGCTCTGTAAAAAGCAACACAGTTTCCTTAAGGACTTCTCCTTTAAAGTGAGCGTGATGTTAAGCTTTCTCAGAGGACACTGAGGGGACATTGCAGGAGAATGAGGTTTCCTGCAATTTCTGGCCCAGGGCCACAGGCAGCCCAGAATGTGTAGTGACCTTGCAACCTCAGCCTGGCTACCCTCTCATCAAGGATCCCAGAGCCCTGCATAACCAGCCATCTGCCCAGCTCCCTCAGCAAGCCCTGGAGTGGCCTGCATGCGGCCACCTGATGGACTCCTTCTGCAAGTCCCCACAAGTATGCATATGGCACCTATGGTCCTCAGGGTCACAGAATGAGAAGCCATTCCAGCTGCAAGCCCACGCACTGTGGAGGCTTTCTGCCCCCAAAGGTGCGTAGCATCCAGCTGCATGTCCACACCACTGGATGCTAAGTGCCTGCTTCCTTACCTGCACCCTGGAAGGTGGCCTATAGTTTGCCCAGCGACCCCAGACCAACTCTCGCTCCTGAACCAGTGAACTCCTCTGTGATTTGGTGCCTGAACCACACCTCGCAGGGAGGTCTGAACTCCTCCAGGTCTGTCCCTCCTCCTACTGTCCTTGGTCCTGGGCTTCCACACAGAGGTTCCTTGTGTCTTCCTCTCTAATCATAGTTCATAATTCTTTACGTCAAACTTCCCTAGTGGAACCTACTGAGTGTCTCCATCTTCTTATTGGAGGGGCCAGGATTGTGTGAACTTAGCAGAGTGAACCCTTCTACCTCCCCAGGGACAGAGCTGATTGGCAGCTGTGGGGAAGGAGGAATGGGGGTGACTGCTTAATGTGTGTGGGGTTTCCTTTTGGGGAAATGAAAATTTTCTGCAACTAGATTGTGGTAATGGTTGTACAACCTCGTGAATGTACTAAATGCCACTAAATTGGATGTTTTAAAATGGTTAAAATGATGAATTTTATGTTATGTGTATTTTACCAGAATAAAACACAGTAGTAGTGAGATTCCTTTTGTAGCAGGAATTCAAATGGAGACTGAAGAGCCACCCAGTGGCGTGATGTCTGGGGATGTCCACAGGGGATGGGGGTTGGATGAGATGATGTCAGAGGAAGTCAAGGACTGAGAGAACGGCTCTGTGCCGTGGGCGGGGTGGGTGGGGGCCAGCGCCGGCCCTGTGACTCGGGCCTTCCTCAGCCCGCCTGAGTCTCATCTGTGATGTGAGGACGATGACTCCAGGATTGCCGGGAGCATTCACGGTGAGAGCACAATGTTGGACACATGGCAAGCGCTCCGGAAGGCCAACTCCTTTTCCAGTTTGGGCTTCTATGGTTCCTGAAAGGAACCTTCCTAATAATCAAAGACGCGTGTTTAAGATAATCAAGAAGTGTTTTGGGTGCTGTGGGAGGCTCTCAGAAGTCGGCGTAATGGGAAGGCAAATCCCTCCTTTCCATCTTCTCCCTGAGGAAACCCACTGCCACCAGACCTGTTCGCCAGAGCTTGAAGGATTTCTGTTCCTCATCTGCCTGTCTTTGCTCTGTTTTCTTCAGCACCCCTCTCTGAATGGGAAGGGAAACTGGACCAAGGCGGGTCAGGCCTATGAGGAGAGCACGTCTTAGTTCTTTCACAACTGGTTTCTAGAAAATGTCTCTACGTCCAGCTGGCCTTGTGGGTCCCAGCCCTCCCTGTGTTTTGGCTTCATAGATTCTGTAATACTTCAATTTCTTCTGATTCTGACGGTAAATGGACAGTCACTTTTGCCTTCTCTCACTAATTACACCCACAAGGATTTCCAGGGTCTAGAGCAGCGCTTTCACAGGCCTGTGGCGTTTCCAAAGAGCTCACACTCAAAGATTTGCCAGATGGCTACGATAGAAATTCAAACACAGGCATTCCTTGACCTCCGAATACCCAATTTACAAAGGTAAAATGTCCACGGAAGCTTGGCCCCTGCCAGGCAGGGAGTTGGGTGGACACCCCATCCGTGGGCCCTGGGAAGGGAGGAAGAGTTTCAACTGTTGTCGGTCTTGCCTTCTTCTGTGGGGCACTGGCTGGGGAATTGGTGAGGAGGACTGGGAGGCGGGAGAGCGTGTGTCCTCGAGAGCCCTGCATCTTCATAGGCATCATGGTCAGACTGTCCAGAGCCTGCAATCTGGGAATCAGAACTGGATTAGAAATCTGGCTCTACCTTTTAAAAATTATCTTTTATAACTGTTTCCCTGAGCAAATCGCCCAACTTCTGTAGGCTTCACTTTCTTCATTTATAAAATGGAAGATAAATATATTTATCTTGAGGGGTCATGTCAAGGACAAAATGACATAAAATATGTAGCACATTGCCAATAATAGTTGACATTAATTACTTACCATGTACCTGGAACTGTTCTATGTCTTTTAAAGTAATAACATTTAATTTAATAAGAATACTACTTAGTTTCCTATCGCATAGACGTGGAAACTGAGACACAGAATAAGGGAAGTGCCTTGTCCAATGTCTGGAGTGGTCAGTGTTTGGAGACAGGAGCAAATCTGGGTATTCTGGCCCTCGAATCTATGCTATTAAAGATTGAGCGATACCACCTTCTCAGATATTCTTTTCTTCATACAAAGGCTGAATTCCTACTATCACAGCTTTCAGAATGGTTGCTGCCAGGAGAGAGAGGGAGAGGAGACGTGTTTCTGATGTCTCTGAAATCCCTAGAGTCTTGCCTTCGTGCTGAAGCACTGTTCTCCTACATCGCCGTCATTGGTTGACTGGGCTTTTGAGGGTCCTACTGGGAATCTAACTTTTGTTGGCAATCTTGTTGCTGTAGGAAGATGTGTTCGACATTCCAGAGGACAGATTTACACAAGGATATTTCTCACTAGTACTTATAGTAGTAATTTTCCTGGCTGGTAGTGAAGGCCAATATGCTTAACATCTCTCTTTGCTTTCTTAAATGTTCAGCATGAGCTGGAGAGGGGAACTGGAAAACTGGTTTGAGTTTTCTTTTCTGAAAGCAGACAACAATGTAATTAGTGGGAAATTTACCCGTAATCTTGATCTTTAAAATCTTCCGCCCTTTCATTCCATTAAGATTGCCTTTTTTTAAAGGAAGGAAAAGAATGCATAAATAGCCAGGCTACTAAATTCTCTTTAATGACTGAAGCTAATAAGAAATGGCTGGTATTTCATCCAGCCTCTCAAATAATGGCTCTGTTGTTTGATCTCAGAGTGTAAGAGAAGCTTTATCTTCAGGGATGGGCGTCCCTGTCTCAAGCACCTGAGAGACTGCATTATACGTTTGAAAACCATTCTACAATGCCTCTTCCCAGTGTGCGAGGCAGTGGGTGCTTTGATGTGGTTAAATAATTTAGTACAATCATGTAATAGATTAAATCAGATTTCAGCTTCCTTGAAATTTTTGAAAACTACACATGAAATGAGTGCATCCGTAATCTTGTAGCAGTGGGAGCATTTTCCATTTTTCTATTTTTATTTTTCTATAGCAAAGTGCTGGTAGAGAAGGAAGCAGACTCATCTTGAGTAGAAGAAAAGGAGGAATTGCTGAATTTCGTTCTGAAGTATCCAGACCTGAGTGGGAGAAAAGAAATGAGTATGGGGAAGAAAGAGGGAGAGATTTTCTAAGATACAGAGGAAGGTGCTGCTTTATTTTCCATAAAATAAATGTTAGATGGTGGTGATTGAGAAGGGGGGCAAGACCAAAGACTTTGCAAGGGATTTGTAAACAGGCAGATCTGAGTCCTAATCTTGGTTCTACAATTTTCTTGTCGTGTTGCTTAATCTCCCTGAGCCTGTTCCCTAGTCTGTAAAATTGGAATCACAATATTAAAGTTGAATTCTCCCTGTGGGGTTAAATGAGATGATGCAAATAAAATGTCAGAATGCCTGGCAGAGTCACTGCTTAATAAATGATTGCTCCTTTCCTCTGATCCCAAGTTCGTCAGCTAACAATATGTATTGAATTTTTATTTTGAAGCGTACACTGTATTGGGTGCTGGATACTGTGCTGAATGAAACATAAACCATCCACTTGACAGCTCCAATTGGAGAATTTAGCGTCACTCAAGCTTAAAATATCCCAAAATGAACTTAGGATCTTCATTTTTGCTCTTCTCCTCTAGCTCAGCCAAGGGCACCCTCCTCACCAGGCTGTCCACAAAAGACACCCAGGAATCACCTGTGCGATGTCCATCTCTTTGGCTCCTCACAACCAATGCATCACCAAGTCCTGTCAATTTTCTTCTAAAATTATTTTCAGATCCATAATTTCAGAGAAGCGTCTCCAATTTTAGTCTTGTTAGCCACGTCCAAGTGATCTTCACCTCTCTCCCAAATCACAGGACAGCCCTGCCCTCTTCATCAGGCCTTCACCACTGTCTGTCTCCAATCTGTTCTTTACGGACAGAGCATTTATAACTGCGAGTCTCATCACATTACTTCCTTGCTCAAACACAATTCATGATTTACTATTGCTGTTACAAAAAAGACAAAATCTGTTTTGTTCACTGTGTACCAGGCACCTAGCATTAGTGCATTTCACGTAGTATTAACTAAATAAATATTTGTGAAATGAATGAATGATCCTTTTTTTTTTTGTTTAACCATGTTGGGCTGGCTGCTTCGTGTAGAATGAAGTGGAGGGAATAAGAAGGCAATTGTTAGGGAGACATTAAAGACTAAGGATATTAAGAATTAAAGAGATGAGGCTATGCCAGGAAGGGGGAACGTTATGGGCAAAGGATGGACTGTGGGCAAATAGGGGTAAGCGAAATGGGAGAAAAAATTGAAGAAAGAGTGTAGGACTCAAAATTATATTGTGGGCTGTTACGTAAGGAGATTTTGGAGCATCTTTAGGGCAGTGGCTATCAGCCTGTTAGCTGTGGACCACAGACCCCACATATCCCCACTTCTCAACTCTGAGATTTTAATGCTAATACATAATCTGAGAGGAATGTGCAAAAATAAGTTAATTTCTAGTGCAAATATGAACTACTTGTGTTATTTTGTGTGCATTTTTTAATATTATAGAACAGTGCTCAATGACCTCAAAATAACTCAACAATTACATTATATTGAGCTTTGTTATTTGTTTTTTATTTGTTCCCTTTGATATTTTGTTCTCTATTCCTCTTATTTTCTTTTGGCTTCTTTGACTATTATTTTAGAATTCAATTTTAATTTATCTCTTGGCTTTTTAGTTATACCTCTTTGCATTATCTTTTTAGTGGCTACTCTAGGGATTAAAACATACTCCTTAATTTTAATATTAATAACATTTTACCACCATGCAAAATGTAAAAATATTGTAATTATGTAGGTCTACCCCTCTCACTGCTACCCGATATGCTATGGTTTTCACATGTTTTATAATTCCCACAAGAAAATTTTATAATTTTTGCTTTAGAGAGTCATGTAAAGAGAAATTAAGAGGAAAACAATCTTTGATATTTACTCAGGAATTTAATATTTCCAATAATTGTCATCATTCCTGAAGATCTGAGTTTCTGTGTTATTGCTTGCCTTTGGTCTAAAGAATGTTTCTGAGACATGTAAGGTGACAAATTCTTTTAGTTTTCGTTTATCTAAAAATGTCTTTATCTCAGGCCGGCCCGGTGGCGCAAGCGGTTAAGTGCGTGCGCTCCACTGCGGCGGCCCGGGGTTCGCTGGTTCAGATCCCGGGCACACACCGAGCACTGCTTGGCAAGCCATGCTGTGGCGGCGTCCCATATAAAGCGGAGGAAAATAAGCATGGATGT
This sequence comes from Diceros bicornis minor, assembly GCF_020826845.1. Classification (NCBI taxonomy): domain Eukaryota; kingdom Metazoa; phylum Chordata; class Mammalia; order Perissodactyla; family Rhinocerotidae; genus Diceros; species Diceros bicornis. The sequence continues at coordinate 690,950 of NC_080743.1, read as the reverse complement.
TAGCCGAGTGCCAGTATTCCTCAGCAAAAAAAGAAGAGGATTGGCAGACGTTAGCACAGGGCTGATCTCCTCACCAAAAAAAAAAAAAAATGTCTTTATCTCATCTTCGTTCTTGAAAGATATTTTTGCTAGGTTAGAATTCTGGGTTGACGATTTCTTTCAGCACTTTGAAGATGTTGGTATGGGTTCTTCTGGCCTCTATGATTTCTGATGAGGAGTCAGAATTGTTGGAGTTTCTCTTCTTTTATATGGCCTGTGTCCTTTTTCTCTGGTTGCTTTCAAGATGATCTTATTTTTGGTTATCAGTAATTTAACTAGGATTTGCTTAGGTGTGATTTTCTTCATTTTGTTCTCCTTGGAGTTTATTGCCTTTCTTGACTCTGTAAATTTATGTCTTTCAGGAAAGTTGGGGAAATTTTGGTCATTATTTTTTCAAATATTTTTTCTGCTTCTGTTGTCTCCTCCTGCAACTCTAATTACACGTATGTTACACAATTTGATATTGTCTTATGTGTCCTCAAGACTTTGTTTATTTTTTCCTTTTCAGAGTAGATATTTTCTATTTATCTTCAAGTTGGCTGACTCTACTATATTCACTCTGCTATTAAATCCATACTGTGAAATTTTAAACATCAAATATTGTATTTTCAGTTCTAGGATTTCCTTTTTGTTCTTTTTTTAATATTTTCTATTAATTTTCTGAGGTATCATATTTTTACATTCATTATGACCATATTTTCTTTTATATCATTGGGTACAAGTTATAAGAACTGTTTAAAGTCCTTTCTGGCTAATTCCAAATTCTGGGTCATTTTGGGGTGAGTTTATGTTGATTATATTTTATCTTGAGAATGGATCACAGTTTTCTGTTTCTTGTATAGGTTGAGTGATTTGGGGTTGTGTCTTGGATGTTGGTACTGTAATATTGTGCCGATTCTGGATTCTGTATATTCCTCTGAAGAGTGTTCATTTTTTGTTCTGATAGAATGTTAACTTTACTGGGTTAAAACTGAAAAATTTGTCCTTTTGGAAGCTTTTCAAATTTTAATTCAGCTCTATTGTTCTTATTATAGCTTCTAATAATCTGCTCCGTGTGTGCATGGTTCAGACATCAGCCAGAGATTTGGGCAGAGTTTACATACTGAATCTGGGGCTTCCTACTCTTTTTATCTCCCTTTTGAGACCTCCCCCACTCACTTTCCAGAAGCTGTGGTTACAGTGAACTGTTATCTAGTTTTCAGGACAGAAAGAGTAGGTTTTCTATTGGAGTTTTAGTTATTTAGTGATGCCAACTGTGGCCTGCTCTCAGGATTAAGTCTATAAAAGAGTGAAACTTACCCCGCTGTTCCCATCTCTCCAGAATCTTTTGCTTCTTTTACTTTCCAGTAACTTTAGGCATTTGTTTGTTCATATTTCATCTAGATTATATAGTTATCTGCAGGATGGCTGGTTCAGTTGGAGCCAATTTAGCCATACCAGAAGCATAACCCTATTATATCAAACTTTGAATGGCTCAAATTCACAGGCAACACCAATCAAGTGTTACTTTACATTAAAAAAATTGTAATTATGTATACATCTGCTTTATCAGTGAAGTATGGGTGATTCATATTTGAAGCATAGTGTATGAATGTGAAAGTCTAGTATTAGACCATTAGATAACAAACTATGCACATACCCATCAATATGTACTGCAGGGTTAACCAAACAACTCACACTAAATTAAGCTGATATTACTGCTAAAGTAACAGTTAGTGGTCATTACAAAGCAAGAATGGCAGAAATAAAGCCAATGTCCACTCAGAGCTATGCTGGTGATGCAGTGGTGACAGAGTTTCCTTCCTGTACATTGCAGGTATTCCAATGATCTGCTTGAGCTACAGTAGGAACTGTGTGAAATAGGGAAACATTTTGAGGAAGTCAGCCTTCTTGGTGGAAAATGGAGTTCACATCCTTGGGAGACTCTAATTTTAGTTTATAATAATAAATTTTATAACTTTTAATATCTTACTCAGTAGATAACTTATTAGTAAGTTGAAGATACATGGAATTTTACACTCTTAGGAACCAGAGAAGAGACATGATTTTGAGGACTATTTATAGGAGGAGTTATTTGGCCCCCAGCCTGTCTCTATCCTGGGGAGCTCCAGGCACTGAGGTATTTCCTCACGTTGGCACATCTTCCTTGCTCTTGGCCAAGGAGGTGACACAGGTCAAGAGGCTGCTCCTGTTGCAGAGGCCAGAGAAGAAGTGAGGTGGGTGGGGTCAGGCACGTTCTGCTCTGACTCATGCTTGCTTCTTGTTGCGTGCTCTCAGAAAGTCTTTCCATGACTTTGGAACAGGAAGAACTGAGAGCTGTATGTTAGGCGGCAGTAGGAGCAGGCAAAGCAGAACAGAAATCGACCAAGAGAGGAAACTTCCCGTGGGCTCTGGAGTCAACTTCATGTTTAAATCCAACTTTGTCATGTAGCTGTGTGAACCTAACAAGTTACTTAACCTCGTTTGGCCTTGTTTTCTGATCTGCAGCATGGGGATGGCAATAAGAGGGTGAGTCTAAGGAGTTATTCCTGGGACTGAAGGAGATAAACTCTGGAGACAGAGGCACTGTGGTCTTGCTTAGATCTCCTGGTTGTTTGGCACCACGTCTGACACATGCTAGGTGCTCAATATATATTTGATGTTAAAGCAGTGAATAAATAGTATAGTAGCTGAAACATAAAACTCATAACAAGTAGAAGTTTCTTCCCTTTCAACCAACTGGTGATGTTTGGGCAGCCACTGGTAGGGTTCATGTGACAGATGTGAGAAGAGCCTGGCTATCATTCAAAACTCAGGGCAGGACGCAGCTGGCCATTGATATCAGGAGTGAAGAAGACAGATCCCAACCTATGGGGCTGGCCTCAGGCAATATTGTGATAAATGTTCATCATTGTTATTTTTATAGCATCTTGAATGACTGTGTTTCACATCTTTCAAAGCACTTTTCACACCTATGACTTTGCTTATTTTTAGGACAGTTCTGAAAGAAAGGCTGCTGGCATTTCATGAATGCATTACATGTCAGGTGCTACACAAGTGCGTGTATATATAAAAATTATATATATGTAGTGCCTGACATATAATTTATTTGTGTTGCCTGCCAGTCCTATGAAGTATGCACAGGACTGAAATTGAGAACCCAGAGCTGTTTTGCCTCTAATAACCGGAAGCAACTCGCTTGACGTTTATGGACATATTTCCTTATCCTGAATGCTGGTTCTTCTTGCTGACTGTGAAATCTTGGAAAAGACGCTTAACTGCTCTGTGCCTCTGTCCTTATCTGCAACATGTAGATAGTAGTATCTCATAAAGTCATTCATGCACTTAACACATATTTATTAAGTGCCTACTGTATACCAGGCTATGTTCTAGGAGCTTGGGGCACATTGGTGAACAAATGAGATGGAGACTATTTTAAGGTTGAATGGAGTTAATACATGCAAAACAGGGCCTGTCATACAAAGAGCAATCAGTAAGAGGTGTTATTATCTTGAAAATGAACAGATAGTATTTTCTATGGTCTAAGTCAGCCTGGATTTTATCGTGTGTAAAGGGCACTATTATAATTTAGATTTTTTTTTTCTTCTCACAAATCCTGGCTTTTAGGATTATGAACTTGCTAACGATTCAAGAGAGTCAGCTTTGCATTGACAAAAGATCCATGTTTTTGCAGTTTGCTCCCTCTTTCCTGGGTTGATCTTTCTTGCTTGGCAGTTTTGAGTTTATAGCAAAATTGAGAGGAAGTACAGAGATTTCCCATATACCCCTGCCCCCCAATGCACAGCTTCCCCCATCATCAACAGCCCCCTCCAGAGAGGGACATCTGTTACAATTGATGAACCTACAGGGACACATCATTATCACCCAAAGTCTGTAGTTTACATTAGGGGTCACTCTTGGTGTTGTACATTCTGTGGGTTTGGACAGTTGTATAACGACATGTGTCCACCGTTGTAGTATCACTGCCCTAAAAATCCTCTGTGCTCCACCTGTTTATCTTTCCCTCCCCACCAACCCCTGGCAACCACTGATCTTTTTACTGTCTCCATAGTTTTGCCTTTTCCAGGATGTCATACAGTTGGAATCATGCAGCACATAGCCTTTTCAGATTGGCTTCTTTCACTTACTAATATATATTTATGGTTCTTCTATGTCTTTTCATAGCATCATAGCTCATTTCTTTCTTTCTTTTTTTTTTTTTTGTGAGGAAGATTAGCACTGAGCTAACATCTGTTGCCAATCCTCCTCTTTTTTGCTGAGGAAGATTGGCGCTGGCCTAACATCCATGCCCATCTTTCTCTACTTTATATGGGATGCTGCCACAGCATGGCTTGATAAGTGGTATGTAGGTCCATGCCTGGGATCTGAACCTGTGAACCCTGGGCCACTGAAGTGGAGTACGTGAACTTAACCACTACACCACCGGGCCAACCCCAGCTCATTTCTTTTTAACACTGAATACTGTTTCCTTATCTGGATGTACCACAGTTTATTTATCCATTCACCTATTGAAGGATATCTTGGTTGTTTCCAAGTTTTGGCAATTATGAATAAAGCTGCTACGTGCAGGTTTTTGTGTGGACATAAATTTTCAACCCCTTTGGGTAAATACCAAGGAACGTATTGCTGGATCGTATGGTAAGAAGGTGTTTAGTTTTATAAGAAACAGCCAAACTGTCTTCCAAAGTGGTTGTGCCATTTTGCGTCCCCGCCAGCAACGAATGAGCGTTCCTCTTGCCTCAGCAGCTTTTGGTCGTCAGTGTTCTGGATTTTGGCCATTCTGATATGCGTGTAGTGGTATCTCACTGTTGTCTTAATTTACATTTTCTCAACGACGTATGATGTAGAGCATCTTTCCATATGCTTACTTGCTTTCTGTTTATCTTCTTTGCTGAGACGTCTGTTAAAGTCTTTGGTCCATCTTTTAATTAGGTTGTTTGTTTTCTTATTGTTGAGTTTTAAAAGTTCTTTATATATTTGCATCAGTTCTTTATCAGATATGTCTTTTGCAAATATTTTCTCCCAGTTTGTGACTTGTCTTCTCATTCTCTTGATCAAGTGATTATTATGTCAAAAGAGTTTGAGAATTACTATCGTATATTCACCTATGAATGGACCGTGGATGAGGATGGAGGAGATTCACATTATTTGAGTCAACTCTAACAATCACTGGGGTGGGAAATGTCTCAGGGAGAGAAATGGGGCAGGGAGCTAGCTATACTGGGAACATGCTGAATCCTAGGCAAGGTACTTGGGAATTTAGCAATATAGTCTCATTTTTTCCTTGAGAGCCATGTGATGAAATAGATATTAGGATACTCATTATAGAGGGCCTTATTTGGGGTCCCAGAGTTAGAAGTGGAACCAAGGTAGAAATTGGGGTCTGATTGACATGAAATCCTCATGCCTGACTATATACTACACCAAATCTGTGCAGTGAACCTATACTGAACTCTGGGGGCCAGGAGAGCTAACCTTTAACCCCAACTCTGAGAGAACCTGTCTCTGTGGTGTCAGCTGTGGTTCTGGGCCTCATCTCCTCACTCTTCATAGCTGGGGCGTTGTGTGAGGATGTGGCTCTATTTTCTACAGGGTCTTCCTCCTTACATATCTAGTAAAAGTCACTGGACCCCAGAAGGAACACCTATGGGGATTGGGCCTGGCCTCTGAGGGTGATGTCCTCTCTGCTAAGTAACCGTCTGAAGTCAATATTCAAATGTTTAAAAAAAGACTCTACTTCCCTCACATGTGCAGGCAGCCTGTGACAGAAATCCAGTGTGCTGAGATGTATTGGCATCATTTATTTACTTTTATAAGTAAATCCCCACAGGATGCAGTCACCTGTCCTTGAAGCAGGGCCATATGTATTAACACCAACAGAACCTCAAGAGACTTATTCAGCGAAACTGGAAAGATAAAACATGGTCTCACATTTTCTATGGCCATTTGCCTCTACGTTCCTGATAAATGATGTCTAACCTCTGGGGTCCTCTGTGATCAGGAGAGGTGGCGGGCCTTTTTTTTAGATGCCTGTTCTATTTGTAATGCAGCCTGCCTCATTCTAGAGCTCAACGCCTCTGGGAACATCAGCAGTGGCATCTAGACAGTCGGAGATTTCTGTGGCTCTTTGTCACCCCCACCCGTGCCCACACTGTCCTCACCGGCCAGTAGGGACTGAAGCCAGGACCTGGGAGCTCACCCATGCTCTCCGTGTGACCAGAGGTCTCTGAATGGTTTCCACTGGCCCAGCGCATGTTGCTCAGCTCTGTGGCCCCCAGACTGCATCATGCCCCAGATTTTCTGACTTACTCTTTCCCCTTGCACCCCAGTTCCTCAGCGGTGGCCCCACAGGATGCAGTCCATGGCCGGTAGTCAGCACTCAACACTTAGTACCCCCACCTGTCCACAACTTGCTGACCCCCAGAGGATGTGATGGACAAGAGCTGTAAAGAAGATCAGGGTGACCATACTGCCTTCCCAGGAACGATCCATATTTACTTCCTTGTCCCAACGTAATTATTCATAATGTTTCCCTTCACTTACAAAATGGCCCTGGTTTGAATGATTATATTGTCACTCCATATCTAATGTTCTCTGTCCCAGGGAAGTGGTGCCGTAGTGCCACACCCAGTGTCCAAAAGACACAGAACTACACACCAAATAAAAAGCTGCCTCTGGTGAATTTTCATATATTATGGAGCTTTTCAGAACAGAGCTGCTTCCAGCACAGGCCCTGGCGCACCACAGGCATCAATCAATGGAAGTTGTCTTATTGTTAAATTTGGTCGCTGGCCACACTCCCCGGGGTCAGGTGAGTAGTGAGTGAGTCTGCCAGCACAGCTTGGGCACCCCCGCCGCTCCCGGGAGCTCTGTGTGATGGGGAGGGCCAGCACCTACTTTCCGTGTTGAGGTGAAGTCCTCAACTTCCCTGACCAACTCATCCTTTCCATTTTCTATTGCCCGATTGCCTTATGTACCAATTCCGCAGCTCGTTTTTAGAGAAGTAAGTGTTAAAATGACAGAAGATGCTGTTGCAGAAGAGAGAGAACCTAGAGGTCTGGATGTAATAAGTGTCTGTAGCTGCAGAATCCAAGGTGAAGGAGGAGAAATGGCACATGAGAAGAATGTCTATTGGGGTTTTACAAGTGATGATAATTTTATTCCAAGAAGGGGATTCAGGGTAAAGGGGATGGAAGGACTAGGGGGAGCTCTGAAAGTCCTTATTGTGATGATTTGTTTTGAGCTGTCTGGCTGCAGTGAAGGCCTCTGTTTCGGATGATATGGGAAAAATACTCTCCTATCTTGGGCCCAAAGGAAGTGTGTACCCTCTGAGGCGGCCGGATTCCAGGTCTTGGAAGGAATGGTAAGCCTTGGAGCAATCACATGTCCTCTGCTAGGAATGCATTCCTGGGGATTTGTGGTCTCCCCATCTGGGCTGCAGGTGATGGAGTGGGATTAGATGGGGGAGGAGGGAAAGGCCTGAGAGGGGATCTGAGACCCTGGATCGGCAGGAGCTTTAGCTGGATTAACACAAGGGCTGCATCGCGGCTGGGCAGAGGAACTTCCAGCTCCCAACGGCAGCTTGCTTGGGTCCACTGCTGAGAGCCGGCCTTGAGGCTCTAAGCAGTCATAGAGGAGCACCTGAGTTTGGAAGTGAAGGAGGGCGGAAGACTTCTTAAGCAGCAGAGGTCAGAGGAGCCATGCCAAATATATAGGCAAGAGCAAGGATGAAGGATGGGGGTTGATCATAAGGATGGAGATGTCTTTTGGCAGGAAATTAGCTGCTAAGCACTTCAGGAAAGATCAGAGTCTATGACCCTTAAATATGTGAAACCACTTGTAAGTGAAGGCCCAAGTTTTGAAACAGAAGTCCTGTGTTCTACATCCTGACTCAGAAGTGGTTGATTTAGAGAAGGCTGTTCTTAAAAAGTTTGGGTTCAAGTCCTAGCTCTACTCTTTACTTCTTATATGACGTGTTTGGATATGTTCCATTTTGTCTCTGTTTCTTCACTTAAAAAAACTGGACTCTAGATCTGTGCCATCTAATATGGTAGCCACATACGATTACTTAAATTAAATTTAAATTAATTAAGTGAGAAAATTCAGTTCTTCAGTCACACTGGTCACCTTCTAGGTGGTCAGTGGCTACATGTGGTTAGTGGCTGCCATGTGGACAGGCAGAGAGGGAAGGTCTCCATCACTGCAGACGGTTCTTTGGATCACTGTCGCCCAGAGCATCTCTAAGGCACCTCCCAGCCTGGATTTTCAGAGTCTATGACCTGAAAACTGTAAAGCAAGTGGCCCTGTGTCAGGGAGGAGGAAGCTGGATGCCGTTTCTGTCCCTCCTGGGATTCCTCGGTGAGCAGTCTTTGCGGTGGAGCTCCCCTTGGCGGCTTGAGGCTTTCTCAGAGTTGAACCGTAGTCTGGGGCTCCTTCTACCCAACCCTCTGTCTGTCCCTCTCCGTTCACAGGTACCAGCTCTGCATCGCAGCGTTGCCTGCTGCTTCTCCTTCCTCCTTTATCTGTTACAGGCATTGTCCTCAATAAATCTTGGCGTCTGCCTTTTGGGGGACCTGAATTGACACCTGAGGGACAGTTCTTCGCAACAGACAGTTAGGATCCCCAAAGAATATGACTGCAAGTCACGGTCCTGTCAGGCAGCCAGCCAGTCCTGTCTGGTTTATCTGAGTCCTTCACAGCTTGCTTCCCAGCCGTAAGCTTCCTAGAGACACCCTATAAAAGGTGTCTTGCCCTTCACTTTTCTAGATTCTGCCTCTGGGCCCTCGAACTTTGTCCTGCCTGCTCCCTTGGAACAGACCATGGAGCTCATATCTGATCTCTGACCATGGTCTTGAGCTTGATATTTTTGGCCATACTTGTATTCAAGCCCCAGCCTTGCTCAGGATAGACATCCTGATTCTCCTTTCCTCTCTCATCCATGGTCTCAGCCACCTGTCCCATTCCCAGCCTTGAGTTTTTGAGTCCCAGCCTGGGGAAATCCGTGGGCACCCACTTGCCTGGAAGAGAAGGTGGACAAGACTGCAAATGAAACTCAATGCAAGAAAATGGGGAGTCAGGTGCGCCACCCTAGGAGTCTAGCTGAGTTGCAGAAGGGCATCCAGAAGGTACAGGCTGTCAATAGGATTCCTTGATGGTCCTCTAGTCTTTGGAGTAGAGACTGGGAGAAATATGAAAGTCTCCTAGGAGAGTGATGGTGGAATATATCACATAATTCACTCACTTTGTCCCTCTTAACATTCAATGAGTGTGCAGTGCTGGCTCCTGCACTGGCTGGGAGTGGAAATATGAACTAACAGCGTCCCTGCCCCCAATGTTCATAGAATAGACTTTAGACTTAGAACAGGGCTTCCAGAGCTGGATCTGAGGCAGAAAACCAGCAATAGAACTGGAAGAAAACACCCCAAACTACAGACAAGAAAGAACTGAGGCTGAGATGTAGGCAGCAGCCCTGGAGCTGCTCAAACTCTCCCACCGAAGACAGTGCTGGAGTTTGGACTTGAGACACAACCAGCTCCTGCTGGGAGACAGAAGAGCAGTGGAAGGTGGGGGCCAGGAAGAGTCTGGCACTGGTCCCCTGGTTAGACACTGCATGTTTCAGGCTGCTCCGACCTCTGAGTGACAGGCAAGCGAGTGGAGCACTCGCAGAGGTAGGCTGGGCTTCTGATTATAATTCATCACTCCATAATAGCTGGTGTTTGTAGATCTCTTCTATTTGAAATATTTGTCGGTTGAAATATAGACTTCATCCAGACAAATACTTGCACTAGAGGCAAGTGTGAAAGGACATAGACAAGGCTGCATGTAACAGAGACCCAAGAGAATAGAGGCGAATGTGAGATGGACACTCAGTTCTCTGTCACATGAATGACACGTGTCTGCTCGGGTGGCTCTGCTTTATGAACTCACAAAGGAGGGACCCAGGCCCCTTCTCTCTTGTTGCCCTGACATTCCTGCTGATGGTCATGCACATGGTCCCAGATTGCTCACTGTCATGCCAGGATTACATCGGGAAGGACGGGGGAGAGGAGAAAGGGCAGACCTGCCTTTCCCTTAAAGGTAGAGCCTGGACATCACACATCACTTACGTCAGATCCCACTGGCCACGGGTTACTCTCAGGGTCCCTGGAAGAGGCCACGTGCCAAAGCGAAGACAATGGATGCAAGGGGGTCATTTCCATCAATCCCATGTGCCCCATGTCTACCGTACAGAGTGCGGCCCATTTCCAGCCCTGCCCTACTTGGGGCTTCTAAACCTTCTTTTTGCCGTCATCATCCCTCGGACTTACCCCTGTTAATAATTCTTGACCGTGGATTGTAACTCTGTGTTTATCTGTATCTGTGAGCTTCTTGCCAAGCAGAAACTATTCTTATGTATTATGTGCCAAGCCCAGCACAAAGTAGATGCTCAAAACATGGGGTGTCTGGCTCAGCAAATGCTTAGTGAATGGATGAAATCCTTCAGAAATAAAAAGTTATAAAATTCCTACAAGAAAAGAGACGTTCAACTACAGGCACTTTTTTTTTGCCCTGCGAGGACAGACTAGGCTTGTACATTTTGTTTTGCAATTTTTTGGGATAATTTGAAAAAAAAAATCTGTTCTAATTAGATATGATTTGCTGAAAGAATGACTAAGTAGGCACAGAAGTTAGAGGTTTGGCATTCCCAGATGCAAAGGTCACTGTGAAGTTCAGCCTCAGGCCTCTCTAAGGCGGGAGCTCACTCCACTCCTCTGTGGGGGGAGCTGGACCACCTTTCCTGGCTGGGTTATGCCAGGTGCGGTCACATCCTTTTCCACTCCTGCCACATCAAAAGGGCCCCGGCGTGGGAGTGAGGGGGTGTGATACTGTGGCTTTTCACTTCAAGAAGCAAGTATAATGATGCTACTGATTGCATTAACTGCAAAAAGCTATCATTAAGTCTTTGAATGTCTTATAATCATGGGGAAGGGAACTAATACTTTGGGGCTCCAAATATGGCAGGTGCTTAGCCACCACCATTTCTTTTAATCTTCTCAATATTCGATGAGAAAGGTAATTTGAATCTCTGTTTTACAGATGGGAATCTTCTTGGAGAGGCAAAGTCAAGTCGGGGTCTTGTTAACACTGATTGTCCCCTGATTCACATGGGGGGCTAGTTAACACACCAATTGCCCCAGAGATTCTGGTTCAGCAGGTCCAGACAGGGTCGTGAACTTGAACCTCTCACAAGATCCCCGGTGACGCTGATGCTGCCGGTTTGTGGAACACCCTTGGCGCAGCACTTGGTGAGTTCCGTGGTCCCTAAAGTGGGAGTGCAAGGCAATCCACGGGGTGTGGGACGAAAGTTGAACATTTATGTATATTTTTGTGAAATTAAAAAATTTGTGATTTTTAAATAGTACATAGGATAAAGCATGTATTATTAGTACAGTAGTATATATAAATAATTTCTATGTAAATAAATATATATAACGAGGGGTGCATGTCACAAAGAGCTTGATGGAATGGAACAATTGGCTTTTCTCCCACAGGGCAGGGTGCACTTTCTCCATCAGCCACCTCCACGCGTGTGAACCTGCATCCTGGGAGCAGGTGGCCTGCAGGTTCAGCTGCTCCGCAGGTGGTCCTTATGCACACTTAAATTTGGGAGGCCTGATCTGAAGCCTGGGGTCCATTCTCTGGGCCACAGTTCTCAAGGTGTGGTCTTGAAGCATGAGCACCATCTGGAAACTTGTTATAAATGCCAATTTTCAGGCCCCACCCAGACCTTCTGAAGTGAGTACTCTGGGGGTCCTCCGGGCACTCTGGTTTAATAAGCTCTCCAGGAGATTCTGAGGCCTGATAAAGTTTTTTTTTTTTTTTTTAAGATTTTATTTATTTATTTTTTCCCCCCAAAGCCACAGTAGATAGCTGTATGTCATAGTTGCATATCCTTCTAGTTGCTGTATGTGGGACGTGGCCTCAGCATGGCCGGAGAAGCGGCGCGTCGGTGCGCGCCCGGGATCCGAACCCGGGCCGCCAGCAGTGGAGCGCGTGCACTTAACCGCTAAGCCACGGGGCCGGCCCAGGCCTGATAAAGTTTAAGAAACCCTGCTCTCCACAGGAGACCTTTAAGGAGACTTAGAGCTAGTGACTCAGTAAGGGTTAGTCTCAGAGTCCCAGTCTCCAACTTTTCCACCTGCAGACAAGTCTCGCTTGAAGCCTAGTTCCGAGAAAATTAATTCCAAGCTACTTTCTTCTGTCACAGCATCAGAGATGAATAAACTGTGTTGTAGTCATAGTCTCGCTGGATCTCAGTTTTCTGATCTGTAAAATGGGTGAGCCCTAATTATAACTTGATTGTGGAGATCCAATGAGACAACGGGTGAGAAAGGGTTTTTGCTGATTGTAAAGAGCTATGAAAATATTAATTTTTAGTCTTGAGCCGTTTGAGTTTCTTGTTCACAGGGTTTTTTCATCCTCCTTGTGTGTTCGTCTCTGGTCTGTTCTGACATTTTCTTCTCATGACGGTGGTAGATACCACCTACTGGGGCTGCTGTGTGCCCGGCACTTCGTTACTGCTGCACACACGTGACTTCTAATCCTTACCAGCCAGGCAGGCATCCCACTTTACAGATAAGGAAACTGAGAGCCAAACCGTTCACATAATTTTCCCCATAAACAGCAGAGCTTGGGTTATTCGAGGCTGGCTGACGACAAAGCCCAGCGCCCTTGAATCAGAGCACAGTAAATCCTCATTCTAGCCTCAGGAGCGAGGGCTGACCTTTGCTTGTCCCTCAGGGTAGCTCATCTCCCCGCCCTGAGCCCGGCGTGGACACTGCCGCGGGGGCTCAGGCGTCCCGCTGGAGCAGCTGACGCCGGGGGCACACGGGACTCTGTAAAAACCACCGCTTCGCCCCAGAGCAGTTGCGTTTCCGGTTCTGCCTCAAACCCCGTGGGAACGGCCAGCTCGCACGCGCCGTTTGCGGCTGTCGCGCACGCAGGCCGCCTCGGGAGCCCGTCCTGGCCGCGCTCTTGGCGTCGCAGGCTGACTTCTCTGGGTTCCTCGGGGCAGGGCTCGCGAGCTGCAGGCGCCGCTGTGGCCCGCTCCCTGCTGTGGGAGTCTGCCGCCTCTTTCCCACGTGGCTGGGGAGAAGGCCCCCCGCCTCCAGGAGTAGGTTGCGATCGTCTCTTCGCGGCAGCTCTGTTCTTTCCCGCGTTGGTTAGGGACGGCCGTTGGCCGAGAGGGGGAGTCTCCCGAGGGCTTCTGGGAAAGGCTCTTCACTGACAGACGTGCGAGAAGCTCTGCCCTGCTTCTTCTGAGGCGGGATGGCGCTCTGCACGTGGGCTGCTGGAACCGTGGCAGCCACGTTGTGTCTGTGAGGAGAGCTAGCAAGCGGCAATGCCAGCGTGCTGGGAGTGGGAAGAGGCTGAGTTTAGGACAGTGGTGGATCATTGCATGGGGAGGCCCACTGTCTTAGTCTGTCAGGGCGGCTGTAACAAAAGACCACAGACGGGCTGCCTCACAGTCTGGAGGCCGGAAGTCCAAGACTGAGGCACCAGCACGGCTGCGTTTGGTGAGGGCCCCTTTCCTGGTTCATAACTGACGCCTTCTTGCTGTGTCCTCAAGTGGTGGAAGGAGCTGGGGCCTCTCTGGAGCCTCTTTTATCAGAGCGCTAACCCCATCATGAGGCTCCACCTCTGTGACTTAAGCCCCTCCCAAAGGCCCCACTCATAATACCATCACCTTTGGGGGTGAGGATTTCAACATATGAATTTGGGGGGAACACAAATATTCAGACCACAGCACCTACGTTGGGCTTGCTGTTGTATGAGATAAATCAAATAAAATAAAACCTCCATAGAGATAAACTCATGTTTTGAATTGGGGTTTGTATTTCCATTACTTGCAGCCGAGGGCATTGTAACTGACACCTTGGAGCTGTCTACTCTCTTCTCTGTCTCCACACCGGGAGCTTGGGGTTTTTTCTTGTTTAAAGTTATATCCTCAGCAGCCAGCATTGTGCCTGCCAGCCAGCAGGGGCTCATCAAGTGTTTGCTGACTGAATGAGTAAGAGCTCCGTCGGGGAACACACTGAAGGTGGAAATGCAACTCGCCTGAGAGGAACTGGAAATTGAAGCTCGGGAGATGCTGTGTGGACCAGTAAGCTTCTGGGGGATTGTCCCCACGATTAGGGGTTAGACAAGAATCCTTGAACATCAGAGCAGGAAGGGGTCTGGGACACAGCCATCCCAAACTGCTTTTGATTAAGAAGAAAAGAGGCCTGAAGAAGGGAAGCGCTTGTCCAAGGCACCTGTTACGGACAAAATGTGTGTGTCCCCCCAGTTCAGAAGTCGGAGCCCCAGGCCCCGACGTGACTGTATGTGGAGATAGGGTAAGGCTAAGGGGGTCACAGGGCGAGGCCCTGATCCAGGAGGATTAGTGTCCTTATGAGAAGAGACATCCGAGAGCCCCCCGCCTCTGCCACGTGGGGACAGCGAGAAGGTGGCCTCCACAAGCCAGAATGAGGTCCTCACTAGAAACCGAATTGGCCAGCACTGTGATCTCGGACTTTGGGTCTCCAGAACCGTGTGAAATGTAGGCCTGTTGTTGAGGCCCCCAGGCTGCGGTGTTTTGTTATGGCAGCCCGGGAAGACTGAATCTGCACCTGTAGACTCCTCAGCTCTGTTCCTTTACTCGCTATGCTGCTTGCTGTGTGACCGGGGCACCTCGCACCTGCTCTCTGAGCTCTTTCCAATGCAGGCAACAAAGGGGTGAGGATTCCTGTTTACTCACTTCCTTGGTCCGTGGTAGAGATGGGCGCTGGGATGGAAGTGGAGGGTTTTGCTAATTGCACAATTCCAAGCAGATTTATTTTGCTGTTATGCTAGATACCAAGTGTGTGTGAACTGAGGTGAAATGTGAGAGAAGAGTGGTAACCAGGCCCTGGAGGTGGGCTCATGGGGAGCACCAACAAGGAAGGGTTCAAGGAGGAGAGGAAGGTCGAGGAAGGATCCGGAACACAAACTTGCTACTCTCTGAGAGCTTGTTGTGCCAGGCTGAGCCAGACACACGCAGCACTATTTTGTGTAATCGTCACATTAACCCTGACACACAAGTGGTTTGGTTTTCACCAGTGAGGAAACTGAGGCTGCGCGAGGTTAGGCGGGCAGTTGAGGGGTGGGCGGTGGAGCAGGATTCGCACCTTCTTCACCTGACTGAGCTTCCACGCTCCTCTGTCCCCCCACGCCCACCTCAGAAACCCGAGGGCGTCTGTCTGGATGGCCCAGTCTGGGCTTGTTCTGCCTACAGCAGAACAAGGCTCCCGTGTTCCCACAGGTCCTGCCTGACCCAGCAGAGGGACTGCCAGTCAAGGTGGCTGGAGAGTGAAGTTCAGAAGTCATCAGATGGATGAGCACAGTGACCAGCCAGGGCACCCTCCTCCCGCCCGTCGGCTCAGTCCCTGGGCGTCCAGACACGCACAGTCTTCATGTTTGCTTGGTGCCTATGTCATGTAATTTGTCTTCACTTCGGTCGTGTTTGGTCCACAGATTCGAGCTCTGGGACGAGGGCCACAGGAGCCAGTGAGTGACTTCACGTGAGACGGGCCTGGGTTCCAACCCCAGTGCTACCACTGCTCGCTTGGTGGCTCGTGAATCTTTATTTCTGGGTCTCGGTTTACTCACCTCTGACGTGCAGGTAGCACCTCACTTGTAGGATTATGGTATGTAGCAATGTTGAATGTAGACACTCAAAGAATGGTAGTCATTCCTTAAATTCATTTACAGAAAAGAGAAAAAATCATTCAACTTTCTTTTCTCCCTGTTAGTACCCCAGATCCTTCAAATTCAGTTACTGTTGTTTTTTTTTCTCTCTCCATATATTTCTTATTTGTTCTCAAACCACCCTCTATTTCCTACAATTATATTTCTGATAGGTCCTTCTCCGTATTTTCTCTGCTTTTCCCTCCCAGCTCTGTTTACCCCTCCAAATGGATTCTTTTGTCCCCAGCCTCTCTCTCCCCGTCTCCCCCACCCCTCTTTCCACCGCCCCAGGCACAGCTACTCGGCAACAGGGGTCTTTTCACTCCAGACTGCTTACACGCAGCCGTATAGACAGTGGTGTTGGCCCTGCATTTGTTTCCAGCTCCATGCTGCATCTCTCCTGCTCCAGGAATTTCTGAGGCTGAACCAGTTGGCTGTGGAAGGGCCTCCTCGTGGCGTCCACTGAGGTGCATCTGCACTCTGCAGTCAGCTGCCTTTGAAGCCCGTCAGTGCATGTGGTTGAAAATGTTTTTGGCTGACAAGGAGCTCAATTATCTATGCACTTTTTTCTCAATCTCTTTTTCAATCTGTTAAAAACACCCAGATTTCTTGGGTTCCATTTAGAATGGAAAACTATAGCAACTTGGGATCTCTGATAGTGGGAACCTTTGCCGACTCCCCGCTGCCCATGAGATAAACGTAATGCGCTCTGCTGGCAGTCAGGGCCTCTGAGTCCACCTCACGTGCAGCTTTAATCAGGGGTTCTTAATCTGGGGCTTGGGAATCCCTTAAAGTTCCAAGAAGAATTGTTTGTATACACTTTTTTTTCTTTTCTGGATAGAAAGTCCAAAGTTTTCATCAGTTTCTCAAAGAGATCTAAAAATCCAAATGATTAAGTACCCTCAACCCATTAAGCTTGCCCACGGATCAAGTAACCGGCACTTAAACCCTCACCCTCAGCCTTCGCTCTGACCTCCTGCCCTGATGCACCCCCACACACCGCCTTCCTTGCCCATATCCTGCTCCTTCTCTCAGTATCCTTCTCACTGGCTTCTCTCCTCTGTTTTGTCTTTATAGCATTGTCCTGACCATTAAAGCTGCCCACTGGGTTTATTTCCTGACAATGACTTAGTTTGTCATTAATGATAATTTCCTGATAATGTCTTGGTGTGGCTTCCCCTCAGAAGCTGACCCTGAGACTAAGTCAGGTGTAAGTGGTCTATTTTGAGGGTGATCCTAGGAAACCTCAGTGAGGCAGTGGAGAATAAGATTGGGTAGAGAAGAAAGCTGGTTAAGAATCATGATGAAACACGTTAAAAGTGGGGCAGCTGAAGCCTCATCCTCTGGGCAGCACAGGCCTCCGGGTCTCCCTACCCAACAAGTGAGGAGGCTGTTTATCCACCGTTAATCACTGCTTGGGGAAGAGGAGATGTCCATTCGCTGGCACTCTGGCCTGCCTAGTCTGCAGGAGAGTGGGCTACAGCAGCTAGAGGGTCAGATGTGATGGTGGCTGGAATTGGGCGGGCTTGTGCAGAAATGGTGCACGATGAAGGGACACAGGTGGGGCCCTGCAGTGTCTGCTACATGGCCTCAGCTCTACTTGGTTTAGCTTCATCTTCTGATGACCAGGCTTTTGTAGCTCTGGGTAAACCCCCTCCTAGTCCACCCAGTCTCTGGGCTTCCTCTCCTCACAGGACGCTCTCCTCTGGGTTTGCTGCCCCAGACCTGTCACCAGTTCTCAGATGTGAACAGTACTGTCTGATTTCCCATCTTGTTTCCTTTGCCTAGGATGTCCCTGTCTCCTGCTGAAGGCTTGGGCATAACTCAAGGCCAAGAGTGAAGGTTCTCACATCCACAAGGCCCTCGCCGAGCCACCTAAGGTAGAGTCAGACCTGCCCCTCTCGTCTGGTCCCTTCACATTCACGTCTGCTTCTGTGAAATCAGCAGAACATCACGGGCCCACGCGCTGTCTCCTTCCCTAGAAAGTGGAGTCGTGGGCTCAGGGATCGGTTGATTAGTCTTTGCGTTCCAGAGATGAAATCGCATGTTTGGCACATAGTAGGTATTTGAACAGACTTGCTGAAGATCACAGTGTCCAAGAATACAGGTCCTGACTGCATCATGCCATGGGATGGACTGCTCCCTCGGGCCTCTGAAATCTGACTCCGTGTGGGATTTGAGAGACAAAAAGTCCTTTTTCTTGCGTTGGTCTCTCATTATATATTCATCTTCAGTTGCCTCTCTGGAAATCAGTGCTTTAGGATTGCCCTGAAATTATCTGGCAGAGACGGATGTTGGTTAATGCAACTCATATCTACTGGGCACTAACTCTATTCCAGGCACTGGAAATACTCACCTGAAGGTACTTTCAGGGACTCGGTCTGCTTCCACCATTTCCTGGTCGTGTGAACTTGGACAAGGAAATCTGACATCTGCTGCCTCAGCTTTCTCTAAGAAGATTAGATTTAATAGCTTTTTAGGGGTCTGTTCTTAACTCCGTGATGCTCAGAGATATTATTAATGATAGTGATAAAGGTAATTTTCTCTGACTCTTTCATCTCCTTCTTCTTCCTTCTCAGTACTGAACTAGAACTCGTACAGGTGGAGCCACAGGGTCTGGCCTGTGTGGACAGCCTTGGAGAGGTGCCTGTAGCTGTTCTGTGTATATAGAAGTCTCCTCTCTATGGCCAGGTTGTAAACTCAGCTCGGAAGTGTCCAGGTCTCCTTGCCCCAGAACGTGGGCACTGGATTGGGTTATTATAAAGTAATGAGAGACTAATGAAAATCTTTTGGGTAGTTTCAGTAATTCTTACTGAGCCTGCAAGGCTCAGTTCAGACGTGTCCTCCAGGAAACCTTGGGACATTCAGTTGGCCCCCACACAGTGGTCCTCTAGCATCTGGGGTCTGTCACATTATATTAGAATTATTCGTTCTCTTTACCTCATCAACTCTCAGCCCAGTGAGGTCAGCGGCTGAACTCTGTTTGGCTTCTTCTCTGATGGAGTGTCTGACATAAAGAAGTTTATCAGTCACTGTTTGTGAATGGAATGGAACTCATGCATCCATATTTTCTTGTTTTGGAAGGAGAATCCACAGTAATTCCAGAGGTGGGTGATTTTCCCTGCAGGCCCTCCTCCCCTCATCCATCCAGTCTTTCATTATCTTCCTTGACTGACTTGTAGAATAGGTTAGACTCAACTCGCACGAAGCCACAGACGTTGTACAGCTTCTGGGATTGGGGTACTTACTTAGCTATCTCTAGAAGCTCTCGCCTCACCTTTTGTTCCTTTGCTCGGAGAAAGAAATGCTTCACACCTTCTCGAGGGTGAGAGAGGCTCCGAGTTATTTAAGTTGGTCAACATAAAAATTTGGTGAATACAGTGGGCATGAATATGCCATGTCTGCTTTCTGGGAGGTATCGGCAATTTTAGAAAACCATGGCATGCGTTTTTAGCTCTTAATGTGTCTGTCATCATTTTTATGGCCTTTTTTTTTCAGTATTTCCTTTGATTTTAATTTAGCTTCCTTTGATTTTCCCTGCCCCCAAACATTTTGGTGCTGTATTGCCAGAATGTAGTTTTAAGAGTTCAAGGGAGTGTCCAGGCCATGCCTGTACCAAAGGATGAGATTGAGAGGGGTCCTTTCCACGAGGTGGCAGAGATGCTGGGTGGAGAGCAGGAGGGGTGGGAAGAAGCAGAGCAACCGATGTTCAAAGTGGCCTGGGTTCTAGATGTAAACACAATGCAAGTGGGGCTGGGAGGGGCGACAGGGTGCAGATATGAAAGTCAAGCCGTTACCAGGACGCTCTGTATCGGAACAGGGTGAGATGCAAGCTACAGAAGATAGAAAGTGCTTGAGGGGTGAAGTTGTGAGTGCAAGAAGCTACCTACACATCCATTCAGCTGATGCCACGTGTGTAATGTAGAGACAGGTGCTGCACCTTCCAGAATCCCAGTAGTCTGAACAGAAGACATAGACAAAAGGTCCCTGTTAACAGGGTTTTGTCTTCACTCGTAACACTTTCCAGTCCCTAAAAACTTTTCTGGAGTGGGATTGTATTATCTGTGGAGAGAGTAAATATCATAGGCAGTCATGCCTTTTATGATTTTCCTCCAACATCCATTTCCCATTCATTTGAATTTTACTTTTAAAAAAAGTCAACCCACAGACCTACCATGCCTGTACTTCTCATGTGTGGTATGTGAGCCTGTAGGATAAAATACAAAACAGGTGCCCAAGCCCTGGAAACAAGAGAGGACAAGACCAAATTGATTCCAGTACCATGCAAGAGACACCTCCATCCCAATTCGCCCCAAATGCTGCCTCTGCAGGCACCATCCCTCTTGTTGTGGCTTCAACCTTCCCACACATTTGCCACATATTATGGAATTGCAGCAGCCACAGGAAAGAAATGGTTCATGCAGTTCAGCTCACAGCTGCCCTTCCCCTTCTCATATCAATGCTTGAGTATCTGCCCAACAATAAGTGCACTCTCTCAACCCACATGGACCCCAGCGCCATATTGCTTTTTGAGATTTAAATTCCTTACTTATAAAATGGTAGCTAAAATGCAAGCAACCCCTACACCCATTCACTGCAAACTTGGTGAACTATCTACCAAAATCAACTCCACTCAGCTATTTTATAAAAGGTACAAATTGAAATCTAATTACTGAAAACCGTGGACTGAAACCCAAGACCCTCAATTCAATAAGAATTTCTCGATTTTCTAATGGAAGTGAAAGAAATGGAAAATTCACGTCTGTCCACAGGAAGGTTTGATGCACAAATTCTGAATGCAGACTGTGTTAGGTTCCGTGAGGACAAAGACATGGTGGAGACGTGGTTCCTGGCCTCGAGGAGCTCACGGTCCAGTGAGAGAGATTCAGGGGCACTATCTACTCATACAACACAACTAGTTCTATCCCTTTGGAGGTAGAAATTAAATATTTCCAAATCCCAACCCCATTTGTTGCAATAAGGCCTTTCTTCTCAATTCAGAGTCGCTGCTGTGGCTGAGTCAAGGATTCTAAGAAAATTGAAATAAGTTCAGGGGTTCGGGCTTGACTACTACCATCCTGCAGAGAAAAAATAAGAAATTCTGCTCTGGGGCTATATGGTTCTGTTCTCTACTGCCATTGTTCTCGTGGGCGTTGCTGCTCAGCCTGTCTCCGTGTAAGGCCTGCCCATGGCAGTGCGTGCTGCAGGCTCCCAGGCACAGTCACAGAGACCAGGTGTGCCTGTCTGCTGGGAGGCCGGCAGTCAGGTGCAAGGAGCGCTAAAAATACAGACTTGCCTCCACCCCCCGCCACTGGTGGCTAAAAGGGCATAAAGCTGTCTTGGTTTGGCGTTCACAGAACTGAGAAGGTGGTCTGTTTGACATGTTTTCCACATTAATGTTTAAGATCCTCAGTTGGATGGGACTGTTAGGATGGAATTGCTGGGAACTTTTCACAAAGCTAGAAACACCAGAGAAGGTGCAGACTGAGGGATAGAGTCATAAGTTCAGTTTTGGTCACATTGATTCTGGGGCTCCCCTGGAACCTCTGAGAGCAATTTTGAGTAGGCATTTTGATGTAAAGGCCTGGAGCTACAAGAGTGATAGAATTTGTATATCATCATCATTTTATTAATTCTACATTGCAGATGAGGGTGAGCAACTTGCTGGAGCCTCTTCTGTGTCTTAGATGATCTCTCTGTCTAACGCTGTTCTCTCCCTCTCTCTCTTTCTCGTTCCTGTGTTCCTCTGTGCCTAGAGTAGAGTCTTGTTCATAGGAGATGCTCAATAAGTATTTTCATGTATTCCAAAGACTCCCTAGACAGACATCTCAGACCCACTTAAAATCTGCTGGCGACTCTGGTCATTTCGAAGAGTGTGTTTTGAAAACACGAGCTTTTTGATGGCTGTACTCTGGGAGACAACAGACGAGGAACCGCACGGTGAGACTGCTAATTGCATTTACTGGACCACACGCCTTCCTTGGCTCTCAGAGTGACATGCGCTTCCAAGAAATATGAGGTTTGTCTGAGGTCCAAGGGCACTTAGACAACGGAGAAAACAAGTCCCTCAGGTTGTGGTTAATGTCTCTGCTTGTCTCAAGACCTAACCCTCTACTGCCTTATTTATGTCCAAACAACTAGCACTTCAGGATACTTGTGTTTGGATTTCACGTGTACAAATTGGAGGTTTTTTTCCTTAGTTTGAATAACAGTGAATAACTTCCTGTCCCGGGTTTTCTTTTTTTTTGTGTGTGTGAGGAGATCAGCCCTGTGCTAACATCTGCCAATCCTCCTCTTTTTTTTTTTTTTTGCTGAGGAAGACTGGCCCTGGGCTAATATCCGTGCCCATCTTCCTCCACTTTATATGGGATGCCACCACAGCATGGCTTGCCAAGCAGTGCGTCGATGCGTGCCTGGGATCCGAACCAGTGAACCCCGGGCCGCTACAGTGGAGCGCGCGTGCTTAATCGCCTGCGCCACTGGGCCAGCCCGTGTCCAGGGTTTTCAGTGCTCTTCATGTGAGTTGGATATATGGCTTTTGAGTTGGAGCCTTGGAGGCCAGGCTCTGACCCCTAGAAGCAATGACCTTGGGCAAGTAGCTCTAACTGTGTGAGTTCTGTTTTCTTTATTCATAACAGGGGATAAACATTGCCTGCCTCCTAGGTGGTCGTGAGGGTTCAGTGACATGGCCAGTGTGAAAGCATCTACCACATGCTCATTTAAAAATATCTGCCAGGTGTTAGCAGAGCACACTCCTCCAAGTCTTCTGTGAGCTTAAGATATTTTGTCCATCTTTAGGTGGGGAGAGTCTCTCTTCCCACACTTTACCCCATCTGTGTATAAGCAGAGCTACTCTGCTTCAGAAAGTACCTGAAACATTTAAAACTACTGTAGTTGGTGCAAATTGCTTTGTCTCTCCAGAACAGCCGCTTCTTTGGCGATAAATTTCTTTTGCTCTAACAGTGTGTTCTGGTGGAGGCTGCTTATCCTAGATCCTGCCCTTGGCCAGAGGAATTGGCCCTTGGCTTCTGCCATTCCTAGCCTCCCAGTCCTTAACCACAGTTATTAATCTAGGAATGTAGACAATGTCCAACTGGGCCCATGTCTTTCTCTGCAAGTTTGAATGAATACTGACCCTGGGAGGGACAAGTTTTCTTTCCTGCCAATACAGGGTGAGAGGTAGAGGCAACAGTGGAGAGGGTTCTGATAAAAACTTCAGTTCCTGGATTATAGTCCTTGAGGCCAACTCGGCCCCTGCCCTTCCCGGACTCATGAGCCAATAGATTCTCCTTTTTGTTTATGCTTAATTTGGTTGGAGTCTTGCAGGTATAGCTCTCATAATTGTTCTGGTTAACTGTTATTGCATGACAAACCACCTCCAGATTTAGTGATATAAAACAGCCACTGTGGGTTGTGTCACGGATCCTGTGGTTCAGGAGTTTAGACAAGGTACCATGGGAGTGGGTCTCTCTGCTGCACAACAGCTGGTAAGACTGGAGCAGCTGGGGTGACTCAAGTAGCTCCAATGCTGGGATGAGAACAATGGGGCTGGAGGCCACTGCTGAGACGGCTCCTTCACACATGTCTCTGGCACCTGGGCTGGGCTGTGCTCACCTGGGACTGTTGCCTGAGCACCGACGTGTGGCCGTTCCATGTAGCTGGGGCTTCCCACAGCATGGTGCTGGGTTTTAAGAGAGAACGTCCCAAGGACAAGCATTGGGAGAGCAGGTGCTCCGAGACAGACACGCAGAGTTGTGTGACATTCGTGATCTGGACCCTGAGTGGTACATGTGGTCACACCTGACACACCGTGATTGCTGTAAAGAAATCAGGGAGAGGGACGTGGGCCCAGCTACTTGATAGGAGGAGTCTCCAAGAACTTAAGGCCATTAAATAATACAAACAAGCGTAATGGTCTTAATTAAGGCATCTGTCTTCTCTTTTTTGTGTCCAGGTTCATCACTCTGCTCCTCCCCTCTGTCAACTTTTCCTCTGATGTCTTCAAAACTCCCCTCTTCCAGGGAGCTCTCCTTGCCTTTCCTTATTTTACTCAGAACTCATTTTTAATCCTTTGGTAAAAGGCAAACAATTTACTTAAACTAAAGAGAAACCAGAGTATCCTTATTAATCGTATCTCCTTGATGCTGGTGAGGCCATTTCTAGTGCAATCTTAGGCACATCTCTACATCACAGAGCAATGGATGGAGAAAGCTGAAAGGGATGTGAGAGATGATCTAGTTGATACTCTTAATTTTGTAGATTCCATTCAAAAGACCGTTATTAAACTCAACTCTATGGCAGCTGTTGTGCTAAGCACAGAGGACGTGAAGTTGTGCACAGAGTATCCACATAAGATATTCATAATCCAGGGAAGTATTTCCTAGTGCACCTCTTGAAAAACTGCATTCCACAGAATGTTAAGTGTTTTATGAAGAAAAAAAGTTATGTTATCAAATATTTGAGAAACGCAGTTTCAATAAAATTAAACATGTTCTTTATTGTAAGATTTTTGGGGCTTTAATGTACATCTATTATCCCTGAACAAATGTTTGTCAGATGAAGGTTATAGATGAAAGTGCATTGCATGTCTCCGAGGTGGAGGTAAGGGTATCTGACCTCATAGCTCCTTCCCTTGGAACTTACACCTGAGCTATTTTGCCATGGAAAATATTTTAGGAGAGAGAACAGAAGGGGAAATCAAAGCATTCCTTTTTCCTTCTGCCATTTTCCCTTCGAGTTGGCCTGTCCAAGGCCTGGACTTCTGCCTCAGTGTCCCTATGTGAGTTCCTGTTCCCTGATGAAATGCAGACACAGCCCTGAACCCCAGTCTGTTCGTTGGAAACTCCTACAATTTAGCCTCACTCTTGCTGGGACCCCCTTCTGGGAGCTGTGTCCTGTGTCAGACCCCTCATGGACAGACATTCTGCTTCAAACAGACTAAAGTTCCAAACCATGAGGCCAGTATTTGCCAGAATTTGAGAATCCCCATCCATTAGGTTGGAACTTAAGTGCTATCAGCCAGAAGCATGCCTGAATTAGCTGGTGTGGGTCAACCTAATATAAAGTATTGATAATACTTTAACCCAGGACTTGGCCCAAGGTAATATACTTTATATTAGGTTGACCCACACCAAATTACCATTTCTGTAGGTCAAAACAGTTAAATATTGGCAACTGCATGGTTCCACGTAAAATCACTTCATCTTTACAACGTTTCTATGAGTTAAGCTTTAGCTGGGCCAGAACAAGGCGCATGGGCATCAAGACAGCTGAATCATGTGTGTCTTTTCAAGTCAATCGTCTTTAAATCTCTAGTCCTCATAGAAAGGCTGAGGGTAAAGTAGGGGAAGTAGATAAGGGATTCCTGTTGGCCATGCCAGCCATTCTACTTTGCAAGATTTCATAAAGCACTCTGCCAAACACAAGTCCTCCTGTTAAGCAGACACGCCTGTCCTTAGGAGGTGGGTTAGCAACTATTTATTGTTACTCACATGCCCCCCCACCCAGCACTGATTGAAATATTCCTTCTAGCTACATATTCTACTCTTTTTGAAAGAAGTTTGGAAGACACTTTTTCTCTAACCTTATTTCACTTTCAATGATATTTTGACACACCATAGACAACTGCCTGGAAGGCTTGATAGAGTTCCTCTGGCTCTGTGTGTCTTCTCCCCATTTTTTAGGTGAGGAACGCAGAACTTAGATGGTCAATGAACTTGTTAGAGGTCACACTACCAGTATTGCAGCAGCTGGGATTTGAACTCAGATTTGGATGACTCCAAATCCAGTTGTCTTAACTGCTCCAGGGTCCATCTCTGGCTGCCCTCAGGCATGTTTTCCCTACTTAAATTAGCTAAAAACATGGTGCCTAAGAGTGTGGAAGCTTGGGCTTGAATCCTGGTTTGCCACTTGCTAGCTGTGTATGTAGGGTAAATTACTTAACCTCTCTGTTTCAGTTTCCTCGTCTGTACAATGGAGATAAAGATGTATCCTTTAAGATATTGTGAAGATTTAATGACTTGAAAATATTGAAAAATGGTTATTGCTACCATTTATCATTCCCTGTCCCCATAGCTAATCTCTATCATCCTTGCCTTTCCACTGGCCTGTGTTGCTGAAGACCCTGTACGTCTTGGGCTAGAATTTACTTAATCTGGATCCAGCTGTTTAAGAGCCCACAGAAGCTGCATCCTCATCCTCCTCTCCTCTTGGAACCAATGCCCAGGAATTCTAAATGTCCAACATTAGGAGATTAGATGGTACAAATTAAACAGCCACCAATAATCCCCAGCTTGGACATTCAGATTGTGCCAAACTTTTGCAATTATAAACGCAAAGAGCAGGGACAGTTAGTGCAACATGAACTAGAAAATTTAAAAGACCAAGAGACTGAATATATAAACAGACAATGGCTGGACCGTATTTGACAGTAGAACTCTGACCTACAAGCTTTGCAGGACTCGGTCAATGACTGCCAACTTTCTGTTCTATGGGCCCACTTCCAACTCAGGACCAACTGGAGAAAGCCAAATATGCTCCCCAAACCAACCACATAAAACGCCCGTCTTCTGATTAGCCTGACTGCAGCTTTCCCATGCCAACAACCTCCGATTAAAGCATCCTGAATCTTCCCTTTGTTCCCACTATGAAGATTCGCCACCACCCTGCCTGCCTTTGGGTCTCCACCAAATGCGAGTGATGGTGAGCAACTTCTTGCTGTAGCAAGCTCTAAATAAACAGCCTCTGCTTGTTCTCATTTGGTTGGTCTTTGTTAATTACCACAGTTTTTTCTGGAGGCTCCACTGAGATATGGTCCGCACTGCCCATTGCATGGATCCCAGCCTTCCACCAGCTGTGGTCCCCACAGAGGCCTTGTGGGCCTCACTGCTCCCAGCTTGTAGGGTCAACACCACGTGGAAAGCCAGTGCTGGGTCTGAGCTCCACACTCTGTGATGAGTTCCTTAGCTATCTATTCTCAGTTTAGAAACAGGTTTTCTTGTTGATTCCTGTTTGCTAGATACCTGTGGTGGAATCAGCTGTTCCTTTTCACTCTGTTTTGCTCTCTTTTCTGCTTTTGCATAGGCCCTGTACGCCTGTTGTTTGAGCCACCCTCATGGACTGGTCAGTTTGTGGTTCTCCAGACCAGCATCCATACATGCTTTGTTGTGGGTCACCAGTGAGACTGGGTAGGGTTCTCCTTCCATCTAGATTGTTTGTCCTGAGAGCTCAGCTTTGATTTAGAGAGACTATTTTCTCTGAATTTTGCCTCCTAGGGGTGCTGCCTGCTTTTGTGACAGCCACCTGTCAGACTGGGGTCCTGAGACACTAAGTCCACAGGCATTACTCTCGGCTGGCTTGCCAGCTCTCACGGAGCTTAGATCCTCTCTAACTCGCAGAAAACAACTCCTGTCTTGCATGTACTCTCATTACAATCCTAATTTTCCCACTTATCTCTCTAAATGGCATAACTTCACCAAGGGTGATTTAGGTTTTCAATAGCCACTCTGGGGAATGTTTGGACTTGAACAAAACTGTTCATTTGGGATCCATTGCTTTGGAAAATAAAAGGAACCACAATTTCTCAGGCCCAATGGGAAGCATTTTTTTTGATTGTTACACAGAGGCCTCCAAACAAAATTATGATTAAAAGAATTGCTTTACTAAGCAATAGTAATCAAAACAGCATGGTACTGGTACAAAAACAGACACACAGATCAATGGGACAGAATTGAAAGCCCAGAAATAAAACCACACATATATGGACAGCTAATATTCAACAAAGGAGCTAAGAACATACAATGGGGAAAGGAAAGTCTCTTCAATAAATGGTGTTGGGAAAACTGGACAGCCACATGCAAAAGAATGAAAGTGGACCATCTGCTATTGCCATTCACAAAAATTAACTCAAAATGGATCAAAGACCTGAAAGTGAGACCTGAAACTATAAAACTTGTAGAAGAAAATATAGTTAACACATTATTTGACAGTGGTCATAAAGGAATCTTTTCAGATGACATGCCCACCCAGACTAGGGAAACTAAAGAAAAAATAGGCAAGTGGGACTTTATCAGATTAAAGAGCTTCTACAAGACAAATGAAACCAGAATCAAGATGAACAGACAACACACCAGCTGGGAGAAAATATCTGCAAAACATATATCTGACAAGGGGTTAATCTCCATAATATATAAAGAACTCACGCAACTGAACAACAAAAAAACAACCCAATCCAAAAATGGGCAGAAGAAATGAACAGACATTTCTCCAAAGAAGATATACAGATGGCCAATAGGCACATGAAAAGATGTTCAACATCACTAATCATCAGGGAAATGCAAATGAAAACAACACTAAGATATCACCTCACGCCCATTAGAATGGCTATAACCACCAAGACAAAAAACAACAAATGTTGGAGAGGATGTGGAGAAACAGGAACCCTCATACACAGCTGGTGGGAATGCAAACTGGTGCAGCCTCTATGGAAAATGGTATGGAGATTCCTCAAAGAATTAAAAATAGAGATGCCCTATGACCCAGCCATCCCACTACTGGGAATCTATCCAACGAACCTGAAATCAACAATCCAAAGAGGCTTATGCACCCCTGTGTTCATTGCAGCATTATTCACTATAGCCAAGAAGTGGAAGCAACCTAAGTGTCCCTCGACTGATGACGGGATCAAGAAGATGTGGTATATATATACAATGGAATACTACTCAGCAATAATAAAAGACAAAATCGTCCCATTTGCAACACCATGGATGGGCCTGGAGGGTACTATGTTAAGTGAAATAAGCCAGAAAGAGAAAGACAAACACTGTATGATCTCACTCATTTGTGGAATATAAACCAACACATGGACAGGGAAAACTGTATTGTGGTTACCAGGGGCAATGGGGGTAGGGGGTGGGCACAAGGGGTGAAGGGAGACATATATATGGTGATAGACAAACAAAAATATACAACCCAAATTTCACAGTTATAAACTATAAAGAAATCAATAAAAAAAATTGCTTTACTAAAAGATGTTTTGGCCAAAGCTGATGAGTAATTTGAAAAACTTCAGTAACAGTACCTTGTCCTCATTTTCCCTAGTAAATCATCCCCTTCCTTGTCCTCCTGTCACCCCCCATATCCAGCTCTCATATTCTCTGTTCTTCACATCTGTCTCCTGCACCTCTGCTGACGCCTCTCACCTCTTCATCTTGACAAGATGGCCCGCCTTCCCAAAGACTTTTTTTGAAGACCTCAGTGTCAGTTGCCTCTAAAATTCCATCTTGCCCATCAGCCAGATGTGCTGGCAACAATAGGATTGGAACCATGAACCCAAGCTGAATTAAGAACTATAATTAAGGATTTTCCTAAACCCAGACACGACCAGCAACTGTTCATAGAAGAATTGAGAATTGTTCTGAGTGCATACAACCCAGGGTTACCTGACCTATGTCAATATTTACACATGTTGGTTGGAACCTTCGATGCTAAATTCTGGATGGCAAAGGAATTAGACTGACCCAGAAAGGGACCTACAGGATCTCTCTTCTTACAGTAGACCCATGGGTCAAAGAAAGGCCTGGACGGTAAAGTCCCCTAAAAGCCTTACCTTAAACATTTCCACTAAAATTGGTCAGATCATAATTTCATCAGACAAACAGAGAAAAGATGAAACTATATGAGATTTTTGGATTGACCAGAAAATAACTGACAGCATTTGTGAGTAAAGAAGGCACTGACATAACAGCGGCCCCTCACTAGAAACCTAATAAGAAAACAGAAATTGGAATGGGAAATAGCCCTTTCAACTGAACTACAACACCTGGTGGAACATTTTGGAAGGCATCTAGAAGAAAAACAAGACAGGACCCCAAATAAATGTGTGGATCTGCAGATCAGACACTGGGTGGCTCACTTCCTAACAGACCACCTATTGACAAGGGTGCCTGTAGAAATTGTAAACAGAAGGAACAATGGAAAAAAAAAATGATCTCGGAAAAGAAAAACAAATACAGAGAAAAGTTCTTCAGATCAATGAGCGTGCTCCAAGGAATGAGAAAGTGTCCAATATTCTGCCTTAGTCTTCAACATGCAAGGTACATCAACTCTAAATATAAATAGTCAACCCCACCAATTCCTGGTAGATATGCATGTTACTCTTTCTACATTAAACTCTGCACCTTTGATCAACCTCTTCCTTCGAGTAACATACCACACAGGTGGTAGGTATTTCAAACCACTCACCGATTCCTATCTCCTGGCCCTTGATCATAACTCTTGGACCCTCGACAGAAAAACATTTCCTCATGCACTGTGATGCTATCCTTGTGAGTTTAATAAGAAGGGACCTACTTTGCAAATGGAATTGTGATATTATATGCACACCAGACGGATGATTTCTTGAGGTCCCAGAAGTCTCCTCTGTTCACAATCAAGTTGTGTCTGCTTTGGATGTGCCTTTGCCTTTTCCTTTATAATTGTTACATGCCCCAGATAAAGAGCTTGACAATCCATGAATTAAATTCAGTTGACATGGGAACAATAATTGGTGCAGAGACTCAAAGTTCAGATAGATCCTACCAAACTGTCACCCAAACTCCCCAACATCCTTGAAGCCAGAGCAAAGCAAGGACTCAAACCCACAGTTGAAGGCTTCTTACCCAGAGGCTTCCTACAGCCTGCACTAGGCCTTGTCATACTCCTGTCTTTCCAGTAGAGACACCAGATGGATGAGGATATTGATTTTCAAGATCTCAGTGCCGTCAACAAGATTGTAACCTCTTGATTTTGGTAATAATCCAAATATCATCTGTAAGCCACTTGTTTCCCTGTAGTGGACCCTGTTCTGCCTTCTCCAGTTGGCTTTCAGCAGAGGACAGACAGGACCTTTTGCCTTCACTGAGAGCGGACAAAAACTCTTTGGACAGTCATGCTCCTGTGGTTCACTGAGCCCCCTCCTATTGTTCATAGGTCCCCAATCAAGAAAGAAAAGATGTAAATTTCCCGTTACCCAGTTTTGATGCAATACATAGATGATCTACTTTGTTCAGAGAACAAGTAAGCCTGTAAAAAGATTCTGTTTACTTCCTCTTAGTCTAAGCAGAAAGGGACTTATGTTTCAGAAGATAAAATTACAATTTTGCCAAAACATAGTCCATTATTTTGGGCACGACCTACCTATGGACAGAAAAACATGATCTCCTGATAGACTAAAAACTATGCAAACCCATCCTATACCCCTCACAACATGACAGTTGAGAGCATTTCTAAGTTTAACCGGATGTTGCAGACAATGGGTGCCAAGTTTTCCTGAGATTGGGATACTGGTTTATGATTAAGTCCTTAATAAGAGAGCCCCTCCTCTGAAAGCCCAATCATGAGCAGGCCTTCTGGAACGTGAAGAAGGTTCTTCAACAGCCTCCTTCCTAGGCATCTCTAACTATAAGAAGCCCTTTTGTCTATCTGTGCATGGACAGTCTAGACAAGCTGTTAGGTTTTAACTCAACTTTATGGGAGTTATTTACTATAGCCTCATCCTTGACCCAGTTACACAGGCTTATCTCCCTGGTCTTAGGGCAAGAGCTGATGCAGCAAAACTCATCGCGCTTCTGATGAGCTCGTTCTAGGCTCCCTCCTTGACCTCTTGGTTCTTCACCCAGTATAGACACTACTACTGATTGAGAATAATAACACTTTTCAGCCATCAGATTGACCTCTCATGAGATTCTGTCACTCTATCCCTCTCACATTACTATTCACCAAGGCAACACTCTGAATCTTGCCACTCTCCGGCCCCAACCAGAAGTAGGGGAACCTCATCATTCTCTTCCCTCAGTTGGGGAACTTTCTTCAGTTCACTCAAATTTATGAGAGACTCCCATTGAGAACATTGTCCTAAAATTATTTGCTGATGAGTCATACTCAAAACAGAGACTGGTAGTTATCAAACAGGATTTGCTATCACTAATTTAAACTATTCTTTAGAATATAGTTCTCTACCTGAAGTAGAATCAGCCCACACGGCAGAACTTATTGCTTTTATTAGAGCTTGTAAACTAGCCAAAGACCAGAGTGTAAGTACATATACAGAGAGCAGGTTTGCTTTTGGAGTAACAACAGCTTTGAGATGCTTTGAAAACAAAGGATTTCTCAGCTGGTCTGGAACCTTCATCTAAAATGGACACGTTTTAAGGAACTTTTACATGCTGCTCCTATTTTCTAGAAAGATAGCTATTATAAAGTTTGAGGTCCATATAAAAGAGCTTCCACCCTCCATGGGGTTTGAATAAGTTTTAGTTACCAGATGTCTACTTTCAGGATATGTTGATGTTGAAGTATTTCCTTGGCAAAAAGCTACAGACCTTACAGTTGCTAAAAAGCTGCCTGATTTTTTTGTCTCCCTCCTAGGTACACCAACTTTTATAATATATTAGATGATTGAGACACACACTTTATGGGAACCTGTAAGGTGTTTATAAAAACTGTGTAAGGCGTTATCAAAAACTCAAAAACTACACTGCACTTACCATCCATATCTTTGGGGACAATTAAAAGAATCAATGGCATCCTTAAATTAAAATTAGCGTAATTATCAAAACTTTCAGTAACTTTTGGCCAAAGGTACTTCTACTAGCCCTTATGGCCACATAGTCCGCTCCCTTGGGGACACATCAGTTATTCCCTTATAAGCTGGTGAGTAGAAGGCCTATGCGTTGAGAGATTTCACCTCCAATCGTGGACTTGGCCCTGTTGCATGAAGACACGTAAAATATTGCAAGGAACGCGTGTATTATCCCCAGTTTTCTCACCTACAGTTTAGGGCCCCCTTCCCACAACATCTAACTAACCAACATTTTCATGATTTTCAACCAGGGGAGATCACCTGTTGGAGGAGACACGAGAGGAAACTGCACGTGAGCTTCATTGGAAGGTATTTTAACAACAAATACAGTGAAACTCCAGGGAGTCAACCTTTGGATCATGTTTCACCTCTAAAGAAGCAACACAGAATTCCACACAACTGGAGGGTTACTCAAATGTGAAACGTCTAAAAAGATTTTCACGGATGCTCTGAAAACAGCTGACCTTTGGAAGTAGACATCCGACCCAAGACCTTCAGAACAATCTGATGACCTCAGATAACGGGAGCTTCCACCCAAGATGTCAGACCAACACCTCTGTATAATTCCTGCTTTGTTTTTCATCTGCTTGCTTATTATCACTTACTGTATTATTTTCTACGGAGTCTTGATTTTGTCCACCCATAATGGCCCCTTTTCTCTTTTTATTCCTCTTTATGAAAATTTTTAGGTCAGAACATACTCATTCTGACACCATTCTTAGATTATTCCAAACAATAGCTCTGCCTTCCACCTTAACAACTTTTGGATATCCTTCAATCACCAGACCTCTGGATAAAAACCTTAGAGCAACTCCAGTCTCATCAAACGCGGCCATAAGGAGTTGCAGCTTGCTACAGTTCCATTTGCACCTACATGGACAAATATCCTCAAGTAAACCAACCTGTGACTTTGCTAGTGTCCTTCGTTTCTAGGGAAAAAAAATTACAACCTGTTGATCAGACCTTGGATAATATAAATTTTAGTTCAACAACCTTTTTAGAGTGATTGGCTAAATACTTGCAACTGGAAGAGATTAGTAAAGATACAAACATGTAACCCAGCTAAGGCCTTGGTTCTGACCTCGTGTCATCAAGGACCTTTCTCCCTGGATGTCCATGTGCCTCAGCTGTGTACTTTGTGGCCAGGACATCCTGGTTCTCTTCCTCAGACTAATATCTCATGCCCTTTAGGAATAGTCTGCTGAGGATTGTCAACACATGGGGACCCAAATTCTATAAATAACCAGAGCTGGAAATTTCACCTCAGATGTGAGTTCCACCCTTGAATATACAGGCAGTCTGCTTGGAGGAATCACTTAATCATTGTTTATGTGAGTAATCCAAGAAATGTTCCCAGCTGTGATAATCCTTCAGCTAGAAAAGCCTGTGAGAAACACATCACCAACTCCAGAAGAGGTTCATAAATGAGGTTCATCCATAAATGGTTCCACTCTTGCTCTAGGTAGACTACAGATCAGTCTCAACTTGTTGGCATGAGCAGTGGTGGACAGTTGCATCATTCCAGATTTCTGTTGGCTAGTCATGGTGGTGTTTGTGTCATCGCTAACAGTCCTTGCTTACTTAGATCAACGAAACAGGCAAGACAGAGCAGGCTACACTTTATCCTAAAGAAAATGTGACTCGACCCTCTAAGGCTGATCCCCAAGGTGTGTGGGACTTGTTCTTTGTGCCTAGATTGCACAGTTGGAGTCCCTGGTTCCAACCATCTTAAGGCAACTATTAATCATTCCTGTTTTCATCAGAGTGGTTATAACGCTAATCCCTTACTTTCTATACAGAATTGTAAATGCTTCTGTGCAGCAGCTCTTTCATCAAATGATCTCTATGATGGTACAACAATAAAAAGGTGAAGAAGATCTTGTGATACGGTTGACTGTGGAGACAACTGGACAGTCTCCCCTCAGGAAGATCTGGATCTCTGGTCTTCCTTGAATTGATCAACCTCTTAGGGGTGAGAGAATGGTCAAAAGGGGGATTGAGGACTGAACATACAAATGGACAATGGCTAGATCATATATGACAATGGAACTCTGAGCCAAAGCTGTAAACATGGGGTTTGGACTTGGATAGCTTAGATCAGGGGTCAGCAAACTTTTTTTGTAAAGGGCCAGATAGTATTTTAGGCTTTGTAGGCCATGTGGTCTCTGTAGCAACTAAAGCAATCATAGACAATAGTAAGCAAATGGGCATGGCTGTGTTCTAATAAAACTTTATTCATCAAATCAGGTGGTGGGCTCATTTGGCTTGCTGGCTGTATTTGTTGACCCTTGGTTTACTTCTCTGTAAACAAGAAAGCTTCCCGCTTCTTTGTAAAGAGGTGGAAAATGGAAGGAAATGAACGTTGATTGAGTTCATACTACGAACTAGGCACTGTATTCAGGATTTTTATATTTATCATATCATTTAATCCCCACAATTTAATCCCAAAGCTACAGCTAAGAAAATGGAGTTTCAGAAGCTGAAATAGATGGTCCACAATCACGTGGCTGGGGGGAAGCAGAACCCTCTCCTCCAGAGTGCTCTTTCCTCCCGCGTCACAGCTTCCCTCTCTCCCTGACTGCAGGCCTTCCCCAGCACCTCTGACCACACTTGCTTCTGACTCTACTTGTTAATAACAACGACAACAAAGAAATGACAACAGCAGCTAACCTTCATTGAGTGACATATTTATAATACATATATATGCTTGTTTAATCTGCACAAGAATCCCACAGAGCATGTTTTTCCCATTTTCACAGATGGGGACACCAAGTTCCCGAAACTGGAAATTGGCAAGTCCAGCATAAGAACTCCCACTTCCTAACTCCTAATTCCCCAACTAGAACTTTATTTCTTGGTCAACATTTGTTTAGTTAACATAGGAGAATGTTTTCCTCTTTCTGGACCACTCTATGTACAGCTACCAAGTCAATTCTGACCAACAGACAGAGCTGAGACTGGATTAATGGTTTTGGAGGGAATATCAAGTTCAAACAATGAAATCCTGTTAAAGCAATATGGAAGTATCAGGAACTCTGGTGCTTTGTCACTGCGTGGCTATCAGGCTGAAGGCCACCTGAATTCCTCTTTAAGGAGTTCCCCAAATGAAGAAGGGCTTCTCAGAACTTCTGACTCATAGATCGCCCAAAGTTCTGGGCAGGGAGAAGCCACTGTTTGGCTGACATTTCTCAAAATATAAATCCAGAGGCTCAAGGGTAGGAAATCCTTTTATTTTTAAAGCTGTGTATTGAAAGAGAGAGAAGTCAGGACTATGCCCAGATGGTAGCAGACTTCTTCCTTTGCAGCCCCATTTTAGGCAGTTTTCTGGTTGACTTGAGGTGAGCTTCTGAAGGAGAAGAAGGGTGCCCATCTCCCCATCTCCCAGTTGATCTCCCTCTGCCAACAGAAGTGTTGGGAGGCTGCAGAGAGGGTCGAGGCGAAGCTTCCAGGGGAACTGGTCTGATGAGGAAACAGCTACGTGAGCCCCGATGCTGCTCTACTGTGTCAGGGTCTGAGCTTGCAGCCTCAGACACTGAGGAGTGTGGAAATGCCCCTGAGGAGAGGTGAGGAGGGAAGAGGGGGGGTGGGGGAGGAGAGACACGACTACTCAGGTCCCTAGAGCCCGGTTCATACCTGTGTCTTAGATGTGAATGAGCCTGGGAGAGCAAGTGTTGAGCATTTCTGCCTCTATAAGAAGAAGCAATTTTACCCTCCAACAAGGTACATGCTGTGTCGCCAACAGAAATGACCAATGTCCATGATGACCTCCTGTCCCACTCCTGGGCCTTCTCGAACTCTTGGCGTCTGAGGAACTCTGGCAGCACCCTCTCTGGAAGACACTCTGAGTTTGGGAGCTTCCCTCTTCGTCTTCAACCCCTCGGAGCCCTTCTCTCTTACGACGGGATTGACGTGTGACCACAGAATCCCAGCGTCTCTGTCATGGAGGCACCTGCGTGGTCGTCTAGGTCAGTATTTTCAAACGCGCTCTGGGGAGCCGTAGAGTGTCCTCAGACTTCCACAGGCTGGAAGGCCCCCGCTCCCCCTCCACTCACAGCTGCTTCAGTCGGGAGCAGCTCAGCTTTGAACTGTTTTGCATATTGGGTTTTTGTTCTTTTGAAGGAAGATCCCAAGGCTGAAACACGTTTGATTGGTGTAGCCCCTGACCCCAATCCCCTCTGCACGTCTCATTCATCTTTGTAACCCCGGCGCCGCACAGAACCGGGGACAATGGAGGTGCTTAATAAATATTGATGAATGAAAACCTATTTCCTTCATTCGTCCATTTGTCTGTTCACTGGGGAATCACTCACTCCACTCCTGTCAGGTGTGAGGACCATTTGCCCACAGCTTCTGTGACCCCACTGACCACCAGTCTTCAGTGTATTTGGCTGGAAAGTGTCCCCTTCTTCACTATCCGCACCGTCTCTGTGTGACCCGTGCTGTGTCCCAGGCTGAATCAGCCCGAAGGTT
Source organism: Diceros bicornis minor (assembly GCF_020826845.1). NCBI lineage: Eukaryota > Metazoa > Chordata > Mammalia > Perissodactyla > Rhinocerotidae > Diceros > Diceros bicornis. The sequence goes on along the minus strand of NC_080743.1, from coordinate 654,079 downwards.
AAAGCAAGGTCAGATTAGCAGTAACAGACCTTACATTTTTTTGGCTTTACTCCCAATCCCTTACTGCAGATTTTCGCTCGCTTGCTGGCCCCATTTCTCCCTGAGGTGTGCTCTGACACACAAGACGGAAGAGGCTTTTGCTGAGCATTGTGGAGCTTTAAGGGGATGTGCACCTGACAATGGATTGAGGGCAAGGAACCACCCTTCAGGGTCAGGGTTGTTCTTCATGGGGCTGCCTGCCAGCCAGCCGGGTGCTGGCGAGGAATTGAGGGTACCAGGGAGGAGGTGCTCACCCAGTGTAACTTATGCTGTTGTTAAAAATGCACATTGTGGTCAAGTCTCAGGCAAATCCCAGTCTTCCCAGGAGGAAGGCCACAGCTTGTCAGTAGTGTCTCTACTTGGTGCTGTTATTGTCCTGCCAGCTGTCTGAGCTGGGCTGTGGTGCTTTGCTTCATCCAGCTAACATTTAATGAGTACCTTTTAATGCTTCATTCATTCATCCATTCACTTATTTGCGGATTCACTCAACAAATTCTTTCTGAGTTCCCCCTGTGTGCTAAGGACACAGCAATAAGTGAAACAGTCAAGAATCCTTGCCTTCCTGGAGTTCACATTCTGGTGTGGTTACGCACAGTGAAAAGAGAGACAAAGACGGAGATGTATGTGGTGAGGTACGTGGTGCTGTATGTGGTGGTGTACGTGGTATATGTGGTGATGTATGTGGTGGTGTTTGTGGTGGTGTAGGTGGTGGTGTATGTGGTGGTGTAGGTCACGGTGTAGGTGGTGGTGTAGGTGGTGGTGTACATGGTGGTGTAGGTGGTTGTGTACATGGTGTAGGTGGTGGCTTACGTGGTGGTGTAGGTGGTTGTGTACATGGTGGTGTAGGTGGTGGCTTACATGGTGGTGTACATGGTGGTATAGGTGGTTGTGTACATGGTGGTGTAGGTGGTGGTGTACATGGTGGTGTAGGTGGTTGTGTACATGGTGGTGTAGGTGGTGGTGTACATGGTGGTGTAGGTGGTTGTGTACGTGGTGGTGTAGGTGGTCATGTACATGGTGGTCTAGGTGGTGGCTTACGTGGTGGTGTAGGTGGTGGTGTACATGGTGGTGTAGGTGGTTGTGTACATGGTGGTGTAGGTGGTGGCTTACGTGGTGGTGTAGGTGGTGGTGTACATGGTGCTGTATGTGGTGCTGTAGGTGGTGATGTACGTTGTGGTGCAGGTGGTGGTGTATGTGGTGGTGCACGTGACGATGTACGTGGTGAGGGGGTAAGTGCTGAGGAGAGAAACAGAAGCCTTCTTGACGGGAGAGGGAGAGTTGGGGGATGGGATTACCATTTGTGTTAACGTGGCCAAGATGTTAACCTCTGTGAGCCATCTGGTGATGCAGCACTTTGGCTCAGAGAGGGGAGATGACTTGGTGGAGGTCACATGGGGTTAGGGGCTGCGCAGGTGTTTGGACCCAGATCTGAGTCCAGATCTTAAATCCAGGCTCTCTGTGCCATGCTGCCCTGCCACCTTTCCATCCGTGAGACACAGGGCTGAGCTAGGCCAGGACGTGTGGAATCCTTTCCGGCTTGAACGTGCCTGGATCAGGGGTCTTTTCTGAGGGTGACAGAGCATTCTTAACTGCTGTCAGTCATATCAGAAATGACTGACGTTACGTTACCCCTCTCCGGCTCGCTTTGGAGTAATTATTTCCAGTTAGAGATTTGGCCTAAAAGTTAGATGCTTAAAACACAGACATGATACTGAAAAGTGACAATGGGGAAGGGACATCCTGCTGGTGTGTAATGCTGTTAAAATATACGAATGTGGGAGGCAGCCGTATTATTTACGGTAATAAATTACTTAGATTTTTTTTTTTTTTTTTGTGAGGAGATCAGCCCTGAGCTAACATCCGCCAATCCTCCTCCTTTTTTGCTGAGGAAGACGGCCCTGGGCTAACATCGGTGCCTATCTTCCTCCACTTTATATGGGACGCCGCCACAGCATGGCTTACCAAGCAGTGCGTCGGTGCGCGCCCGGGATCCGAACCAGCGAACCCCGGGCCGCCGCAGCGGAGCGCGCGCACTTAACCGCTTGCGCCACCGGGCCGGCCCCTAAATTACTTAGATTTTTAAACAACATTCCTGGCGATCCTAGAAAAATAATACTGAAGAAATCTGAATACGTGGGATGCCAGAGAATTCTGGAAGGGGGACCACGATTGGGCTGTGGAGGGGGAGTGAGTCCTGTGAGGTCCGATGTAGGAGGCAGGCTGCTGCCTGGAAGGGCTTGAGGGCAGACCTCCAGACTCACGAACTGGATCTTGTAGCTGAGTTCCCACCACCAGGCCAGGGACTGTCTTCCTTCTCCTGTGTCTGTAAGGCCAGGCACAGTGCCTGGTACTTAGTTGATATTTCAATAAATGTCTGTTGAGTGAATGAAGAGGACTGAAACCGCGTAAGACAAGGGAGGGATGCTGGAACTAGGAATACTCGTTGCTTTTGCCACATTCACTCATCTACTCCTGAACGTCACGCCCTATTTCTGGGATTACCTCAGTATTAGTTTACTAGGGTTGCTCTAAGAAATACCACAAACCGAGTGGCTTAAACAACAGAAATTCATTTTCTCCTAGTTCTGGAGGCTGGGAGTCCGAGGTTAAGGTGTCAGGGGGGTTGGGTTCTCCTGAGGGCTCTCCCCTTGGTGTGTGGATGCCATCTTCTCCCTGTGTCCTCACGTGGTCTTTCCTCTGTGCATGTGTGTCCTCATCTCCTCTTATATGGGGACCAGTCATATTGGATCAGGGCCCACCCTGAGGGCTTCATGTAACTTGATACCTCTTTAAAGGTCTTATCTCCAAATACAGTCACAGTCTGAGTTACGGTGGGTTAGGACCTCAACATGTGGATTTTGGGGGACCCAGTTCAGCCCACAACAATCTCTTAAATTACTTGCACATAATCCTTCCTCAGTTCCGCTTTTGCAAGGGAATGTCAGCTGAGCTGAGGCAGTATTAAACCTCTTTCTCTTCCCCCTCTTATCTCAGTGTAGACATCTACGTATTATCTACTACTCTATCATCCATCTATCTGAATAGTTGCTTTATTTTTGTTATTGTTGTTGTTGGTGGTGGTGGGTGTGTCTGTGTGTGTGTGTATGTGAAATTGCATCCAAATGGAAGATCTGGTCGTCTCTTCAAGAACTTCTGCTAAGGAAATTATCACAGTGTCTGAGAAGGAATAGACCTTTCTTTTGTGCCTGATGTTCAAGCCCCCTTAATTGTCTAGGGCTTTTGGCAATGCTCTGCTGATTCCTGAGCTGTCATGTGCTACGTAAGTCCATTAAAGGCTGCACAAGCCCCTTCTGAGCCTTCTCACAGCCAAGTAATTATGCCTGATTGATGGGAAAGTAAGCACACCTTGATGGCTTATGTAATTTTGAATTAATTACGTTACTTCCAGATTTGTATGTTATTGAGGAAGGTGCTTCTCGACTGATTCTAATTAATGTATAACAACTTTATGATACACATAGAAGCTTTAAACACTTAAGATATTACAGCTCCCAAGGTTTCATTCATTCATTCATTTATTCAGTCATTCCACAAACATTTATGGAAGTTTTGATATGTAGAAGGTGCTCTGGGAGTTGGGGTGGTAACTGCGTCCTAGATGGGAACGAAAGGTGCACAATCGCAGAGTGAAACGGGGACAGAGGGAATCATGCTCTAGCTTTCTGTGTCGTCTTCACTCCTCAGCCCGACCAGGAAAATGCAAACCACTCTGAGGGAGTTTATCACAGGGAATTGCTTACACAGGTGATGGAAAAGGTGAGAAGGCAGCGGGGATGGTAAGGCACCCCACAGATCTGCAGCAGCAGGAAGCCCCTACCCTCTAGTTGAGAGGGACCGAGAGAGGTGAGTGTTTCTGGAGCGGGGTCCCTGGGGTGGACATCACTGGGCAAACTTGACCGTGGCAGGCCTGTCGAACAATCTGGATCTGCAGCTATGGGAATGAGGCGGCCCTTGAGCACTGAGAAGGGGTGGGGGATGCTCCGGCACCCCTTCTTTCTGCCCTCGTCTCTTCAGGACCTCTCTTGGGAGTCGCAGGGGCCCCTGTGATGCAGAGCAGGGGGAGGGCAAAGAGCGGATCTGAAGCTCTGAGCCTGGCACAGAACTCGAGGATTTATCGTTGTCTAAATCACGTGACAGTGTATACATCACACAGAAACTGGGTATTGAGTCTGCCATTTGCAGAAGGAACTCTTAGTGTGTGTGTGTGTCTGGTGCGCACCTGGGTGGGTGGCAGTGGGGTGGGTAGACAGCTTGTCTGAAAGCAAAGGAAAAACCCTATTCCTCCCAAGCATGGGTCAGACGGGAGCTCCTCCGTGGTAAGCTGTCTGCCATCAAGGTACGATGCCTGGAGAGGCGGGAAAGGGGTGAAACTCGCTTGGTGATTGAGCTGAGGTGGGGATCCAACAATACACAGAGTGTAAAAATACGGCCTTACTGGGAGGCACTTAGCAGTTTGATCCATTAACTAACAAATTCAACAAACAACCACTAAAAACCAGCCATGGACCAGGTGCTGGTGGTACTGTGATGTGCAAAAGTAGACTTGCTTCTGGCTGTATGGATTTTATAGCCGAGGGCATGAGAGAGATGTTTGTGTTTCAAATGAGCACAATGTGAGTAAGTACCAACTGTAGTAAGTGCGATAGAGGAAGGGTGCAGGGAGCATGGTGGTCTGCTGCGGGGGGAAACAGATCTACCTGGGGTCAGAGGAGGCTTCCTGAGCTGAAGAGGCAAGTGAGCTAGGTTTTCAAGTATCATAGCAGCAGGACTGAAAAGGCCAAGAGAGTCGGTGGTGAAGAGTGTTTCAGGGACAGAGAAGAGCCATGCAAAGGTCCTGGGGTGGAGGGGACACTCCAGGTGAGATGGGCTGTGGTGGGAGATAGAACCTTCCAGCGGGGTTTTCCAAACAGGTTCATCAACTGTAGTCAAGGGGAGGCACATATCACGCCTTTCAGTAAACTTTCCACTCTAAGATTACATGATTTACAGCATTTGATTGCTTGCTGACTTTGGGTTCAATCCAGCAAGAGATGCCTTGAGAGACGAGAGAACAGGGAGAGAAGACTGGGTGCTGTGGTGAGCAGAACATGACCCGCCAATAAGCTGAGTGCCCACAGGTGACAGCAGACGATTAAGGGCCACCATGAGGGGTCCCCCTGGCTGGGAGGACTGAGGTCAGGGAAGAAAGCAGAGCGGGGCCGGGCTTCCTGTCCTCAGGCCTGCTGACCAGACAGTGGAGCTCTCCACTCTGCGGGAGAGGTCTGCCTGGGTTCTCGGCAGCCGTAGGCAACCCCTCACCAGCTGTCAGCTGTCAGCTGTGCAGCGTAGCGGGGAGCACGCAGGCCGGGGCTGCCACCACCGCTTTGTCCCCACGCCTCGTGCGTGTTGTCTTCTTAGGCTCCAGACCAGCTGTACGAAATAGCAAGTCCTGTCACTCCCATTTCACAGACAGGGACACTAATGCCCATCATCACACATTTAGACAGTGGCCAGCCTGGGCTTAGAACCCAGCTCTGTCTCTAGACTCAGTGCTCCCACCACAGCCCTAGGCCTTTTTTTTCCCTTCCTTTTCCCCCCTGCAGTTGGTGTGTGTGTGAGTGTGCGTGTGTGTGCGTGTTCTTGCTTTATTCCCTATGCTAGAGTATAAGCTCTCAGTGAGGGAGGGAGATGAAGAGTGGAGAAGGATGCTTGCTAATCACACAGACTATTTCAGTCAAGTTCACCACAAGCTGCATGCTACCTGTTATTCTCTCCATTTTACAGATGAGGAGCCTGAGTTAAGTGTGGGGTCTAAGGTCCTTCATCTACCAGGGAGCAGAGCCGGTATAGACTGTAGGTATGCTGGAGTCCAGTTACGTTAGTCCACTACATTAGCCTCTGCGATCCTCTAAGTCGTCGTATCCTGCTCTGTGTCATGTGCCTTCTAATGTTCCATGAATATTTGTTCATTTATTTACCTATTTAACAAACACTGTGCACCATTTTTGTGCTGGACACTGTGGTAAGCACAGAGAGTGGAAGAGAACTCTTTTAATTCCTTTTTGCTCTTATGGTCAGTACCAAACCATGTGACACTTAGTTGTTCTCACACTCGTTCTTGGATTTTACTTATGGATATTAGAACTCAAAGGGATCTTGAAGATTATCTAGTCAATGTTTTCACACTTAAAACAGTTCTCGTAATCAAGATGCAAAAATTCCAAAAAACCCATGAGCTAGCAGAGTCCAGCAGCATATTAAGGAATACTACACCATGAAGAAGAGGAGTTATTCCAGGAATATAAGGATGAATCAACATGAAGACACATATCAATAAAATTCTTCATATATACATCCAATGACAATATTTCTATGATTACTTTCCAGAGATAAGGAAAGGCTATTGATTAATGCAAAATTACATGTATATTATGTATATACAAACTATATGTGCATATATAATACATTACATGTATGCATAAATGCAATCACACACGTGTCCATTGTGTATGACATACATGCATACACACACACACTTCTGAAATTCCACAAAAAAGAGCTTGAACAAATAGAAAGGCATATTCCAAGTTCTTGGATAAGAAGACTTAACCTAATAAAAATGTAATTTTTCCCTACATTAATTTATAAATAGAATACAATTATAATAAAAACACCAAAACACTTTTTTAAAATTTATTATTGAAAAAGAAACAAATAAGAATAGCTGGGAAACACAGAAAAAGAGGAGCCTTGAGGGAGAACCTGTTCTAGAAAATACTAAAGCTTTAATAAATCAGTGAGGTATTGGCTGATAAATAAGACCAATGGAAAAGAACAGAAAATCCCAATATAAATGGAATTCAAATATATGTAGAAATTAGGATATAATAAAGTTAGCAACTCAAATCAGTGTGTGTGTGTGTGTGTGTGTGTGTGTGTGTGTGTGTGTGGGGCAGGGACAGGCTAGCCCACAATAGTGATAACTGGCTCGCTATTTGGAGAAATAATTGGATTCACAAGCACACTGTACACAAAGATGACTTCCAAATGGATCCAAGATTTAAAAGTAAAAAATGAAACCATAAAAGTAGTAGAAGAAAACATGTGAGAACTATTTTATTACTCAGGAATGGGAAAACTCTTTTCAATCATTACACAAAATGCAAAAGCCAGATGAGAAAAAGTTGATAAATCTCACTTTATGTATTTAAAAAATCTGTATGCAAAAAATGCTATAAGCAGAGTGAAAAGACAAATGACCCTAGGTAAAATATCTCCAACTTATCAAAAAGAGCTAATCTCTCTAATATATAAACAGCTCTTACAAATCAATATAGAAGAGATCATCAATCCACCAGAAAAATGGGCAAAGGATATGTGTAGACGGGTCAGAGAAAAGGAAAATCCAAAACTAAAGACTCGTAAAATGGAAAGTCGCTTGACTTTTTGTATAATAGGGAAATGAGAATGAAAATTATACACATATACCATTTTCACCCATCAAATTGGCAAAAATTCAAACGTTTGGGGGTAACAAATTTGTCCAGACTGTGTGGAAACTCTCTTCTGTGCTGCTCGTCAGAGGTAAACTGGTACAAGTTAAACAATATCAAAATTACAAATGTATCTATCCTTGGACCCTACAATTCTGTTTCCAGGAAATTATGCTATAGATATATTTGCCTATGTGAAAAATGACATAAGCAATATTATTCTTCACAGCAAAAGATTGGAAATCACCTAAATATTCATCAACAGAGGACTGGTTAAATGGAATTGTACAGCTGAAGTTTTTAGGAACTGACATGGGAAGATCTTCAAGTTGCATTTTTAAGTGAGAACTCGAGACGTAGCACAGAGTGTATAGCACAGAAAGAAAATGGAAGAAAAGAAGGAACACTCATATTTGCTTCTATATTAAAAGTATCTCAAAATGACACACAAGGAATTAATAATAGTGATAACTTTTTCTGTTTTTTGCTTTGCTTTTGGAGAGTGGTGACCTGGGTAGCTGGGGGATTTGAATAGGAGAAGATTTTTCATTCAATTCATTTTTCTACTTTTTGAATTTTGAACCATATATATATAGTTCAAATATATAATATATAAATTATTTTTAGAAACCCAATACATACAAAATATTTGAATGAACAAACCCCATATTTTCAGGTTCTCTTTCTGGGTGAAGTCTGGAGGCCTGGCCCAGATCCCATCCCTCTCCACTTCTCAGTGACCTCTGTGGCACCACCTGGAATCCTGTCACCACACGGAAAGTTTGAAAACCAGCTTTTGAAATCCAAGAGTTAGTACACAGAGAGCATTTCTAAAAGGCCTGGCGCATAGTAATTATCTTGGCAAATGTTAACCATTATTTTTATTTTTATACTTTGTATGTGGGCAAAGTGAGTCACACAGATAGTCAGAAATAGTCAATGAGATTTTAAGATCCTCTTTTTTGTGTCTTATATGGTGTGTATCGATGTCCTGACACATAGTGGATATTCAGCAAGCACCTGGTGGTGGGTTGACCTCACTCTGTGGTGCTGTCGTGATTAACAAAGGTCGTATTGTTGGGGGAGGCCTATGGGCACGAGGGTGACAGATATCAAACCCTGGTGGTTTGTCCTGTTGTGCCCTAGGAGCTCACCTCCTGAGAGAAGAGGGTTCAGGAGGCAAAACCAGTTTCAAATCACAATGTGCAGAGGCAACACGGAGTGATGGAAGGCAAGTGGCAGTGGAGTCCAAAGATCCCTGACCATCCACAGCCTGGCCCCGTAGACCTGGGCAGGTCTCCTCACTGTATCAATCGTTGAATGCAACCTTGCAGTATCTGTCGTCTCCTCACAAGCTGTTGTCAAGCCTCAAAGATCTAACTAGATTTGAAAGCGTTTTGAGGCTATGACGTAGCAGAGAAGTGTGCAGCGTAACACACGGCAATTTCACAATAATGTCAGGCCTGTTTGCTCTTCCTGCGTAAGTGCTGGAGGGTTTGTGGCTGGAGAGGACAGTGTTAAACTCACAGAGGAACCCAAGGAGAGACTCACTTGCCATTAGGGGAGACCCAGGACTGACGACAGGCACTTAACAGCATGTTCCAATTACGGCGTTTAAATCTAATTGCATACTCTGTTAATCTCTGTCAGTGCAGCATCATTTAATATCATCACGCAGCCTCTAATATCGTGAGCAACGTGAGCCGAGCTGAGACTATTGGAAAAGTTCAGTCCCAGGTCTTCATATCCCCTTTAATTCTCTCTGTCAATTACGCTGCAGCGGAGAGTTCAAATAAAGGTCTTGGGATCTGGGGCTGGAACCACCCTTTTGAAGCGAGGCCTCCTATAAACACACAGATTATATCAGGAGCCTCCAGTTCCTCACCCTGGTTATTTTGATGGTTAGTTGCAGTGACTAGTCCCTGCGGGATGATTTATTATAGGCTTAATCCAAACAAATATTGCAAATGCAATCTTTTCTGTAGATTATAGCCCTGGGTAATGAGATATCACTGGCACACACATGCCCCCCCAGCCGCCCAGCTCAAATAATGTCGGTGGGAAAAACACAGACACCTACTCAGTCCGGTTCTTTGCAGACAGTAGGCTTTTTATCTTTGTTCATTCTTATTATAAATGATTAGTGGGAAACCTCTGGTCCTAGACTTAGATTTAAACATTCAACTTGAAGCATAAAAATCAAATTTAGGAATACCACTGACTCTATTTAAATCCTATATTAATTAAGAATCATTTATTCACATATCAGACGAGTGCATGCCACTTAGGGCAGGATTGTGCTGGAGTTCTGGCGGAGGTGTCCTTTCTGAGAGAACTCTGGGCCCCAAATCTGGCTCCATGTTCCACAAGCCCTATGGTTAGGTAATTTACTAAGCTTCTCTGAATCTGAGATTACTTTTCTGTAATATTTTAATATTTTCGCCTCCCTTGAAGCACTGTTTGGAGGATTAAATGAGATAATGTGTATAAAGTGCCTCGTGCAGTTTGGGGCACTTTTATCTGGATATGATCTGTTTTTGCTAACAGTTGATGGATAGTTATTATCTATTGGTCAATGGGCTAAGCCCTTTCCATGACTTACTGACTCACCTCATGTTCCTGGCAGCCCCATACTTAGACACCTTCATCGCCCCCATTTACAGTGGAAGAGATTGAAACAGAGAATTAAGTGTCCTGTCTGTGGTGCCGCACTGGAATGTGGGGGCAGGAACGTAAACCTAGGAGATGGGATCCAGGTGGGAATCCACAGGTGTGTTCTCTAGGACCACAGTAAGGTGGATTCCACACCTTCAAGGACTTGTCTTCAATCTAAAGTCGTAATAGGTTAGCCAACACAGCTGTGTGTGGCTGTGTCCAAAGCGACTCCGCCCGCTTCACTGGGAGGCCGGAGACAAGGTGCCTGACAGCAGGCTGGGCTGCCCAGAGATGCCAGACCCCACGATGGAAATACAGTAGAAACGTGCTTCTCTCTCAAGAGGTCGTCCAGACACCCGCGGACCCGAGGCGCCTGGCGCCAGCTGCCATCCTCATACGAGGCTGGGTTCGAGGCAGCTGCTCTGGTTGTTGTTGGCCTTGGTTCCTCCGACCTGGGTGGCAGGATGGGCAGTGTGGTGGTGAAGACCTCGGCCACTGTCTGTCTGCCTGTGGGAACCCGGGTGGGGGATCTACTCTCTGCTGCAGTTTCTTACCTGAAAAGTAGCCGTAGTAATAGTGACATAATGGAAAACTGTGTCCAACAGTGTTGGGCATGTGTGAGTGTTACATGACGTGTGTGTTTCTATTGTTTGCACACAATGGGCTCTCGGCATTTGCCCCCCAGTGGGCTCCTTAAGGTGGGTGTCTTCCTTTCTGGAGATGCCTGAGGTGAGGTTACTCGCTTGAAATAAGTGAGGTTTGTAATCTCCTCTACCTGGAATTCCTGCAGCTATGAGGGGACCCAGGGAGAGACCAGGGAGATGGAGACAGCAAGAGCAGTGCACAGTGCAGAGCGTGTCCGCAGGGGGAGGGGTGGGCCACCCTGCACCCAGGAGTAGAGGCGGAGGCTGACCTGTCCTCCCTGCCCTTCCTCACTCCTGCAGGGGAAGCGAACGGCAGTTTTGATCAAGGACACTCCACGGGCTGTGGAACGAGGCAGGAGCTTCAGCATCTAGGTCTCTTTCCTTTGGAGGGCTTACCCACCCAAGATCATTTCAAACATGTTAAAATGCAGCCACGGCCACTATTTCCCATAATTATGAATAACTGTAGGAGTTGAGTTGTAGCCTAGTAGCTGACAAAATATTACATTTATGCAGATACTTAATTTTTTGATTTGCAGTTTTTGTTCCTTATTTTGGAGCCAATATATACATTTTTGCGCATCAGGTCTAAGGCCTTGAGCTCCCAGCACTGAGGAGATTAAGTAGGCTTGCCCTGGTGGCAGAAGCAGATGATTTGGTCAAAATAAAAAATTAGTTGAAATGATGATTCTGCTTTGCATGGTTTCTTTTTGGAAATTTTGCTCAGAAGATTTGTGGGTGGAATTTCTTATGCATGAAGGGGAGAAAGAGGTCACAGCTCTTGTGTTTCTTCTTTTGGGATTGCTCCTCACTCTGGATGGGGAGGTAGGGTGGTCCCGGCTTCCTCTCACTGAGGAGGTGGGACTATACCTCCAAAGGCATCACAGGGTCAAGATGGGGCTCAGTCCAAGAAACCCAGAAATGGGTGCTTAGGTCTGATGCTTGAGTGAGGAAAAAGATTCTGGAAATGTCCCATGTGGCTCGGTGCAGACAGTTAGTGGTGGGGAGGGGGCTGTAACAGTGTGTGACCTCCAACAGGGCTAGTGGGATCACAGAGGCAGGAGCTGGAAGCTGTGGGGCCGGGGATCTTAGTTGGAAATCCAGAAAACTCCAGTGCCCCTCATTGGTATGACCAGCAGAAGGGTTTGCAGAGAGATTCTTCTTTGTCCTGTGGGGCCCAGAACCTCAGGAGGTTGGGGGGGGGGTCACTTAGTCCCTGAGACCTTTCCTGGGTGCGGGCTTGGGAGGATCTCCATGGGGCAGCCACTGTCATTACCTTAACGAGCCCAGGGCAAGCCCTGCAGGAACCTGGTGGCGTGCCTTAGAGCTTCAAACTTCCCCGTTCACTATTTTTGTGAACCCATATCTGCTTCTCGGCAGGGATGAGCAACAAAAACCGTCATAATAAAAAGGGCTGATGAGGTTGCCTTCCAGGTGGCCGTGTACATTTAAAAAGATGCTTAATGGTATAGCCCAACCGAGAGGCAGCGGAAAGGCAAAGGTGGCCCACGGGGCAGGCAGGTCTAGATGGGGGCGAATGGTGGTGAGGAACCAGGCTTTTGAGTTAAATCAACTTGTGCTTGGGTTTTACTTTGGATCTTATGGGCTGTGTGATCCTGAGCGAGTAACTAGCCTTTGTGAAACTCAACGTCCCGTCTGTAACATAGGTCTAATTATTGTTATACTATATAATATAGTCTTATAAAATGCTTGTCGTAGTGCTCGGGACACACAGGAAAGTAACATGGAAAGTAGTGTGGCGCCAGCTCACAGCTGGGAACAAAGGTGCGGTTTCCTCACCTTCTATGATCAAGGAGACCCTGCCATGGTGCTCGGGTTCACCACGTGTTGGTTCTGCACAGCACGGCATCCCCAGAGAACCCCCACTGGTCTAAACGAACAAAACCGGGTGGGCGTGTGTGACGTTGCTTCAGAGAAAGAGGTTAACGGAGAGCAGCATCAAGTGGAAAGTCAGCCTCTTTTCCCCATTCTAGATGAATTCTTGGGTTTTTGTCAAGAAGGGAAACCTAGTAGCTCCTTCTCCAGATGGGTGTTTGCTAGATTTGAGACATGCCCCAGGGTCCTGGAGTTTGGAGACAGACGTGGCTTGGATCATTGCAAAGGAACCAAGACCATCCCACCTATTGCTGTGGGTTCTCAGGGAACAGTGGAGAGCCCACCGCTTCCACAGGCCTTCAGTTTGGGATGAGGAGGGTAAGGAGACTGGTGGTCTGCAAGTTTGCTGGAAACTACTATGGATATCGAAGATATGGGCTGGAGTCAGACTGAAGATGACCCTGACTGTCTGGGGGGCCCCCTGCATAGGGCTGTGCTGGGTGAAGCAACTGGTGCCCACCTGTCTCAGATGAATACATAGACCACGAGGGATAGAGGGAAAGGAGAGAGGTCCATAAGCGTGCCCCTCACACTCTCCTGGGGAACAGACTGCACCCCCCACCCCCATCCCGTGTTAGCCAGTCCGTGAGACGTGGAAGAGAGAGAAAACGCACAAGAGCAGGAGAACAAAGGTCAGGGTGGCAGGCCACACTCCTCGCGGCCCCTGCAGCTGCTCGGTGGAAGATGCAGGATCGTCCCTACAGGCTGGATGTTGACCTGAAGTGAATTGGAGGCTCAGTCTGTAAACTGCTGAGCCAAGTGGAGATCTTGGGAGGACTAAGACACTGTCACATGGTTACTGGGCAACTTTAAGGTGCCACAACACCCCTAGCTTCACCTCTCCACCAGCATGTGGTGGTGGCAGTACTCAGCCAGCAAGCAGCATATAGATGAAAGATTGTGAGAGAATGGGAAACAGTGTGGTGGGATAAGTAGGGGTGCTATGGGCATGCAACCAGAAATGGAGGACAGGGCTATGGGGTGTATGTGCAGTGGTGTGCACACTGAATAACTGAATAATAGCTCCCTAGAGAGAGCAGCCCTGATTTGTAGCATTTGCCAGTTTCTGTGGCATAAACGCTCCCACCGTGGCCATAAACCCAACGTGCAAAACGAGGCATCGAGAGGAAATGTGCACAGTCAGCTCTAGCAGGCCAGTTCCAGACACCTCCAGCACGCCAGCGTGTGTGTGAGTGTGTACGTGTGTGCGTGAGTGCAAGTGTGTATGTATGTTTGTGTGTGTGCATATATGCAGGACTGTGTGTGTGTGTGTGCGAGTGTGTGCATGTAAATGTCTGTGTATGTGTGTGAGTGCGTGTGTGTGTGTGTGTGCGTGGCAGCAAAGGCTTTCTGGGAGAAGGGACCCCGGGCCTGAGCCTGGAAGGATGAGCAGGAAGGAAGCAGCAGAGAAAGGCAGGAAGGACATGGGGCAGGGGGCAGGAGGAGCAGAGGAGGGACGAGCAGCCAGCACACATGGAGGGTCAGCATGTGTTCAGTTCTGTTCTTTTCTGTTATAAACGACGTGTATGTGACTCAGATAAATTCACTCAAATTATTGTCACATTTAAGTCTGCTCGTCACACTGATCCGTCACTCATTTGTCAATCACAGCAAGCATTTATGAGAACTCACTTTGTGTTTATTAGGAACTAATAATTTAAGATGACTAATAAACGTAGTCGCTGTCCTCAAAAGGTTTCAGTGTAGCTGGGAGCAGACCACGAGGAGATACATACAGCACAGCATGGTGAGCGCGTGGCACCATTGGGGCACAGTGAGGTGAGCGCACGGCACTGTGGGGGCACTGGTCAAATACGGAACATGGTAGGGGTTGTGGCAGGATGGGTAACGGACCCCAAAGACGTTGACGTCCTCATTCCTGGAAACTGACTATGTCACTTACATGGCAAAAGGGACTTGGCAGATGTGGTTAAGTTAAGGACCTTGCAATGGGGAGGTTAGTGTGGATTATCTGGGTGGGCCTTAAATGTAGTCACAGGGGTCCTCATAAGAGAACAAACAGGCAAAGATGGAAGCAGAGGGAGGAGAAGATGCTGTGCTGCTGGCTTTGAAGATGGAGGAAGGGGCCGCGAGCCCAGGAGTGTCAGCAGCCCGAAGAATCTGGAGAAGGCGGGAAGCAGACTCTCCCCTCCAGCCTCTGAAGGAACGAGGGCCTGTCACAGCTTGATTTCAGCTCAGGGAAACTTGGTTTCGGACTTCTGACCTCCAGGCTCTAATTCATGTTGCCTTAAGCCACTAAATTTGTGGTGATTCGTTACAGCGGCTGAGGAAACAAATATAGGGTGTTGAAGGGAGCGACGGGACATAGTGATTAGAATCTTGACTTGCGAGTCACAAGGCCTCTTTTATAGTCACAGCCTATCTCTTAACAGTTCTGTAACTTTGGGCAAGTTACTAACTGCCTCAGTCTCCTCATCTGTAAGATGAGATAATTGTACCTCCTTCATAGATTTAGAGCGTGGATGTTGTAATGTTATTGTGATGTTATTGTGTGTATTGTGATGTCACATTGTGCTGAGTCTGTAGTGAGCAATCTGTAACGTTAGCTCTGCTTTTCTTTTAGATTATTAAGCTTCTTTCTTCTCTCTGCTTCCTGATCCAGCTACCCATCTCTCAGGTTGGTGAGTATAACCGGAGACGTTGAGGATTAAATAGGCTTCTGTGGTCTGGCCTGACAAATGGCTACCATTTCCAATGTTATTTTTATGGGCAAATACGATCTCAAGTTGAAAACCACAAAATTTGGAGCTACAGACCAATTTTAATTCTGTGCACTGTCTTCTCTCTTGGAAAGAAACACTCACATTTGATCAGCCAATCAAAGGGTTAAGAGTTTTGCATCTTTCCCATCTCCCCCCAGCCCTGCCGTCATGTTCCTGCACCCTCTCTCTGGCGGGTATTATTCTCTGCTCTGTGACTTGGAGTTGGCCTGACTGAGCAGGACCAGCTGAACAGCTGTTAAAACAATGGGGAGGGCCCGGAGCGCTGTGATTAGTGGGGAGCTGGGGAAACGTGGGCCCACCGGGCCGTTTCCCAGGTCAGCGCGAGGCCTGTGGAATCCGGGTGTCAGGCCTGCTCTTGGCTGGGGCTCCCATCACTGGAGCTGCTCCTGATCTCAGGCCCCTTTCTCCAGGGACGTTTTTTTCTCGTATTTCCCCCGGTCCTTGGGACAGTTGCGTAAACATCGGGTTGCCAGGCAGCCCTCAGCCTCCTTTCTTCCTGGACCCCAGCAAGTTCTGTCCAGGCAAGGTCACTGGGCACTTACAGCTCATGCTGTCCACTGAGCCAGCTCGCCCCTCGGGGCAGGCTCCCGCCAGAAATCCCCGCATCTGCCCTGCGCCCTGGCTTGTCCAGATGTGGATATTCAGCAGGGTCTGGAGGACCCCACCTCTTCCCCCTGCTGCTGAGTGTCTTTACTCTGTGCACACAGAACGTCTAACTTAGTCACAGCCTTCCCAAGTGGATCCAAGACTACCGGAGAACAAACTGTTTTGCTTACTGCACGGCTGCCACACCCAGCGACCTACCAACAGTGCTCTCAGCTTCACCCACTCTCTCTCCGGCCACAGAACTCACCGGTTACGTTTTCGGACTTCCTCCTGCAGGGTTCTGGGTGCCCACTTCCCGGCTCTCCTTCCACCTTGGGACGGTGACAGGCTCTTCCTTCCCCTCACGTCTCCCTCCTGGATGACACAACAGTGCCATTGTCTCCACAACCAGCAGAACTGGGACACTTAGTTCAGTAGCTCCTGTAGGTGAAGAAATTACAGAATCATTCAAATGTACTCTTTCCTTATATGCTTTTTTTCCCCTTTGAAATATAATTAAAAAAAATCTTGTTCCCATCCTGATCCAGGTTTAATATTTTCTCTTCTGAATTGAGTCATCACTATAATTATTCTTAGTTGTCATTTGATGACAATAATCTACATATGTTATAAATGCTGACAATTAATTATTGAACATAAAATTAGAATTTCATTAAAAATCATCTCTCAATGAGATGAATGGGCCTTTTTCAGTAGTTGATGTGTCTGTGGATGAACACGATTTATTCTTAGAATGACAGAGGCTTCTACATTAATTCTACTCCGGTTTTCTGGTTTTTAAATATTTTATATTATTGGAAATTTCAAATGTACACTAACTCGAGAGACCAGGGTGATCCGATTGTCGTTGGCCTCTCTGTGGCTGCCGCACCTTGTCCTTCCAGCTGCGTGTGAACCTTCCAGAACATGTGACTCTCCGCTTGGTTGACTTTATTGTGTGAACGGGGTCAGCACCCTGCCGTACTTGACTTCCCTAATTGTCATACGCAGAATGTGGCTCTTATTTTCTAGGCTGTTGGAGTATCGACTCTGTAGCCTGGGGGCATCAGTCCCTCCCGGGCCACAGCAGATCTACTGATCAATCCGTGTTCTTTCTGCTTCACCTTGACGTGGCGCAAAGCCCTTCCCAACGTGGTGCTCCAGGCAACCACCGCCGACCTCAGAGTGGGGTTGTCTTTTTTAAAAGAACAATATCTTTATTATTTCTGCAAATATGGTACATCCTAAGAATGAAAATCAAGCAGTATTGAAAAGTCCTTGGAAGAAAGTAAACTCACCACAAATCACTCCACCCACGTGTTGGTGTTGTAAGTTTGAGAGACTATTGTTTTCTACACTTCTCTTTGCAAACACAGAGATAAAGCTACACAGAAATAATTTTATAAAAATGGGATCATTATATGCATTTTTACTAAAGAGTGTATTTATTTTTTCTTGAATCTAAAGGAAGAAAAAGCCAGAAGGAATTACTGAACCTCAAATTGTTTCTATACAAGTTATTCATTCTTAAAAGACGCCTCAAAAGTTAAGAAAAACATATGAAGTCCATTCAGGGGATGAGGAGAGATTGCTTGTAAATCACGTGTTTCAGGTTGGGCAGGGTCTACGGGGCATTTTTGGAAATATGAGAATATTTGTCATCTACCCTATTGGTCATCTATTAGTCATCTACCCTATTGGTCATCTATTCGTCATCTTCCACATCCTCTGCTCACCCTCCATTTTTTTCCCGGTGAAGTTATTTTATGTTGTTGGAATTCATATTAATAGTCTCGTCTGTAACCATAATCCCCACAGTAGTTTAATTAAGATTCAGTGTTCAAGCCCAGCTGGTGCTCACAACCAGCCGTTGACCATGGCTTTCGCCTGCAGACTCTCTTCTTTTGAAGCATCATTGGTTTGCTGTGTTTTGCTGTCAGGCACTTTTTTCATGAAATGCTCATGGGCGTTGTGTTTTTGAGTTTTTAATGTGCTTGAGAATTTCTCATCTTTATGCTTGAGGGGCAGGTAATTCAATTGTCCTTATGATCTGTGGTCCAGACAACCCAAGGACACTACTATTTCTTTGCGGAGGGAATTAAGAATGGCCCAGGTCTCCAGCGTTTAGGTGTCCTTGGAATCCCACCCAAGGTCTGGAAGGTCAGACCTTGTGCTCACAGCCAGCACGGCTGCACCTTTGTCTCTCTGTGTCGCTTCGTCTCTCTCCAATCCTTTTCTGTGCCTGGCCCAGCCAAACACCTTTTCTTCCTTTGCCATGTGGATCGTAATTCTGGCCTTGGTCCATCCTCTGTGAGATTTAATTTCTTTAGCACCTGCTCTGGAAAGATCTTGTTTCTCACAAAATTTCCTCTTTCTTACTCACAAGGAAAATACATTCTAACCTTGGCACCTCTGAAAATTGAAGTAAATGATTTTTCTAAGCCTTTCTGCAGGTTTTGTTACTTATTCCATTAAGGTTTTCCTTGTCATCTCTCTCTCTTTTTTAGCCCAGTGTTTCCTCAGTTCAAGATATAGCTGCTTGCTTGGAACAGTTCTTTCGTGTGTCTGAAAATGAGGTGTTTATCAGAGACCTATTCCCCGACAGCTCTGAGATGCTGACTGTTTCAAAGTCTGAAAACTGATCTGCGATGTCTAACTGGGTTTACGCCTTCATCTCTTGCCCACTAAATGAAGCATTAGGGGCCCCTGCAACAACTCTTTTCGTTAGCGTGCTACAAGTACAAGAGCTGACTAATGTTGGGTGGTGCCTGGTTTGTGAGTCTAATGGGGAGACAGGGCATCGATTGTGACGTAACATGAGTGTTGCTTTATGAGAGGAGAGATGCTGGGAGGAGAAGACCTAAATCTGTAGGGGCTTCAGGGAAGACTTTATGAAGGAATTGGCATTTGAACGGAGACTTGCAGATCAACTCCGAGTTTGTCTGTTGGGAAGTCAAGCCCTTGGGGAGAGTCTAGAAGAGGACAGAATGCACAAAGCAGGGGCATCACAGAGAAGCCCGGTGGGCTGTGGGAACTGGATGTCCCTCAGCATGGCCTGGAAGGAGGAGAGCTGGAATCTATGGCTGATGAAGTAGACAGAGCTGTGAATGCCGCACAGAAGAGTTTCGGTTTTGTTGTGTAGGTAAAGGAAAGACGGGGAATAATTTGAAAGGCAGGAATTCGATATAATCAGATTTGTGTGTCACGGAGGCCACTCTGGCAGGGAGTGGGGGCCGTTGTCAGAGGCGAGCTCAGAGGCAGTGAGACCAAAGTCTGCTGTCAGCGTCCAGGTGAGAGATGGCCATGGATGTGGGGTGAAGAGGGGCCATGAGAGATTTCTTAGATGAGCCCGAGTGCAGACAGCAAGTCTCAGAGAAAAGTCAACAGCTCTGGATGCATCCGACGTGGGGCAACACCAGTCCTGTCCCTTACTAGCTATGTGGTCACGGGAGTCACTCTACACCCTTCGACTCAGCTTCCTGAGCAGTATGGGGGACAAAAGTGCTTGACCCAAGACGGTTGTGAATAACTTAAGCCCTTGGGAGAATTCGGGGTGCCATGACCCTGCAAAATGAGTTAGCCACACCCATTCCCACCCTCCTTGTCATTTAAGTTTCTTTGACTCTGGAAACAGTTATGCTGTCAAGTCTCTGAACAGTGGGATGAAAATTCTGTGTTTTGGGTTACCCTAGCACCCATGTTCATAGTTCAGACTGTGAGTTAGGAATATAAAATCAATCAGACCCTCACTGAGTGGATTTTGCATAAGACATCTTATTAGTCACAGGATAAACGAGTCCTTCAAACCAATGACCTCTGTTTGCAGTTTAATGGGACTGGAATCCATGTGGATGGAAGGGTAGGGAGAAGTATCTTGCTACTAATCCTAATTCTATCACTAATTGAACATCTAATATGTACCAGGCACTGTGTGCCAAATATTTTATTTATACCACTTAGGTCCCACAATAAATGTACAAAGTAGGAATTGTTCATCTATTTTACAGGTAAGAGTATTGAGGCTAAAGCAATGTAAATAACTTGCTCCAGGTCACTTAGCTAGAAAATATTAACTATGGAAAGGAACTGTATCAATTAGCTTTTGCTGAATAACAAACCACTCTGAAACACGGTGGCTTCAGATAGCTACCATATATTATTACTCACATGTCAGAGTCAGTTGCATGCTTTTGATGATCAGGGTCAGGCTTGGCTAGTATCACCTGGGCTTACTCCTGTATCTGTGGTCAGATGGAGGACTGGCTGGTCTTGAATGGCCTCTCTCAACAGCCTCTCTGGCTGTTGGCCGGCAGTTGACTGAAGCAATGGGAATGACTGGACCTCATCAACCAGGAGGCCAGCCTGGGCTTATTCACATGGTAGGCAGGGAGTGTTCTAAGACCAGGAGCAAATATGAGCAGACACCTGTGGCCCAGGCTCAGTATATTTCCTCTGCTACAGCCTTTTGGCCAAAGCAACACACGGCCAATTCAGGCAGAAAGGATGGACAAGTAGATTCCAACTCTTGGTGGAACTGTGGCCATTTTTGTTATATACCACCGAGCCTAGATGTGGCTTTGGGCTCCAAAGCCCCTGACTCTATAGTGAAAGATTTTATTTTTATCTTTATTTTATAGATGAAAAAACTGAGGTTCAAAGATATTAAGTAACTTGCTCCAAGTCCCTTGATCAGTGAGCAGCTGAACCACGGTATGGAGCCCGGCATGGCTGACTCCAAAGCCAATGAATTTCTTTCGGACCTGGTTGGTGACACTCAGGGTTCAGAGTCTGTGAGATATACAGCCATTCATTCCTGGGAGTGGAAGAAACCTCAACAGTTGTCTGGGCCATTAGGTTATAGACTTTTGAATTTCATGGGTCACTATAATTTCAAAAGACATTTTGGCAACCAACACAGATCTGTCTTTTTTGACTTTTGCCAAGTCAAGACACCATAAAAACCATCTCCTATCATCCTCGTTTTGTTGAAAAGAAAATTTCCACACTAAAAAGCATAATTTTGTAATAAAGAGCAATTGTTTAAATGGAATTAATTCAGCTTTGTGAAAAATTTACTACTTTGTTGTTAATTTTGCTTATTTTGTTGTGGGCCTGTGATATCTTTACATTGGTCAAAGGCCCAGCATATAGGAGCCACTAATCTGGCCTACTCTTCGTTGGTTGGTACTGGAATCTCCTCTAAAACATTCCTAACATGTGTCTTCAGTAGTTGCCTGCACACTTCTAGTGATGGAGAGCTCACTACTATCTGAAGCAGTTCACTCCATCTCAGACAGCTGTAGAAAAGAATATTCTCCTATTATATTGAACCTGAATCCTTGTCCCAGTGACATCTACCCAGTAGCTAAAGTTCGTTTTTTGGTGCTCAGCTGGGAAAGCTGATTGCACGAAGGTGTTTGAAGTAGCCTTGGCTCCCTTGAGTTGTTTTTAACCCCAGTCCCTTGGTCTCCACTTTCATGGTGTTGGTTTTGAGCACCATCTGCTCTTGCCTTGTTCGCTGGCTCCGTCCAGTTTGAACACATCTGCCTTCACGTGGACGCAGAAGTCAGTTTCTATCTCTGGACTTGGGCTGATTGGCTGCAATAGGTTAGGCCGTCCGTTTTCTCTTTCTACAAATGATTCTTCTGTTAATGAGGTTTAAGACCCTATTAGCCTTTGCAGGAAATCTCATCAAGCTGTGGACTCAAGGCTCAAGTTTAAGCCTTAATTTCTGTATGGATAAAAGGTGAGCACGATAGAGCTGTTGTAAAGGCTCAATACGCACTTAACAAAACCCAGTATGACTTCAGTAGAACTTAAAGACTGGTCCAGGCCCTGTGATAGGTACTGGGACTATGAAGGGGAAAATACGGTTTCTGTTCTCAAGGAAGACAAAGTCCAGAAAGTAAAACCAACATGCAAGAACAATAACACAACAAGACTACCATTTTTTTTTGGTGGCATGTACCGAGCGAGACAGGAGAACAGGAAAAGCAGCGTCAATGCCTCCCTGGGGTCAAGCAAGTGGAGGATGCAGCACCTGAACTGTGACCTGGAGAGCATGAGGATTTGCCAGGTGAGGCTGGTCTCTCTACCTGGGGCAGGGGGTACATCACAGAGGTTAGAGAGCACAGGCTTTGAGACCAGGCCATCTGAAGGAGGGTCATGGCACTGCCCCTTCTCTCAGGAGACGCCCCTGCAGCTCAACTTCCTTCTCAGGGACATCAGTGCTCCTCTCGCAACGTTGTTGTGGGATTAAATAGATAAGTGCATAAAGTTCTGTGTGTGATGCTAGGGCATCACGTGGTAGCTATTCTTGTTCCCAGTGACCTCAGATGACACACTCCAAGCCCTCCTGACCTGATGGAGGCACCTCCGACTTCCTCACCTGATGCAGTGACGAGGGCACCCAGGATGCAGCCTCAGCTGTCAGAATCGAGAGAGAATGACTTTGGGAACGACACCTGGGTAGACCAAGAGACTGCCGCCTTCAGAAGTGCCAATGTCCAAGGGAGCAGCGGAGGGTCTGAGGTGACCAGGCTCACATTCTCTTCGGAAATGTGACCACTGGAAACCCAATCCAACATTAAAAACAAATTTTAATTGTAAATAATCTCAAACATAAAGAAAAATCACAAGAATGAGAACAGTACGAAGGATAGCCATACGCCCTTCACCCAGATCCTCTTGTTAACATTCCGCTCCATCATTTCCTCCCTCCTTCTCTTCCATACACACACACTCACACACACTCACACATGATATTTTTTTCTGAACCATTTGAGAGTAAGTTGCATATATTATAGCCTTTACCCTAAATATTACAGCGTATCTTCTAGGAACAGTGGTACTCTGACATAACCACAACGTGGTTATCAACTTCAGCAGACACTGATATAACACTGGGATGTAATCTACTGTCCTTCCTCCATCTTTGTCAATTGACCCGATAATATCTTTTATAGCATGTTTTACCTCCGCTATAGGATCCAAAAGTCAAAACTACATAAAAAGTTGTACCCAGATTAGGGTCACTCTCTCTCCTCCTTCCTCCCATTTCCTCACCCCTGTAGGGAACCAACTTAAGTGTTTTCTGGTTTCTTTTCTTTTTTTTCGTAAAGATGAGCAGAGATTTGTATTTTTTTATTTCTCCCTTTCTTTTACATAAAAAGTAGCATACTGTATGTGATATTTTGCATTTTGCTTTTGTCACTTAACAATATCCCCAGAAATCCCTCTGCTTCAGTGTATAGAGATCACCATGCTTTTTTACAGCAGCATAATACTCCACTGTGTAATACTGTGGTTTATTCTACCAGTCTCCTATGCTTGGACATTTAGGTAGTTTCCAATGTTTTGCAAATAAAAATGATGCTGCATTGAATACCTTGTGTATATGTAGTTTCATGTTATTAGAGTGTATATTCAGGGTAAATTCTTAGAAGTACCCTTGCTGGGTTGAAGTGTAAATCACGTATGGTTTGTTATAATTGACAGATTACCCTCCACAGGGGTTATGCCACTGTGCATTCCCACCAGAAAGAGAGTGCCTGGGAAACCCAACCTTCTGACTTGTATTCTCGCATGATGAAAGTCAGAAGGGATGCAGGAGCCAGGACAGAGTGAAGATCAAGGTCAGGGCTGCACAGAGTGGCCAAAGGATGCCCGGCACAAGACCGATCCATGAAAGGCTCCTTCTGCCCTAGGGCACCACCTGCTTCAGGGCAGAGCCGTCTTCTCTGCCTGCTCTCTAGGGTTGGGCATCTCTAGTGAGAGTCCTCAGCAAGGTGCCCCGCCCACAGTGGACGATCTATAGATATTGACTGTTGAGATGAATGAAAGGACAAACTGGCATCACCCTTGGGAATAAACAAACCTGGCTGGGAGGTTATTTTGAAAGAAGAAATCTCACCTCGTCTCCCCTTCCCCCCTAGACAGACGCGTCCTTGTAGAGCCGTTCCTGGGGACAGAGCGGTCTGAGGTTTCAGAGATGAAACATGTAAGCAGTCCTAGCCTCAGGAGATGGGCCGCACAGAGGCCTATTGTCTGCAGGACACAGGGAGCTCTGTGGCGAAAGGGGCGCGTCCCCCGCCACAGCCTGGCCTTTTCAGCCCGAGCATTGCCTTCTCTCTCTGGAATGTAATATTCTACCATGCCCTCTGAGTGGCATTGTGCAGTAGCGGGGTCAGCAGAGGGGGTGCAGGCGGGGAAGCGAGCTCTGTTCAGGGAACCCAGTAAGTCAGAGGCGGCTCAGAGGGCATGGGCAGGACCAGGCCTCTGAATGAGCACTTTGTGCGGGTCTCAGTGGCAGTGGCTGGAGAAGCACCCACCTCTTGCAGCTCACCTGGTGGCTGAACAAAGCTGTCTTTCAGGCCCCGGGCCTCACAGCGAGCATCGCGCAGGTGATGGACCTGCTTGCCGGCCCGGCAGCAGCCCAGGGGATCACGTTTCTGCCCAGTGTTGTTTGCGGGTTGCCGCTAGGGCCCGTTCTTCCTCCAGGATTAGGAAGCAGCAGAACTCACCCACGAGCAGACGGGCACCTGTTCTGAGTGCAGAGGAGTCGTGAGGCCTCTTTCCAGAGTCACAGGGGAGCTGGCAGCTGACATGGGTTTCTGCTGACTCCCGGCATGGTCCACACCGGCAAGCACTTCAGCCCAGCCCTCAGCATGTACAAAATTCCTTTTCTCGTTTGATGTCTATGGTGGTCTTCAGAGGTCAATGGGACAACTTTTACCCATGAGAAAGTGGAGTCACCGTGAGCTGAAGTATGTCCAAGGTGGCAGCGTCTTCCGACTCTGACTCAGTTCTTTCTAGGACCCTGTCATCCACAGCATCGTGGGAACAGTGTGATGGTGGGGGCAGAACAACATGCTGCAATGTTATTTTGGGTTTTGTTCTGGCTA
Source organism: Diceros bicornis minor (assembly GCF_020826845.1). NCBI lineage: Eukaryota > Metazoa > Chordata > Mammalia > Perissodactyla > Rhinocerotidae > Diceros > Diceros bicornis. The sequence continues at coordinate 629,120 of NC_080743.1, read as the reverse complement.
CTAGCCAGACTTGAAAGAACAGGAGGCTTTTTCCTCTCCCTTAACATAAGGAAAAAGCCGAATCTCTCTGTTCTGAGTTTGGGTTCCTTGCCTAAGGGATTGTTGACAGTTTTCATGTGTCAGAGTCAAAAACAGAAATTGTGAAGCACCTGCAGAAAAACACTCGCGATTCTATTTGGGCTTCTAAACTCGTGAAGAGAGGCTGGTGCTGTGGTCGTGGAAGCAGAAAGGGTTGATCCGGGAATGCAAGGATGGATTCCCTTTCTCTGTCTGACACAGGGCTCGGTAGGACTGTGGATGTTTCCATGGGTGGTGGAGATCCACGACCTAGAGTACGAAGTACCGAATTCAGGGAGATATCTGTGAGCGGACTGTGGAGGCCTGTGCTAACGCTGAGGCTGTGGGGCAGGCGCTGGTCCTGCGTCGGCCTGTGTGGCGTGGACAGGACTGCTCTCTGAGGTGTCTCTGAGCCCACCTGGGGCACCATCAATGGCTAGATGGGGGAGGACCATTTGCCCAGGAGCATCATGCACAGAACGGACAACTGTCAGAACGGACAACTGTGAGGACGGAGAACCATGGAGTAACCCCTCATTTTGTAGATGCCATATGAACCTCCAAGATTGCTTTTAAAACCCGAAGAAGGGAAGGAAATCCCCCTCAAAAATGGCTGACATGGAATCCTCCCTGCCCCCAGCAAGTAGGAGTCAGAGTCAAATGTTATTCACTCAAAGACAGTGAAATGACTCACCCATTTGCTCATTCATTCATTCAACAGTATTTATTGAATCGTTACTGTGAGTCAGGGTGATCTCAAAGAGTATCAGCACATCCTTCACTGGACATGGAAACAAAATTTGCTCAAAGTGGATTATTTTGATATTTGGCCCCTGTAATTGTTCTGCTTTCTCTGCCGTGCTTCCTCTTTGTGAATCATTTGCCGCAGCGTTTGCATAAATCCTACTCTTCCTTCAACGTGTGGCTCAACTGCCTCCTTTTCCACAGATACTCTTTTCTCCCACCCAATCCATAAATTAAGGTGTCGTCGGGTCCCTGCTTGAGCGTGTGCCATGTCTACTCTCAGATCCAGGCATGTCTGAGTGTCTGGAAAACTGCAGATTCAAGCCTGACTGAACTCTATTTTTGGGGATGTTGAGAATCTCCTGTGAAAGAAATCATGATCTTTCCCCTTTGAGATCCAGCAGACACGTCTGAGCATGTCTGGAGAGCCAGCAGAGCGACCTCAGGTTTTAGGGAAGGGTAGCTGATTCCCAAGAAAAAACTTCTCCTAGTGAGAAGGAATCCCCCTTAAAGATCTTGACAGAGTAAGAGCTTCATCAAGCTTTACCTTCAGAGGCCGAGGAGGGAGAGCTCCGAATATTGCACAGTGTTTGCCATTTGGGTTTGTCTCCCAGCCTCAGGGTCTTAGGAAGCAAAGAGTTTTCATACATAAAAACAGAAATAACTACTTTGTTTAAATCTCTGCAAACTTTGGGGTGAAAGATATACATTTTAGTACCCCTCTCCCCGTTCTTGGAGATTTACACAGAAGGAATAGATGTATTCCTCTCCATTTGACCATAAAATTGTACTGGGGATTTGGCACGTTGAAGTCTTTGAGTCATGGAAGGCGAGGCTTGGCAGGCAGAGGTAAACAGCCACGAACCTTGGTCTAGGGCTCGGCCAGGTGGCATCATGGAGCAGCGAGCACTGTGGGCCTAGTGTCCAGGTGCAGAAGCCTGAGTGAGTAGCTTGTGCAGAAGGGAGATCTGCCTGTGGAATCTCAGACTTGAGGGTGGTTAGTGTTATTCCAGTGGAGGCAAAATAGCACAAAATGTTTGATTATTTGGTCAAATGTGATCCTGAAGCAGAGAGTGTGGGTAGAGGAACTGTGGAGGCGAGGCTGGGGAGGGCAGCAGGGGAGGATCACAGACAACCTTGTAGCCGGTCCAAGGCGGCTTGAATTTATCGTGAAGACTGTGATCAGATGGTGTTTTAGAAAGATCATTGTGGAGGCTGGCAGATAACTGACTGGAGATGGGTGAGACTGAAGGAGGAGAAACCAATAACTGGACCTGATTGTCAATCAATACTTCTCGGGCTGCTCCTGGCCATACGGTAGACCGACCCAGGAAGGGGCAGCATTTCCTCCCTCAAGGCCCCTACTCAGATGGGTCACTGCCCAGGGGACAAGGTGAAAACGGTCTTTATCTGGAATTTTCTTTTGATGACTCTGTTTTCCAGTTATCAAAGAGTCCTTTAACTTAAAGTCGTTTGTTGAAGAATCTTTCATTTTATGAATCTTCTTGATAATTGAAGCTTTTGTCTCAAGAACTAATTTCTGCCTGTATTAGAGACTTCTAGAAGATCTGACCATTCTGGGCGAGTAGCTAATAAAGAAATAACAAGTGAAATCTTATCCCGCTAGTTGGATTCTTACCCCTCCCATGTTTTCTCCATTTTGCCCTAAAGTAATGATACTCCCTTGTTTAGAACTTCCGCTTGCTTTTCAGCATACTTAGTACCGTTCATCAACCTCAGCTCTCCCTTGACCCCCCCCCACACACACCCCTACACACCACACTGCTCACACACCACCCCCGTCCCATCAGAAACAGTGGTTCACTAGGGCAAAAGATCAGGGTCTTTGAAGAGGCGACAAGTCATGTAGTTTGAAAAATTCCACCTGAGATGCTGCTATTTCTAGAAGGACCGAGAATCACCAGCCTTACAGGATGGAGGCCTATTGACCCTGTGTCATTCCATATCTTCAGGGTCTACCTGCACTGACCTTTAAAAAAGCAAAATATTTATTTTATCCCCTTCTTTGTACTACACATAGGAATTTTACATTTGTGGCAATGGAAGAAAATTTACACAGGAGTAACCAAATTTATAATTGTTGTTTTATTGTCATCTAGTTAAAAATCCATCAGAGGATGCTCTCCTATGGTGCGCGATGAAGATCCACAGGGCTATGAAAGATGAGCTGATGGATCATATGGACAGAGTGCGAGGGCGGGTTGTCGTGGGTGATTGTAGTGTCACAATGAGGTAATTGCTGGTAACTGATGAATTTGTTATAGATCTTAGCTTTCTACATTTTTTTTATGACGGACAGCTATTTTAAGATATTGAATTGAAATCAAACCATTATATTATCATCTTTGAAAAAAATAATTGAGCTCCTTAATAGTTTAGCTATCTCAACTTTAAGAATACTATTAATCTGGAAAAGATCAGAGCTGGAACATTTCACTTAAGGGAATGTATCTGTTCTTTTATGCCTTGCTTCAAAGCATAGAGGACTTAAAGATGGACTTGAAGTTAACTTAATCAATTGCTTGACAAAACTATGAAATATGCACTTTTATTCTCCATGTTAGAGTTTGCCAAAATGGCCAACCTTCTCTTTCCTTTAAAAGTTACTTTAAATATTAAATCATGAAGTAAATAAAAGGAAGAAACATGGAAGTCCAGTCGGCTGATCTGTGGTCATGGGATTTTCAGATCCATGTTTCCAACCAGGATGTCCACATAGAGGAATGCTCCAACCTTCCATAGCACTTCCAGGCCTCTTCCACCAAACACCGAATTTACTCAGAAATGGCTTAGTGTGTCTTGGTCGAGCCATAGTCCAGGATGGTTCTTTTCATGGTCCTAGAAAAAGAGTCTCCTGTGTCTCGTTTCTATTTGTACAAAAAGTGGTTAAAATGGGACAATGCCATTTTTGTACCCTGAATGGTGACTGCCAGCTATTAAAATGCTAATTTCCAAAAAAATACGGAAAAACTCACCCCAAATAGAAGAGCCAGAGACAGCCAGGTAACAAGAGGAATGAAGTCTCCCGAGTGATTAATCCTTTGATTAACCAGGTGAGTCTCTGGCAGGTTACTAATTAGCTCCCTGACAAAGCCCTGGACGGAGCAGCCTGCTTTGATTAAAGAGGTGCCTGCCGTTCAAACCCTGACGCTGGGGCTTCTTTCACAAAACAAAACGAGACTTGCACGCTAAGCTCATCTCCTTGACCTGGCTGTGATTTCTCAGGCCTCTGACGCTCAGACCTAGGCACATACATCAGAGGAGAAAACAGCCCTGTGAGTATGCAGAGGATATGATCTATAGTTTAAGACTCTCTTCCTAATTTAAAAAGGGACCGTTTAGATTCTGAGGTTGTGGTAACTACCTGTTGACTGTCATAAAGCTGCTGCTTTTGATGACCTTTGGGAATCTGGAGGCATCGGTGGAAGACTCTGCCTTAGCACGAGGCACAAATCAGCTCTCACTCCCCTCGGTTCCTCTGGGAGGATTTATGAGCTGTGAAAAGGAGATTTGACATTAATAATAAAGATCTTCTCAACTTTACTGTGAGTCGGCCCTTAAAATATGCTCAGAGAATCCTTCTCCTTGGATATTTCTATTGTTAGTCATGTTAACGCCCTCCCCCAACAGTGGAACGCCTGTCGTCTTGGTGAACTGACTGGGAGCCATCCTGCCTGACTGCCTAGAGGATCTGAGGTGCAGTGGACTCCTCCTGCCCCGTGACTCCACGTTGTCCACTTTGGATCGCCACACAGGATCCTTTCTTCTTTACTTCTAAGCTTGCTTACACAGCTGAGTACCTTCTCAGACTCCGAACTGCACCGGTGCATGAGGCAGCTCCATCGTGGTCCCCCTGTGACTGCTGCAAGAATAAAGAAACTAACAGAAATACCGGCTGATCAGCTGAAGTGTAGGGGTAAGGTCAAAGCCAGATTCTTACCCCATGAAGTTCTGGGTTCATCAGATCATGGCAGGCTATCGTCTGCACTCTGGGTGCCATGTTTTGAAGAGGCATCGACAAAACAGCTCATCTAGCAAAGGCCATGGAGGAGAGGACCATGTCGTGGGGGAGCAGCTAAGAAAGTGGAGGAGAGGAGACACGTGGATGTGGGGTGGAGGAACAGGGCACCTGTCTCTAGGTGGCTGGTATGAAGTGTGTCTTGTCCACACTGTGTCCACAGCATGTGGCATGGTGCCTGGTAAAGGCGTCCATGAACAGATCCCCTTTGTTGAGCACACACAATGTGTCAGCCATTGTAACACTTACCTGATCTCCACTAGACACTATTGTTACCTCTAGTTAACAGCTCAGGAAACGTAAGCTCAGAAAGATGAACAAACGCCTCCAAAGTCACATAATTCATATGTAAGTCAGGTCTGTCTCCAGGGGCTTCCCTCCACGGTGTTCTGCCTCCCAAGACACCTCTCCTGATGCAGCAACGAGGATGCTATTGTTGGGGTCGGGGCTGGGGCTTCCGGAACCCAATCCTGTCACTTTTATCTTTTCCCTTGTGGATGAGAAGTTGAGATTGGGGAGTGGAGTTCACAAAGCCAGCATGCTCCAGAGTCAGGATTAAAACCCACGACTGTCTTTGTACAAAATCCACCGTCCTGGTCCCTACGTTCTACCCCCTCCCTGTGTAGACAACATCAACGCACGCTTGTTCTAGTCCGACCTGGACGAAACATTGCGATTTCAAATCTGAATCCCTGATACACCCTCCTTCTGCTTCTGAACACTGCGAACTCCCTTGGTCTCTGTACCTGAATTCCTGGCTTGCTCTTACCTGGTGCTCAGTTCCTTCCTGGATCCTCCACCTGCCCTGCTCCAGCTGACCTTCCTCCCTGATGGTGGTGAGGATAATATAATCTAAGTTCATAAGGTGTTCTGTGTCACTGTCAAGATATCAGACACAGTACTGGGGCTTATCCTTACCCCGTTTCAGTATTTCTTATAACAATCACATGCATAGAAGTATTATTGCCCAAGTTTCACAGATTAGCAATCAGTGTCTCAGAGAGGTTAGTTAAGTTTTCCCAAGGTCACACAGCTAATTAATAATGGCCAATTCAGCCTAATAATAATAATAATAATAATAATATGCTCTTTCTACTACATGCATACTAGGAATTCTTTTTCACACTTCCCACCTTCACTTGCCAACTTTTTCCTTCTTGCAAAGAACATGAAAAGCCCTTCGTTCACCCAGAGCATCAACAGATGTGTCATCATCTTTATCATCATCAATTTAAGTTGAAAACTATAACAAATATAAACACAAATATAAATCATGCTAAGAGATACGAATTCATTATAAAATAAGGGAACTGATGCTTACAGAATCAATGTGACTTTCTCATGGTCATTCAGCTGGTAAGTGAGAAGGCCGTGCCTTGATTTTAGGGTCTTAGAGATTGGATGGCATATATTTTTATTTTATTTTATTTTATTTTATTTATTTATTTTTTTTTTGTGAGGAGATCAGCCCTGAGCTAACATCCGCCAATTCTCCTCTTTTTTTTGCTGAGGAAGACGGCCCTGGGCTAACATCTGTGCCCATCTTCCTCCACTTTATATGGGACGCCGCCACAGCATGGCCCACCAAGCAGTGCGTCGGTGCGCGCCCGGGATCCGAACCAGCGAACCCCGGGCCGCCGCAGCGGAGCGCGCGCACTTAACCGCTTGCGCCACCGGGCCGGCCCCGGCATATATTTTTAAATAGGAGCAGATGGATAGTCCAGATGTTAGTGGTAGAGGAATAGACATAGATGGGAAATGGTTTAAGAAATCTGCAAAAGGTAGTAAAAGGTTATGGAAATGTCATGGAAGTCTTAGTAAGGCTTAACTAAAACCTCTTAGTGACATTAAGCTGGCTGTGTAGCTATGTGTGGGTGGACAGAGCAGCCCTTTTCAGGTCACAGGAGATGTAGTTAAGTGGTCCCTCCTGATTCAGGAAATGGCAAGTTAAAGTGAAGAGGCATCTTTGGTCATAGAGGAAGAGCATGCTGGCCTCGAGTGCACACAAGTGTGACTCAGCAAAGGCTGTGCTCTTTAGCTCCTTTGACGTGTGGAGGTCAGGGGGGCATAGATCAGATTGTCTGCTGAGATGCAGGAGTAGATACCTAGATACCCAAACACACACTTCGCATGGTGTGAAGGTAGAGACCAGCCCAGTAGACTGAGGTGGCCCTGACCAGGGTGTGCTGGCAGGAAAGACTCCGAAGAGTAACTCACCTGGAGCCGAGAGAAGCCAGACGACGTCCAAGTTTATGTCCAGCCTCTTTCACCTCTGTGAAGCCCAGACTGGCAGACCCATCCTGCCATCTCCATCTAACGGGTCCAAAAAGCAGTCTCCTAATTCTCTCTGCTCAAAACCCTGCTCTGGCTTCCAGTCTGGCTCAGAGTCATGGTCTACCTATCCGTGGCCTCTGCCCCTTCTCTCCTCTTCCATATTTCTGTTCCCCTGGTTCTCTCTGCTGTGGCCACACTGGCCCCCCGGTGTTGCTCAGCCATGGCAGCGTGCTCTGACTTCAAGGCTTTTGCATCTGCTCAGTCTCCAGCTCCAGATCTCACAATGCTCATCTGCTCGTTTCGTTCAGCTCTCAGAGACCACCCCCCTACCGAGGCCGTCCATCAGCCACCCACCTAGACAGCCAGGACTCTCCCTCACCTCCCTCCACCTTGTCTTGTCTTTCTTCCTTGCGCTTATCACCACCGGATGTGTTCTACATATATTTTTTGTTCATTTGCTTGTTATTTGTCTCCCTCAATTAGGAATATGAGCCACTATGTCCCTTTGCCTAGAACATGAAGTGGACACCTAATGGGAACTTGTAACTATTTTTAATTGAATGAACAAAATGGGGCAACTGGGCAGGGGGCAGTGGTCAACCTAAGGGTCTGAGCAATTGTGATGACTCCTGCCCGGGGAGGTGTTGGGGGCTGGTGGTGACCAGGGTCTGTCCCATCCCACAGGCCCAGCCTTCAACAGTGACACCATGGGGCATGAGAGACTGTGTCAGCAGAGGGCTGACTGTAGACCCTCCAGTTTCCTCTCAGCCTGGAATTTGTAAGCAAGACTGAGCCCCGGGGGTCTCGGACGACTCTAGGTAGCGTGTTTTTAAAATTTCAATTCAACATATGTTGTGATAAGGTAATATATTCACATGGTTTGAGATGCAAAAGGAGCCTAAGGTATACAGTGAGGGGTCTCCGTCACCCCTGCCCCTGTCACCAGAACCCTCTTCAGAAATAAGGGGTTATCAGTTTCTTGGGTGGCCTTCTGGAAATAGTCCATGAAACTTAAACAAATCCAGATAGAGAACTTTACATTTTTTCTCTTTTGTTTTTTTCTTGTGTGTGCCAAGTATAGAATATTATACATACTGTTCTGCCATCTTGCCTGTGTATTTTTTTAAAAATAAGATATAATGGGTACAGTAAAGTGCAGAAATTTTGTGTGTGATGAATTTGTCTTCAGAAATACGCTCATGTGATCACTGTCCAGATCAGGATAGTATTTCCCCGCTGGCCTCTCGGGTCTCTCCTGAGACAATTAGGGCCCTCACTTTCCCCACCATCTACCGGGTCCCTGGTGTTGAACGCCCTGTGAGTGGAATCGTGTAGTATGTGCGATGGTGTATCTGTTTCCCTCAAAACTGTGTACTGTTTTACATAAAAATGTATCTCGATGACCGTGTCTCATAAAGGGGAAGGGCGTGAGGGATTCTCTCACCCTCCTTTAGGGTCACCGGCTGTCCTTCTGAGAGCACCCTGCGCCTCCGGAGACCCCCGACGAGGAGCAAGAGCGCACGCACGAGGCCGCGCCGGCTGCGCCCAGGGGAGGATGGCAGGTCGGGGTGCACCTTCGCAGACGCAATGGGGGCTCCCGGGCGGTGCTCCTGCCCTTCTGAGGCACGTCCCACCCCACCAGCGATGCCCGAGATGCTCGTTTCCCGCTCCCTCTCGTTCGAGCGTGTCTTCAAACTTTGGATCGCTGACAATTCTTAAGAGACAAGTGGCCTCTCAGGATATTTTCTCATGATGAGCGAGATGGTTCATCATTTCTCATTTTAAAGACCCATTCGTCCTTTTCTGGAAACTGTGTACATATAATCGGACCATTTTCAATGGGATTAGTGATATTTTCTATCATTACTCTCTGAACACCCCTTATGTAGTAGGAAAATTATCCCTTTGATGTGATAGGAGTAGCAAATGTATTTTCCCAAGTATTTCATTTGTCTTTTGACTATTTCCTAAATCTTTTATTTTCATGTGGTCAAATTTATCTATTTGTTTAAAATTTCAGGATTTTATGTTATTCTTTGGAAGGGCTTCCCTACTCCTGAATTGTTAGAATAAATCGTATATTTTCTTCTAGTCTTTTTATAGTTTCCTTTTAAATTATTAAACATTTTGATACTTCTAGAATTCATTTGTGTGTAAAGTATGAAGTAGGGATCCAACGTTGTTTTTGTTTTTTTCCCCAAGTGGCACCTATCACACTAATTCTGTTTATTCGCTGACCCAGTTTTCCCAGAACTGAAATCCCACTTATCACGCACTAAATTCCGCTCTGCGTCCGGTTCATTTCGTAATTTGACGTTGTTCTGTGTACGTGTGGGCCAGTCTCCATCATGGTGGCTCCACTCTGTTCTATCTGGAAGGCCTCTAAGTAGGGGTTCGTCAATGCAGAGGTGCTGTTTTTCCTTCTGATAATGGCAGAGGCCCCATACCAATTAATTATAATAATAAGAGAGATGTGACTATATTTACATCTCAAATCTGGGCAGCAGACGCAGTGACTAGAGGAGAATGACATGGAGGGATGTGAGGGCTCTTAGACTGAGATTCCAGAGTCCATTCCCATCACCCCCAGCACACGCTCAGCAGACCCTTCCCAGAGCCCACAGGACAGTGTGCTGAGGAGCATGGGTGGTATGTGAAGGCAGTAGGCCAGCCCTTGATGGTGGGGCCTCTTCCTTTACTCCAGTCTTCCAGAGTGATAGTGTAAATAACAGGTTTTATAACTCGACTTTCTTCATGATTGAGAACTTTATTTCATCTTAATTTATGATTGTTAAAATTTATTTATTGAGAAACTATTTATTGACTACACACCTATTAGAATGGCCAAAATCCAGAATACTGACAACACCAAATACTGGTGAGGATGTGGAGCGACAGGATCTGTCATTCGTTGCTCGTGGGAATGCAAAATGGTGCAGCCACTTTGGAAGACAGTTTGACAGTTTCTTACAAAACTAAACGTACTCTTACCGTATGATCCAGCAATCATGCTCCTTAGTGTTTATCCAAAGGAGTTGAAAACTTATGTCCACACAAAAACCTTTACACCGATGTGTATAGCAGCTTTATTCATAATTGCCAAAACTTGGAAGCAACGAAGATGTCCTTCGGTTGGTGAATGGATAAATAAACTGTGGTACGTCCAGACAATGGAATATTACTCAACACTAAAAAGAAATGTGCTATCAAGCCAGGAAAAGACATGGAAGAAGCTTAAGTGCATATTACTAAGTGAAAGAAGACAATCTGAGAAGGCTACATACTATGTGATTCCAACTATGTGACATTTTGGAAAAGGCAAAACTATGGAGATGGTAAAATGATCAGTGGTTGCCACGGATGTGGGGGGCGGGGGGATGAAGAGTTGGAGCACAGAGGATTTTTAGGGCAGTGAAGCTACTCTGTATGATACTTTAATGTGGATGCATGTCATTAAACATTTGTCCAAACCCACAGAATGTACAACAGCAAGAGTAAACCCTAATGTAAACTGTGGACTCTGGGTGATACTGATGTGTTGACGTAGGTTCATCAGTTTTAACAAATGTTCCCACTGGAAGGGATGTTGATAAAGGGGGAGGCTGTGCATGTAGGAGGGCAGAGGGTATATGGTAAATCTGTGTACTTTCCTTTCAATTTTGCTGTGAAGCTTTGAACCCAAAACTATGCTAAAAAATAAAGCCAATTAAAGAATTTAAAAAAATTATTGAGCATCCTTTGTATTTTAAGTCTTTCAAAGGTGGTTGGGATGAAATGATAGTTCCTGCCTCATGGATCTTGGGAGTGCCAACCTACAGATTACATGATGTCTGATGAAAGGGTCCTGAAAATTCTCAGAGCGGAAACAGTGAGAGTTGAAAGGGCTTTGGTGGTGGTCAGGTGTGGATTCAAACTCTGACTTCACGATTTCCAAGCACGAATTTGGGCATATTTTTGAGACTCATTTGCTCATTTGCAAGGAGATAAGAACATTTCTCTTGTAATAATATTTTGAGGACTAAGTGAATAAAGTAAACAGTGGGTGCTTACTAGAGAGCAGTCCTTCCTGCTGCTTCAGGGGCCATTCCACTTGGGCAAGCCAAGGGGCGACCTTGTTCGGAGAGTGCCGGCGGCTGCTTTCTCATTAGATGCGTGCACACCTCCATGCCTGCCTGCCTTGGCAGCTTCCCCAGAACCTTCCCCGACAGCGCATGTTCTCTGCAGACCGTTAGATGCAGACTAAACATTTCTCCTTTGCTTCCACATACCTTTCCTTCGGCTCCTCACGTTTACCCTCTCCTCTTCCCCTCGGCTGCAATCTTGGCTTGAAAGAAATTCCCACGCGAAGTGCTCTTCTTTTTAACTGAGAAAGTAGATGCTTTTGACAACTGCACGTCGTTATGATATTTATACCACACGTAATATTCCTCACATCTGCTGCTTTGTCAGTTTTTCAGGGCTGAGCTGACTAACAGCGTGACAGGCTGATGCAGAGTCGACTGTGTCAGTTGGATGCACGGCTCTGCTTTGGGAGCACCACTGGAGGTCAGAGTGAGTATTCATGGTAGAATTAGCGTGAACAGAGACTGATTATGTAACCCAGCAAGACCCGTGTGCTGTTCTCTGACACACAGGCCAGACCAGAGTCCCTCCTGCTCCACTCCCACAGCCCTGGTGTGCTCGGCACTGGACAGGTAGTGTTGGGTAGGGATCAAGTCCTCCGGGATCTGCAATCCGACTGCTGGGTCCAGAGCTGAACCATCACGCAGGCGTTCTGGATCCCTGTTAAATTGCTTATCTGCTCTGGGCTCTAGTTTTCTCGTCTGCAAATGGGGTTGATAAGAGCACTTACGTTCTATGGTTGATCTGAGGATTGAATAAATTAATGCGTAAGAAGCTCTTGTGCTGGGTACTATTCTAAGTGCGTCTTATGGATTAATTTATTCAATCCTCACAACAGCCATACGAGGCAAGAGCTATTATTAAAAGTGCTCAAAAACGCTTAATATGTTTCTCTCTGTCAAAACAGTTATCACATTGAATTGTAAAGGTATGTTTACTTGTCTCTTTACCTCACCAACTCATGAGGTTTGGTTGGCAGGAACTGGGTCCTGTTGGTTGTTGTCTCAGCAGAATTTAGCACTGGCCTTGCACATAGAATGTGACCAACAGTTGTTTAAAAAATCGCAACAACATGGATGGACCTGAGGGCATCATGCCGAGTGAGAGAAGTCAGACAGAGAAAGACAAGTACTGCGTGGCATTGCTTACACGTGGTATCTAAAACAGCTCAACTGGTGAGAATAGAGAGTAGAGTGGTGGTGCCAGGGGCTGGGGGTGGGGGAATTGGGAGACGTGGTTTAAGGGTCTGAACTTGCAGTAGTAGATGGATAAGTTCTGGAGACCTATGTGCAGCACAGTGATCAGAGTCAACAACACTGTGTGATAAACTTCAAAGTTGCTAAGAGGCTGGATCTTAATCGTTCTCACCACAAGAAAGAAACAATAATTATGTGATGTGATAGAGGTGTTCGCTGACGCTGCGGTGGTAATCATGTCACAATACATAAATCCACACGTCTTATGCCTTATGACAATATTATATGTCAGTTGTATCTCAATTAAAAAAACTAAAGAAAATGAACGAATGGATACTGTATCACTCTGGCCCATGGAGTCCGTGATTGTGTGGGGATTGAGGTAGTGCGGTGTAATCGGGTAGAAAACTATTTCTATAGCAACCGTGCAGGTTGTGCACCGAGCAAGCCCAGGGGCCACCGTTTGCGTAGGCTGTACCAAGCAGTGGCTCTGAAGACATTCTCTGAAACCATCAAGGAATCATTTTTCTCACATGAATAGTTGTTTATTCCTTCTAGTTGATTTCAATGATTTAAACCACTAGAATACTTAAAAACTGGTATTTTTTTAAAAAACAAGCGATAGCTTCGACAGTGCTCAGAAATGTGATGTGTGTGATGTTTCTTTCCTTCTTTTCTAATCATCCACCATTTGAACTAGGATGTCAGGGGAAATGCTGGGATGGTGCGATGGGTCTGAGTGGTCTGACCAAACTCGAACAACGGTGCCCCTCCCTGTCTGGTCTTCTCACTCCCCATTCACTGCTGAGATAAGACCTGTCCTGTGACTTCAAGGCTGAGGGTAGGACCAGGGAGGCTGGATGTATGACTTACTAGCCATCTGATTTTAGGAAAGTTGACCTCTTCGTGCCTCAGTTTGTCTTCAAGCGGCTGTTAGGAAGTTCAAGTGAAGTAGTGAATGTTAGACGCTGAGGGCACTGCAGGAGCTGTGTGAGTGTGTGGTTTTGTCCCTGATGTTAGGGGTGCCTTGTCACCTCCCCATGTTTCTGTTCCGCCCGTGGGGGAAGGAGCCTCTCAGACCATCCCTCCCAGCTTCCACAGTCCCTTTGTATCCGTGTGGGAGAAGAGTTTCTGATCTGACGGATAAAGGGCTTGTCTCTATTGCTGCTTTGCGATTCTGCTGTTGTGCAGCACCGCACCCTCACAGGCCCATCCCCACCGCAGGCTGACCGTTGTCTCCCTCAGCATCACGGTCACGGTGGGTATGTCTGGTGGGTTCTGCTTTGCACATGCAGCATCTTAGAGACAGTCAGGGGCGGGACGCCCTTACACACCCACTGGCCCCAGCTTGTTAGGGACGCCCTGGACTGGGCAACCGTGTGCTGCTTGGTTTCTTTCCTACAATTGCTCTTTGTGTGCACAGCTTCCTTAGTTAGGAATCCTGAAGGGGAGGAGGGCGGTGCGTGAATATGGAAGAAGCAAAATCCCACCCTCGACCCACCAAATGTCGTGATTCTTGAGGTGTCGTGAGACACGGGAATCATTGCTTATTGTTTTCATTCTCTGAAGGAAGACATGGCTGCGATTGGATGGGTCTGGGATTGGAAGTAGAAAGTCAGGTTCTTTTAATGACTCACACTGGTAATAACTAGAGCACAGCCACCTTTCCTTTAGATTCTGTGAGGGCTTAGTCTCTCTGGACTGCTGTGTGGTGCTTCAGAGATGAACTAGCAACCTGTTCTCTGTGGAACGGAAATCTGTAGTCCAGTCTGTGGCCATTCTATAGTCTCTAGTTTGGAAAATGTACTTGTTAAGACTTAACTCTGAAAATCAAGACTTTTCATTGTTAAAAAGACACATTCTTATCGTATAACTAGAATTTATTTAGTAGAATTACTTCTCCTGAAATACAGAAGCCCAGCTGGGAGTAAAGGGTGACAAATGGGGAGAGCTGAGGACAAGGAGTGACCTTTTCATGGTGTGTGTTCCAGAGCATTCGGTACAGGTCTTTTTGGCTGAAGAGTCGTGTTATAGACAAAAGTGTGGACATTTCTGACTTGCCCATGGCGAAATCTGTGTGTTTGGACAGGGGCCCTGTAGTAAAGGGGCTGATGGATTTTCCTAAAATGAGGAACAGCCCTAGGACACAGGAAAACAGATTGCTTATCTCAGGTCAAAATCGACTTGTGTTTGCCCTGTCAACAGCCCTCTTAGAAAGTGTGTGCCGTTTCATTTCTCAGTGATTGACCTTCTGCCGTTGTGTGAACTTGAACAGGGTTCCTGAAGTTCTCTGTGGATTGACACATCTTCTAAAATGGTACCTGTAACATAGAGGCGTGTCTGGAACTTCACTGGTTCGACCTCAAGACCATGCTTCATTCTCCCAAATTTTATCTTTTTTTGGGAGACAATTCTGGAGTCACAGCAGTGAGCCCATGGGAAAATGGAGATCAGAAAATGACTGTCTTGCAGTGCTGAATCTTCCCTTCTTCAAAAGTGCCAGCAACTGGGTACAGAGGTTAAACGATATGAACAAAGACCAACGTGGTCCCCACCTTCATAGAATCAGCACTCAAGGTCGTGGGGGCACACCTAGGAGGGCCGACTAAATCAGAACCTCAGGGTCAGGAAAGGTTACTGGAGAAAACGGCATCTAAGCTGCGATGCGAAGGGCGAGTGAGAGTTAGCCATCTGTGATTGGGGGTGGGGGGTCCTGGCCGGCGTGCCCATCACCCAGAAGAGAGAGCTGCAGTGCTGGGGGATCCTCAAGTCGTTTGTTATGATTGGGGTCCAGTGAGAGAAAGGAGGGGCTCCAGATGGACCTCCAGCCCCTGGCGGGGTGAGGTCACAGGGCACCTTGCTAGCCATCATGAGAGTGGGCTTCTAACAAGGGCAATGGGGAACCACTGAGGGGTTTTTAGTAAGGGTGGTGACATAAGCAAGTGTTCCTTAGTGTGAAGGGTGGGTGGAGAAAGGAAGGCAACAGGCCATGAGACCACTTGGGAAGTTATTGCAATAAAGTCGTCGAGAGATGGTGATGGCTCACACAGACACGGTGCGCACAGGGATGGAGGAGGGCAGATGGATGCTAGACACATTTGAGAGGTGTAATGTGTGGTGCTCCATGATTTATGGGACATAAGGAGTGAGAAAGAGGTGAGACATCCAGGTTTGAGCAATTGGGCAATGTGGGTGTCAGTAATTAAGGAAACAGGAAAGGAGCATGTTTTGTGGGAAAGAAAATAAGTTCAGTTTTGGACACGGTCTATCCGAGCAAGATAAAAACCAGGTGATGAGAACACGGAAGCCAAGGGAGGAGGGCTTCTCCAGGAGGAAGGAAAAGTCAACAGTACAAATGCTGCCAAGATGTCAAATAAAAAAGAAATAAATTATAAAAATCTACCAGGGAGATCCAGGTTTCAGTTAGAAAAAACCTCAGACTTATTAACCAGGTTAAGATGTAAAAGGGTGTCCCACATCTGGCAACAGCTGAGTCCCTCCGGACCCCTCCTCCCGCAGGGCTCCCGTCCTCCTGGATTCTGGTCTAAGCCTTGGTTCTCTTTGCCCCTCAGCTGCAGGGGAGTAATGGCTTCCAGTTCTTGCTGGCATCTGGGTGCCTCACCACTCCTGTTTATTCCCTTAACTCCACCCACAGCTTTCTTCACTAGAGTCTCCCCAGGTGAGTCATCTGGAAGTGAATTCTCTCTCCTGCAGTGACCCGGAATGATCGAGACAGTAGCTAAGGGGTAATGGGGACATGAGGCCTGAAAGGTTTAACTGGCAGCAGAGACTACACACTCCATCACCAACCATGAGAGTTATTACACACTCACAACTGTTGGCACTTTACAGTTTATAAAATGCTTTGACCTAAGTTATATCATTTGAGTGAAGAAATAATCCTGATTAGTAGGTGCAATTATTTACATTTTGGACAAGCAAACTGAGGCTCAGAAAAATTAATTTGCCCAAGGTCTCCTAGTTGACAGAGTTGAGCTTCCGAGCCCCGGCCTCCCGAGACCACGACCAGTGCTCTTTCTACTGCAGCTCGTCTGCTTCCCATTAGTGAGATGAGAGGATGCCTCCTCTGTACAAAGCCCCTGCAGTGGGCGGGCACAGCACGTCTAAATCATGTCAGGAATCCCCCAGGACTCTGCGTTTCGCACGTAGCTTGATTCACATGAAACAAAACTTCCCTCCGCCTCCTGGAACCTGTCTGCTGTGTGCAGGTTGAAGAAGTCTAATAAAGCATGCCAACATCACCCACACTGTCAGTGCAGAATGGGAACTGACAGAATGTCTCTGGGGGCTGGAAGTAACTGGACAAAGTAGTAAGAACCTCCCTGCGATGCAGAGAGATGGTGCTGATGATTTCACTGAGCTGATCATTGGGTCTGCAGCCTCTTCCTACATATTGGACAGTTGCCATGTGAAGGTGGCTTATTTCTCAAGATCCGTACTAGCTGACTGTAGGTTCAGACTCGACAGTCAGCCTGCTCTGTGCCAGGTGTTTTCACGTGCGTGAGCTCAGTTTAATTCCCACAGCAGCAGAGAGGGCAGCTTCTGTCCTCAAGGCCACGAGGCTGGCGAGAGAGTGGAGTAAAGCACAGGTCTTCTGGTTCTTTTCAGGGTGCAAGTCCCCAGCTCTGCTGCCACATGTCAGGCAGCAGTCCCTGTGGTTTCTTCTCTGTTCCTTTCCTTGGATGTGCCCAGTGCAAACTTGAAGTGGAATCAAGTCCACGGAGTTGAATCTGCTGGTTCCGTTTAGGGCTCTGTGGAAGATGCTCTGCTGAGTGAATAGAGAACAGGGCTGGTGGTATGGAGACTGACGTCCCAAAGCCAAGTCTCCTCTCATCTCTCTCTCGATGCGTCAAGAGAAAGGAGGAGATCGGATCATGTTGCTTGGATCATGAGGGATAGGCCTGGAAAACCTCTCCACTGAACATAGCCCCGAGAGGTGTTCTAACCCAGGGCTCCAACCGGAGCAGAGTAACTCCCCGGGAGTCACGATGACAATGACGAACAACACATACAAGCTATTGTTCTTTTTATTGTTGTTTGTTGCCTAAATTATCAGAAGAGTGTACTGGCCTCAGAGTTTATATCCTTCTTAATAACTATTGGTTCATCCAGTCACTCTTGATCCGAGTCACCAATCTCCAAGTGTGACAAGAGCAGCCTGGACTAGGCAGGGGCGATGGAGAGGCAGAGGAAGGGCTGTCAAGTACACTCCTAGATGTTTAGCAGGGAGTTCAAGGCTTCTCAGTTTGACCCAAACTGATGCTTTTGCCGTATAACCTGCTTATGATTCTCCTCCATGCATACTGAGCTACAGTTGCAGCAAATTATTCAAGCTCCTTGAGCACGCCATACCTTCATACCTCTGTGAGTTTTTCCTGCAAGGAACTTTCACCCTTTTCCCTTGGAGGAATGTCTGTGCTTATTTTAGGAGCCGATTCAAAAATGGTCTTCTCTCTAGAGCCTTCCCCGATGCCCTCCTCTCATCTCTGCTGCTCTAGAACTGATCTGGGCTCCAGAAGTAATGACCTGTTACCTTGCGTGCAGGCTTATCACTTTATAGAAAGCTAGCTATGTGCCTCCCTGACCCTCGGGTAAACTGTCCTCAAGGGCGATGGCTGTTCCAAAGTGGGCACTCACTGGAAGTTAATGCCTGAGTAAGAGATGGAATCCTCCATCCGTGAGTTGAATATTCTAGGATTTGATCATTCTCTGATCCTCACAAAGCATTCCAGATTGTGGTTACACAACGGCAATTTATATCTTTGCTTTCAGATAGGACCAAGCTTTGGCTGAATGCCTCACAATATAGTGGACATAAATTAGCAGTGGAGCAATTTACAGTCTGTCGTGTCTTATTGCTTAATGAATTTGTCAAAAATCATATTACTCTGAAAATTATGGCAGGCAGGGTCCTTGGGGCTTATGTCTTTAAGAGCGAGATTGTTCCAGCCTCACTCAAGCAAAACTGCCTCACTGCTTTCCTGTTTTTACTGTGGACCCCAGAATCTCTGAGCACTTCTGTTTATTTATCAAATCTCCACTGACTTGCACTTTGCATAGGACTACTGGGGATGACCTTGGCCAGTCTGCAAATCCCCAACCCCAGTTCACCTGCTGTCAGAGGCAAATAGGATTTAGGAGTCTCTCTTACACTCCTGATTCTGTGCTAATGTGATGTCATCCATTTCTGGCTTATGCTCACCCCAGACTTTATTACTCATTTTTTAAACAAGCCAAAGCCTTGTCCTCTATTATGAGGGCACCAAGTAGAACCCTCTTTTATCTCTGCCCCAACTTCTCCCTCAACCTTCTCCTTCTCCTTCTCTTCCTCTTTCACCGTCCATTTGCTCCCAAACCTCTCTCAACCTTTATTTCCCTCTGTTTCTCAGGATAACCACTCAGCATCGTTTTGAGTGATGCTATTTCATAGGGTAGAGAGTCAGATAGACTTGGCTTTCTCTAGGCATTACTTTCCTCATTTGTAAAATGGAAACACTAACAACTGACTCACTGGGCTAGTGTGAGGATTAGAGTGCATCCATCCATCCATCTATTCATTCATCTATCTATCCATCCATCCATGCATTTATCCATCCATCCATCCACCATCCATCCATCCATTCATCCATCCATCCATCCATCCATCCATCCATCCATCCATCCATCCATTTATCCATCCATCCATCCATCCATCCATCCATCCATCCATCCATCCATCCATCCATCCATTTATCCATCTATCCATCCATTTAAAACTCATCATTCACTTTGTAAATACCATTTGAGTACCTACAATGGGTCAGGCCCGTAGCTTGGCATTTAGGATACACAGTTGAAATCTAGACTCACTGTCAAGGACCTTGGAGTCTACTGGGAGGATGGACAAAGTAAAGGATAACTGAAAACTAAGGTGGGAAGGTTAGTGATTGAGACATGCTCAGACGGCACGACAGTCACATAGTGGTCTTTACAGGGCTCTTGCGGGTGTGGGGGGCTGCCAGGGCTCTGTTCTGGGGGGAGGGCCACCCTTAGTTTGGAGGCCGTGGTTAACACTCACAAGTGATGATGGCGTGGGGTAGGAGTGGCAGCACTGGCCACAGTGGTTCTGGTTCTTACTATCATCTTTCTCCATCAGTCTCTCTCTCACTTCTCTCTCTCTGCCTCTCTTTCAGCTTTTTTCTGCATGTCTCTCTGTTTTTCACTTTACATCTCTGCATTTCTCTTTTCACATCCTGTATCTTACAATTCTTCTGGGAGCACGTAACTACGGATTAACTGATGGCTGATCAAAACACAATTGGATCTTTTTATTACATGTTTTTCCTAAGGAAAAATTTCCCCAATGGCACCTGAACATATGGAAAAGCCACGTCTGGGTTGCAAACCAGTGGGGGCTGCCCCACAGAGGGGACAGGTGCCCCGGCTCATCCATGATCTGTCTGGTCGGCCAAGTGGATGCAGGCCAGCCACCTAACAGTTAACTGTGATTCTTTTTTCTCATTTCATTTCAAACTCTTTGTTCTATGCAACCAAAGAGCTAATGGCTGGTGAATTTATGATGACCCATTGTTTGGCTCGTGGAATAAACTGATTCTTCCCCTTTCTGTGTTCTGACTCTCTCCTTTGTCTGCAGTTTTATTTTATGGTTCTTTTTGTACACATCCAACACATGCTGAGGTTATTGAAAAGCACAAATTACACAGAATTCAATTTGCATATCTATTGAGGGTCCAATCCCAGAGTCCTTAGTCAGGCAAAATGCCCACTGACTCTTACCCCCTTCACTCTGTTCTTTCCTGGCACCAAAGCCTGCAGGCTGCCCCTCTGCCGCTTCTCACAGACCTGGCAGACGGCCTTCGTGAATGGTTTAAGCAGAGCCACACCACAGAGGACAACGAGCTGGGCTTTCACAAAGTCCCAACAAAGTCACTTGGACTGTCTCAGTGGGCATGGTGGAGAAGAAGGCCAGGGGACGGCAGCGGGGTCACTGCAGGCGTTGGAGTCACGCAGGGTTCTGTGTATATCTCCGCTCTGCTTTAAAAAAAACTAAACTTTTTATTTTGAGATAGGTGTCAGTTCACATGCAGTTGTAAGAGACGAAAGAGAGAGACCCACGGACCCCTCACCGCGTGTCTCCCCTCATTTGCTTTTGTTCTTGGGCAAGTTACTTACTGTAGCTAAGCCTCATTCTCCTCATCTGTGAAATGGGAGTAAAAATGATACATACTACACTAGATTGTTTTGACGATCATCTGAAGTAACATCCAGGAGACAACCTGGCATAGTACTGGTACCCAGCCTGTCCTCAGTAAACAGATGCTCTCCTCAGAACTAGTTGAATGACGGTAGCCAAATAATTCTCGTTAATGGAGGACTATGAACCTGAGAGAGTGTCTAGCAGTATGTTCACAGCTTTGATCTAAATTCTGTCATGAAAAATAGCATAAAGTTTTAAAGTTTGATATAATAATGATGTTTTTATGTAGAAAATTAAAAAAAATGAAATAACACAAAAAATAACCTGTGATCCTAACACCCAGTTAAAATTATTGCTACATCCCGTTGTATATCCCTCATAGTTATATTTTAAACAATGAGGAATGTGATCATATGTCTCGTCTTTTCTAACCATTGTAAAAATGTGGCAGTCTATCTTAGGGCTGAACAATATCGCAGTGAAGAGCACCGCATTTTATTCACTTTTTGGGGTGCCGATGTCTTGCTGTTGGCAACTAATTTCTTTCCTCTAATTCCTCCTCCCCCTTCAACCCTTCTTTCTCCTCCTCCTCTACTCCTTCCTTCTTTTTCTACTTAGAAAGAGGTCTGTATTAAACATATTTGTAAACAAATCTTTGCACTCATCTACGATTATTTCCTAAGAGTCCATTTCTAGGAGTAAATATTTATGGCCCAAAGGGCCTGCACATTTTATAGATTTTGAGACGTAGTAAACCACATGATTATCAGTTATTTAGATCAGTGAGTCTTTAATCAGGGTGCATGTCAAAATCCTCTGGGGAGCTTTTTAAGCCTATGCTTCCCCAGGCTGGACCTCCGGAGAAATTTATTCCAGGGATCTGGCACTTTTAAGATGCTCCCAGGGGATTCCCATATGCACATCTCTTTGGGTACCACTGGCTGAGAGGAAGAGAGAGGTAAAATGTCAACAAAATTTTCAAATGACAGGAGGCTGGAAAGAAGAGTTAATTAATTGGGTGATAATATCAGTTTCCCCAAAGATGTCCATAGCTGGAGTAATGGAAGAATGTGCTGAAGGGACTTAATATGTATGGAACACCTTCTGTAAGCCCCACACTGTGTGGCCAGAGCACATAGGTCATCTTAATGGTCGCAGCGACCCAGGCAGAAATGCGTTCTCCTGTTTTACAGACGAGAGAATTGAAACTCAGGGAGTTAACTTGTCCAAGGCCCGCATTTCCAGAAGCAGGTTTTGAACACAAGTCTTTTTGTCTCCAAAGCCTATTGTTTTTCCCCTACACCACGAATTTCCATTGGTGAATTTAAGAGGGATCAGCACAAAGATATGAACTTGGACCCTCCAATCCAAAGAACACCATTAGAAGATGTACTTTATCTAAAGCATCCATGAGAAAAATTTAAAGCACGTTCTCAAAGCGCAGTCCCCAAATCACCAACACTAGAATTATTAGGGGGATTGTTAAAAATGCAGATTCTTGAGCCCCCCATAGATCTACTAAATTAGAATCTCTAAGTTCAGACTCATAAATCTAGATTTCTAACAAATACCCAGGTGATTTTCAGGCACAGTACAGTTTGAGAACCAGTGGTTAAAAGTTTTAATTAAACTCGGGTTTAATATAAATTGACAGGTTATATTTCTGAGAAATTCTAATGTGAGCCAATTTACACTGATCAAGGAGCAAACACACCTGCACTGTTGAAGTCACTTTTGAGTAAGTCACTTTAAGGACATTTAAAATTTGCAGTGTACACAGAGAAGAGCGACCAGCATGGTGAGTGTACTTGATGCAGTTGAAGGAACTGTGACCACTTGGCCTGGAATAGAGAAGACTCCGTACCAAATGGTGTTGCTATCATCCAGTTCTAGTCAAGGGACGATATTTGCAACTTAGTAGAAGCCTAGGAATATCGAAATTAGACATTAAACTCAAATAGAAAATTTTAGAATCCTGCTTTGAATTACTATGCTAAACAAGTTTTCTATGTGTTGACCGAATGAACTAGTCAATAAAACCGTTCATGGAAATGACTATTTTTTTGTTGAATCTAGTGGAGTTCTGCTTCCAGCATGCTATTTCTTTTGCTCATAGGAATGAAGTTTATTGACAGTTTTTTTAAAGACCAGAATGAGGGTAGGGCCTTTATGCTAGGACGAAGAGTTTAAAAATTATGTATAAGCCCTTCACTTAAAACTAAAAGGAAGGTCAGGCAAATATTTCTTAAACAAGACAGAAAAAGCATGGATCATAATAGATTGATAAATTGAACTTCATAAAATGAAAAATTTATGTTCATTATAAACCCTGAGAGTGAATATATTCATATGCTTGGATAAGATGTGTACAACACATATCTATAGGAAGAACTTATGTCCAGAATATATAAACAACTCCTACAAGTCAGCCAAACAACAGAAGACAAGCAACACAATTAAAAAATGAGCTAGATTTGAACATTTATTTCATAAAGAAGGATAGACAAATGGTCAACAAGCATTTGAAAAGTTATTCACCATCATTACTTATCAGCAGAATGCAAATGCAAACTGCAGCAGTGTATCAGTACACACCCATGATATTGGCTAAAGTGACTAACGAAAAATGTGGGTGACAAAGTAGACCTCTTATACATTGCTGGTGGGAATGTAAATTGGTATAAATACATTGAAAACTGACTGGCAATATATCCTAATGATAAACACATGTTTACCTTAAGACCCTCCTGGATACATACCCCAGAATAATGAGTGCATATGTCCATTGAAAGATGTGCGAGAACGTTCATACAGCAGCTTTATTCATTATAACCAAGTCAAACAAGTCAGATGTCCATCGGCAGTGGAAAAGATAAATACATTGTGATAGATTCCCATAATGGAAAACTACACGGTGATAAAAAGGTGACATATCGATACACACCACAACATGGCTGAATCTCTACTCATAAAAACGAGTGGAAGAAGCCCGACTTAAAAGACTGCACACTGTGTGATTCCACTTTGTGAAGGTCAAGAATAAACAAAACTAATGGATGGTCATAGCAGCCAGAAAGTGGTCTCTGGAGAGGGTGGAGGACACTGATTGGGAGGGGCATGAGGGAATCTTAGAGGACTGGAAATGGTCTATGGAGAGAGCTGTGTTGTGGTTACAAGGATGCACACACACACAATTCACATAGTTGTAACCTAAGATTTAGGACTTTACTGTAAAACTTCAATAATGATAAGAATAATGAAATGCAAAAGAAGGAAACCAGCACTTTTGATATCCTAATGTAAGCTAGATACTATAATGGGAGCTTTTAAGTGACATCAGTAATGACAATAAGAACTCCCACCATTTATCAAGCACCAGAGACTTTGTTTGTTATCCCATGTAAAACCCACAGTGATCCTATGAGATCAGGAAACAAAAACTCAGAGAGGTTTAAGTCTCTTTCCTGTGG